>NC_058099.1:18165000-18790000 GCF_020171115.1 Neogale vison | reverse complement strand
CCTCACCCCTCCCCAGTGTCCAGCCTTATCTCTTATGACTTTCCCAAGCGGCAGTTCTCCCAAATACAATATGGATTAGTTACATTGTTGCACATGCTGTTTCCTCCATTGTGATAGCTTCTAGTCTTTTCCCTTCATATCACCACACTCCCCTATTTTAAAACTTTGTATCAAAACCTTCCTTTCATCCTTTTTTCTCCTGGCTCCAAGATTGAGTGAGATGCTCATCTTCTTTATTTTTATAGATTCCTATTCTTCCCCTATCATCAAATAGTTTATACTAGAATGTGACTGACTACTTTCCCATCACCCCATTAAATCATCAGATGTAGGAGGGCAGGTGCTAAGTCCCATCCCTTCCTTATGGTTGTAGCTCCTAATGTAATGATGATCTTAACAGACATCTGTTGAAATAAGCATCTAAATATTTCCAAAGAATCCAGCAAAAGATGATTTTTATGTCTCTTGGTTACCCATTCTCTGTTTAACAAAGCTAGTATGAAACTCTTCTTCAAGATTAACATAAATCTTTGCCATTGTAACTTTAAACACACAATCACACTTAATATCTGGTCATCTCGAAGGAGCTTATAAAGTGTTCTCACTCTTGTATTTCTTCTTTAGGAAGTTGGTATGCTTAATCAACCAGGGTCTTAAAAGTGTTAGCTGTATGGGTTCACATGAAGAAGTATGTATTATCAGCCATAATATAAGATGGCCTCAAAAGATGGGGAACACTAAAGACACCAGATTAGGCATCTGAAGATCTGGAATTTAGTCCCTCAATTGTGTGACCTTGAGAACTCTAGCAGACCCTCCTCATTTTATTGTAACTGGCTATTTACAAAACCTGGTAACTAAGCTTGTTATACTTCTTTTTAAAGGAAGGGTCAATGGCTTCTGAGTTTGTGTCTGGGGAATGTCCTATGGGAAAAGAACAAGAATTTTAGGGCATGAAGCTATGAGCATCTATTTGGAAATAGTTGTAGAGGTAGATTCACATGTACTTGTAAGAAACAAAACAGAGAGATCCTGTATACCCTTTACTCAGTTTTCCCCAAAGGCAACATCTTGCATAACAAGAGCATAACATCACAACCAGGAAACTGACATTGACATTGATATTCAGATCCTACAGGTTTTATATGCCCTCATTTGTGTATACGTATTTAGTTCTGTGCAATTTGTCACATGTGTTACGACGTATGTGACCATCATCCCAGTCAAGCCACAAAAAAGCTCCATCTCAAAGATCCCACAGCTACAGTTCACAGCCACCTCTAACACCCTCCTTCACCTCCTCCCTTAACCTTTGGCATCCACCAGTCTGCCTTCTAACTCAATAATCATGTTATTTCACAAATGTTATATAAGTGGAATCATGTAGTCTGTATCTTTTTGAAATTGACTTTTTTCCCCCCACTTATCATAATTTCCTTTAGGTCCATCCAAATTATTGCATGATCAATAGTTCATTCCTTTTGTTTGTTGACTGGTATTCCATGGTGTGAATGTAGCATGGTTGGCGTAACCGGTCACCCATTGAAGGAATCCTGGGTTATTTCCAAGATTGACTTATTATGAATAAAGCAGCTGTGACTATCAGTGCATAGGTTTTTGTGTGAACGTGCCTTCATTTCATTTTTGGTGTAAATGCCCAAAGCGAAATTGCTGGGTCATAACAGTAGGCACCTGCTTAGTTTTGTGGGGAACTGCCATACTCTCTTTTCTAGAGTGTTGGTATCATTTTACTTCCCACCAGTAATGTGTGAAAAAGCCAACATCCTCTCTGCATCCTCCCTCCAGCGTTTGGTGTTATCGCTATTTCTCATTTTAGCCCTTCTGGCAGGTATATAGTGACATCTCACTGCGGTTTTACTTTGCATTTCCCTAATGGCTAACAATGTTGAACAGATTTTCAGGCACTTTTTTGCCATCTGTAAACTGTTTGGTGATTCAGACATCCATTTTGGCTGCTAAAAGTTACTTCTCACTTTCTTCTAGCTTCTCAGTGGATTCCAAAGCAGAAGGTAAAGAGGCTACAGATAAATGATGAGTTATTGCATTTGAGGGCCAACTATGTGCAAGGTAGCCTTCTAGATACTGGGTTCTGAGTACTTTCTAGCAGCGACAAGAGCAGACAATAATCGGTATCATCATGAAGCTTATATTCTAGTGGATTGAGATGGCCAGCAAATAGGATAAATTAAGTGTGTAGGGAGATAGGCAGTTAGTTTAGTTATATCTTAACACAGGATGGTCAGAAAAGCCCATCTTTGCTAAGAGGAGGTGCTTGAATGCAGACCTGAGGTGAGGGAAGCCGTGGGTGTCTGGGATCAGACTGCTCCTGGCTTTGAAGCAGCTGTGTTGCAGGAGCATTGGGATGGCTAGGAAGGCTGGAGCAATGAGGAGGAGGAGACCAGGAGCAATGAGGTCAGAGGAGTATTGGAGGAGGCTGGCCATGCAGGGCTTCTGGGGATGGGTAGGACTTGGCTTCTCATTCTGTGTGGTGGGGAGGTTCTGATGCATGTAGGGTAGAAGAGTTGTGGGTTGTAATTCTGCTTCATAAGGATCATCTGTGCTCACTCTCATGCTGTGCTGAGAGTAGCCCAAAGGGAGGGTGGAATCAAGAAGACCAGTTTGGAAACTGCCACAATCCTCCAGGTGGGGCAATATGGTAGATTGGACAAGTTGGTGACAGTGAGGGTGACAAGAAATGGTGGGCTTCAGAAAATTTTGAAGTAGCGCAGACATAATCTCTCTCTCTCTCTTTTTTTTAAGATTTTATTTATTTGTCACACAGAGAGCACAAGCAGGGGGAGCAACAGGCAGAGGGAGAAGCAGACACTCCACTGAGGGGGACCCAATCCCAGGACCCTGGGATCATGACCTGAGCCAAGACAGAGGCTTAATCGACTGAGCCACCCAGGTGCCTGGAGCAGACGTAATTTCTTATCCAGTTGTATGTCAGGTGAGAGAGGAAGAGTCTGGGTCCAAGGTTCTTGGTTGGAGCCTTAGAAGGATGGAGATGCCATTAGGGAAGGAAGGAAGGAAGGAAAGAAGCTTGAGAGCTCAGATAAAGATGTGCACCATTGAAGGTGACTTTTAGACAACCAAGCATAAGTGACGTTACAAGAAGGCAGTGGACGATGAGTCTGGGGTCCCAGGCAGAGGTGTGGGTGCAAAATTAATTTGAGAATCTCACATGGCGCAGCACCTATCACACAGAGCTCCAAAGTGAACGCTCCTCTCGATCACAGATCCTTCGTTTCTTCACTCAAAATCTTTGGTGTCAGGTTTTGGAAAAGCATTAAGTTGAGCTTTATGATATCACCATTATCTGACCATGAAATAATAATAATAATTTCATATGGATCACTTTAATAATCCCCTCCATTTGCCTTATATTACATAATACTCTTAATGGGGTTTGAAACAGTGTCCTATAACCAAACACAGAAATATTTCTGCAGCCCAACAAGTTCATGCTAAGTTGGACAGGTAAGGAACCCCCCCGACACACACACATGTGCACCCTTTCAACTTAGCTTTTGCTGCCAAGTGCATTATAACAGCTTTCAGGTTTTTAGGGCTTTTGGATTTTGGATTTGTGGCATCCAGAGAGCTGAAATAGGCCAATGAGTGGAAGGTACTGAGAAGCATGCTTTTGCTCAATTTTAAGACTCTGTCAATGTTATTCAATGACTCCTCATGCTGTTTCCAGAGGTGGGACCTGAACAACCCTGTACTGGGGATATTTTATTTATTTATTTATTTATTTATTTATTTATTTTTTTTTTTTTCCCAATTTATTTATTTTCAGAAAAACAGTATTCATTATTTTTTCACCACACCCAGTGCTCCATGCAAGCTGTGCCCTCTATAATACCCACCACCTGGTACCCCAACCTCCCACCCCCCCGCCACTTCAAACCCCTCAGACTGTTTTTCAGAGTCCATAGTCTCTCATGGTTCACCTCCCCTTCCAATTTACCCAAATTCCCTACTACTCTCTAACACCCCTTGTCCTCCATGCTATTGGTTATGCTCCACAAATGAGTGAAACCATATGATAATTGACTCTCTCTGCTTGACTTATTTCACTCAGCATAATCTCTTCCAGTCCCGTTACTGGGGATATTTTAAAGGAAACTCAATTACTGGAGAGATTGTTAAAGTTAAGGTCTTTTTCAGCTCTTGATCTCACTGAGACAGAAATGCCTCTAAATCATTTCTGGCCTCATTCTCCCCATCTATAAAATGGGACCAAGGAGCCGAACTTTGATTGCTGAAGATACTGCTGGCATTGATGTTTTCAGGGTCTCTATGCTTCTCAATCCACTCATTGCTCCTCCCACCTAGCTCTATATATCCTTGTTTGCTGTTTGCTGAGTAACCCCCTTTCCAGACTGTGCCATATGGCAGTTTTCCCGGGACGTCAATGAATAGCTAGTATGGGCAGCTGGGTGGGGAGGCAGACGTTTTCCCCGTTGCTTCCCAAATTGGGAAAAATGATTATTTTTTTTGGTAATGACTTCTGGACATCCAAGCGTGTTTTGACTTGTGCAACATCCGCATGCTTCCGGCAAGAGAGCTAATCTAGGCCACAATTCCACCTTCCTGGAATGGTGTAGATGGTGACAGGGCCTCCCCTTTCTGGTTCTTTCGGCAGATGAGCTATTTGATGAAAGACTTTCCAATGACTGACCCATGCCTTCTAAGGGACAACTTAAAAAAGGCAACTATTTTGAATGGAAACCTTTCTAAAATATAATTCACAACTTTAATGCAACTTTTCTTCCTGATTATAAAAGTAGCATATTTTGACTTTAGGAACCAAAAATAAAAAGGTTGGTGGGGGGGAGAAAAACAATTACCCACAGTTCCCCTTGCCAAAGGGTCAGATGGTCAGTATTTTAGAATTTGTGAACTGAGGGGCAAAATTGAAGGTATCATATAGGTGTTTATAGAACCATTTGCAGGTAGAAACCGTTCTTAGTGTGAAGACTGTACAGAAGCAGGACTGGCTGGTTTTCACCTGTGGGCAGTAGTTTTCTGACCTCTGAGCTATACTGCCTAGAAACTGGTAGTGACCTTTTAGGGTATTTCCCTCCAATTTAGTTTTCCATGCCTTTCTTTCTTGTTTTTAAACAAGGGCTCACCTTGTGTATCCCATTTTGATTTCCGTGTATCTCACCAAATGGCAGTATTCCAGAAATAAAGTTGTTTAGTGCTGTGTAGACCTTCTCTCAAACAGAAGTATGACAGTTCATTTTAACAACTCCCACTTAAAGTGCGTTTGGATTATTTCCAAAGTGACAGAGCGAGAGAGAGAGAGAGAGAGAGCATGAGTCCAAGTGGTGGTGAGGGGTGAGGAGAAACAGGCTCCCTACTGAGCAGGGAATTCGGGGCTGGATCCCAGGACCCCGAGATCATGACCTGAGTTAAAGGCAGATGCTCAGACGACTGAGCCCAGGTGCCCCAATATCCTGTCTTTCATTTTATGTTGTGGGTTCTTAGGTATTTATAACGTTACAATTTACTGGTGATATAAAAAGCAGGCCAAGCCCGGGCCATGACAGTGGTGTGATCCAAGGATGATGACGGTCCCAGATCTGTCCTTCTGAGACCCAAAACCAGACAAGAAACAAGAGTCAGTGGGTGATGTGTGTGGTCCTGATAAGAACTTCTGACAAACCACGTGGACGAGTGTTAGTTAAATAGATTTCAGGGTGTCTGTTTTGTCTGTTTCACAGAGGAAAGTTTTTATTTATTTATTTATTTATTTATTTTTTAATGTTCCTGATTCTGGTCCAGGCGGCCTGTATTGCCAGATAAATTAGGTCTTGAATCAGACCCCGCTGTTAGAGCTCATATGCCTTCCCTTAAAAGGGCCTGAAGTTAGGGTTGTGCACTTTTTGATCATTTGGTTGTGAGAAGAAGTTAGAGGGAGCCGTGTCTCGAGAGAGATGGCACACTCCAGCTGGGAGCAGAGTGCTCAGTGGACAGAGGGTTGGCAAAGGTCCAGGAGTGAAGCAAGGGACTTCAGAGGCAGAAAGACATACCAGATAGTGACATCCCGCCTGCAGATTTGGAGCGAACAAAATGGAGCTGGAGAAGTCTTGGCCAGGCCAAACCACCCCCTGTCTCGTGGGCTCTTTCTCTGGCCTTCACGTTATTACTTAGTTTCAACTGAGACTGCGGCTAGGTGGTGAGGCCTGGTTGTGAACGTAGGCCTTCCCTCACTCCCTAGGTACTTGGTGGCCTCAGCTGAGGCAAAACCTGAAGATATCGACATGACCCAGATCTGAGACAGAAGACCCTGATTATTTTGTCCATGGTTGTAGCCCTACCGCTCAACATAGACGGTATTGGCTCTCAGAGCTCGGTTGAGTCAAGCGGTTCTTAAACGAGAGGGGCAGAGGGCTAAGCTTTGAAGTGGCATTCCTAGCAACAGCCCCAGGTCAAGGTAGAGCTCCCTCCTCTCTGCGCGTCCAGCCCACATCTCAATGAGTGAAGTCTTATCACATTGCATTGTCATGATTTATTTATACAGCTCTCCCGCCCAGTAGCCAGGAAACAATGCAAGGGTAGAGACTGTGTCTTTTTCACTGCCAAGTCTCCCAAATTCAGGGCATGGAGTGGATGCTAAATGAAGGTTTGGGGGAACACCGTGTGACTCATCACACCTTGTTTTCGGTGTCCAGTGAGTGGGACTCCCGTGGAGACAGATGATCATGGTTCAGAGGGGTCCAGGAGATCTCAGAGAGGAGGGAGTGCTGATGTTTGGGGTTTGAGTGGGTGTCATGGATAGAGAAGAGAGGATGGAGGTGGGGAGGGGTGGCGGTAGTGGCGGGGTTCTATTCAAAGTAAATAACAACCGACTGCATGTCCCCTGACTCATCAGAGTAGACTGGTGGCAAGAAGTCCGTATTGCTGTCCCTGGTTAGGTCAGCCTGGAAGATGAGGAGGGACCTGGGGTTTGGGTGAAGAGATAGGATGGGAATAAATGTTGCGTGGTCACCGTCTTTACTCTAGCTCTGCATCAGGAGCTTTCTGTACGTGGTCTTACTTGATTCTCACGTACCTGTGGCAGGTAGGCTTATAATTCCAATGTCTAAGAGTAAGAAACAGACAACAGAGGAGTGATACAATATGCTCAGAACTACCCAAAAAGGGAGCAGAAGAGCAAAAGCTAAGTTGAAACCAGACCTCCACATTCCTGGGTCTGTCCTCCGTTTTCTCTGCTCTCCTGTCAGACTGCCAGCCATAGTGGGTGTGGCCAGTGGAGGTCAGGGCAAGAGCCTAGGCGGGAGGCGGGAGCTGAGGAAGGCACCCAGGGGACTTCATGGGAGAAGAGGAGGAATGAGGGTGAGGCAGAGGGCTGGGCAGCTCCCCAGGCCAGGGTGGGAGTCCCTGGCTGGGGACATTCTATTTGGAGTCTTTAAACCTCCACCCTTTGTACCCAATAAAGTTCACAGTGGCCACACCCTTGTCATGGCCTTTCTGGGGAATGTTTCTGGAGCTAGACAGATGGCTCAAGCTGGGAAGGAGGGCAAGGCACTCTCCTGGAACCAGGGCCAGATTTTGGAACCGGATTATCGAATTTAGAAGGGAGAGGTTGAGCACAAGATTTCAACTGGAAACTTGGAGGCTGGAGATGAATAATGCCTGATTTGGGGAGGAGCTCCACTCTAGAGGTGAAAAGGAAGTGGTAATAAAGAATCAGAGACTAAAGACGTGGCTGAGCAAGTCGATGCTTTTAGTACCAGCTGTGGTGAGGACTGGTTTCATGGGGGCCATTTTTCATCCCAAACATTGGAGTGGTCCACTGATGGAGGCAACACATGCTGCAGAGGGAAAGAGGGGAGGCTGGGAAAGAGGTTGAGATGTATAGACACAGAGAGACAGAGATGGAGGCAGAAATACACAAAGATAAAGGAAAAACACAAAGACAGAGACACAGAGGGATAACACCCTGGAGATCCATGGAAACCAGGGTGGTGAGAGAAAGAGAGAAATAGAAAGATAGGGACAAAGAGAGGAAGGGGGACAGTGACATAAACACCCAATGGGTAGCTGTGTCTGGTGGAGAAAATACATGTGAGTTCCCTGAGAAGAACTGCCTCTGTGCCCTTTTGGCCTCTCTGGGAGCCTGTGTTCTTTGGCTTAGCTGAGGTACTGGCCTGTGCTAAGTTTCTGTGTTTTCCTGACTGGCAGGTAGAAACTCCAGGGTAAATAGTCACCTACGGTATAGACTTTACCTATACTCACAGCATCACAGCTCTCCTCCTGTCCTCCCCTCCCAAACACCTGCTTGCTCCACCTGCTTGAGCCAATGACCAACTGCTCAATACTGACCCTCAGAACATTCTTCCTTGGGCTGGGCTACTTCCCTGTGTCTTCCAGTTTGGTAGAAATGCACTAGCAAATCCAGTGCTATTTTTCTGCTTAGCTCTTCGGGTGGTTGATGACAATGACTGTGTTCCCCCTGCATTCTCTCTTCTTCAGGCTCACTTGCAGTTCCTTCACTGGTATTAGTAGCAGCATGGGCTAAGTTATGCTGAAGTAACAGACAATCCCAGGATCTCAAGGGGCTCTCAGGAGCAAAGGTTGAGTTCTTGTGTTAAAGAAAAAAATAATATTCTAACATTAAAGAGAGAATTATTCAGGGGCACCTGGGTGGCTCAGTGGTTAAGCCTCTGCCTTTGGCTCAGGTCACGATCTCAGAGTCCTGGGATGGAGCCCCGCATCGGGCTCTCTGCTCAGCAGGGGGGAGTCTGCTTCCCCCTCTCTATCTACCTGCCTCTGCCTACTTGTGATCTCTCTCTCTGTCAAATAAATACATAAAATCTTAAAAAAAGAGAGAGAGAATTATTCAGGACCCTTGCTAAAGAATGGTAAGGCAGACTTGATTGAAAGGGAGCTATTACGGTGGGTGTAGGGACCGCTTAGATGGGGCCTGGTAGACATTGCACTTGGCTCTGAGGTCATCTGGGCAAGTGGAAAATCTGTAGCTAAGGAATAGGGTGCGGATCACCAGATGGAATATTACCGAGAAGAAATATCGGGAATAAGGGGGATTTTGGCTAGACTGACCCAACAGGATTCTTACTGAAGGCAGGCCAGAGTGAGCAGACGTGACCTGGGAGAGGATGGAGGATGAAGAGCCTGACTGGATATCTAGAGTGATCAGATACAGGGGAAGGAGGATTCTGGCTAGACTGACTTGGCAGGTTTTTGCTAAGCTGGGGTAGTGCAGAGACAAACACCAAAGCTCCGAAGTCAGAGCCTAGTTGAGAAGAGTTCACAGAACCCTGAGTAGATTTTGGCCAAAAAGAGAGACCTGTGTTTACTTGCTACTTACTTACTCTGTATATTTGCTGTGGGCTGGGACCACTGCTCTGATTCCCATTTCACCCCAGGACCCAGGCAGAGCAAGCAGCCTCTACCTAAAACATGGCTGACCTGTAGTAGTCGAAGAAAGAGGATGTGGGTCTCCATGCACTGGTCTTGGAAGCTTCCACCAGAAGTGACACATGTCACTTTCAATCATGTTGCATTGACCAGAGTCTTTTGTCCAAGAGGTGGGCATGGGAACTTGGCACCCAAAAAGGGGCAGCAAATATTTGTGAACAATGACACAACCCCCCAGAACTGGCTTCTCCTACTATCGTTTCTAGCTCTCTCACTAAGCTAGTCCTTTATCTATGGTTTATTGATATTCCTTCCAGTGTCTGAGAGCCAGTACTAGACAAGAAAGTTGAGGAAGGTGATGCTCCTGGGGCCACCAGGTGACTGTCCCCACAAATGGTTCTCCTCTATATTATAGCTACAGTTTGCCAAGGCCACAAAAGATCTTTCTACCGGGGTTTTACTGGGTATTTACTGCACTGTGATCTTTCTACCGGGGTTTTACTGGGTATTTATCCCCTGATGCCTTTTAAAAATCTTGTCTTTCATTGCTTGGGATCTAGAAGCAATCGGCTCATTTGTAGCTCCAAAACAGAAAGGGGAATCCTATCTTCATTGGATTTTGAATAAGTGAGAAATAAACCTTTAGGGTGTGATCTACCAAAATTTTAGAATTTGTCTGTTTTGAGAGCTATTGTTCATTATTTTGATGCAGAGATTGGGACAAGAGGTGGAGTGCTCCAAAACAAGAACATCAAATATATGATGTTAGTAGAGTGACCAGGAGACAGGTGATGGGAAATTGGACTTGGCACTGAAAGATGGAAGCCAGGGCATGTAGTGGCAGAGGTATTTGCACAGTTGCTGCCTGCAACAGCTTGAAAGGTAGGTTCTGTCTTCATGAAATTCACCATACCACGGTGAAGAGGTAGGAAAATTGGAAATAGGAGAATGGTCGGTATTTGGTAATGTATTAGATTCCTGTCTCACGTTGAGGTCTTTTATTCATTTTGAGTTTATCTTTGTGTATGGTGTAAGAGAATGGTCAAGTTTCATTCTTCTACATATAGCTGTCCAGTTTTCCCAACACCATTTTTTGAAGAGACTGTCTTTTTTCCACTGTATATTTTTTCCTGTTTTCTCGAAGATTATTTGCCCATACAGTTGAGGGTCCATATATGGGCTCTCTACTCTGTTCCACTGGTCTATGTGTCTGTTTTTATGCCAGTACCATGCTGTCTTGGTGATCACAGCTTTGTAGTAAAGCTTGAAATCGGGTAACGTGATGCCCCCAGTTTTATTTTTGTTTTTCAACGTTTCCTTAGTGACTCGGGGTCTCTTCTGATTCCATACAAATTTTAGGATTATTTGCTCCAGCTCTTTGAAAAATATCAGTGGAATTTTGATCGGAATGGCATTAAAAGTATAGATTGCTCTAGGCAGTATAGACATTTTAACAATGTTTATTCTTCCGATCCAAGAGCATGGAATGGTCTTCCATCTTTTTGTGTCTTCTTCAATTTCTTTCATGAGTGTTCTGTAGTACTCGTATTAGAGGTGTAAGATAAGCTCGGGGAATTATTAGGTGGATTGTAAACAGAAGTTACGTGTAACAGACAGAGTTCATAAATGTGAGTCCTTGAATTTGAAATAGCATACTGCTTTAGATACTACACTATAAGGGATGGGATTCACAAAGGATTTAAGTGGCAACAGCTTAGTAGAACCTCTCAGTTGGAAAAACGGTGACTCAGAGTGCAGAGCAGATGAAAAGAACAGATTCTTCTTTGATTTTTTTCCATATAACCTGCTGGTAGCAGCCATTAGCTTAAGAGAACAAGAAGCAAGGAAGTGAAAAGTCAAGGAAAAAGAGTTGAGAAGTGAATCTTAAAGGGAACTTTGCTGGCAGTTACTGCAAATAGATTAGAAATGCTATTGAGTGAAACAATGCAAAAGACAGCATGAGTCTGTCTAGGAAATCTTTGAGTCTTGGAACACTCTTGGGATGCCCACTTTCAGGAATAGAAAGTAAACTAAGGAAACCATGCCCAAGGAGGGGTGTAATATCAGATACCACTTCATATGAGTCCAGGGAAGATCATGGCTCCCAAAGGATGGACCCAGTGCTCATAAGAATCATGGACAAGCATGGAGCTACCCTGAGAAGAGATTCACAGTCCCTCATCCAGAGCAGGAGCCTTCAAGGATTTGTGTGTTCCCCATTCTTTCTAAGCAGATGTGTTGATTGTGGCTGTCCTGTCTTGGATGTGTGGTGTGTGTGTTGGGGGGTAAGGATTGCTGGGAGAGAAGGCTATATAATTTGCCTCTTCAATCAGAGGTCTAGGATAGTGATTTTCAACTGGGGGACATCTGGCCAAAGATAGAGGCAGTTTTGGTTGTCACAACTGGGGGCAGTGGTGTTACTGGTAACTTATGGGTCCCGGGGGTACTGCTAAACATCTTATAAGGCACAGGACCGCTCTCAGCAACAAAGGATTGCCCGTTCTCAAATGTCCATATGACCAAGATTGAGAAACTCTGTTCTAAGGATTAAAGGTGTTAACATCCTAATCTAGTGGTAAGATTACAGAACATCACCTGGAAATCAGAGAGCCTGACACTGAGCTGGTGCTCATTCCTTCATTCAACATTAGGTGAGTGCCTTTAAAGGGAAGGGGCTGGCTGGGGTGCTGGTGGAGGGATGGGGATTTGTCAGTAAGTCATGCTATTGCTGCAACAGACAACCTCCCCATATCTCAGAGTCTCAAACAAAAAAAGCTCTTTTTCTCCTGAACAATTAATCTTATTTTTCCCTCATGGGCATTGTGGGATTGATTTTTGTCATTGGCTTGGCTACAAGGAAGCTTATTGTAAGAATTGTTCATTGCTATTTGCTGACTTTCCCTGGCTCATCTTCCTGACTCTTGTTTGCCCGTGACTCTGATCCCCTCCTTCCCTACCCCATCCCAATATTTTACTTTTGACTGTTGCCTCAAAATACCTTTGGGGAGGAAGGGAGCTCTGGAATAATGAATGAATCAATGTCATTCTCACTGAAAGGTGGCTGCTATGAAAGGGACATTGGGGAACGAGTTAAGTGTCCTTTTTCTTCTTTAAAAAGGAAAGTGGATCTTTAGGTCCTGGCTTGAAAATTTGCAGAATTGAAACTGATGTTTGGGCTTGGAATCTGCAAATAGATTTTCTTTTTCATTCTGCAGTTTTACTTACCCCTTTTAAGTTGCTATTTTAACAATCCAGAGTCTCATTTGCTCTAGCTGGCAGAGGAAGGAGATAAGAAAATCTATTCTCCAAGGTCTTTTGGGGAATCACTTCATGCAAATATCTTTGGCTCAGAAGGAAACTGCCCAGAGGTTAGGCCTCTGCCCACCCTGGAGAAGGCAACTTTCCAAGTTGGTGTTTTTCCTTTTGCTTTCCTGTTTCCGAATACGAAACAGACAGGAGTCAGGAGACCAGTCACGACCTTGCTATGTGATCTCAGACCCTTCACAACCCCCTCTGGAAAGACAACCCCTCTTGGTTCTTTGGCTGAGAACCCACCCAGATCCATGGTTCTCATCTGTGGAGCAAAAGAAGGGGCTATTCCAGTGAAAGGTGCTTTCTGGTGATTTGGGCTGAGTGGGATTTTAGTGACACTGAAATTGTGTATTTGGAAGAAGCTTGCTCAGCTTCCCATAAACATGGAGGAGACAGTGGGTTTGGAGGCCCAGGCCAGGGTCTTATTGGTGGCAGTCTTGAGAGATGGATCAGTGTGGACCCAGCAGCCACACTGCCCAACTGCCAGTCCCCACAGTATCCCTTGGTTGTGTAACTATGGGTGAACCATGTTGTCTCCTTAGGCGTTGGTGTCCTCATCATTCCCAGTGGGATGACAGCAATAGGACCACGTGTTATGCAGAGTCAATGACACAAGGCTCCTAAAGCACTGGCTATGTTGTGTAACAGATATGCCTCATCCCTCTCTTTAACTGGGACACACACGGCTGGATTGGGTTGTGGCCACCAGGGCGACTGAGCCAGGATGCCCTCAACCAAGGCACCCCTCATTGGACCATCCTTTCTCTTTTTGAAGAGGCTAGAAAGGAATTGTCCCAACACGGTCCCAAAATAGGATGGCAGGAAAGGTATGGGGACATTCTCACAGTGAAAATTCTAGACATCCAACTCTGTCGACAGTGCTTTCTGCATCTTCCTTCAATCCCTCTCCAGGACATGAGTCCCTTTCCCCTTCTGGTTTCAATTTTTTCTTTGGTGAAATGCACAAGTGAGATTAGATCATTCATAATTGAATGTATTTTGTCCCACCCCAGTTTAGGTAATTTGTGTTAAATTAAAGCAGGATTCCTCAACCTTAGCATTATTGATGTTATAGGCAGGTAAGTCTTTGTTGTCCTGTACATTATAGAATATTTAGCAACAGCCCTGGGCTCTACCCAGTAGAGGCCAGGAATAGCTCTCCTCCAAGCTGTGGCAACCAAAATGCCTCCAGACATTGCCAGATGTCCTGCGGGTGGGGAGAGCAAAATTGCCCTGGGTGAGAACCATTGACCCAAGAGTACTTAAGCATAATAATGAGAATCACATTTATTGAGTACTTTTTTATGTTAGCCACAGTGCTAAGAGATTCCCATATAAGTATCCAAAGGATGTGCATGTCTTCTGCTTTGCAAATGGGGATGTTGAGATACTAAAAAATGATGAAGCTGGGATTTGAACCCATGTTTTCCCAACATCAGAGCCTGTAATGCCTCACTGCTTTAAAGGTTTCTAAATACAAGGGGGTCTTTTGAACTGCGAACAATACAGTTGATTTAATGAGAACACAGGACTCCCAAACAAGCAGACCTGTTTGGAATGTCACCTCCACAATGATGAACTGGTCACTGTGTCCTCCTGAGCATCACTTCTGCATTGTTAAATTGAAGGTAATACCAACCTTGTAAGTTGCTGGAGGTCAAGATGAGGTAGAGAGATGCTTGGCACACCAGGTCCTTCTCTAGCTAAATAATGCATTGGACAACATGAAGAACACTGCTGACATGCCTTTCATTCCTTCCCCTCAGCCCTGGGTGTGGTGTAGTGCTCCCGGGGTGGATGGAAACCTCATACCACAGTGTATCACCTCATCCCTGTCCCATACTGTCCGGGTGTCTGGGGATTTCTTTAAAGCTTCAGACCAACAGAGAGAGTGGTTGGTGGGAAAATCCATAGTCAGTACAACCAGAACTGAAACATGTTGCCCCTAATTGGCTCCACACTCTGACCCCTTTCTTAGTGACCCCAGTCACCCAAGCTGGGTGTCTGGGAGTCATTCTTGACTTCTCCCTCCTCACTTCCCACAGCCAAGAGGTAGCCAGGGGCCTGCCATTACACTCACCATGCATTTGTTTGTTTCTCTTCCTCTCTCTGCCTTGCCCTGGGCCAGTCACCATACCTCTCCCCTGGGTGCCAAAAGATGCTCTCTGCTTCCACTCTTGACCTTCACAGTCTGACAGGGAGGCCAGAATGATCCTTCTCAGCTGTGCCTCAGACCAGGTCTCTACATCCTCCTTCCCAGGAGAAAGCCCTGTTCCTTAACTGGCCCAGGAGCATTTCTCATCTGGGCTCCAGCTTCTCTTCGTCCTCACCTTGGGCTTTTCTTCCCTTCTTTTTCTTGGTTTTAGCCATACTGAACCACTCAGAATTTCTGGAAGGCAATCCCCATGCTCTCCCTTCTCTTAACCATCTGAATATGTTTTCTCCTGGTTCCAAACACTGCCACTTTGACTCTGGCCTTGGTAACTCTAGCCAGCTTCAGCTTAGAGTTCACTCTCCCCGCTGGGAAACTTCTCTCATCCCTAACCCTGGTCAAGCATCTTCTGGAGCTTCCCACTAAGGCAGTAACTCTGCTGTGCTGTGAGCATCCGTGGACAGGTCTGCCTCTCCCACTAGAATATGATTTTTTTTTTTTAGGGCAGCAAATGTGTCTTTTTCTGCAACCCCCAGTCAGTGCCCAGTGTGGACCTTGTTACACTAAGAGTTTGTAGCACCAATGAATGATATGCTGTGTTGCCTCAGTCGGAGAGTAGATGTGAGAAAGTGTGAAGAAACCAAGGTAGTGACTTAGAGAAACTGACATATGAACAGTCCATGGCCAGTCCTGAACTGGCTTGGGCTCATCTTTCCATCTTGAATCTCTAGGAATTCAACAGGAAGATGATCTGATTCAGTAGAAATGTGGCTCAAGGTGACTTTGTCTTTGACATTAAGGTAGAGAAGAGACCATCTCTGCACCCAACAAGGAGCCTATATTGTTTGTGAAGAAATGTCCAATGAAGAGAGTCAAAGAACCAGGAACTGTATGACCTGCACGCCTCTTTTAGCTTAGCCATAGGTAATTTATTAAGGAGGTTTCCTGATGATGTAACTTGAAAAGCCAGCTGAGCCTTTGGTGGGCACTAGAGCAGGATTTCTCCGCCATGGATTTACTGGTGTTTTGGGCCAGGGACATCTTTGTTGTGGGCATTATTCTGTGCATGTTCGGGTGTTCCGCAGTACCCCCGGCTTCTACTCACCTCAACCATGAGCAGTACTCCTCTCTCCTCAACTGGGATAACAGAAATGTCTCCAGACATTGCCAGATGTTACCTGTTAGGACACAGTTGGCCAGGTGGAGAACCACTGCTTCAGAGGAATCAGAATTGGAGTCTCTCTGGTAAAGCTGAAGGAGCACTTGGATGAGGGTGGGTTTGAAGTTCATCTCCAACTTGGCAACTGACAAAAGATATTTTTTTGGGTAAGTTCTCTATAAATTCAATTTCAGGATGTTTGACTTGGGGAAATCAGCTTGGCCTCTCTTTTCAGCCAAAGTAATAGAATAATGTAAGCCCAAGATGTTTTGGATACTTCTGAGTTGAGTGTTGATCCTAGGAGTGATCCAGGAAATGGGATGGGGATTGATGGCCCTGTATCTATAGTCAGACAATGAGAGTCAGGCCTCTGCTTGTTCAGGAAAGCCTGTCTCCAGAGGCCATCCCAGCTCTCTCCTTAACTTCTCCTTATCTTCTCAAGATACCCCAGGGAGCACCTACCCCATTCAGTCTCCTCTTGGCTGCTCTCCAGTGGCTTAGACTGTCAGTGCTTAGAAATATTTGACCTAAGCCCTTTGTTACAGAGGGGGAAACTGAGGCCTGAAAGAGGGAATAGACTTAGCCAAGATGACCCAGGGTAAGAGCACTTACTGACCCAAGTTTCTTTCTTTCTTTTTAAAAACTGGGGGACGCCTGGGTGGCTTAGTTGGTTAAGCATCTGACTCTTGGTCTCAGCTCAGGTCATGATCTCAGTCTCATGGAATCAAGTACCATATCCTGCTCTGTGCAGAGTGGGGAGTCTGCTTGCCTTCATCCTTTCCCTCTTCCCCTCTCCCTGCTCACCTCTGCCCCTTGCTCCTCTCTCTCTCTCTAAAATAAGTAAAATAAAATCTTTATTGAGGTGTGACTGACATGTGAAAAACGGTACATAGTTCATGTATATAACTCAACGAGTTTGGGATTGAGAGGTCATCACCACCACCAACGCCACGAAAATGTCCCAAAGTTTCCTTCCATCCCCTTTATTATTATAATTATAATCATCATAGTAATAATAATGTTAAGAACACTTAGCATAAGATCTACCCTCTTAGCAAATTTAAAGTATACGGCACAGTGTTGTTAGCTGTGGGCACTATGCTGTATAGCTTTTCTCTAGAACTTATTTATCAGTTATGACCCATGTCTCTTGACTAAGAGTCTCATTTTCTCTCTCCTGCTCTGTGCTGTCTCACTCTGGGAGCCTACCCCCATGTCTGTTCAACCAGTGGTGGAAGTCTTTATGGTAGTCTTTTCCTGATGTTTCTGTTTGTTTTGTTCAAGTGTATGCCTTTGGTTTTCTACTTCCTGTATCCCACTTTTAGCTTGGTGATGGCCTTCAAATGCAAAGGGAGGTCCATAACACATTAACAAGAACTAACATGCTTACCTTACCTCTCAAGGGAAACATTTGACTTTTCATTGAACTCTGTCCCAACGAAATGAAACTAGTAGTAGGAATTTAAAGCACTGAGATAGGTTTAAAAAGACTTTTTGGAGCAGCTAGATCCCTTTGGGAAATTCCCCATCTTTAGAGGTCATGTAGCCTACCATTGGGTACAGAGTTGCACACTGGGGTTGCTTCCCCATCATGTGATTTAGAGGAAAGAACCTGAGCTTTGGACATAGGTCCAAACTCCAGCTCCACCACTTCATAGCCCTGCACATTCACCACCAGGCCAACGTCATTTCTGAATGGTCAGTGGAGGCTGGAGCCATGTTACATTATGACATCTCATCAATTCTTTACACAACTAGGGGCAGTAGGTCTACACTTTATATGAGAACACTGAGTTTCAGCTGAAAACACGAGAACTACATTATATAACAAAGATTAAAGTAGTGGAATTAGGAGTTGAATCCAAGGCAATCAAGGCTCCGGATTATGAATGAGCGAAATGACATTGGCGGGGGGAAGAAAAGACTAGGTATAATAACAAAACCTCAATTTCAGTTTCTTAGGATGCTAGTAACTCCTTGGAAGAACCATCGTGAGGACTAAAGAAAAGAATTCCTTTTCAGCACCTGGTACTCACTGAGTGTCTAACACTTGCCCAGTCTTCCTCTTCACACAAGTTGCTCATTTTAGTTGAGTGTCAGCTACCATTTATTGTTAACCGGGTGTGGGAAAACTGCTAAATCAGTTCACATGCACAATTTCACTTGCTTTTTTTTTTTTTAAGATTTTATTATTTATTTGAGAGAGAGAGCTTGTGTGTGCGCGTTCACCTGCGTGCACCCGCGTGTGAAAGATAGAGAGAGAGGGAGTGAGCACAAACGGGGAAGAGGGGCAGAGTGAGACGCACACTCCCTGCTCAGCAGGGAGTCCGATGTGGGACTTGATCCCCGGACCCCAAGATCATGACCTGAGCTGAAGGCAGACGCTTAACCAACTGAGCCACCCAGGCACCTGCGATTTCACTTACTTTTGCAAAAGCTACATGAGGGAGCTCAATAATATTTTCCCCCTATTTCCACAAAAGAAATCAAGGCCCAGAGAGATGAAGAACATTGTAGAGTTCAACAGTGAGAAAGTGAGTCAAGATTTGCATTCATGCTGTGGCATAGCTCTTGCCCCTTTGGCTATGTTCACCCCTCTGCTACTCTAAGCCACATATGAACTTCAGAAACTCTCAGAGGCCCCAAGCCATCTCTTTGGCATGCTTTTCATCTTTTGAGACTAAAATAAACTAATTTTTCATCTTAATCAGTAGATCTTTTCCTTTCCTGGAGGTTGGTGCCTGGAGGACAATCTGAGTTTGAGTCAGCCTTGAGGATACTGGAGTCAATTCTTGCTTATCCCTCGTGAATTTCTTCAGACTCATATTCAACTCTCTTCCTTGTTACCCAACACAGCCTTAGGGACTTCAGAATAGTCTTCAGACAAATTGTGGTAAGATCTAATTAAAGCTGCGCATGGCTTGCTTCCAAAGCATCCAGCAAACCTCTCTTCCTTGGGTACCCCCTTTGAATTACAGTTTTCTGGACCCTTTGCTTCCTTTAATCTTTCATGTCTCTATTCCTCTGTCTAGCACAACCCTGTCTTCATCTGACTGGAATTTCTTCATTCCAAAGCCATGCCTGCAAGTATGAAAAATTTGTCAGAGTCACATTTTTTTCAGACCGAACTGATGAGATTGGAAACCAATTTCCTCTTCATTCTCTATCTCAAGAGCTCAACAGGGTGCCTAAACTGTAGGCCCTAATAGGGTGTCTGGTGATAAGACAGGAAACTTCACAGGTATAAAAGCAGGGTGATGGAAGCAGACAGACTTGAATGTGAATCCCAGTACTTTAGTGGCTTTCTGGTCTTGACCAAGGTACCCTGAATCTCTCTGAGACTCAGTTTCCTTATTGGCAATCTGGGGACAGCAATGTGGTTGCTGTGAAGATTCAAAGAGGCCATGTATTTAAAAGCACTTAGCACTACCGAGTTTGGGCTAAGTAGATATTTGCTAAAGCACAGTGGGCCCATAAGTTTCTTTCCTCTGATCTGATCTCTCATGACATTTTTGTCATGTCTTTTCAATTCATTTATCCCTTTCTACCCTGGTTGTGATGAATTGGGTATGTACATATGTATGTACATAGTTCTCCTACTAATCTGAGCATCTTGGAAAGAAGTCTCATAACAGGCTCAATTTTGGATTCCCAGTATACTAGGGCCATGCTTCATACAGAATGAATGAATGAATAGTTGTTGCATTAAGGAACAGAATGAACAACCCATGTGAGAAATGTATATGAGAGAAATGCATGCTTCAAAGAGAAATGTGTAAGAATCAGCCCATGTAGGTAGGGACTGGGTCTGCCTCAGTCTCCTGAACAACTGGCCAGCTGATAACCAGTGTCAAATGAATCCCTATTGAATAAGCGAATGTGGGGTCCAGGAATATTTAACTTATCAGAGTCCATAAAGCCTCCTTGGGCTGATGTCCAACTGGTCTCAGCAAGAGAAACTGAGGCTCAGGGAAAGGGAAGGACTGCCTATTTTGACACAGGGCCTCAGCAGCAGGTATTCTATATTATCTAGTATAATATTTTTTTAATAACCTGGTATAACCATAACCTTTGGTTGACAAAGACTGACTTTGTGTGGGTAGTCACAGCTGAATCTAGCCCTATTCTTTTGCCCTTAGTGACTGGCAGGAGCCCAAACAATGAGAGAATGAAAGGAACTAAAGCCGTCAAGGGGAATAAGCACCTGTACAATAATCCATTCATGTTTGTGTTCTTTTGTGCTGAAATTCAACACATTCCTAAATCAAGTTATGTGGTTTGGGAGGAAAACGAGTTTTGGTTATTTTTACATTGCACACCTTGACTTTTACCATGAGGAGTTTTACAGCCAAATTCTGCCTCTCTTTTTCCAAAGTTGTGCCAAGCCAACTAGTTATGTCTTCCTGGGAGGAATTCTCCTTGGGAAGCAAAGTCTTGCTTTATAAAGCACCAGCATGTGTTGTGTGGCCTAGAACAATTTTTGGAATCAAATTCTCTCTGGTTTCCTGACTCTATATTCATTGTGTTTCCTTTTGCTCAAGGCTTCTTTGAAAAATAAGTCTTTCCTGTGATTCAGATGAATTCATAAAAAATAAGACTAGGGACTACAGTGTGAGCTTCATGAGGACAGAGACATCATTTTTTTACTGTCGTATCCTCAGGACCCTAGAATAGTGCCCTGTTTATGGTAAGAACTGAATGAGTGAATGAATGAATGGTTGAATGAGTTGGCTTTTCATGAGGAGACCCTGAAGCCATCTCTAGTCTTAGCTATGACCAGCTATGCAACTTTGGGTAAGTCCTCCATTCTCTCTGAATTACTGACTTGTCTGGAAGATGAAGTGGGATGAGTGGATGTGAAGAGGGTTGAATTCAATAATGAATATGAAAGTATTTTGGGAAAAAACTGGCTTCCATCTTTTTCCTTTCTTCGAAATCTCTCTGGGAGAATCTCAAGATTCTGTGAGAATGTGTTTGTTTTGGATCATAGTTCATAACCAGATGGAGAGGCAGAGAGAGCAGCACAGATGTTAGTGGTGTTGCTTTGGATGACTCAATCAGGGAAGCTTAAAGGTGAAAATTCGGGTTTTTTGGGTCAGTTCTCTGTGTTACAGAAGGATGGAAAGGAAAATGAGGAAAGATAAACAAAACAATCAGATCTGAGGGATTGAGAGAAAGCAAGAGAGGAAATGAGTTTATTAGGAACTAGTTCACACTTGACCTCTTTCAGTGTGGTGGCCTTGGGCAAGTCATTTCTAAAAGATCTATGTATTGTTTTATGCCCCTGAGGGATAGGGATGAATATGAATATAACTCAGTCTGCACAGCTCTGGGAGAGACATATAGGTAACACTGATGAATGAAAGATGAGACTTATGAGAGCTGAGATGAAGGATGTACCAGATTCTATGGGAATGTGTAAGGGAGAGGGGTTTGAATCTGTTGGAGTATCTCTGGGAAGGTATTCAAGGGGAGGTGGTGTTTGAGATGGGCATTAAGAGGAGAAGAGGTCTTTCCTTGGTGGAGTAGGAGTGATGAAGGATCAAGTGGCACTGTTCTCAGAGGAGAAATAACTCGCACAAAACCTGGATGCGTGAGGCTGCATGGTGTCTTCAATTAATGAATTGTGATCTGCACCACCAAAGCATAGGCTATATGGTGAAGAAAGGGAGGGCACAGATCATAAAGACCTAATAAGTCAAGCTCACTAAGACTTTCAAGCCAGTGGACAATGATAAGCCATGGAAAAATTGTAGGCATAGGAAGAACATGGTCACTTTTGCATTCAGAATAGTCATTCCAGAGCTGTGAAGGGGATGAGTTGGAGGGGAGAGAGGCTGGTATAGGGTCTCCAGCAGAAGCCTAGTGCCCTTGTCCAACTGAGAGATGATTAAGGCAGGGGCCAGAAAGATAGAATAGAGGGACAGATACAAATAAAATCAAGAGGTGATCCTCAGGGCCTCAGATTCCATATCTATAAAGTTAAATATTTCTGAACCCAAGTTTCTATGATGGTCTCAGAGACTACTAAGGAGTGTAAGTATGGCTGGGATTTGGGAACACTGTGGGAAAGAAGTAGCCTCATGAAGAATACTGTTTTGTAGACTCCCTGTAATTTTATTGGCTGGGTGTGTTGAGTGGGGGAAGGGTTAAAAATAGCCCTGCCAAAGGGTGAAAAAACCCTGCTATGAAACTTGAAGAATGGGACCTGAGGAAGGGTGTATGTGAATAGTAGCAAGACAATCTCAGGATTAGAAGAACCTTGAGAAGCCAGTGTATTGGGTGCTTCCAACACCTCTGCAACATGCACACTAAAAGATTGTCCAGTCTCTTCTGCATCCCTCCTGTCATGAGAAGCCATCCACTTCCTGTATATCCTGTGTCATTCCTGAAATGTCTCAGCACTGAACTTCATCCCATCTGTTTAATTTCTGTCCCTCCTTGACCAGAGAAGGTAGTCTTTGAAAGAGACCATCAGGAATCCTTGCACCACACACACACACACACACACACACACACACACACACACACACAGCCTGATTAATGCAGGCATTATAGAAGCAAGCCATTGCCTTGATTAAAATTGATTTTTATTTTTTCTCATTTGAGGCTCAGCAGTATTTCAAGCCCCATGCCAGATGTAGTCAGAAAGATGGTTGAGTTCAAAAAGGATTTTTTTTTTTTTTTTTTTTTTGGTCAAATCGAGCACTGGAAGCCAGAGAATTCCAAGGCCAAAAATGCAGTTGAGATGGCTCCCTTGCGATGAGGAGTCCCTGTGGACAGCAGGGGCACATGGTATATAGGCTGAGGAGGCATGAGGCATGAGAATCTATTCTTGGTGGTAGAGATGGTGTAAAAATCTTATCCTAGGATGATACAGGAACTGCTAAGAAATAAGGAAGAACCAACTGTAGTGAGTGTGACCAGAGGGCTGGACAAACACTGAGGCAATGCTTACAGACGCAATGGGCTACTCACTGCCCTCTCTCGCCCACTTCCCTTATCCTCCTCCTACTCCCAAACTCTTCTTCCTGGTTTCTTCCATTGTCTTCTTGAAATTGGCTACCTCCTTCCTCTTGTCTTCCCCACCCATCTCATTCTGACTCTAGGTTTCTGTATAATTCCCCACATAGGAGAAATGCCTTACATTTTTATGATGCTTCACAGTTCACAAGGACAATTGGAATACATGATCTCATCAGCCACATGTATAGGTAGGTGCTGTCCCCATTCTGCAGATGATGAAAATGAGGCCATGGAAGATGAAGTCACTTGCCCAAAGCTACAGTCACGTGGCAGCAGAGGCAGGTGATGGCCTGTGCCCTTTTCTCCAAATATTGTTCCGTCACTCCAACTTGACAGGTTAAGTGTCCAGTATTCCCGTGTCCTGACTTGCACTGAACTAGGGGAACTGAATGCTCTCCTCATTGAAGGAGATTCTTCACTGAAGAAAGGATTCTTTCTCCTGGAGGTATTTTTAGAGGAGGTCCAAGGAGAATTTATTGCCCTGAAACTTTTCTTGAATTCTAGAGAAGTCTTGTTCTAAGTCATTGGAATCTTTTAGTGTCCAAGCTTACTGCATAAGCCTGACTCCATTCTGATGACACTGATAATCGGGCAGACGTAGCTAGAATCAACAGTGTGCTGGAACCAGGTCATACCAGCTTGTTTGTTAAATTTTCAAGAATTTTGCAAGCTGGTTGTGAAACATAGCCATTATCGGACTTTATATAAAATTAGAGTCAAACGAACTATGATGAAAGCAAAGGTAAGGAATATTCAAGATATCCTTTTTAATTATTTCACTGCATGTTACTATTACAATCATTTCCTTACTATTTACATCTATTGTATTGAGATTATTTACAGCTATTGTATCAGAATGGTGAAAATACATGTGAGGAAGTGTTAGTACTTGTCTTCTACTCCCTCTGTGTTCATGACATCATACTGGCTTGAAATTGGCCCCTGGGGGATTACACCATGGAAATTGGCAAAAGCTACAAATAAAGTCTCTTTTTTCCCTTTACCATCGAACAGCCTAACACTGGCTAATATAGAAAAAGGTTTGTGGTGAATGGACCTCTAGAATACTGAATTGTGTGGTCTTCCTTCTTGCTGGCATGAACTTGGGCAGAGGGAAAGAGGTGTCTGGAAAGGGATGGAGATAACAGACATTGGGAAGTCACTCACTATTTGTCCTTGGTAGTGATGATCACACCAGCAATGCTATATAACATTTAATACAGATTATGGGCTTGGTACTGTATTAGACATTTGACATGCCCTATTTGTTTCATTCTCACAAAAGCCATACAAAATAAGTATTACTGTTCCCATTTGACAGATGGACACCCAAATCTCAAAGAAGTAGAATGGCTTGCCCAACTTTACCCAGAGAAAAAGTGGTAGGGCCAGGTTTTGAGTCCAGTTCTATCTGATCCCAAATCAGTGTTTTTTCTGAAATGTTAGTGGAAAGTCAAGTCCCTGGAACCCTGTGGACCATCCTACACATCTGTTCTCACCTTCAGAAGCTCTTTTGTTGGTGTGGACCAGTGATATGCCAGGTGTCTTTTGTTTAAAGTAATCACTAATTCTAAATAGAAACCAAACTTGAGGCATCTATTCATTCATTCAACTGATTTTTTTTTTTTTTTTGAGTGCATATTGTGTGCTAGATACTATCCATCGGGGGACAAGACAGATAAAATCCGTGCTTTTAAGGAGCTTTGGGACTAGCAAGGGGTCAATTTTAGGCCTGGTGTGACACCAATAAGACACCTTTCCAGTGCATCCCAGAGCATATTCTGAGGTTAATATGCTCAGAGAACTGGGTGATAATCATATGCTCTCCTGCATCAGCAGGCCTTGCCCAGGCTTGGCAATCTCTGCTTCTGGGGTTAGCAAAAGTCCCTCTTCCTTCTTGTAAAACAAGATTGGTCACCAACCACTTCAGAGAAGGAAAAATAGCCTTGGACTCTGTCCATAGATGGTTTCCCCTTCCAGGGGCAAAAGGACTAGGGAAAAGGTATGCACATGGTTTCCTCAAATTGTGGTTTTGTATTTGGGTTTGTGGTTCAAATCCCTATTTTTGGCAGTCACCTCTGCTATAGACAAACCAGTCACAAGGGTGGGTCCATTCCACACCCTATGGGATAGATTTTGATGTTAGAGGGGAAATATCTGATTCATTATTATTCCATCCTCCTTTTGGAGGGAGGGAAAGCAAAGCTAGTAATTAGGGATTTTTGTTTTGGTTTGGTTTTGTTTCTCCAAGGGCAAGGTTAGCCGATTCTGAATGCTTTACTATAGCCACACTCAGGTTGCCTAAGGGGGATATTTCCTGAAGCCCCTCTTTTGACTTGGCAACACACAATAGAACTCTTCGGGAGACCGAAGAGGTGCAGTGCTTTTGATCTTTGTAGAGTTGATTTCCTTAGGCCATCTCGAGTTATTCCCTCCGGCATGATGGTGGTAGAAATGTCTTGCAAAGCCTGTCTGATCATAGCCTCATTCAAATGTGGTGGTTTTCAGTTATCTGAATTTTGGGCTTTTCGTGGCTACCTTCTCTCTCCCTCTTGCTGTTTGTAAAGAGAGGTGAGTACTGATTCCACTTGAAAAGCGTGGCTGGAGGATGGCATTCATTCCAGTTGGGTGATGAGAGTGGCGCAGGCACTGGAATATGGTAGGCTGTGAGTCTAGAATGAAACCGAGGAAAGTACCCAGCAGAGCTGGTGAGGTGTGAGCAAGCACAGTCCCAACCTGGCAGGGAGGGACTGCACAAACAGGGATGGTCTGAACCACACTGGTCTTCCTACTGGGACTGCCTTTCTCTCCCTTCCATCAGGGACATGGTTAGATCCCCTTCTATAGAGCACTGACCCCGGCAAGCCCCAACCCGCAAAGAGGGTCCTGTTTGTGTCATTTAGGCAAATGGTGCTGAATTATACACCTTTTGTTCTCCAGAATTCTTGACCTTTATATTGTTTTGGACTGCCTCTATCCCCTCTCCTTTGAAAGCCCTGCCCGTAGCAGCTTCATCTCTTCCCCATCACAGGTGGTCTTACCATTCTACAATTCTGCTGCCTGACAAAACTGTTTTGAAAGATACTTCCTACTAGTAATTAATTTGCCTAGTTTACAAGAAACAAAGACATAGGAGGGGATGATTAGAGCTTCCGAAGTGCAATAGATAATCAGATTGACCATAGTAAGTTCATTACTTAATAAATGCAAAATCTTGGGCTTCTCTTTCCAATTTAAGCTTCTGTTATTTAGGCGAACATAATAACAACATAATGATATACAGCTCAAAGACTTGTTGAGTGGATTTTAAAGACAATGACTGTAAGATGTTTAGTATCAAACCCGAAATTGCTGTGGTCTCTGATTATCTCAAGCATGAAGGATGAGTAGAACAATATTCTGGGAGAGCCTACTCTGAGCCTAACCCTGAGCTTGGCTTTGAAGATTCAGTGCTAAGCATTCCTGTTTGCAGGTTCTCTGCACTCTTGGAGCTTTGAGTCGAGCAGGGAAGGAAATAAAATCAGAATAAAATCAGTGTGTAAGAGTGCCTTCCCCATGGACTCAATGTGATGTGGTTCATGTGTCCCATCCCCCACCCCCCATCCCTGTGGACAATGGAAGACTTTCCAAAGTCTCTTTTTCTTACTGTGACTTATCTACTGAGAGTTTCATGCTTTCAACTTCCTAGTAAACATGTGCCAACATTTTCCTTAGCTGTGCTACCATCATTTTAATCTCAATGTGTTTAAAGGCAAGGTTTTTTTTTTTTTTTTAAAGATTTTACTTATTTATTCGACACAGAGAGAAACAGTCAGAAAGGGAACACAAGCAAGTTTATCCTTTTCTTTCCCCTGTCTTGACATTCCTTCAGAATAGCACTTGTGTTCCCCTGTTTAGCTCATTAGCTGGGCTCTTTGGGTAATCTTTAGTGCTTTTATCCTTTTTTTCTCTGTCTGTCCCAACATTCCTTCTGGAAGGCACTAGCATTCCCTGGTTTAGATGACTAGCTGGTTAACTATCTTGGTCATGTTTAGTCCATCCTCTGTCTTGTTCCAAATGTTCTCTTAATCACCAAATCTTGTAGGATTCCAAGCCATTAACCCAAACTTCCTGTATATTGTAATCATCTCTTTGCCTCTAATCTATCATGTGTACCCACTTCTAACAGATTACTTTTACCCAAACAAGACTTTGTAATATGACTTGACAGCTACCATTTATTGAGTACCTATTATATGCCAAGTTCTATGCTAAGCATTATATACTCATTGTCTTTTAAATTTCGCTCTAATCTCTGAAGTGTATGTTATTATGTTCACCTAAATAACAGAAGTTTATGGGACGTGAGATACCTAAGATCCTGTGGTTATTAAGCAAACAGATTTAATGTAATGTTTTCTCTGATTCCAAAGACTGTGTTCTTAATGTTCATGTTAAGTGGCCTGTAGATTTTTTTTTTTATGTCTGTTATCAGCTAAAAAATATTCAGAGGCTTCCTATTGCCTGAAATTAATGTCCAAATATCTGGTCAGGTTCTCTTTTTGTACATTCTCTTGCACCATTTTCTGGCACGAGTTTTCTGCTAGGGCAGGCCAGTGTCCTGAATTCCCCTTCAATGTCTGGTTCATTCCAGCCTTTCCATTTTTGGTCATGCTGAGAGCTATCTGAAAAGTCAAGAGATTGATAAAGGAAACTGATTTAAGCACCATTTGGAAAGCAAGGGAAACAATCCAACTCTACTTAAATTAGAATAAGAAATAGCTAAGTTTAATGAAGATGATCAGAATGAATTGGCATCACATGCCATTGGCTTGTGGCCACATGAGGCTGGTCTGTCTTTTGAGGTTTGTGAGCTAATAAGATACTAAGGAGTACAGGGGCTTATGACGTATTGCTTGAATGAACAACTAAATTTCAGTGTTGCTTGAGAGAATGAGAAAGCAAAAAGTCAAGACAAGAAAGATGGAGATGTGTATGGGGAAGAGGGGTTGATGTGGTAGGCTTTATTTACATGTTGGGGAATTTACTATTCAACTAAAGATTAAAAAACAAAAATACAGAACTTGTGTTATTTTAAATGTAAAGATAAATGTAAAGATTTAACAACTTAGAATTTGTAACACCACAGATACATTACAATATGTTTGTGCTATTCATAAGATGAAATAGATTTTATAAAAAGTGTTACTGTGTATGTCCCAATAATAAGGCAAGGTCTTTACCCACTCACTCCCTGATGACCTCTAAGAAAAGGGGGTTTCTTCATCCTCAACTCCTCTCCTCATGGAGTGTAACAGATTATGGGATGCTTTCACAATGTATTTTATTCCATCACCAATATAATAGTGGAGGAAGACAATTAGTCTGAAATGACCTCAAACAATGCAAATTTCAGGTGCTTACTGAGCTCTTTTCATGTAGTTAGTTAGAATCCAACCTAGATTCAAAAAGTTTTCTTGGATTCTCTTTGTCCAATGTAAATGATTGGAGAAAGTGCAAATGAGCTTTAAACAGAAGACCTCATAAAATAGTAGAACTAAGAGGTTATGCTTTGAGTAACACAAATACACACCAGAAGACTGACAGAAACAAAATTTTTGAATGTTTGGAACACGGGTACTGTTGCTGTGGTTACATTTTCTATGTGACTATGATTTGTAGATTAACTCACAGCCCTTAAGCAGAAGTCTAGATGATATGCTCTGGAAAACTGAGTAAGGTAACTCCAAAAAATGGCTCTAGTAATAACAAAGACACTGATGTTGAAGATGCATGTGGGAGAAAACAGTCTTTCCACATTAATAGAATTTTATATATGAGACTATTTTATATGTATTGGTATAACTTAATTGTCATAATAAATATTGAGAACAGAGCTATGAGTCTTTCATGTGTACCCCTAAAAGGTTATATATTCATTTTGGCTACAATTATGTTTTTATTGGTATTTTGTTAGGAAAAATGGGGCTTCTCCCTGCACGTATGGTTGCCTTTTATTTCGACTTACACAGCATTCACCAAACTCTCTAAAAAGTGTGGTTTGGTTACTAGCACAAGTGAAAAGTTGTATAATGAACACCTTCTTTCAATCCCTACTGCACCAGCCTGTGATGTATAACTGTAATTGGAATTAAGGTCAAAGAGTCTACATGGGGGCATCCTTTGTGAAACTGGGGCCTTGATGTGATTTTCTGAAAGAAGAGAAACCATAGAAGAGAGTCAGGTGAGGAGATCACAAAGATCTTCTACTATTTAAAGTTCTAGATCATTCTTTTCCTTCCAGGCTTCAAATATCCAAGAAACCCTCCTTCTTATACCATGTATCTAGGAATCAAGCTCTTCTGTTCTGCCTCTCTCTATTCCAGCCTTTCTCAACTGGGAGCCTCATCTGAGCCAAGGAACACAGAAAATGATTTGAGTAACTATTTTCTCATTTCTTCCAAGGGTGCTTCATTACAAGCACCATCTGGATGTAGGGGAGAGAAGTTAATGGATTATGTATAATGGATACCTTAGAGGGATTTCCTTCCTTCCTAGGATGTATGAAGACCCCAAATCCTCTTTAGATGAGAGATACTGCTCATGCAGCTCTTATTGTGATCTAGGGTTATGGAGACATTTCACATATATCTCATTTAATCTTTCCAATGAGACTATGACTTATGTACTATAAATTGCATTTTGTGACTAAAGAGACTGGGCTCAAAGAAATTAAATAATTTGATGATGGTAATGGTTAGTTACGGAGCCAGATTTTGGTTCAGGGTTATCTAGACTGCAAAGAGAGTTTTTAACTATGGCTCTATCTTGTCTGTAACTTGATATTTTTATTGATATCTTTATTAATGATAATGAAGAGTTTAAGAAGACGAAAGCTTATAAGAATCATAAGCAAACTCTCAGTCCATTGTTTGGTCTTCATTGTCTGTCTCTTATCTCTTATCTGAGTTCCTTCTTACCCAAATCTATGTACATGTCTCCTGAAAATTTGACTTAAATTGATGCCTACAGGTACTGGTCATGAGCTGGGTGTTGTGCTGGCTAGTAGTATAAAAGCAATAAAAACCAGTCCTGAAATTACCCCTAGGGAAGGCACTCCCTTTAAGAAGTATCACTTGGGGGACGCCTGGGTGGCTCAGTTGGTTAAGCGGCTGCCTTCGGCTCAGGTCATGATCCCAGCATCCTGGGATCGGATCCCACATTGGGCTCCTTGCTCAGCAGGAAGCCTGCTTCTCCCTCTGCCTCTGCCTGCCACTCTGTCTCCTGTGCTCACTCTCTCTGACATAAATAAATAAATAAATAAATAATAAAAAATTAAAAAAAAAATGTTTAAAGAAGTATCACTTGGGGTTGTGAGTTAGCCTTCCCCAAAGGGTCTAGTTAAAGATAAGGGAAAAGTTAGCAAAAGGTTTATGTGTAAGAAATCAGCAGGAATTTGAGCATGGAGGGTGAGAAGAGAAAAGAGGGCTAAAGGCTGATGCTGTGAGAGAAGCAGCAGCTGAGGAATTTTTTGAAAATCAGGGTTGCCCACTATAGAATTCTAGCATGCTTAGGCCACTGCACTATAATACCATCTTCACTCCCATAATCTCCATAAACCTCTCATAAAGTCGGCTTTCTGTACCAAGTGAGTTCATGCATTGCAAGTAAGATTCATCAAATTCCAGATCTGAACCAAATTTTAAGGAAGAGAGAAAGCATGTATTAGATGAGAGGATGAAGTATAAAAGGAATTGACTCAGTTGGTAGAAGCTGGGACTCAGAGGTTTCAGTTTCCCACTTTCCTGGGAATTGTCCCCACACTTTCCTCAAGATGAGTGTTGGAAGGTCAGGATAATCTCATCTAGATCTTAAGAGGCATAGTGCCTGTAGCTCTGAAGCTGCTATTTAAGTTACTCAGAGGACAGCGAGGTGGGTATTCTGTCCTCAAGAAACTTATGGTCTAGAAGGAAAGGCAATTACATAGAGAGATCATCTCAAAGTCATGTCCCAAGGCTGAAGGGAATGGAAAAGTACTGGGTCCTAATAGTGCAAAGGAAGGACACAAAGATTGGTTGTCCTAGGGCCAAGAAAGTCTCCTTGGAGGAGATAACAAGAGTCTTAAGGAAGAATTAAAAATTATCCAGGTGAAGAAGAGTTCTTTTTTTTTTTTTTTGGAAGAAGTGGTCTTTTAGCCTTCTGGGTGGACAGGTTAGTCTGAGAATACCACCATCAGCACCACTAGTATGACTACAATGACTACTACTACTGCTATTTCTACTACTATCCAAACTACTAGTTAACATTTACTGAGGGTATACTGTATGTACCAGCTCCTGTTTAAAGCAATTTATACCTCACTGGAACCTCTCGACCTTATGAGACAGGTACTACCCTTGTCACCGTTTTACATATGAAGGAGCTAATCAGGTGATTTGCCAAGTCAGGGATGGTGAGTTGAACCCACACAGTCTGACATGAGAGCCTGACAGGCTTAATCACTATTGAAGAGTAACTGCCTATACTGATAGGGAAATTTAGGGAGTTTGGTAACACTGAGAGTAAGGATAAATGCTGGAAGTGGTCAGAGATGAAGCTGGAGTTGGTAATTAAAGTCCAAGTCATGATGTCCTATGGTTTTTTTCTGTTGGGGGTAGGGGTTCCCAGGACTTTTCTTTCCATCTCTACCAAGAGATTTCTATTCAGTCAAGATGGACTAATATTTGTGTATTAGTTGGGTGTTGTATCAGTCTTCTATTGCCACAACAGTTCAGTGTAACCACCAACCACTGAATACTACTTTAGCTCAGGAGTCAATGGGATTCAGATGATCTGGGTTAGACTTGATCTTGCCTGGACTTGCACATACATTTGTGGTCAGCTATGAGTCAGATAGTAGCTCTGCTGATCTTGGATACGTTTGCTCACATGTCTGGGAGTAAGACGACTGTTAGTTGATCAAGGGTGGGTGCCTCTGCTTGCTTCCACTCCACATGATTTTCATCCTCCAGCAAGCTAGCTCAGACCAGGTCACATGGCAACAGCAGATGTTACAGAAACAAGTTGAAATGCTCAAGCCCTTTCTCAAGCCTCTGATGGCATCCTGTTTGCTAACATCTCCTTAGCCAAAGCATGTAACTAGGCCAGCCCAAATTCAAGGGGTGGGGAAATAAACTGAGAAGCACATGACCAAGAGCTCAATATATGAATGCAGGAAGAATTGGATCATGAATCCAACCGGTCTACCATATATACTCTCCTGTCATCTTTCTGCTACAAGACATTTGCATGATCACTTGCAGGAGTTGCTTGAAGACTGTGCTTATTAAAGCAAAGAAAGGAAAAAGATTGGAGAAAAAAAAAACAGGATAGCATTCATTTTGAGAGAAGAGGGAAAGAAAGGACATATTATGGAAAGAAGTTATGATTCTACATGGTTTTTTTTTAAATAAACCTTTTATTTTAGAGATTTTAGAATGGTTTTAGATTTATAGGAAAATTACAAAGCTAGAATAGAGAGTTCCCACATACCTTTAACCAATTTCCCCCCATTATTAACATCAGACATTAGTATGGTATATTAATCATAATTAATGAACCAGTATTGTTACAATATTATCGAATTCTACATGGATTTCCTCAGTTTTTCTCTAACGTGCTCTTTCTCTTCCAGGGTCCTACCCAGGGGGTCCCATTACATTTAGTCATTTTGTGTTAGGCTCCTCTTGGCTATGACAGTTTTTTGGACTTTCTTGTTTTTGATAACCTTGACAGTTTTGAGGTGGATTGGTCAGATGTTCTGTAGAATACCCACCAGTCAGAGTTTGTTGACATATTCCTCATGATTAGCTTAGAGTTATGGGTCTGGGGGAGGAAGGCCACAGAGGGAAAGCATCATTTTCACCCTGTGATGTCAAGGAAGTATAAGGAGACTCTCAACCATTTCAAATACTCACACTAAATACGACCAGGAATGTGAGATCTCAGGTCAGTGAGTTTAACTATTATATGCGTGATAAATCAGTTTAATTTCTCTTAACAAGTATAAGGTGAGTCAAGACAATTTCCCAAAGCGAACAAAGTGTTTCAGCGTCAAGGTGATTGTTGAACCATTGTAGTGGAGGGAGTAGCTCATGCAGAAGTTTCCTGTAAATAAACAACTTCTCATGATGACTTTGTATAGTAGCAGGGCTTCAATTTTCAGGAAGATCTTTCTTTCCTTCTCTCCACTAATGCTTCCCTCCACCCCGAGTTACTTCTTATTGTTAGAAACACAGTATCGTCTAGCCAGCATGTTTCATTCTCAAAAGCACCTCCGGCAAGGATTTCTTTATATTCTTCCACGATTCTTCATTTCCTGCCATGAAAGCATGGGACCTCCTGTTTTAAGACAATACTAACCAAAGCTGAAACAAGACGTTAGAAGGCATAATTCTCAAGTTCCTTAGTCTAGGGGCACAGGCCAAGAAGGAGGCAGGCAGGGTGAACATTCACTGATTCAACAACTATTTACTGAACATCTCTTATGTGACTGGCTCTGACCCAGGGGACAATGAGACAGTCACCACCCTGACAAAGTTTGATCAGGATGTGGAAGTAAAGACAAACCAGTATGAAGTGTGATAAGAAGGAAGCCCTTGTGTTGGGGCTACGAAGCAGAGATGCCACCCTCTGGGGAGGGGGCTCTTAGGCACCTAACAGGGAAGCTTTCTTAGAACACTTGACCTCTGAGATACCTGAAGGATGAGTAAGATTAGGGGAAAGAGGCATTGGTGTGCACATGTGTGAGTATCTATGTATATGCATGTTTGTGCCTGAGTGTGTGCCTGTGAATAAAGACTGTTTTCAGTGGACGGAAAATCGTGTTCATAAAACCGAGAAATAAGTATGGTTGTGGCACATTCAGAGAAGGGCAGCCATATCTCTGTGTTTAATTTTACCCAAAGAGCGTGAGGTTTAGGAGGTTTTCCTGGAGGCAGTAACTGCTGAGCTGGCCTTAAATGGTGGGCAGGAATGCAGGGAGCCCAACAAGGGGGTGGGAGGGCAGGGCTCTCTGAGCAGGGACCAGGGCTTCAACAAAGGCGCAGAGAAAAGAAATGCCTGTTGTCTTCAGCAAAAACTGCAAATAGCTCAGCCAGACTAGAAAATAGATTGGGGGTAGGGAGGAATGTCCCAAAAGAGAGACTGGGGAGGTGGCAAGGATCCCAGGTCTGTCACTCATTAGCCTTGAGGTCTTGCATGACATCACCGAGGCTTGGATTTTTCATCTTGAAGTGGAGATAACAATAACCACAACAGCAGCAGAACTGCTGCCCAGCGTAGTTGTGAGGATGAAATGAGATAAGCCTGCAGACCACCTAACAATGTGCAGACCACCTAGCCAGGTACTGGCCCCTAGAGCTGAGAAAGGGCAGACTGGATTGTCATTCATTGCCTTTGAATTGCTAATACACTGATTAGTGACCACTGCTTGCAGCTGAAGTTTTCTGAAATTCTCTGCATTTCCCCAGAGAGAGAGCCTCAGCTGGGCTGGGCACAGTGGCTGGCACATTGTTGGCAGTGAAGGGCAAGGCATAGAGGTAAAGTAAAATTATTCTTTGGGTTTCAACCACAGGAAAAAACTGCAGCCCTTCCCAGGCTCGAGTTAAATACATGGGAAGGGCCCTCCTCCATAGGGTTTTTGTTCTTTCTCACTGCAAAGTTCCTCATTCTTGACTGAGAGATTTCAAGCAGATGTGACTCCTTGAATGCCACTCTGGGTTCCTGTACACAGTTTAATCCCCTCTTCCTGAGGTTTTACCCCCTGAAATAAAAATGTGCACGTTAAGGGTGATGGAGGTAGGAAGCAGTGTTACGCACCACTTTTTCATTTGGCACATTACTGCTCTGCCGAAGATTCTAATTGTGGTTTTCCTCTTTTCGATCAAGTGGCTGACTCTGGCTGTGCAACACGTTTAATGAAACAGAAAACTTCGTGCCTTTTAATCTGGACAAGAGCGAAGGAACCTCTGGAGGGAACTTATCTCCAGTGGACTGAATGGAATAATGTTTGGGTCCCTCCAAATTTCATGTTGGAATCCTAAATCCTAACCCATAATGTAATGATTTGGGGGGGGTTTAGGGGGTGATTGGGTCCTGAGGGTGGAGTCTTGTGATTGGGATCAGTGCTCTTATAGAAGGAATCTCAGAATGCTCTGGCCCTCTTTCCCTCATAGGAAGACATGGTTAAGTCTGCAACACAGAGGATTCTATGCTACAGTATCCTGTTTGATGCTGGAATCTGTGTAACTGTATATACTGCCAAATGAAAAATCTTTTAATCCCCCTTGCTAGTTCATGACAATGTTTCCTGCCATCAAATTTTTTTTTTGTAATAGCTGCACTATACTAAAGATGAATTACAATTTATTTAATGCTTCCCCTGGATGCTGATCTTTTAGATGGCTTCTATTTTTTTCTTTCTGGTTTTTTTTTCTATTTTGACTAGTGCCATAATGAGCATTTGTAAAGAAAAATAATTGTGTATGTTTATGTTTTTCTTTCCTTCTTTAGGATACATTCTCAGAAATAAAATAGTGGGGTCAAAGAGTATGCATATAATTTTTAAGATTTTTTGTCACATCTTATCTCTTTGCTATTGAGGAAGTTCATACTATTTATACTATCTTTGAAGCAACCTCTTGTCAACCCTGGGCATTGCCATTATTTTTAATATTTGGCAGTTAAATGAGTAGAAATGGATCTTATTTTAAGATGCATTTCTTTGATGATTGATGAGGTTCAACAGCTTATTTTTGCTGGTTGATCATTTGCTTTTCTTCTTTCCTGTTTTACCTGTTAAATGATCCCTTTCTTCTTTCCAACTGCTGGGTTCATCTTTTTTTTCCCCCTAGTTTTCGATCATGATACTAATATTTGATTGGAGTCCACTATTTGCTAAATGTCTTACAACAGTTCTCTTAGAACTCTGGGGGAGGTGAGAGGCATTTTCCTCCTGGCACCAGATAGTGTCTTTTCCAACACCATTTCTCAAACTTTCCACACCAACCAGGTGTTGTAAAATTCAATTCAGTTCTGACACTAAGCATCAGAGTTAGCATCAGACTTAGTAGGTTTAAAAGCTTAGTTCCAGATGAGCACCTTCACTTCTGGCACTCGTCACAAGTATCGAGTCAATTGGTAGACCTACTATAATTGGGGGCTCCCACTACTACCTCCTCAGGTTTGACGATTTGCTAGAATGGCTCACAAAACTCAGGGAAGCCCTTTACTTACAGTTACTGGTTTATTATAAAGGATATAAGTGAGCAGCCAGATATAGAAGTGCACAGGGTGAGGTTCAGAGGGGTCTGGAGTGCAGGAGCCCCTGTTCCTGTGAAGTTTTTTAAGTGGGTGTTCCTGTGGGTGTTTTAGGCTCCCAGCACCTTGATGTGTCCACCAACTGTGAAGCTCTCAGCACTTTATCATTTAGGAGTTTTCATTACTACACATGATTGATTAACTTATTGCGCATTGGTAATTAACTCTGTCTCTAGCTCCCTCCCCTCCCTAGAGACTGGAGGCTAGGACTGATAGCTCCAAGCTTTGAATCAAGACTTGGTCTTTGTAGGGACCAGCTCCCATCCTGAAGCTATTGAGGAGCCCACCAAGAGTTGCCTCATTAAGACAAAAGATGCTCCTATCACCCTCATTACTCAGGGTTTTAAGGAGCTCTGTACCAAGAGTTGGGGACAAAGACCAAATATTTTTCTTATTATACCACAGAAGAGCATCATCCTCATTTTTCAGAGAAAGAAACTGAGGCAAAGAGAGAATATGGGGAAGTCATACATTTGGCAAGAGGCAGCCTTGGAGCTGACTTGACCTCTCTGTCTGTAAAGTACATTTTTGAGCCAAAGTCTACCTGGAATTATTAATATTCATTAGCTTTTCATAAACTAAATACAATAGCTTATGTATGTAGTAGATGTTGCTAAATATATTTTCCTTTTGGTATATTATTTGTATCTTACTCTTTTGAGTATAAAAGTTTAAATTTTTGAACTATTATTTTCTTATTTCCAAAGCTAGCCCACAGACATTAAAAAGCACAATTACAAGTTATTCGCATTCTTACTCCTGGCCTCCACAGTTCAGTTTTCTACTCCAGAAGTTAATTTTTTTTTTTTTTTCAGCAAATCCATTTGTCTTTTCTTTTGTGTCTACTACTTTAAAAAGTTCCATATTTAGAAAATTTCTCATTACTCTAAGATGTTATGAATATTCATTTATTTTTCTCACAGCTTTTATAGTTTTCTAAGATCTAAATTTTCAATCTTAGGGAATTTATTTTTATTTATGGCATGAAATAAGGTCCTGTTTTTTTTTTTTTTGTTTTTTTTTTTTTTCCTGAGTAGTTAACCAGCATTTGAATTTTAAATTTGGAGAGAAGACAGGACATATTTCATATCTGATTGCAGAACCCAAGGGAATTAATGATGCAGCAACAAAAAGAGCAGATGCTTCATCTAGAGGGAATGAGAAGGAGCTGCTTCTGTGAGAGAAAGTGAATGTCCTCATGATCTCACTAGCAGAATCCACAACTTTTAGCAGGACTAGTTTGAACAAACTTATGTGTTGAAAGAGGAATCCACAGGGCCACTCCCAGCAAACTCGCCCACTTGGACTTCTGCCATATGTTCTACTGCAACACCCAGGGAAGAACGAAAGAAGGGATTCTCCTGTGCATACCAAATTTGGGGAATTTCTCAGTTCTCCTGGGTGGAGATTCATCCCCTCTCAGGATTAATGTCATTGCATCCTTTGGTGAAGAGCCAATCCTGAGAGTCATTAGGGGAGACCTTGACTTTGTAACCTTACGTGGTTCAGCCCATGCCAAATGAGAGCCAGGACTTGGGGGAGCAATACTCTTGGAAGAGAGTGATGAGTTAGTTGGAGACTGGTCTGGAAGTCCCAAAACTGTTCTAGTTTCCATTTTCTCACTGATTCCTTGGGTGAATTTGAACATACTAAAAAATCTGTGGGATCTCCAAGAACTTCCCAATTTGAAGTTTAGGATCCTTCTGGGAACTTCCTATTGTCATTCTCATAAGCTTCAGGCATTCATTCATTCACTCACCAAATACTAATTAAGTAGCTACAGTGTAGGTAGAAATTTGTTGTTAAAAGTAGCTCAAATGGTATTGAGAACCATTGAGAACTGAGTTTCTTTTCAAGAAACCAAGACTCCCAAATAAAAATGACTTAAATATTAACACCAAAAAAAAAAAATTCTTAAAAGATATCCCAAGGTAAGAAATTTCTGAGATAGGTTAATTCTGATACTGAATGACAGCGAATACTAGGTTCCTCCATGTCCTTCTCAGCATGTTCCTTTGGTCTCTTCATTTTCTCAGCACAGCTGCAGCAACTCCAGCCATTGTTGGATCCTCAGGCTTGTAGGGGCAAATAGAGTGGGGATTGAAATGCCTTCAGCTCTCTTTTTAAGATTCAAGAGACTATTTTTAAGACCTTTCTCGTCCACCTCAATATGTTTCTGCCACACACCATTACCTAGAATTAAAATATATATCCCTTCTCAAGCTAGTCACCAATAGAGAATGGATTAATCAGTTTTGGCTCAGACTAATCAAAGTTCTTCCCTATTGGGGGAGGGGGATTGGATTAGGGCCTAGAAAAATAGAGCTAACTGGAAGAGCCTGGATAAATGAAAAAAAAAAAAATCTAGAGTTTTGTTGGCAAGGAAGGATGCTGTTGTGTAGTCTACCTTACCAAATATTAGAGGTAAAAAGCAATAGCTCATATTTTTGTTTGCTTCTCAATCCAGCTAGACATTTTCTTCCATATTTCTTGACCATTTTTTATTTTTTCTTTAATGAATTCCTGTTTCTGTTCATGACACATTTTTCTATTGATACATTCCTTTTTCTTATTGATCAGTAAATTTGTTTATTATTTTTCTAATGGAATTATTTCCTTCCCTATTCCTTTACTCCAAATCAGGTAATCCTGAGTTCTTGCTTTTCCTCAGTCCAAAGTACTTTCCAAATTTACCTTTTTGGAGATATCTAAAAATTTCTTTTATAACACAGCCCTGGTCCAGCATAGAGTAGCTTCCCACCCACACCTACTTAGTCCCCAGTCTTCTGGATTCTTCTTTTAAAATAAATGTCATATCCCCCTTTCCTCTTCCCATCACAAATGGCTCCAACCACTTCTCCCTTTGGACTGTTGTCATGGCTTCATAATTGGTTTCCTTTCCCTTAGTGCCTTCCTTTTCACCCATCGTGCAGTAATTACTGATAAAACACCAAGGTGTAGATGACATAGTTTTATACCTATTGTTGCCCAGGCTGCTTTTTTGCCTGTTGAGTGAAGTCTAGACTTCATAGCCTAGCATGTAACACCTGCTCCATTCAGTTTCACTCTGGCCTTATGCGCTTATTAAATCCATCTGCGATGCCCACTCTTGCTTTCTGCTAACATGGTTTCCCTTTCTTTCACATGTTTTTGGTGAAATAGCATCCATCTTTCAATACCCACCTCAAAAGCTATCACCTTGGCAAAGTCTTCCCAGATTCCTCAAGTCAGAATGACCTTCTCTTTCCTCTTTCATAAGAATTTTTGTTGTCTGTGCTTGAGTATTTAGGACATCTTGTTTGTATCACTGTTCGATACACATGGAGCTCTCCACCAGTTCCTAAGCACAGGACTCTTGTCTGATGCTCTAAGGTGTCCTCATTACCTTCTGGGGTTTATAGGGAGTGATGTTCAATGTGTGCTTGTTGAATCTGTTAGTGCTCAGTAAATGCTTGGCATTAACCATTTTTCTTTGTGTACAATTAACCCAAGGGTTAACTTAAATTTAATTGCCATTTAGCATTTGCTAGAGCAAGGCTGATTGCTAATGTAAACACAGATGCTTTGGGGAAAGACAGTATTTTTCCATAGTTTGTTTATAGTAGTATGGATTTTCTAGCCCCCTTTTTTATTTGTTAGCATATGACTCCATAATGGTGCCTCAGTTAACTGATCTTTTTAGGGTAAGTTTATTTCAAGTGTGAATTCAGCCTTAAAATTACTACTACAAACAAATCTTTTTAAAAGTTACACTGAATTGGGGCGCCTGGGTGGCTCAGTGGGTTAAAGGGTTAAAGCCTCTGCCTTCAGCTCAGATCATGATCTCAGAGTCCTGGGGTCGAGCCCCACATCAGGCTCTCTGCTCAGCAGGGAGCCTGCTTCTCTTCCTCTCTCTCTGCCTGCCTCTCTGCCTACTTGTGATCAATGTCTGTCAAATAAATAAATTTAAAAATCTAAAAAAAAAAAGTTATGCTGAATTATGGAGAAGGAAGTTAACCACAGAAATTTACTTTTCTTGTTCTTTTTAAGAAAATTTAAAAGACATCTAATAGCCAATAGTTATTGACAATTTGCTATTTGTCATGGTCTGTTCTGAGCACTCTACATGTATTAATTTATTTAATCCTCCTAACACTTATAAGAAATAGCTATCAAGACCATTTTCATCTTAGATGAGGGAGACTGAGGCAAGAGAGCTTAAATAGTTTGCTTTAATTCAAGCAGTTAGTAAGTGGAGAAACCAGGATTTAAATTCAGGCAGTTAGATTTCTGAACTTGCATTCCGTGGTGAGCTCCAAGCTGTATTTTTACTGACTACCAAGGAGACAAGTAGTCAGTTCGAGGCCATTCAATATAAATTACCTTTTCAACAACCTTAGGCTGCAAGGGACAGGATGACAAAAAAGAGAGGAGCTAGATGGTGAAAGCTTTAGGCTTTATCTATAGCTATGGGAATGAAAAATCATATTCATTTACCATTTTAGGCCATACTTGCTTTCCTTGCTAGAACACCTGCTGATTTGGGAGCCCCAGGAAAAGATGCAGAAAGATGATAATGTATAAATTAGAAGGGCATTACAGAATCTGTGGTTTTGTGCTGCTGCTATAAATATTCTGTTTCATGAAGTTAAGCTTTTTGTGAATTTTATCATCTATGGTATTTTTGTCATTTAATGAGAATGTTCATTTGAATCTCTCTGCTATGACATCCTCATATATAAGGATTTATCCTAGTAGAATAAACAGATCCTTTGATTAATTTTCCCTCCGGTGTGTAGACCTTATATTATGATATGTGTGGGGCAATGGTTCTCCAAGTATGGTCTGGGGATCCCTGGGGGTCCCTAAGATGCTATTGGAGAGTCCAAGAGGTCAAGGCTATTTCCATAATCGCATTAAGATGTCATTTTCATTTTCCTTTGTCACTCTCATTTTCTTACAAATAACTAGTGGAGTTTTCCAGAGGCAACAGATTGAATGCAGAAACAGACCTGAAAATCCAGTTAACTTCCACTACATGGAACATTAAAGAGATTTGCAAAATGTAAAACAGTGCCACTCATCTCATTAAATTATTTTTGTTTTTGAAAAATAGCTCTCTTTTCATAGAAATACGTTATTTGTGTTAATCCATTAACATGTAGTGGGTTTATTACTGTTATTTTAAAAGAAATAAATATTCCTAAATGATCGGTTTTAATGTTTAATACAGCCCATATCAACAGGTATAATCCACATAAGCAAAAGTCCTTTAAGATCCTCCATAATTTTCATTCTTAAAATTGAAACCCTTAGAAACAGGTTCTGAGAACAGAGGGTGAGGATTGCTAGTGTAGAGAGACTAGAACAAACCCAAATCACAAGTTATACCTAGGTTAGCTTCTAAGATCTCAATTTCAACTCTGTATGTGCTGAAGTATTTATAGCTTGAAATATAGTCATTTATTTATTCGTGCATTCAAAGGGTATTTATTTATTGAAGAGCTGTTGTATGCCAGATGCTGTATGAAGCATTGGGGAGCAAGACACCCTGCCTTCCCAGAGCCTAACCTTGGCATTCATTCCTGTAGATTTCCCTTTAGCAGTTACACTCAGGGTCCACTTTAGTCCTTGCACAGCCCCCAAGGAGCTTGTAATTCAGGGAGGCAAGATACATGTATGGAATCTTTAAGCAAATCAGAGTGAATGGAGTTAAGATGTCACCATTGGCCATTCTCATGAGCAGGAGCTCAGAGAAGGGATCCATCGTGTGAGATGGTAAGATAAAGAATTCTGGGACTTGACTTTAATCCAGAAACACAGGCGCTTAGGACAGCCAAGTAGAGTGGAAGGGTGCAGGCTGGGTGGGGAAGAGATGAGCAGGCTTGTGGAGTTAGGTCATTCATTGCTCACTGCATAGGGTATAGGGAAGGGCAAGGGCCTGGCTCCATGGAGAAAGATGCTTATGGCTAGAATCTCCTGGTCTAAGACAGAGTTTTATTCTGTACTGACAAAGAGCTCCTATGTGTTCTAAACTATTGGTAAGTGAGTGTCTCTCTTGGGTGTGATTTTAAGCCCATGCCATCATTCCGTGTTTCCCAAACTTGCCAGATCCTAGATTTCCCCAAATAGCCAGAATTATCTGGAAATACTTGCTAAGGACACAGATTTCAGGGTTCCATCCAAGATATACTGATCTGGGGAGGGGCCTGAGGTTCTGTACCTTTAAGTCATGTCGGGTGATTTCCTTTTCTTTTTTCATTATAGGTAAGTTTGGGAAATACAACTCAACCCATTACTGATGGTTTCAATCCTAAAGCTGCATAATGGGAAACTCAAACAAACAAACAAACAAAACAATAACAACAAAAACCCACTGCTCAGGCTTATTCATAATGACCTAATTTAATTTAAAAAATGATAAAAATGAAGATAACTAACAGTAATCAGAACGCAATTATGAGCAATTTTGGTCCACAGTTATTCCTTCAATTGTACCGTATTCTCCAAAGCCCCAGAATTAGCTAAGAAAATAACATCCAGCTCCATTAACAGTATTTTTCTTGTTCTAAGATGTTAAAGACTATGGCATTGCAAACTAAGGGTATGATTGCTGGTGCTGATGTAGGTGGGGAGTGACATAGCTTGCTTTGGAGAAAAAGAAAAGAACATTTATGGTTATTCTGGGCTCTCACTACCTGTTCAGGTCAGAGCAAATGTTAAGAAAAGCCCACTGGGACCACATGGGAAATCATCCTCTTGTTTCCACTATAGGAGGAACCTATAGGAGGAAGCAGAGAAACAAAAATCACACTAGAATTCTCATTGTTACTGAGAACTTTCTGAGTAAATTCAAAGCATGTGCTGTTTCATCCCACAGGAAAATCAATTCTGTTTTTACTGGGAAAGTGTTTATGTTTTTCCATTTATGAAATCATGGACTCCCAAGTTTTGGGAAGTTGAGAGCCAGAAGACATTTCAGAGGCCACTTGGCTCTACTGCTTACATACTCTCGGTCTTTCCTTGTGTAGGCTGGATTGGGTACCAGGAGATGCGAACTTTGAGTTGCATCTAGCACTGGCTTGCTGCGGGATTTTGGGCAAGCCTCTTGCCTTTTCTGGGCCTCAGCTTCCCCATCTGTTTGAAGAAAGATGTGCTTCAGTTTGTTGATCTCTTCTAGCTGGAACCTTGCAAAAATACGAGACTCTGTCATGGCTTTGTTTTCTCACTTTCCTAGACAAAGGACACCTAGTTTATAGAGGTTCTACCACATCTAGAAAGAGCTATATTTGTTATGTGGCCAAACTGAACAGGGTCTGCTTGGGGACTTAGAAAACACTCTCAGTATTCAGGAAACTTTGTCTGATACTCTTAAGAAAGAAAATGTCTGAAGTTTGGCCTTCTTTTTTTTTTTTAATTTTTTTATTTTTTCAGCGTAGCAGTATTTATTATTTTTGTACCACATCCTGTGCTCCATGCAATCCATGCCCTCTCCAATACCCACCACCTGGATGCCCCAACCTCCCAACCCCCGCCCCTTCAAAACCCTCAGATTGTTTTTCAGAGTCCATAGTCTCTCATGGTTCACCTCCCCTTCCAATTTCCCTCAACTCCCTTCTCCTCTCCATCTCCCCTTGTCCTCCATGCTATTTGTTATGCTCCACAAATAAGTGAAACCATATGATAATTGACTCTCTCTGCTTGACTTATTTCACTCAGCATAATCTCTTCCAGTCCCGTCCATGTTGCTACAAAAGTTGGGTATTCATCCTTTCTGATGGAGGCATAATACTCCATAGTGTATATGGATCACATCTTCCTTATCCATTCGTCTGTTGAAGGGCATCTTGGTTCTTTCCACAGTTTGGTGACCATGGCCATTGCTGCTATAAACATTGGGGTACAGATGGCCCTTCTTTTCACGACATCTGTATCTTTGGGGTAAATACCCAGTAGTGCAATGGCAGGGTCATAGGGAAGCTCTATTTTTAATTTCTTGAGGAATCTCCACACTGTTCTCCAAAGTGGCTGCACCAACTTGCATTCCCACCAACAGTGTAAAAGGGTTCCCCTTTCTCCACATCCTCTCCAACACATGTTGTTTCCTGTCTTGCTAATTTTGGCCATTCTAACTGGTGTAAGGTGGTATCTCAATGTGGTTTTAATTTGAATCTCCCTGATGGCTAGTGATGATGAGCATTTTTTCACGTGTCTGATAGCCATTTTTATGTCTTCATTGGAGAAGTGTCTGTTCATATCTTCTGCCCATTTTTTTATATGGTTATCTGTTTTGTGTGTGTTGAGTTTCAGGAGTTCTTTATAGATCCTGGATATCAACCTGTACTGTCTATCTGTACTGTCATTTGCAAATATCTTCTCCCATTCCATGGGTTGCCTCTGTTTTTTGGACTGTTTCCTTTGCTGTGCAGAAGCTTTTGATCTTGATGAACTCCCAAAAGTTCATCTTCGCTTTTGTTTCCTTTGCCTTTGGAGACATATCTTGAGAGAAGTTGCTGTGGTGATATCGAAGAGGTTACTGCCTATGTTCTCCTCTAGGATTCTGATGGATTCCTGTCTCACATTGAGATCTTTCATCCATTTTGAGTTTATCTTTGTGTACAGTGTAAGAGAATGGTTGAGTTTCATTCTTCTGCATATAGCTGTCCAGTTTTCCCAGCACCATTTATTGAAGAGACTGTCTTTTTTTCACTGTATATTTTTTCCTGTTTTGTCAAAGATTAATTGACCATAGAGTTGAGGGTCCATATCTGGGCTCTCTACTCTGTTCCACTGCTCTATGTGTCTGTTTTTTTTTTTTTTCAATTTATTTATTTTCAGAAAAACAGTATTCATTATTTTTTCACCACACCCAGTGCTCCATGCAAGCCGTGCCCTCTATAATACCCACCACCTGGTACCCCAACCTCCCACCCCCCCGCCACTTCAAACCCCTCAGATTGTTTTTCAGAGTCCATAGTCTCTCATGGTTCACCTCCCCTTCCAATTTACCCAAATTCCCTACTCCTCTCTAACGCCCCTTGTCCTCCATGCTATTTGTTATGCTCCACAAATAAGTGAAACCATATGATAATTGACTCTCTCTGCTTGACTTATTTCACTCAGCATAATCTCTTCCAGTCCCATCCATATTGCTACAAAAGTTGGGTATTCATCCTTTCTGATGGAGGCATAATACTCCATAGTGTATACGGACCACATCTTCCTTATCCATTCATCCGTTGAAGGGCATCTTGGTTCTTTCCATAGTTTGGCGACTGTGGCCATTGCTGCTATAAACATTGGGGTACAGATGGCCCTTCTTTTCACGACATCTGTGTCTTTGGGGTAAATACCCAGGAGTGCAATGGCAGGGTCATAGGGAAGCTCTATTTTTAATTTCTTGAGGAATCTCCACACTGTTCTCCAAAGTGGCTGCACCAACTTACATTCCCACCAACAGTGTAAGAGGGTTCCCCTTTCTCCACATCCTCTCCAACACATGTTGTTTCCTGTTTTGTTAATTTTGGCCAAAGGAAACAAAAGCGAAAATAAACTTCTGGGACTTCATCAAAATCAAAAGCTTCTGCACAGCAAAGGAAACAGTCAAAAAAACAAAGAGGCAACCCACGAAATGGGAGAAGATATTTGCAAATGACAGTACAGACAAAAGGTTGATATCCAGGATCTATAATGAACTCCTCAAACTCAACCCACATGAAACAGACAAACACATCAAAAAATGGGCAGAAGATATGAACAGACACTTCTCCAATCAAGACATACAAATGGCTATCAGACACATGAAAAAATGCTCATCATCATTAGCCCTCAGGGAGATTCAAATTAAAACCACATTGAGATATCACCTTACACCAGTTAGAATGGCCAAAATTAACAATATGTGTCTGTTTTTAATGCCAGTACCATGCTGTCTTGGTGATCATAACTTTGTAGTAAAGCTTGAAATCAGGTAACGTGATGCCCCCAGTTTTATTTTTGTTTTTCAACATTTCCTTAGCTATTCGGGGTTTCTTCTGATTCCATACAAATTTTAGGATTATTTGCTCCAGCTCTTTGAAAAATACCAGTGGAATTTTGATTGGAATGAAATTAAAAGTATATGAGGTAGAAACCAGAGATACAGTAGAATGTATCAATGAAATTAGAATCTGGTTTTTTGAAAGAATCAGTAAGATTGATAAACCATTGGCCACACTAATCCAAAAGAAAAGAGAGAAAGCCCAAATTCATAAAATTATGAATGAAAAGGGAGAGATCACAACTAACACCAAGGAAGTAGAAACAATCATCAGAAGTTATTATCATCAGTTATATGCCAATAAGCTAAGCAATCTAGATGAAATGGATGCATTTCTGGAAAACTATAAACTCCCAAAATTGAACCCGGAAGAAATTGACAACCGGAATAGACCGATATCTAGTAACGAGATTGAAGCAGTGATCAAAACCTCCCAAAAAACAAGAGCCCAGGACCTGACGGATTCCCTGCGGCATTCTACCAAACTTTCAAAGAAGAAATAACACCTATTCTCCTGAAGCTGTTTCAAAAAATTGAAGCAGAAGGAAAACTTCCAGACTCTTTCTATGAAGCCAGCATTACCCTGATCCCCGAACCAGGCAAAGATCCTCAGAAAGGAGAATTTCAGACCAATATCACTGATGAATATGGATGCTAAGATTCTAAACAAGATCCTAGCAAACAGGATCCAATAGCACATTAAAAAGATTATCTACCATGACCAGGTGGGATTCATCCCTGGGCTACAAGGATGATTCAACATTCCTCAAATCAATCAATGTGATAGACCAAATCAATAAGAGAAGAGAGAAGAACCACATGGTCCTCTCAATTGATGCAGAAAAAGCATTTGACAAAATCCACCATCTGTTCCTGATTAAAATGCTTCAGAGTAGGGGGCATTCCTGAACTTCATAAAATCTATCTATGAAAGACCCACAGCAAATATCATCCTCAATGGGAAAAAGCTTGCAGCCTTCTCATTGAGATCAGGAACATGACAAGGATGCCCACTCTCACCACTCTTGTTCAACATAGTATTAAAAGTCCTAGCAACAGCAATCAGACAACAAAGAGAAATAAAAGGTATCCAAATTGGCAATGAAGAAGTCAAACTCTCTCTCTTCACAGATGACATGATTCTTTATATGGAAAACCAAAAGACTCCACCCCCAAACTACTAGAACTCATACAGTAATTCAGTAACTTGGCAGGATACAAAGTCAATGTACAAAATCAGTGGCTTTCTTATACACTAACAATGAAAATACAGAAAGGGAAATTAGAGAATCGATTCCATTTACTATAGCACCAAGAACCATAATATACCTGGGAATAAACCTAACCAAGAGGTAAAGGAACTGTACTCGAGGAACTACAGAACACTCCTGAAAGAAATTGAAGAAGACACAAAAAGATGGAAGACCATTCCATGCTCTTGGATTGGAAGAAAGTTTGGCCTTCTTGATTCAACTCTCTGTTGGGTTATGTTGTCTTGGGCTTGGGAATTATTCTCATGAAATCCATCTTCTTCATTCATGAAATGGGAATAAAGATAATAATATCTGTCTCATGAGGCTGTTCTGAAAAGTAGATAAAATAATATACTTAAGATTTCAATAAAAATTTGATGTCATTATTTTCCCCTTATAATTTTTGTCCCCATGGTTGTTTTCTCCTTTCCTTGGTATATCTCTTAGTACTGTTCTAGCTTCATTGTGTTAAAGTATCTTTATTGCCTTTCTATTATGTTATTATTTAGGCTTGGTTCACCTAAGGGAAAGAAGAAGGGAAATGTTTTTTAAAGGGTCAGTTGTTAAAAAAAAATAACTAAGTAAGAGTCAAAGCAGGTGACAAACCACCAGTATTTTATTCTGTCAAACAAAGACAGAGGTGAAGTCCAAGATATGTGTGGGGAGCAGATTTCTGGATGAAGGCTTACTCCCCCAGCACTGTATTTTATGACCATGATTTTCTGAGTAAGAACTTCCTGTTTAAACCACTGGCATGAATTAAAGGACATTCAGGTTCTCTCCAAAGCAGCTTCCTAGAGCAAGGCAGCAATCAAAGCTTTCCAGTCTTTCCCTTCCACCTTTCATCTCCCCAGCACAGTCCTTTGGAGAGGAACAGTGCTGATGATGAGTCCACAGCTGGAACGGAGCTGCCAGGTCTGGAAGTTCAGATTTGGGATCTTGTTCTAGTTCTTCTGATGCTTATTCACCATGGGTCCTTGAAGGGGTCTCTTGCCACATCAGCCTCACTCAGGATCTGCACCTGTGAATGGGCAGGTTAGACTGGATGCACAGAAGTTCCTGAAGGCATTTTGTTAAAAATACACAGGTCCAGACCTCACTCTCAGAGGTTACAGTTCAGAAAAGCCAAAGGTGAGTTGTTCTTATGAATCACTACTGCTACACTTGATCTTAGCCAAAAGGCTGAGAAGTGATATGAATCACGACTTCTGGCCCAAAGCACCTGCACATAAAATCCTAGATGTCTTCCATATGTGGTATGTGTGACAAGACTCACCCACCTATTGGAATATGAGAGAACTCAAGTAAATTTTCTTTTTCACAGGATTGTCACCCAGGCTGTGTCTCTGGAAGTGTGGTCTATAGGTCTCCAGTGAGCCATGAGGATCTGTCTGAAGGTCTCAGAGAGAAACAAATGTGAGTCCTTTCTTTATGTTAAGGAAGTTAATGAAGATGTACATTTCTACAGGTTGATATCTTTATATATGATCCAGGGCTACTTTCCAAGAAATCAGTATTTGAGTTTGGGCTCTTCCTGAAAGCAAAGTCCAAGGCAAAGGCAGGTGGGTTTATTTGGTACTACCATTCCTTCTTTGGTTTCATGATGTGTGGGTGGTGAACAAAGATGGCAGAACTTAGAGAAATGAATTTTGGTTCCAGGCTGAGTTTTGTCGTTCAGTGGTTGTACATTTGGAAAACCACTTTTCTTTTCATTTTTCACATTTATGAAGTGAATATAACAAAGTCCTGACTCACTGTGTTGTTAGGAGAATTATATGGAGTGGTAAAAGCCAAAATGTTGTAGGAATTGCTAAGTATGCTAATAGTTTATTGTTTTACTAGAATGTCCAGTGTTCTCAACTCCATTTGGGACTATGGAGCTTTAGAACATTAGATTTCTGGGTCTTAGACTATGCTTGTTGGGTGTGCCAAGGGAATCTGTAATAAAATTCTTTCTAGTCAGTTGTGATAATCAGCCAAATTTGAGAAGTAAACTACATCGTGAATACCATGGAGCAGAGATTATGTATTATTCAACTTCATATTCCTACTGCTTGACATAGTTCCTAGTATACAGTGTAATCAATAAATGTTTTTTGAATGGATAAAAGGCCAAACCTTTATCCTTAACCAAAAAAAGAGCAAAAGTACAGCTCTACAGAAGACACCTTGGTCCCCTGATCTGCATGTCTGCCTGACCTACCTTCCTCCGCTGAATTAGTCTGTTTGTCCCAGAAATACCTGGACTAATTTATACCCATTACTATAATACTTGAGCAGCTTGCATTACCTTATACATAGATTTACCATGGGTGACAGTATCTTCTTTTACTATTTCAAAGGTGGTTGTGAAGTGTAAGTGGATAATATATTAAAAAGTGATTTTCAGGTTGCAGTGCTATGAATATATAGGGAATTAATGTTATTAAGAGGAATATACTAAGTAACTTCATCGTTCTTCAAAGCTCAATAGATAATATGGTTATAGAAGAGAAGATTCTTTCATCAGAGTGTCTAGGCCCACAGATTCACTATTGAGCTCACTTTAAAGTAATTTAAAGAGAACAAATTTAAAATAGGGAAACATAGGGAATTGAAATTATAAGACTAAGTAGAGATATACAAGCCAAGGCAATCCAAAAAAATACAGGAGGATCTCAGTATTAATATCGGGAAAGTGTAATTCAAGGCAAAAGATACTTAATAGGTCAAAAAGGAACCCTTTATAGCAATGGAGTATGTGATACATAAGGGAATATATTGTCATGAATAGTTATGCACCAAAGAACATAGTACTAAGATGTAGGAAGAAAAATCTTCAGAAAATACAAGGAAGAAGAAGAAGAGGAAGAAAGAGAGGAGGAGGAGGAGGAGTAAGAAAGGAGAAGGAGGGGGAAAGAAGAAGGGGGGAAGGAGGATGAGAAAGAGAGATGGAGAGGGAGAGGCAGAAGAAGTTGAAGAAGAAGGAAGGAAGGAAGGTTGGAAGGAAGGGAGGAAAGGAAAGGAAAGGAAAGGAAGGGGGGAAGGAAGGGAGGGAGAAAGGAGGGACCTTGACAATCAAACTTGTAGTGGGAAAATTGTTACACCTCTTTGGAACATGGGCAGATCCAGCAGATACAAAGGTAGGATAAAGAGTGTGAACATAATTTACAAGCTATTTTTAGTACAAGTGTATTGAACACTACAAAGAACAAATTTTTTATGAAAGCATCCATGGAAAAAAACCTCACCATATTTTAAACCTAAAAAGACCCTAATAATTTCTTCAAAGTAAAAGAATATTGACCCGGGCTATCCAATAAAGATAGCCCGATTCATATCTGGCTATTGAATACTTACATTAGAAAATAAAGTGGAAAGAAGAAAATAAAGAAATTTAAAAAAATTTTAAAAAAAACCTATGCTGTCCTCAAGATCTACAGTCAAACTGGAGAAAGACACCTACCACTGTACAATAAATATCTAATCACTCTTAGTATTGATCACCCACTGTGGGCCCAGCAGCAGAATCTCCCCTATATCACCTATAATCCTTTCAAACACACTACAAGTTTGGCATAATTATACCCACTTCTCAGATGACCAAACAAACTCAGCCAGGTTAGATGGCTTTAAGGCCTCAAAGCAAAATAGTAAATGTGTGATTGGAATTCTTGTTGTAATGCCCATGCCACTTCCCAGGCCCTCACACTGGTCCCATAAAATGGGCAGCTACATGATTGAAAGTCCACAGGTTATAGGATAGACATTGGGAGGTGAGATAATTGAAGAACCCAAAACATTACATTTGCCTTGACTTGGTTGGCATATCTTGGTTTAGTTTGAGGAACTTCAGTTTTCTGCTTTAGGAGACAATAACAATAGGTAATTGTTTAAGTCCCCTTTCAGAAGGTGGCAATGAGAAGCACTTTGGGCAGGTCAGCTTTTCTAGCATGTGATGGCTACCACTGGTTACTGCAGGAAAAGTCCTCTTGTCATGGTTACAGCATGCAGTTGCATGGAGGAGGCAGTCCTCACATGTGTCCCATTAAGTTTCTTTGAGTTTGGGTTGTATGTCCAAGGAAGACTCCTCTAGTGACTTCACATTTGTATACTATGCAGTTAAATCTTCATTAACTACAAAATAAATGTTGCCAGAATTTATTCCCTCTTATTTTAAGAAAAAGGGGGAAATCATACAAAAATCCAGAACTAATCAATTCATTGGAACTTTCTGGTCAGTCGAATTCATTTCAACATAGCTTTCCAAGATCCTGGAGTGTGTTGGCCCCAGGGACAGAGTTATGAATGAAACAGAACAGTCACTCAGGGAGGGACCATATAGACTCTACCAGTGTGTTATTTTTCCAGCTGTAAGAATAGGTTAACTCAGGAGATAGTCAAGATTAGGGTACTCCTTGGATAGACAACCCAAATTCAGGAAACTCAGGAGATCCTTCAGCCTGCTATAGGAACATGCATAGGAATCAGGAAGAATAGAATCTAAGTCACATAGCTGACCCCTAAAAGACTGGCTCATCATGAAAGTACTGGAAAGGTCAGGAGCTTCCCAGAACAGCACTTGACCACCTCTGCTGTTTCAGCTACCATGTACAAATTTTTCTTGAATCATAATCTTGTCTGCTAAGGGTCAGGCACTATGCCAAACACTTTCTAATTCTGATGATTTCTCTTTTTCAGCTTGTCTGTTCGTTCTTGGCTGTGACTTTCCTTTACATATGTGTTTTGGTTTCTGGTTCTATTGTAAATTTCTCAGCTCATTGTGCCTGGATTTCAGATGATCATAGAATTCCTTAATAACTTCACTTCACTGCTTTGTCTAACCAATATTTATGGCCCTCCTGTTAAGTGCCAGTATGGAGCTGGGTTCTGGAATTTCCAAATTTAATGGGCCAGTGGTGGGTCCTAAAGTGTGTGTGTGGGTGTGAGAGAGAGAGAGAGAGAGAGGAAGAGAGAGACCAATAAGCCCACATGATCCAATTCTTATTTTGTTTTATTTTTATTATCATTATTTTTTTTTTAAAGAGGGAGGTGGGGAGGGACAGAAGGAGAGAGAGAGAGAGAGAGAGAGAGAGAGAGAGAGAGAAACTTAAGGAGCTCCTTCTCACAACTCTGAGATCATGACCTGAACCAAAATCAAGAGCTGGATACTTAACCGATAGAGACACTTAATCACCCCAGATCCAATTTTTATCTTAAAAATGTCCTTTTTCTTAAGTGGAGGATGACTCAGGGGTCGAGAGGAGGCAGCAAGGAAGAGGTGAGAACAGGCAGGAGCCTATTCTAATAATCCAGGTGAGAATGATGGTTTGGATTACAGTGCTGTCCATAGAGATGAAGAAAAATGTAAGGACTCACTATGGGATTAGTGGGTAGCACGAGCCACTTATTGGTTGCTTGGATGTCGGATATTAGTGAAAGGGTGATTTTTTTGTTTGAACAATTTTGCTGATGGGATAACTGAAGTCTAGAGAATGGGAGTTGAGGTGGTGAAAAGAAGATGTGGAGGAATTTGGTACATTTTATATTTGAAATATCAGGGAGAAGCTGTTAACTAGTCAGTTGAATTTGTAAGAGTGGATCTCAGAGGAGTTATCTAGAGTGGAGATATAAAGTTAGTAGTCTTAGCATATAGATGGCACTTGTAGCCATTGTCATAAAAGACATAACAGAGGGAAGGACTATAGATGAAAATGATCTTCTGAAGAATGACAAGTTCAGGGAGTTGAGGCGAATCCAACCAGGTATCTGAATAAAATGCTCCAGGGAAGTGGGAGAAAAAACCTAGGTGATTGGTGGTATTATGGAAGGTGAGAGAGGAGCCATCGGATGGAATTCAGAACACAAGAGGACGGTTTAGCCACCATGGTAGGCTAAAAGAAGGAGAAAATGATCATAAAAACAGTAGGCTTGAGCATGGGTGGTGAGAAGTTGAGAGAGTTTGCTTCTGGTAATTTATATTTTTCTCAACTAAGTATGAGGCAAGGTCATCAGAGGAAATTGTGGATTGAGGAGGAGGTGTGGGAAGCATGAGGAGAGAGAAATCATTCACCTCAGTGAGTGGGAAAGTTAGCTATGAGAGAAAAATGATCAGCCCTCTGGGCCATTGTGAAAGCCTATTTTTACCTGGCATTGTTACATTAATGTGAACCCTGTCAGCTCAGTTGTGTGATTGTTTTCTCCAGCAACATACAGCTGCTTGGGCACACCATAGAGAGAGGGTGTGTGCAAGCCAGAACAGTGGAGGTGGTTATGGGAAAGGAAGTTGAGGAGATTTGCCAGGAAGTAACTAAAACAAATGATGTACTCCAGGATGAGCAAAGAGAGAAGTCAGGGTGGTCAGAAAATGGTAAGGATTAAAGGATAAGGTCAAAGAATTATGGTGAGGGGAGGGGGCTGCTGTGAAACATGTGATTTGGAATGTTGGGAAGTGGGTGGCCTGGGTATGGGGTGTATACATTGGTATTTTACATATGATATCATTTCTGTTGGTGGTAAAATCCAGGATGTGACCATGGCTGTGGGTAGACTAGATAAAAGGGAGGAAATGATGAAGGACTATAGGAGACCAAAGTGCTGAGTGGGTTCGTGTATGGATGTTGAGACCAGTGAAAATGATATAGGAATTGGTGTGAAGAGGAAAGCAGTCCGGGGCTCAGGTCTTTAAGGATTAAGGGAGTGATTTGGAGGTCAGTCAATAACAATAAGGTGGTGTGAGTTCACCAGAACCTGAGTGTTTTATAAGAGTAAGGGGAAGAAAGGATATGGAAGAAGAAATGGGGAGCAAGGAGGACACCTACTCCACCTTAAGACTCTGATGGTGTGGGGTATGAGAAAACAAGGCACCTTTCATCAAGAAGCTATGGGAGAAATGGTGTCTCAGAGAATAGCCTGATTTCAGCTAAGGCAAAGGGCAAAAAAAACTAAGAAAAGTGGAGATTTACAGATATTTGTTGGCCCCAGAGTGGGATTTTTATAGGGTTGTCGTGGAAGAGTTTGTTGGGGAGAGATTGAGTGAGATTGAGAGATGTACAAAGCAGCATAGAGATGTATACCCAGTCAAACTTGCAAACCATGGGTAACCAACTATTCCGTAACCATATGCAAACCATAGGTAACCAACTATTCTGTGGTTGGCTCAGTAAAGGTAACCTGTCCCTAGTCAAATCCCCTAAAGCCAAATGGCAATGAACTGGGTACAGAATATGGCTTCCTGTGCTTAAGAAGCTACCAAGAACTATGTTCCTCAGCAAAGGCTAATGATAGGACAGATACTCTTAGGGCAATGAATTCTCATAGAAAACCTTATCTAATCCCAACTGCTTTTCAAAACAGAAGCCTTCTATATAGCATGGTCAGTAGCTTATGCTTAAGCATGTTTCATTAATATGGTAATATTTCTAGAGTCTAGTTTGTATTAGCATAGATATGTGAATAAGCTATTTTTAAAGGCCAAATAAAATGTCAGTGAAAGGTCATATAAACCCTCTTATATTAGCAAAAATAATACAGATTGGTTGTACTCGCAGCTGGTGTAAGTGAGGGAGGTGGGCACCACTCTATACTATTGGGTGGAGAGTGCTGGTTTAAAATTTGTGAATGATAATTTATGATATCTTAAAATCTTAAATGCCCATATCCATTGACATTAAATTCCACTTTCAGGAATCTAATCTATGTGGGGCACCTGAGTGGCTTGGTCAATTAAGCATCTGCCTTCAGTTCAGATAATGATTCTGGAGTAATTTATATTTTTCTCAACTGTCTGGCTCCCCATTCAGTGGGGAGTCTGATTTTCCCTCTGCCCCTTCCCCCACTCGTGCTCTCCCTTTCTCTCTCTCCCAAATAACTATTTAACTGAACTCTTTAAAAAATTCTCACTGTATTTTAGGTAGATAGTGATATATTTTTCAAGGATGTTGATGGCAGGTCTGTTGAAATAGCAAAATCCATAAAGAAGGTATTCATCAATGGAGAAATGGTTTGAAAGTTACCTTTTCACAAAGAAATACTAGATAGTCAATTTACAAGAATAAAGAACAATGACAGCAAGGACAGATCTGCAAGCACTGCTGTGAAAGGATGTCTTTGCTATAATCTTAAGCAAACAAAGTAAATTGCAGACCAGTATGCATGGCATGATTGCATATATATATATGTACATATACATATTACATATATTACATATAATATGTATATATACATACACACACATACACAAATGTGTTTATGTATATATGTGGATATATATGTTTATATGTATATTACCAATTCTAAGACTTAACTTTTCATATTTTTCATGTCTCTGAAATTGAGATGTATCTTATAATGTGTGCTATGTTACAGTTTAATTGATAGTGCTATTCCTTTTTTTCTTTCTTGGTGGTACAGAAATTGGTGGTACACTTTACAATTGACAGAGATTTGAGTGTTATGAAATATGGCAGGTTAAATAGATGAATAGAGAGAAAGAAAGATAAAATTGTATAAGCATAGGAAAAAGAATACACATCAGATAATTACTAGAGTTATCTTTAGGGATGGGGTTAAAATGACGGTAGGTGGGGTTTTTTCCTTTCCTCTTTTTACAAATATTTCTAAATTTAATTAAAATTTTCACTTGTGGTAAAAATGCCTAAATTTTAATTGAACACTTTGATGAGTTTTCATAGATGCATATGACCTGTATAACCATTACTCAGAATAGATTTAGAATATCTTCATCTCCCCAGAAGTTTCTTTCATACCCAAGCAATCAATACTCACCCCTTCTCTCCACAAACTCTATTTTGTCTTCTGTCCACACAGATTAGTTCACCAATTCTGAATATTATATAAATGCAATCATATATGAGTGCATTCCATTCGTCAAATGCAATAAAATGAAATATATTCTTTTGTGTTTGGTTTCTTTTTGCTTAATGTAATGTCTTTGAGATTCATTCATGTTATTTGTTGGCAGTTTCTTTCCTTCATTGATGCCTAGGATTACATTGTACGAGTATACTGCTATTTATTTATCCATCATTCTGTTGAAGGACATTTAAGTTATTTTTGCTTTTTTGGGACTATTACAAATTAGGCTAATGCATTCATGTACCTTTTTCTGAACATACTATATGACCTCAATTCCCTTAGGAATGACTATGCCTAGGAATAGAATCATAGGATCATAGGATCATAGGACAAACATATGTTTAGCTTTCATAGATATTGCTAAATAATTTTTCCAAAGTGATTTTACCACTTTTACTTTCCCCCTGTAATCAGATTTCCAGTTACTTCACACCATCACCAACACTTGATATTGTTCACCATCCTAATGTTAGCAATTCTGGTTTATGTATAGTGATATCTCATGGTGCTTTTAGTTTCCGCTTCTCTGACTATTAATGATATCAAACACCTTTCATATCCTTATTGGCCATACAGATATTCTTTTTTCTGAAGTTCTGTTCCATTCTTTAGCCCATTTAAAGATTAGATTGGTTTGTTTTTTTTTCAGTTGATTTATAGAAGTTTTTATATATTGTGGATGTGAATCCTTTGTCATATATACATAACAACATCTTCCCAAATATCTGTGGCCTTTCTTTTCAATTTCTTTTTTTTTAAATTTTATTTTATTTTTCAGTGTTCCAAATTCATTGTTTATGCACCACATCCAGTGCTCCTTGCAATACGTGCCCTCCTTAATACCTACCACCAGGCTCACCCAATCTCCCACTCCCTTCCCCTCCAAAACCCTCAGTTTGTTTCTCAGAGTCCACAGCCTTTCATGGTTTGTCTCCCCCTCTGATTTCCCCCAACTCACTTCTCCTTTCCTTCTCCCAATGTCTTCTGTGTTATTCCTTATGCTCCACAAGTAAGTGAAACCATATGATACTTGACTCTCTCTGCTTGACTTATTTCACTCAGCATAATCTCCTCAAGTCCCATCCATGTCGATACAAAAGTTGGGTATTCGTCCTTTCTGATAGAGACATAATACTCCATTGTATGTATGGACCATATCATCTTTATCCATTCATCCGTTGAAGGGCGTCTAGGCTCTTTCCACAGTTTGGTGACTGTGGCCATTGCTGCTATGAACATTGGGATACAGATGGCCCTTCTTTTCACTACATCTGTATCTTTGGGGTAAATACCCAGTAGTGCAATTGCAGGGTTATAGGGTAGCTTTATTTTTAATTTCTTAAGGAATCTCCGCACTGTTTTCCAGAGTGGCTGTACCAACTTGCATTCCCATCAACAGTGTAAGAGGGTTCACCTTTCTCCACATCCTCTCCAACACTTGTTGTTTACTGTCTTGTTAATTTGGGCCATTCTAACTGGTGTATGGTGGTATCTCAATGTGGTTTTGATTTGAATCTCCCTGATGGTTAATGATGATGAACATTTTTTCATGTGTCTGTTAGCCATTTGTATGTCTTCTTTGGAAAAGTGTCTGTTCATGACTTCTGCCCATTTTTTGACATGATTACCTGTTTTGTGTGTGTTGAGTTTCAGGAGTTCTTTATAGATCTTGGATATCAGCCCTTTGTAGTGTCATTTGTGAATCTTCTCCCATTCAGTGGGCTGTCTCTTTGTTTTATTGACTATTTCCTTTGCTGTGTAGAAGCTTTTGGCATTGATGAAGTCCCAAAAGTTCATTTTCACTTTTGTTTTTTTTTGCCTTTGGAGACATGTCTTGAAAGAAGTTGCTGTGGCCAATGTTGAAGAGGTTACTGCCTATGTTCTCCTCTAGGATTTTTATAGATTCCTGCCTCACAATGAGGCATTTTATCCATTTTAAGTTTATCTTTGTGTATGGTGTAAGAGAATGGTCAAATTTCATTCTTCTATACAGCTGTCCAATTTTCCCAGCACCATTTACTGAAGAAATTGTCTTTTATCCACTGTATATTTTTCCTGCTTTGTTGAAGATTATTTGACCATGGAGTTGTGGGTCTGTATCTGGGCTCTCTACTCTGTTCCACTGGTCTGTGTCTATTCACTTTCATAATGGTGTCTTTTCATTAACAAAAGTTCTTAAGTTAGATGAATGCCAATTTATCATTCTTTTATGGTTCTGTCTTCATATACTATCAAAACATTTTAATAGTAAGATTTAAGGACATTAAAAATATTTTATTCTTCCATTTATTACTTTGGCTAGGACTCCAGTTCAGTATTCCATAGAAGTGGAAATAATGGGCCTCCTTGCCTTGTTAACAACCAGTGGACAAATGTTTGCTATTTCACCACTGAGTATGCACCATTGTGTATCTGCAACCAACTTGTCCTCTGATGGGCCATGGGGGAGGAGGCTCTGCAAAGCCAAATCTCACAGTTATTTCAGGTGTTTCATCCTTACTTGGGCGTTCCCAGACAGACCTTAAGGTAAATGAACATCTCAGGGCTTAGCTTCCATATCTTTAAGTGGGAGCCAGTAATAGAACCATGCTTAATGGATACCTGTGAAGATTAAAAGAGCTATTTGAATGTAAAAGCACTAACACTAATGCCTGGTTCAGAGTTAGCTCTTATATGTTAGCTTTTACTATTATTAGCTGGGTTTTTTTTTTTTTGCATCTGCTGGATTTTTCAATATATACTTTTATACTTTAATCAGAATGCTTTAGGTATATACAGCTTATTTTCCAAATTAGTTTTTAAGCTCTATAAAAGCAAATCCGAGTTTTGCTTTTCTCAGATTTCCTTTGTGCTAATCAAATTTACCGTCTCCAATGGCACAGCAAGATCAAAGTATTAGGATTTTTTTTTCTATGTGTATTTCTGAAATAGCACTGTCCTGATCTTTGTTGAAGTGGTGATATTTTGGGTATCATAGTTGTGTCTCTAATATGCAGAGATTTTACTTTCTGTAAGTATTCAGAGAAAGAGATGAAGAATACTTTCAAGAAATAGAATAAAACTAATTCATTTGCTGAAAGTCTGGATTGGAGTCTTGGTTTTTCCATTTATTTATTAGCTAGGTGATTTCCATCTCTGAGTCCTAATTTCTCTGTATCAATAAGATGCGCCTAGTGATACCTCCTTCTTAGTGCAACACTGAGCTTTCTTCCATATTTCAATATTCAGATTAAAATACCAAAATAATAATATTTCTTCAATAAAAATATTACTTAAAAGTGGCTGAGCCACTAGAGTATTATAAATCTGTATTGCAAACATGTGTGTGTGTGTGTGTGTGTATCTGGCATTGTTGAATTAATTGCAGAGAAGGGTATAGACCAATGTTCATCAAAGAAGTTTCTCTGGAGATGCTAATAGATGCTCCTGGGTAGGGGAGAGAGTTACGAATAGATGAAAAACTTGCAAAAGTGGTCAATAACCACAGAATGATAATCAGTTACAGTGCATGGGACCCAATTTGCATCTTTATGGATGAGAATTATTTGCATTACTATCAATTTTTGCCAATTTCAGGGTGGTAAAATATCTCAGACACAATGAAAACTTAAAATAATCTGAATTCATAAACTAGTCAGTAGTCTCTCTAAATTTCAGTTTTTCACAATTTTTCCCTATACCACATCTTCTAAAACAGAATGCTATTCCTTCTAATCTTTTATTTAAAAGGAGCCTGGCATTAATTAACTTAAAAATACATGTACATTTAACTCATTTAATGAGTATTTGGATAGAACATCTTCAGTTGGAAAGATACTGAACTAAAAGGGAAAAATTCAACATAGCAATTTTTTTAAAGGTGATTTTAGCTTCTATTCAAATCAACAAATTTTTCATAAGTACCTACTTTGTGATTCAAAGAAGAATAATGGTACCTTGTCTTTCAAGGGAACTTATAATGTCCTACCATCCGTGGTATTGGGTTTCACCCCATATTTGCATAGGAACCCCCATGCCTGATAGTATATTTATGGAAATATAGATTGTTCAGGCTAGAAAACATCCAGAAAGAGGGTTCCATAATTCAAGGAGAGATCACTTAAGTCCCCTTTACTAATGTAAATGGAAGACCCTCCAGCTATCATCTTGCCTTTGCTTCCAAACTCCCCCCGCAGGCTGATGGAAGAAAAATAGACAAATCTAAAGGCAGACGATTGTCCTGGAACAGTACATTCCAAATCCATAATTTAGAAAGATAGGTCTTCATTAAAAATATGTTCATTATTATAAAGAAGCTCAGCTCCTCACATCTCAAACCACTTTTAATTAAAACATGGTCTTTGTTTCTGTGTAACTAAAAGGTCAATTAATGTTTTTTTTAAATTTGTATTCAACTAGCCAATATATAATAGTATAACACTGGTTTCTGGTGTAGTGCTCAATGAATCATCAGTTGCATATAATACACAGTACTCATCACATCACGTGTCCTCCTTAATGCCCACTACTCCGTTACTTCATCTTCCCACTCACCTCCCCTTCTGCAACCCTCTGTTTGTTTCCTAGAGTCAGGAGTCTGTCATGATTTGTCTTTTTTCCTAAAAACAACAACAGAAAACCCCTTTTGTTCTCAAAGTTTAACTTAAACTTCTGATATCAGGAAGCTCTTGGCAGGTTTAATCATCAAGATTAAATAATAATAATAGTAATAATAATAATACAAGACCTTGTTTCAAGTTCAGCTACTCTATTATGTATAATTAGACTGCATTGCATTATTATAATGGTGTGCAGTAATTTCCTGGAACTAAGGGGTCCAAGTTCTGATTTTAAAATATTCTGTTTATCCTGATTTTTCTGTCCTGTCTTATTGGAAGTGATACCTCCTCATTGCTTTTGGCGGACTTGAATCTAACCTTTTTTTTGTGTGCCACTTCTTTATACTGTTAGGGTAGATACTACCATGGCCAAAGCCCATGCATTAGTCCATGAACCTATTACTTGGCACTTACGGACATGGTCTTTACATGATTCCAAAACACTTCACATTCATTTCTCACAGACAACATTGAAAGGTTCAGGTCAAGGTAGTGGCCAAATGGTTCTTTTTGTGGGTGAGTTTAGGATGTATGGTATGTAAGTGTGTACATCTGAACATATATGGAGCCATCAGTAATATATAGCAGAGTCTACAAACATTTTAAACAGTAAACATTTTAGGCATGGCAGGCTATGGGGACTGTTCTGAATTCTGGCACAATTGCTTCACTTGTTGTCATCATAGCACAAAAGCAGCCATAGACTGTAAGTACATGAATGGACACAGTTGTGGTCGAATAAAACCTCATTTATAAAAACATGCAGACGCCCCAGAGGCTGTAATATAGTAGAATCTGGACAAGAAATCATAATGCCAGGGGATCCCAGCTTTGCCCCTTACCAGCTAGTGAACAGCTTAATTCTCTCATGTCACTTGAAATCATCATTTCTGTAAGATCTAAAATACTATACCAGCATCTAAGATGTTATTCACTCAATCATTCATTTATTCAACAAATATATATCAAATGCCCACTGTGCGTCCAGAACTGCCCTAGAACAACAAAAGTGGTAGTAGGTAAGAATGAGTCACATAAATTTTGGGAAGGGTACCAATATCAAGCTGTTGGGTGATTGTCAGGTTGAGGTCATAGGGTAAGATGACAGCCTGGTGGGAGTGGGGGGACTCATGTTCACACAGTCACTCATTTTGGGAAGTGGTTCATTCTGGGCAGGAAATGAGTTGGCACTTTGGGTTGGGGGTGTTCATACTTCTTTCTCTCTTTGGGCCTGGGAAGAGTTGGGCCAGATCCTAAGTACAGAAAGTCTTAATTAAATCTCACTGGGAAATGAGATGTTTCTTAGCTATGTGGAGTTAGTTAGTATCTAGTGATTGGTATCATCAAGTTCATGATTTTTTACTTAATGGAGCCTGCGACCAATGGGAGAAACAACCAGAACTTCTGGAGTAGCCAGTGTGAAGGCTCAGGGTTGGAGAGTTGTTGGCCTCCAAAAAGCAATATCCCATCCAGTATCCAGGATAGGGTGTATATGGTGCAGGACCAAACCAAAATAACTGGGAAGCGAGAATCACTTTATTTTATAGATACTGGCAGAAAGTGAACAATGTGTAAACATTGTTCCTACAATCAAACAATTTTGGTACAAGGTGGTAAGTGTTTAGATAGAAGAGAGATGTCAAGGCAGAAATCAGATGCTTAAATTAGCCTGGGAATGATTTTTGAGCCGTAAGGTCTGAGTTGAGATTTCATGAATGGGGTCAGGTTAACCAAGCAGAGAAGGGAGGGCAAGGATGGGGCAGACAGAGGGATCAACATGTGCAAAGTCAAGTGGCTTTGAAGGGAACAGTGCAACGTCATTAGGCATGTGAATCTGGAGTCAGACCATGGGCATTAAATCCTGGCCTCTCAGCTCCTTAGACATGCTAATGCATTTCTCTGAGCCTCTGTTTCCTCATCTAACATGGGAATGGCACTCTTGATCTCATAAAACAGTGCTGAGGATGAAATAGACAACAGTATTGAAGGCTTCAGTTTGAAGCCTGGAACCTGGTAATGAAGCTCTCAGTCAGAGCAGGCAAATATGTAATATAAAGCTATTTAAGTAAACACACCAGAATTGATGAAGGAGCAATAATGAAAAGGTCACGTTCAGTCGAGGGCTGTGTATTTGAGTGTATGAAAGTAATTTTGGCCATAGGAATTAAGCTTCCTTAAGCATTTGCTGGCTTTCTCCTCATTGCGATGTGTCAATCCCATGACGGGTCGTGGCCTTTCTTCCCTTGACTGCTTCTGCGCCTGATGCTGACTGCACCCGGCCAGCTGTTAAAATGAAACTAGTTGCGAGAGCGGAAGGCGGACTCAGAAAGGTCATGGCAGTTATGTTCTCTGTGTGCCCAGCAGTGGGAATGGAATGATGAAACACCTCAGCTGGTTTTCCCTTAGAGCTTTTTGTTGACAAAGGGGGATCAGACTCCAATTCAGCATGATCTTAACTAGTCTAAAGGACACCCTTGGCTGTTAATTCCTTACCTCGCTTGCGAGTGAGTCTACACGTTTCCTGAGGGCTGACTCTGTGCCAGCCTCCAGTCTGGTTGCTGGGGCTCTGAGTGGATTCTTGCTTCTAGACACGCCACTTTAAGTGGAGAAAGAGACATGCCAAGGCCAACATTTCACTGTGTGAATAAGGTGGCCATGAGGAAAATGCAGGGACGGGACCCCCAGTACTCCATTGCTCAACTATTGAGTAAGCTTATTCAGGCTAGTTTTCCCTGAAGTATGAAAGCATTCATTGGGCATTTGCCTCATGAACACCTTTGTTCGTCCAATGGCCGGTTTTTCCAGATGCAGATGACGCAGGCTTCGGTGAGTTTGAGGAAATATCATTTCTCTTGTCTTTACCCTTGAGTTTCTTTCTGCTCCTCTCCTGCAGTGAAACTCCTTTGCAGATTTTAAATGTAATATAAGACCTCACATTTGTATGCTTTTCAAGCTTACCGTATGTTCTTCCCACAGCTTTGGAAAGGATTATGCTCCTTATTTTACAGTTGAGGAAATTTAGAGCATCCATGACTCATCAAGAGCCTCCTGTTAATCACTGCGTGAGCTATGATTCAAACCCAGGTTTCCACACCAGCCATTTCCATCCACCACCGCCAGACGTGGTTCTCTCTTTCCTTGGCTATAGGGAAAGTACATCCCTTGCTCTAGACTACATCCCAAGCTTTCAACATATTGGTTACAGTCTTGTCCCAGCTCTTGCCCAAGATACCCAAGGGAAAGAGCTGGACCAAAAGCAATTTTTAAAAATTCAGCGATAATTACAAAAGAAGACCATCATGGTGACCTAATGACACTTACGGTAGTGTCTAGACCCTCATATCTACAGAAAGAGTAGAAGAGGAGGGAGAATCCATTTCCCCAAGTCACCTGGGAAGAAACAGGGAAGCCTAATGGATTCAGAGAAATCATCAGATGATTTTCAGGGAAAATCATCTGAACCAGTAGCCCTCAAACTGTTAGATGTCTATGAATTTCAGTCTTGTAGATTTTATCAAAATACCTGTTTTGTTTCAGTAGGTCTGGGTAGATGTGAGATTCTGCATTTTTAGCAGGCTTTCCGGCGATGACAGGGCTGCTGGGTTCAGGACACAGTATGGATAATGAGGATTTAAACCACTGGCTCTTGAAGCTGGAGAGCTTATAAATAATCCTGACGCCTGGGCTGGAACCTCAGAGATCCTAATTTAATTGGTCTGGGCTATTTGCTGGGGACCAGGAATTAAAAAATCTTTCAGTTAATTCTAAGGTACACCAAAATTGGATTTAAACTCTAGGGAGGAGAGTATACCCACCTACAAAATGATTAGAACTACACAGAAATGTCTTATAGGGACAAGAGGGAGAGAGATTATATGGCAAATATACTACACCTAGCTCATAGAGACAGTTCAATAAACCAAATGAAGGTTTGGTTTTTCCCCCCTTTCAAATTCTCAGATGGCACAGATGGGTTCTGGCATCTGGAAACATCCCCTTTCTTTAATAGCTGTCTTACTCTCCTGAGTGCTAAAAAACATTTCTAAGAAAAAAAGGTGGCTTTCAATTCACATTTCCACACTTTTTAAAGAATTCATAGTCCTTTTTTTTTCTCTTTTGAGTAGCTTATTTGGTATCTTTCCTCTAGAATGTGGCCTGTGTTTAAAGAGATTTTCTTTGATTTTTCATTTAAGAAATAGTTATTGAACAGCTGTGATGTCCCAGGAGCTGTGCGGTGCTGTGAGGACCCAAGGCCCAATAAGATTGATAGGATTCCTGCTTTCCAGGCCTTTGGAGGCTGGAAAGAAAGTATAGAGAGGGCTAGAGGGAAGGGCATCATGTACTAAAGAATGGGACAAGTGGGGAAGAAGACTGCAGGGTATTAGGTGAGGCCAGAAGAGTCAGGAAGACTTCTTCAAGGAGATTGGAACAGTGACAGGAGTCAACCAGGCAAGGAGAGCAAAATGAGCATTCCAGGCACAAAGAGGAACACTGCAAACACTGAGTGGCAAGGCTGAGCACAGAAGGTTTCAGGAACTGGGAGAAATTCAATGTTATTTGACCATCAGGCATAAGGTGGGAGGGGGTGTGAAGCCAGAGAAGAAAGAAAGATCTTGATGGGGAAGGAGAGAGCTTAGATTTCAGGAAGCCTGGGTCCATAGTGGTTGGAGAATGGAATGTCGGAGTGGGGCTTGAATTCTAGCTCTACTACCCATGGGCTGTGGGATGCTGGCCATGCTACTCAACATCTCAGAGACTCAGTGTCACTGTCGGCAATGTGGGGAGTGGAATACCTACCTCCCAAGCTGTTTAAGATCAAATGAGTGAGTGAGTATGTGAGAAGTGCAGAACATGTAAGAGCTTCCAAAGTGGTCATGATTGTTCTCAGTACCCAGAATGATGGTGCCATCTAAGGGTGGGATTTGTGAGGGGTAAAAGAGGATCCAGGTTTTGAGTTAGGTGGTGACAAGGGTAACATAGTAACAGGGTAACAAGGGTAACAGGAAACAGAGGTAATATGGTGACAAGTGACATGGTGCTCCCGGGCCCAAGAGAACAAAGTGAACTGAACAAATGTTGATTGAAAGGGAAATAGGAAAGAAGGGTTATGAGAGACTCAGATCATCCTTGAGATTTAAAACATAGGAATAATGACAAGTTTGGGATGAGTCTGGGGAAGTCAGCTTCACATGTTGAGATTGTATCCATCAGGGATCATTTGCAGAGAACAGATGTCCCTCCAGCTTGTTAGCAGGAAGGCACTTATGCCAGCGTATTAGGTGGCTTACAGACTTGCCAAGAGGTCTGAAGGAAGAGAATCCAGGCTGAGCTTTCGGGAACAACCTCTAATGCTACCCCTCACAATGGGGCTGCTAGGGTAGTTGCTGTCTCTTCAACAGTCTTGCAATCAGGAAGCTGCCCCTTTAGAGCCACAACATGGCTGTTTCAAACAGGAAACCACCATAATCAGGAAGCCACCACTGCTGTCAGACCTAGAACCACTGCATAACTCCAACAGATCATGTCAGCAGAATGAATGCTCCTGTTCCTACAGCAGACTCCCCATGCCTCCCAACCTAGTATCTGAATGCTGGGACCTCTACAGATGTACCTGCAGAAAAACCAAACGCCCCCCACAGCTGGGCTTGCCGGCAGACTGGACAATGGGCTAAAATCTTGTTCATCTTGGACAACACACTTCTGGAGAGTTAGGAAAGTATATTTTAAGCCTTCCAACTTCTGGAGCAGGAAAATTCATGCTAGAATCATACTTTGCCGACTGTGGGTTGTGACTCATGACAACATTGTAAAAATCAATTCGGATGGTCACGACAAGAGTTTTTTTTTTTTAGTCACAAGTAGTAAGTATTACTTAATGTAAGCTTTGTCTTAGGTTTGTGAGTGAGTGAGTGTGTGTGTGTGTGTGTGTGTGAATGTACATTTGTTTGCAAATAAAGCATTTCTTCCTCTGAGCCACGGTAAACAAAACAAAACAAAACAAAACAAAACAAAAACAACCAAAAAACGTTTAAGTCCCTACCGTAGATGTGGAGTGCCAATCTTCTGTTGCAAGATCTCAGAAAGAACTCATGGGTAGAGCCCAGCAGCTACTGAACATATGGGGTGAACTTTAGGAGCAATCAAATCTGGAGATCTAGGTTACACAGTCATGGGCAAGAAGGTATCATTGGAGCCAAAGGGAAGTTGAGTAAGCCATTCAGGGAGACCGGATGGAGTGTGAAGAGAAAGGTGGGGGACAGACACCAGGAAATAAAGACGTTCAGTCTTGAGGGAGAGTTTTCTATCTGGGGTTGTGCTCATCTTCCTGCACTCTGGTATTTTTCATTTGCTTTCCAGGAAGAGAACTGGATCAAGAGAAGCCCCAGAATGCTCTGGAAAAACCTGCACCTGGCATGGGGGCCTGGCACCACACTGGCCCTCAGGACGGGTGTGTGGAATGCATGTACAGAGCACAGAAGTGCTAGGAAAGAAGGAAAGAGTTTTTTGGATTCCCAAGCTCCAGCTTTCCAGCTTATGCGCTGTGACCACAGAGGAGTCTAGCCTCGCTAAAAGAGGATGTAGCTTTAGAATAATAGTTATAATTTTCAGGGAGTATTTCTGCTCTACAGAAAAATGGCAACAAGGAGTGGTGGCTGTATAGGAAGACATGCTCATTGCAGCAAAATCGGGAGGCAAACTAAGTGTTCCTCCATAAGAGCATGGCCAGTCCAGTATATTCAAACCGTGAAATAGGATATCGCAATTAAACAAGTGAGCTAGATCCACAGGTGTCGGTCTGTAAAAATCTCAAAGAATTTATGTTACCTGAAAAATTTCAAGTCACAAAATATGATATGAAGTACGATATCATTTATTGAAAAAAATTTCATTTATTGAAATTGTTAAAGCCATATAAAATTGTACTATATATTCTTATGGGAAAACAAGTCTAAAATTATCCAAGTAAAGGGGCTGGGCAAACTTCTAGGTGGCCATCTCTGGGCAGGGTGGAGGGAAATGGATGGAGGAGTGAGGCTTTACTCTATCTGCTGTGTTTTATTTTTAAAAGGAAGCAGAAGCGAACATGGCAAAATATTAATATTATTAAATAAGAAGTGAAGCATGGGAGAAATACTACTTTCTTTTCTTTTCATAATTAAAAATAAATACAACTGTACATACATTTTGCAATACCCAGAGCAAGAATAAAGCTTCCTCCCCAACTGCAGGTTAAGCAGATGACCTGAAAACAATTACTAGGTGAAAGCGGGGACACCCTCTCACACACACAGAGACACGTACATGCCTGTGTATACACCACACATGTATGTACACACATATACTGATATAAACATACACAGATAGCTATACATACATATACACACATATATGTATAAATTCAGATTAAAACAATAAACTTTTATTTTTAAATTATTTCTTCAGTTTCTCAGAGATTGAACTTTTCCCTATGGGGTCCTGGCCTTTTTCTGTGATTTGCCCGTGTACTGAATCCAAAGACTATCTGAGTCTCACATTTGAATGATAATCTTTTGGAGGATCTGTGTGGGGGAAAAGAAGAACAGAGAAAGTCCCCGAAAACTGGGGACCACCCCAGGGCAGGGGTAAAGAAGTGACCTGAGGAATTACAGGAAGGCTACAGAATGAGACCAGTAAAGCCTGGTGGGAAATCATGGAGAAGGGAGCCAAGAGGTTGGGCATCACTGCTAGCTCAAATCCCAGCTCTGCTCTCACCACACGAGAGGACTTGACAAGTCTCTGCCTGCTGTCGGGCATGCATTCAACCACTGGCTTAGCTCATCAATCAGCATCTTTCCAGAGACGACACACAGACTTCTCAATCCTCTTAATGCAAGCATCTTTCCAGAGACGACACTGACTGACTTCTCAATCCTCCTAATGCAAGTTCTAGAAGGCTCTCCTGTTTGGTAGATTCTGCCACAACTTCCTTCAGCACTTCCTCCCTTTCAGGCCTGTTCCTGTCAATCCTCCTGGGGGTGCAGGGACCTCTTCTGAGCCAACCTTTGTGCGGCTGGGGAATTCTGAGAGGAAATAGGGTAGGTGAAGGAGGCATTGGTAGGTAATAGACAGACGGGGTGAACAAAAAGTTACTAAATGTGGAGAAGGAAAGTCTTAGGAATTCCCCAAGGGCAGGAACACATTTTATCTACACTGACTTGTTTCTTATCAGTTTATGCATTTGCCGTTTTCTACACTTTCTGCAAGTATACTCGTGTGTGTGTGTGTGTGTGTGTGTGTGTGTGAGAGAGAGAGAGAGAAAGAGAGAGAGAGACATTCCCAGGTAGAGAATTATTTATTTTACTTGCACAGATGCTACCACAGTCCCAGGGGCCTGGTTAACCCTCAGGGAGCAACAGAATCTGGTTTTGGGGCACCTGGGTGGCTTAGTCCGTTAAGCATCTGCCTTTGGCTCAGGTCATGATCCCAGGGTCCTGGGATTGAGTGCCGCATCAGGCTCCCTGCTTGGCGAACCTGCTTTCCCTTCTCCTTCTGCATGTTGCCCCCACTGCTGTGCTCTCTTTCTCTCTCTGTGTGTCAAATAAATAAAATCTTAAAAAAAAGAAGAATCTGGTTTTAAGCTTTCCATCTTATCCATGCCCTATTATTTTCAGTTGAGTTGCTAATGATTATTTCCCTTTATTTTTTTGTCTTGCTAGAGGACTCCTTAATGCTGTGCCCCCTGTGTCTTCAGCTGTTGGCTTGCAGGTCATTGCTTGACAGAGACTGAGAGCAGGAACCACTCAAGTATAAAAGTTAGGTGCCTCTGCTCAGAGAGATGAAACCTTTCTCAAGCTTGAATATGAGACAGTAGAAAATTTGCTTAGTGCACACAACCTTAGATTGCGGATACCTTCTCAAGAACGCGGGAGTTGGCTTAAGCAAGGTTCATTTGTCCTTCAGAGTCCGGGTATAATTCAAATGCCAGGTGCTCTCTTACTTGCTGGTTTTGGGTCCTCAAAACCTGTCTCTGCGTTTATTACATACTTGGCTTGCTGAATTCAACACCTCTTCCAATGCCCGCTCCTCCCAAAGAATCAACTCATAGAAAGCGTTAGGAGAAATGCAGACTTTACTGAATGTTTCATAGAGGAAGCCGAGGAGGAGTTTGACATAGCACATTGCTCAGCAAATAACTTCAATTTTTCTTCAGCTGTTTTGTTTTATTGAGTCCTTCTCATCCATACCAACACTGCTGGCTTTTTTTTTTTCCTTTTCTTCTTTAACACTTTTTCTAGTTTTTCTCTGACAGACTTTCCTGATTTCCTACCTTTTTCTTTTCCCTGCCAACTTTCTTGAGAAAAATGCAAATTTTGCTCCATTCTTTTGGATGGCAGTAAAGGGTCCCTTTTGCTTCTGAAGCAGAAACTCTGGGGTATTATACTTCAAGCTCAATGGTCCTTTTCAACAGATAAGGGGCTCCTTCCAGAAAAGATGGATGGATGTAAAGGTAGGTTGGTGTAGCTAGAAAAATCTCACAATTACCCCAATCAGGAGAGGAGGTTGCCATTTTTTAGAAGTCCTCACCATGTTCAGGGACATCATCTTTATCAACAACATTTGGGGCCCTTAATGGCCCTCCACAGAAATGGCTCCCTGAGAGGCTTTGAAGGAGGGAGCAGAGAGAGATCATGTGAGAAAGGACAGCAGCTGGTCCCTGACCAAATGGCCATATCACCTTGACCAGTGCACGCCGATGGAGTGTTTGCTGAATGCACAGCCCTCCCCTATAGGAAATGAGAGTTGTATGTTGTTGATGTGTTGTCAGTCTTAACTTGGATGGAGTCAAGCCTGGTCAGAAGGCTTTCCAAATTCCAGGAGGCCTCTTAGATTTGTATGGTCAGTTGGGCAGTCGTTTCTTTTACACATTTCAGATCCCACAGTTCACTTCATTTGGGAATGTACCTTGAACCTCCTCCCCAAATTCCGACTCCGTTGAGGTGACATGCAGCCAGACCCTACTAGTACCATCAGATTTATACTGGTGTGAGGCGAGGGCCTTCCCTTTGGCTGGGGGCTTCTACCTGGAATCTGAATTCACGGGTCTGGGACAAGACATCCTGGTCTTCTGAGATGGAAAAGATTATGGAGAGATTCCAATCCAGCCCATTCATTTTTCAGACATGGATCCAGAGTTCCAGGGAGGGGAAAAAATAACTCCAGGTCACACAGTGAGCCAGTTAGTGCTTGGGCCAGGGCATAAATCCAACCCTTCTGATGCCCATGTGGGGCTTTTCCCACATACTGCCTTGCTTCCCTGCTTTCTGTTTGAAAAACACTTCACTCAAAACTGTTTGTTTGTTTGTTTTTTAAACCCTGGAGCTGTATCTTTCCAAGAGACAGAAGGAGAAGCATAATATTTAATACCCTTTGTGGTTTCAGTCTTGGTCTAGAGTTTTCTTTTTGCCCAAGTGTTTGGATGGATGAAGTACTGTATGGTAGAGAGTGGTTTTCTTCCTGAAGGCCAGAAGAAATGGTTCAGTCTGAACTACTGTATAAGAAGATAGACAACACATTCTCAAGGGGAAAGGTGTTTGTATCCACATACTGGAATTTATCCACCTTGACTGATATGGTGGTGTTGACCTGGAGGTACTCCAGCAAGAATTGAGAGAGATTTTGGTATATGTTTTTGGTTTGTGCTCCAGACTCACACACTGTCACCAGAGTCTGCTTTTTGACGTCTTGGTTGATGAGAAGCTCCAACTTCAGGTCAACAGAATGTTCTGGGCATTTCACGAGAAACTGTAGTTGGCAAATGATGACATACCAACCTGGGAACTGGATTACCAGATTCCCATCCTGATATATGACTCCACGAACAACGCCATCTTTGTTCCAAGACAACTTGGATTTATTTATATGCTTTGACACTGGAGAGAGAAGGACAAAAAGAATTACTGGGCAGATCGCAAAATGGGAAGTTTTTATTCAAGGTTTCCCGTTCAAGACCCGTGTTTTCTAAAACATTGCCTACTGTTCTAACCATTTGGAATCTCTTCCATGTTACTTATTTTAGATGCTGCTTAATATTCAAGGCACAGGTGCAAAACTACCCCTGTTTCTCTTCTCTAATGCTTTAAGCTGGAGGGTCAAAACACATATGGAAATGGAATACTACCTCTTATAGAATTATTTTCCACTTATATATTATATTATTCTATTATATTATTATTCTGTTATTATTATAATTATTAAACTTACATTTCAGACCCTGTGCTCCTGGACTATATTCCCCACAAGTTCTGGACTATCACGTTCATTCAATCAATCAATCAATCAATGTTTCATACTAAGCGGCTATTAGTTTATAGGCATTGCATCAAGTATCTGAGATAGGATAATCAGTTTTGTTCAATTAGTAACAAATTTAGGCATCAAGATATCCAGGGGAATCTCAGTCTTTTGATTTTCATAGCAAGATGCATCCTTAGCAATTCATTGTCTCATTTTTTTAATGTCTTCCTTTGGGCAGTCAAACATAATTGTGTAGACCCCGCCAGTGTTCAGTAAGGGGCTCTTCCCAGCTGGGGTTTTTAGAAAGCAGAGGATGGGCAGACCGTGTGGGCCGCTATGTTTGCATGGAAAGCCAAGTCTCTGTGAGTCCAACAAGTGAAAATCAGCACTGATTAGTCAGTGTGCCTTTCAGAACTGAAAAGCTGGCCTTCGTTTTAATTGCCTCCATGCCTTCCCTTTAAACCTTGTTGCAATTCAACTGAAGAGTGAGAACTAATCTAGCTGCAAAATTGAATTTTTAAAATGGGCAGAATGGCTATTCAGAGAATCTTGGCCATCCTCTCTGTATCTCGGCTTTCCGAGCCTAAGTGCCTTGAATTATTTCCTTTAGAAGTGGCCTCTTAGCTGAAGCATACAGCAATATGCAAATGGACTCTGTGCTGACATGTTCATTAAGTTGTCAATCAGGGGACAAGGCAAGTTCATGGTTCCCTTGTGAAGAAACTGACAGAGGCAGAGACAAAGAGCTTGTTTCTCTTCCATGAGGAAAAGTACTGTGCACTTGGCTCCAGACTTACACGTGGCTGAATAGAGAGGGGGCCCAAGGGTCCGACACAAACGTCTTTGGAGGCCAGGTTGACAACACAGAAAAGTGAAGGAAGTTTTAGAAGGCCACAGGAAGTAGCCCTCAGATGGCTAGAGTTTCTGGATTCATTACTGACCTTGGAGGTAGGCCCATGACTTCCTGAATGGAGACTTTTCCAGTATACATGAGATGTCCTCTGAGCAATTTCCTAAAAGTAAGGAGATCACACATTAATTGTCTTTCTCTGCTCTGGGTACTAGGGACACCAGTTCTTTTTCCATGATACTTGGATAGAGACAATTAGTATTCTGTTTCCATTTGGGAACCTGTTTGTTTCTCATTTTGCCATCACATATTTTAGGGTTCTTTGGAATTGGCTGCTTCCACAAGGACTGGAAGTTGGGGGAAGGAAAGAAAGATGACTTGAGCTCCCCTAGGTATCAGGTGGCATTCCTATGCCTACTTACTTCACTTCACTCTTGCAGCAACTCTACGAGAGTGGTATTATTAAGTCTTTTTTACAGATGGGAAAAATTCTGGGCACCAGACAGATTAAGTATACTGTCCCACCTTACTCAGCCAGGCAGTGGTGGTCAGAACGAAAGTTCCAGTAGTGATTACTGCAATCCTGCCTTCGAGAGCACACCAGATACTAATATGTGCACTTTTACATGTTTCTGTTGATCGAATTCTCCAGCTAACTCTGCAAAGTGGATGTCCTGATGCCTAGACGGAGTCAATGACACAAAGTCAAGCAAGTTGGTGGTACTGTTGAGATTCACCCCCATGTCTATCTGATTCCAGAAGCCAGTTTTCTTCCTCCAAGCCATTTGCTGGACAGTGGAGATAAACACATTCTTGTACTCAATTTTAAGAGGATATAGGATTAAAGAGATCTAAGCAGGAAGCCTGCTATCAGGAGCTTCCTTGGCAGGGGAAAAAGATGGTGTTTATGTCATCATGGTATTTAAGAAACAAAAATATTTTTAATATATGCACCAGTGATACTGGCTTAGGAGCTTCTTATTATAGAAACTATTTTATATGCAAAGAGCCAAGTTATACATTTCCTGTAGTGACTCATGAGTTCAACTTACTCTGGGTGAATTCCTACTTCTCTTCGGACATTGGTTTCCTGTCTATGCAACTGGGAGGTCTAAGACCTGACATTGACATCTTTTTGATGATGTCATCAGAGTGACCATTCATTCCATCCATCAGAGACAAGGCAGCCATGGGCCTGTTGGGTTGAAGCAGCCACACCGTGATGTGTTTGCTCCCTGGATCTCTGAGTGGTATCTCTTGGGCTCACAATATTCCCCCCCACTTGCATCTCTGCCCCAGGCCTGAGAAAATCCCTCCCCGGCTTTCCTCACTTCCCCACAGGAGCCTTGGAGAGGTTGGGAGTTAAGCAAACAGTTCCCTCTGCTGTCTGCACTAGCTCACTGCGAGCAGCAACCCCTGCAGAAGCAGGCAGCCGTGTTGATCCTTGTCTCTCCTTGACCCATAGATGCTCTGGCCCAAAGTGTCTTCTTGGTGATGAGGGCTGGTAGTAGTTGCCATTTTTTGATCCCATCTCTTTACCTGGCATTCTTGTCCTGCCTACTTCAGCTGCAGCGCACGCTCTTGAGGGATTAGATTCAGGGATACAACATGGCGGAGCGGTGGGGGGAGGGTGGGCTCATTTTCTAATGCACTGTGAGAGCTGTTAAGAGAGTTCTCCCCTGGCCAGCCTCCCCTTTTTAGGGATGTAGAACATAAGAGTCAGAAAGCATTGTTGCAAAGGCAAATGTGGCCTTATCTCTTTTCTGCTGGGAGTCCCTTAGGGACTTTGCTATGCCTGCTGGATCTGGGCCAGATACTCCATTGAAGTTCACGGTCCTTAGTGTTCTGTCCCTCCTGCATTCTCTAGTCTTACTCCACCTTCCCTCCTTCCCTTGAACTCCTGATCCCTACAGCAGTAGCAATAATGCAGACAATAAAAAAATAGCTAACACAGACTGAGTGATGGCCATTTTCTGGGTTCTCTGCTAAGCATGCTACATTTGATCTTTCACTTAATTCTTATAGCCACCCATGAGAAGGGTACTACAGTGATGTCTTTCTTTCTTTCTTTTTTAATGGATGCACATAGATTTTTAAAAAATTATTATCAACACATAATGTATTATTTGTTTCAGGGGTACTGGTCTGTGATTCATCAGTCTTACACAATTCACAGCACTCACCATAGCACATACCCTCCCCAAAGTCCATCACCCAGCTACCGCATCCCTCCCATCCCCCTCCATTCCAGTGATTTCTATCTTGTACTTAAGGAAACCAAGGCTTTCAGAGGTTAATGACTTGTTCACATTTGCACAGCTCATCAGTGGGAGAGTGAGGTTCAAACCCAGGTTGTCTGACTTGAATGGCCTGGGTCGATTGCTGATGACTATACTGGTGTTTGGAGGCACCATGGCCCCCAAACATGCATATTGATTTGCCTCTCCACCTGGAAGCCCCCCTTTACTGGGAAAGTTATTCCTTATTTAAAGCATGGCCTCGAAGTCATCTCTGACCTTCCCTCTGTTTGCCTATTTGCTTCCTCCATTAGACTATGAACCCTCAGAGCAGAGACAACTATTTCTATATCCCCACTGCTCAGCCCAGAAGATGCTCTGTAAATATTTATTGAATTGAATCATCTCTTCTCTCCCTCTTACTTCCCTCAATGGGTGTCAGCTGCGTTCTGGCATGAGTGAGGCTAAATGGGGATGCTTAGTTTGTCTTTCCCCTTGGGCCGGAATAACACCTTGCCTCATTCCCTCATAGTTCTTCAGATTAGCATAGATTAAATGGGAGGAGAGGACTCATGCCCTAGGCTGAGGCCAACACGGATGCCAAGACCAGGTTCTGCTCATTGGCTGGAGGCCCCCCTCACATCATGCCACTTGTGGTGGCATCTGTCAGGTGAGTTTCCGTAAACAGGCAGGTGGCCGGAGAAGGACAAGCCTGGGCTTGCCTCTCACACATGCAGGTTCTGTTTTTCCTTTCCCCTTTGGTCTTTGTATGTTTGGTTGGTTGACCTCAGCTGTAATTCTGAGAAACCCAAGGATGGAAAAAAAAAAAAAAAAAAAAAGAACAAGCCTCATTCTGAAGCATTTGCATTTCCTGAAGTCAAATGGCAAGGTGTATTTTAATTTTTCTTTAAGAATCTTTTTAAGCAAAAAGTGGTTTCAAGCAACAGGAAAAAAACAGGTAACCCTCTCCACGAATGGCGTTGCTGAAGCTGCCTGAGGGCAGGGGCCTGGGAAAGGGGACACTGGAGGAGCTGTTGGTGGAAGGGGGCGGCTGAATGTGGAGAGGAGCCCAGAGGAGGGCATGGCTGTTGGCGATTCACATCTGACAGACTGTCAGCAGGAAGGAGCTGCAGCCTGCTCCGTGGGGCCCAGACACCAAGGCTTTATGTGGAGGTTTGAAGAGACGAGGCACTTGGTTCCTGACTAGCATTGCCCTCGTCCCCATTTCTTAGACGAGGCAATAGGAAGACCTTCTCTAAGGACACACATCACACTGTAAATCACAGGGCTGGTCGCTCAACTCTTTGACCAGTTAGTGCTATTCAGAGCTGTGCTGGGCTGTTTTGAGGGTCATTTCGCCAGCCATGTGTCACCCTCTAGGTCTGTGATACAACTTTCTCTTTCGGTTATGAAAACAGGAAGGAGTGATTTGTAAATAGGTGGTGGGACCTGCGGCAGGAAGCCTGTGATGTGCCTGGCATTTTTGAATGCTTGGAGCATGGGCAGCAAAACATCTCCTTTCCCAGCTGAGTGTGTTGTCTAGAGGGGTTTAGTTGAAAGAACTTACCACTCAGTGGGGGATAATGAGAAATGTTTGCAAGTCAAGGCTGAGTTCATGGCCTTGGAATTAGAATCTAGGAATCTTCCCTCTTTGGGTCCTAGTGTCCTTAGCTAGATGAAGAGCAGTGTGGGTTTGATGGCCTAGAAGGGCCCTTATAGTTTATTCTAGCTGGCTGTGTAGACTCAACTGTACATGGTCAGGCTTGCTGTAGCAGGGGGAATGTCAGTCCCCGTTCCAACAGTCTGTCCTTGTAGGCATGTTGCTCTACCCCATCTAGGAGACTCTCTTCACATATTTAAATCTCCAGACACCCATAGTGGTGTCTGGAGAGTGTTTTAGGTCTGGGGTCAATTTAAATTATGAACAGGCTGGTTCTGTAAGGCTTTGCATGGCTGATAGAAATGGAAGTTCCTGGAAAGGTTAACCAGTCCAGGCTTGGTAAACATATAACCTATGTGCTCTTCAATGTTGCCCCCATGGCAGGCTTGTCCTGGGTCACCCCATGAATTAGTGACAGAAGTAGGACCAGAGCCTGGACACTTTACCCCTTCTATGGAACATTCCATCTTTCGAACAACTTAAGTGCTCTGTGAATTTCTTTTGCCCTTTAGATGGGCAAGATTTATAAGCCCAGACTTGGCCTCCTCTAGGATCATGGAACTTTTCTAGGCATTGTCTGGAAGCCTGAAGAGAAGCATGTGTCAATAAAATCCTCTTGGCTACTTCTACAGAAGAGAGAGCCAGAGAGAGAGATGTTGCCTAGGATGCTCAAACAGACCATGTTCTAAGGGCACCTGGATGGTTCAGTCAGTTAAGAAGCTGCCTTCGCCTCAGATCTTGATCTCAGAATCCTGAGATGGAGCCCTGCATCGGGTTCCCTGCTCAGTGGGGAGTCTGCTTCTCCATCTGCAAACCCTCCCATTCCTGCATTCATGCTCTTTCTCACAAATAAAATCTCGCAAATAAAAGATAAGAAAAGACCATTTTCTAGGAAGCAGCATAATGGCAACCTGAAGACTGATCACTGCTTTGGGATCTTAAAATGTTAGACTTGAAAGGGCCATTTGACACAAACTTAACCAAGACCCTGTTCTATGAGCGGGGACATTAAGCCCAGAGGAACTGATGGTCTGGCCCAAGATGGGTTCAGAGGACTAAGAGTCTCCTGATTCTTAGTCCAGCCGGGGCTCTGTCCGCCGGTTAGTCCTTCCACGGTGGAGGAAGGGTTAAATGTAGGAAGAAGTGGGTTTGCAGTCACCATGCACACTGGTCTGAAAACTGATGAGACAGCTGGAGGTGCTGGGAAAAGATGGCTAATGAGCCTTCTGGACTCCCTCTCGCAGATGAATGCCAGCAGGTGACTTTAGGACCATGTGCTGAACCCTGCCAAGTCATAAGTCATCAGCCTTGATTGGGCTTCCATCAAGATTCAGCAATGCCCAGAGTGGTAAAACAAACCAGGCCAACCATTCCGGCCAGACAGTATGTGGTCTGAGTGCCAGGCACCTTCCAAGCAAATATTCAGACGAGACAAGACAGAGTGCATCTGGGCTCCGGTCAAGGTTTTTAGCTGTTACTTCCCCTTAAGGACCCTCAGTTACCGCATCTATAAAGGTGGTTGATAACACTCAACCAAAATGAAAGGTTGTTGCAAAGACACCATGAATGTAAAGTGTCCAGTGTAGCATGTGGCTTAGAGGAGACATTCAGGAAATGGTAGTCCCTTCCTCCTCTACTCTTCTTGTCCTTGTTAGACAATTAACCATGCCCCTCGGCAGAGTGAGCTGGCTGATGAAACACTCATTAAAGCAAAGCTCATGGCATTATCTGATAGACTGAAGTTTCTCAACTAAGCACATAAATGTTTGAGGCCATCTGATGGCTTCCAGATGAGTGTGTAGAATGTTCCTTCCATCTGTTGGAAATATTTTAAGCCTTCCAAGAAGGAGAGGAATTACCCTAATGATGGCATCTACCAAGGTCTTGGCAGTCCCTTCCTCTGGCAGGATATCCAGGAGAGTCCCAACAGTGACATCTAGGGGGAAAGTCTCTCCAGTAGAATTTATCAGTAGAATTTGGAATCAAAGGGAATCCTTAACCTAAGGGTCATTTCAGCAGGCTTCAACTAGACCATTTCCTTGATGCCACAAAGCTAACTAGTGATAGAAGTTAGTGATGGGTTATTTGTTCAACAAAGCACAATGAGGTGACTTGGGATTTACAAACAGCACTCGGGGAATAGTCATCCCCACATGCTCAGTGTTAAGCACAGGGAAAGTGACCAGTAGGCACAAATGGCAGTCAAGCTGGAATTCATTTGAATTTCTTGGCAGTTTTTTTAGAATTTTGGAATCTTTTCAATTGTGAGCTGTTGTAATTTGTAAGATCAACCTATCTGACCACCTGACTTAATATAAATGCAGGTGGCATTAATTTTCTTGGGGGGGTAGTTATGAGGCATATAAAGTGTGTAATCCAAAAGGTAAAGTGAATCTGAAGTCACATGGTGAAATCTGCTAATGTCTTAAATAATCTTTTTAAAAAACACCTCCTAGCTATTCTAGATGCAAAGGTATGACAGTGCACTTGGGAAGTTAGGCTTAGGATCAAACAAGCTTGGCCTCCCTTTCCTCCTCTGCTACTTCACTAAGTTGTGTGGCTTTGCAGAAGTCACTCAGCCTCTTTGAATCCTCCCCCAAAGGGAGGATAGTAGCAATCTTCCTTGATGAATTGCTGGAAGGTCAGAGGAGATCATGCATAGCTATGAGCCCTGTGCCCACCACCCAAAGGACACCAGGTGATGGCTGGCTCCTGCCCCCTGGTGCAGGACTTGTTTTGCTCAGCTGGTAGAAACTCAAGCCAACACAGGTGGCGACCAGAGAGCTTGGGTGAAATGCATCATCCTACCTTCCCTCTCTCCATCCTTTCTCCCTCCATCCCCCCTTTCTCCTCCTACCTCTTTTTCTCTCCCCTTTCCTTCCCTGAAGTATTGGAAAGATGGAGATTTCTTCTAGATTGAGAGATTTGTAATCTGTATATGCTAAATTCCAATACAAATTTTAATATGTTTTCCAGTGATCCGGATGTTTTTTCCTCTCCTCTCCTCTTGTCTCTGGACCCCTCTCCCGCCTCCCCCACCTCTCCTCTCTCTTCCCCCTTGGCTTTCCTTGGCAGTAGGAGTGGGGATGAGAGCACAGATTGCTCTAACACTCTGGATGGCCTCTGCAGGACTCCATGCACCTTCATTCTGAGCGGCCCTTTTTCTAGTTTATTTCTTGCGGAGAGATTCCCGACTCCTCTGTTAGCTCTGCCTTAAGGAAAAGTCAGTATAAGAGTGCGTTTTGCGTTTAAAGTAAATGGAGAAGCAAATAGGCTCTTTAAGGCCTGTGACTCTCTGAAAAGCAATGTGCCCCCTGAGCAGAAGTACCCCCTCATGCTGTGAAAAATTAAAAAAAAAAAAAAAAAAAAAAGGCTCACCACAACGGGTGAATTGGGCAATTGTGAACCAGATCATTCTATCTGGTGGACGTAAGGCAGGTCTCTGCTGTTTGCAGTGGTTCTGGGGATGGGGGAGTCTGCTGCTTTTCTGCCGGCCTCTTCTGCCCTCAGTGTGGCATCCTGGTGGGGACGGGACAGCAGGGGTAGCTGGGGATCCTGAGCAGAAGGCCTCCAAGGATCAGTTTCATTGCCTTCAAAGGCAGTTTTTATTGTCTGTGAGCGGGTAGGTTCACCAGGCACAATGAAAAGCAAGCCTTACTTGATCTCTTCTAATGACCACATTTTCTTTTTTAGCAGGGGGGTGTGGAGGAAGGTAATCTGCCAAGCCACGTAAAAATTGTCCATTGTTAGAACTCTAAAATACACCATTTGTTTAATTCCAGGAATGTCAGCCTCAAAACAAAATCCATGCCATGCTCAGGTCATCTGGCTGGTTCTCCTCACTCTTGACATTTTAGACAACAGGACATTCCAGGCCCCTGAGAGGGAAAATGCGTGGCTTCGAGTCCCAGGACCGGAATGCAGGTATTGCAAAGTTTGACTTGTTCTCTGTCTTTGCTCCTGTCTCCTGCTGGGTACTGGATTCAGGAGAAAGTTTGCAGAGGAGGGCAGGGAATTGGTCTATTCACTGGTTCCCTTTCCTCAGGGCCTCCAGGAACCTGTGGAGAAGGGGCACCCTGTGACACAGGAAAGGCTGACTTCTTCTAACTGGAGGCTGTGGGGAGGGAAAGAATCTCCCAGTCTCACAATGCCTTAGCCGCAAAGCAAGGGTTTCAATTCTCGGCTTCCAAATTCCCTACGTGGACTGTTTATGACCCCTACTACTGCAGAACTCCATAACAAGAAAACAAACAGCTGTGAGAACAGGTGATGAGGAAGCCATAGTGTTGGAAGGGTGCCCAGCCCAGGGGAACCAACTGGTACGGATATTGGAAGGAAGCACAGGGTGCTGTTCTAAGCATCTGGCAATACAATCCTGGATAAGCTAAGAGGGAATGGGGCAAGACCTCCAAATCCAGGCTGACTCCCTACTAGCTGTGTAATCTCAGGCAAGTCAGTCAAGGTGGCCAAAACCATTCTATGAAATAGATGTCTAGCTTGTGGGGTAGGGGGTGGGGAATGAAAATGGGGAAGAAAAAGAGGTAGAAGGAGGGTGTGTTAATATGCAGGACGGAGGGCTGAGCGCCCGTAGGGAAAGCTGTCCTTTGAGAAATTCCTGGTGGCTAGAGGAGCAGAGGTCTTACAAGAACAGAAGGCTCTAGTACTCTATTTGCATCATCCCTGGGATGGAAGACACTGCCCTACTAACTCTGCTAAGTACCCTAAATCCTATGGCAAACTTGGCTTTAGCAAAGGTGGGGTGCTGTTGGAGCTCTGGGGGAAATCAAGGCAAAGCGCTTGAGTTCTGTGATTTGGGCAAATATGCCACCTAACATAAGCACCTGTGAGATTCAAAATGTGGCAGAAGTGGAAAATTAGAGTAAGAAGTGAGGAGAAGGCGGCCAGCCATCCCTGGAGCCCGACCTTGGCTGCTCACCCTGTGTGGGATGGGACAGAGTCATTTAATTTGGGGATGAAAGAAGAGAGTGGACTCCGTGTCCAAGGGGCATAGGCTCAGCCAGGTGGCAGATGAAGGTCATGTTTGCCGTTCCTTGTCACCCTTAAGGTGGCTTGGAGTGAGGGGGGGCGGGCATCCTTATTAACTCCATTTTCTAGAGGAAAGGAGAAAGGTGTGGGGCAAGAGTCTCCTCCCTGTGGTCCTCCTGGCCCACAGTCCCTGCTGAACCCTCAGAATGGTCCACTGTGCCCTAAGCACTGTGGAATGAGTGTGACGTAGCAGTCTGCCAGTCACCAGGCTCCTGGCTGGTATAAAAAGCTCATGCTGGGACAAAGAAATCCTTCCATGACAAAACAAGCCGGTTTTTCTGTGGTTATCGTGCAGCCAAGTGTTGTCCTGTGTTAGGGTATCTTCATGCGTGTACATGGGCCTGCCTCCTGGGCTCTGGGCCGCTGTCTGCTGAGGGTGTGTGATTTGCTTCTGCTAGTGGCCAAGGGCTCCCTAGATCATGCCTGGCTTCTGCCCTTGTCCACTCCAAATGACATGTGGCCCCTGGCACCCCTTTCCAGGGCTTTCTGGGAGATGGCTCCCCTCTGCCAGGTGTCTCTCAATGGCTTTTGAAAAGGGGCAATTGCTGCTTGTGTCTGTTTAAAAGGGGGCTTACTGGGGAAGGAGGCTGTGGATATAGATTCCTTCAAGACTCTTGTTGGGTTTTTTTTCTTTTCTATTTACATACTGAGCAAAAGAATTGGAGGGTCATAACGTGTCAAAGTTGGAAAGCACCTTTCATTTAATTTTAGTACACTGTTACTACGTTACAGGTGAGGCCCAGAGAGGAGGAAGACTGGCCCAGAGAAACACAGCCAGCTGGCAGGAAAATCTGTTCCGGAGTCCTTGCTCCTTGGTAATGTTCTTTCACCCTAGAACTGTGTCTGTAGCTGGCCAGGTTAGGAGAAAGGTAGATGATATAAGGTACATTATATAAATAGGAGACAGGGAGCGTAGCAACAGCCAGCCGTGAACATTTCATGGCTGAGGAATGTCATTCAGGAAAGAGAGAGGACTGGATTCTGATCCCTGCTCTGCCATCAGCTTCTTGGGTGACCTCAGGCAAGTTACCCTGAGGGCTTGGACCTCAGCTTCTCATCTGCGGTAGGGAAATACGAACCCCCACGTTGCTTGCTTGCAAGGTCAAGGTTGAAGATCAAGCCAGGGGAGGCACGGGAAGATCCTTGACAAAAGTTTCATAGCCCTGGTGGAGATGACTGTTAGCATTTCTAAAATCTGGCTGCAGAAACGCTGAATTGCCAGTGGAGGTTGGTTTTGAATTCGTGCGTGTTCTGACACAGCAATGGCCAAGATAAGGAGGGATTTGATGAGGGACCTCGCCCACGGCTCCCACAGTTTTGGGTTTCATGGACCAGAGAAATTTACACCCAGAGGAAAATTCAGTGGCCAATACAGAGTGGGCAGCTTTTGATTGAGTCTCTTGTGCCCATTAAAACAAAACAAAATGACTCAGACAAAAAGCAAGTGAACTTAATTTGCATCTGTTCCAGCTTCATGGTGTAAAAGAAAGGGCAGTTCTATGCTTTCAGAAAGGAAGGATGTACTCTCAGAGGAAAAGAGCACCCCTTACATTAAAATAGCTGTTGGCTATGGAAAGAAGGGGCTACCTTGTCCTTCATTTTCCTATTTCACCCTGGGCTGGCGAACACCAGCATAGGGCCAGACCGGCAGTCGGAGTCTTTGTGCTTGGCCACCTGTGAAGGACGGACTCTGCAGGTACAGGAACGGAGATCCAGACTCTCTGGGGTCCTATTGCCTCATCAAAACTACCCTGGTCATTGAATCGTGTTCCTGTTAAAGACTGCCTCTCTCTCTCTCTCAAGACATGAGAAGTTCTGGTCTTAACTTGGAAGATCTGGGGGGTATGTGGTGGTGGGATAGTGGGAGTGGAGAAGGAAAAATGACAGTGACTCAGTGGGCCGGGATGTTTTGCAAAGCTCCGTGAGAACGTGCGTTACACGTTCTGACTCCCAAACCTGTGCTGTTTCCTAAACAGGGTTCTCAGACTCCGTCTGCTCTGTGCGTCACAGCCAGCCTCTCGCCTCATTCTAGAAATAAAGTTGCATGGACCTACAGCTGTGCCTGCTGGTTTTCAAAGTCTAGGGTTACGCCTGTACCACAGAGGCATTATGGGCATTGAGGTCACTTGTGAAGTAACTCCAGCCAAGGTTAGAGCCTATTTTTACAAGGCTGTAGTTATTAGTCTTCCTTGAAAGATCCAGAATGCTTGTGTGATGGTGGCTTTTGCTTCTACTGGCTAAATGTCTGTGTGATAGATAGCAGGAAAGGCCTCCTGAAGAAAACTCCCTGTGGGAGGCTGTTGGTATGCGGGGCTGTGTTCAGACCCTGTGTCCCACCGATGCCCTGGTGTCTCTAGCGGGGTGCCCACCATATCCCACCCTTTCTTTTTGACTTTTTTCTCTGAGCTGTCCGGTTATCCAGCTGTGATGCTATCTAAGTTCTAAAGTTTATAGGGCAGAGATGGGTTCATGTTCTGGGGTGGAAAAAAAACCAACTTTGGCTAAGAGATGGGGACATCTGGGTTCTGGCTTTGGCTCCATATGACCTTGGACATGACACTCTACTGGCTCTTATTGTTCCTTTTCTGCGTGAGGAAAACATTCACCAGATGATCTCTGGTGTTACCCTCAGTGTTAAGCTACCTCTGCATATCCCCTCTGGGCCTCATAGAGACAAAGCGTTAACTAGTGTTTGCAATGGTAGGAAAGGTGAGGGGGAAATCTGTTTTTACAATCTCACCGTCATTAAGGCTTTTGGATACTACATGTTACTTAATGATTACAATATGCCAGTGGCCATACCAAGCAATTTATGGATGAGATCTGCTTGCCAATTCCTTCATGAGGTAGGTAGTATTATTCCCATTTTATAGATTAAAAATCTGAGGTTCCGAGGCAGGACGGAGAGCCAAGATTCATACCCACATTTGCCTGACTCCAGATCTCAAGCTTGTAACACAACTCTCCCTTGCATGCCTGTCCATGTCCGTGCGATGGCCTATGGCACAGGTGGAATTTTCATTAACCAGAGAGCTGCGGGTTAATTTTCATTAACCAGAGAGGGCACCAGGGTACCGTACGAAGGCTGTTGGGATGAACGCAGTTACACCAGCTCAGCTCTGAGCAGCCTTCACCTTTGCCTCCATTGGCTTTTCTGCTGGGCACTGCTAGGATGCTTCTGGGGGTTAGTCCACTATGATGTCATATGGATGATTTAATATACATCTACTCCCAATTCCAAGGTCTTACCTCCTTTAAGGGGGAATTTTCCTGGTGGGTTGGGAATGGAGTCCTGGAAGAGAAGAAAGGAGAAAAGAGGCAGCATGAGATCATCATCCAGTGGAAAGGACTCATCTCTTTCTTTTCCATTTTGGTTGCCCTCCAAGCGTGATGCAATTTAGAATTCATGTTCCATTTGACTCTTTTTTTTAAAAAAAAAATTTATCCTTATTTATTTTTATTAAATTTATTTATTTATTTTCAGAAAAACAGTATTCATTATTTTTTCACCACACCCAGTGCTCCATGCAATCCATGCCCTCTATAATACCCACCACCTGGCACCCCAACCTCCCACCCCCACCCCCCGCCACTTCAAACCCCTCAGATTGTTTTTTGGAGTCCATAGCCTCTCATGGTTCACCTCCCCTTCCAATTTTCCTCAACTCCCTTCTCCTCTCTAACTCCCCTTATCCTCCATGCTATTTGTTATGCTCCACAAATAAGTGAAATCATATGATAACTGACTCTCTCTGCTTGACTTATTTCACTCAGCATAATCTCCTCCAGTCCTGTCCATGTTGCTACAAAAGTTGGCTATTCATCCTTTCTGATGGAGGCAGAATACTCCATAGTGTATATGGACCACCCCAATGTTTATAGCAGCAATGGCCACGGTTGCCAAACTATGAAAGGAACCAAGATGCCCTTCAACGGACGAATGGATAAGGAAGATGTGGTCCATTTGACTCTTAAAAAAAAAAAAAAATGAATTCGCTGACTCAGTTTACATAGGGCTTTCTCGTCCATTTGCTCAAAAACTTGCCTATCGGAAACGCAGTCTGAGGGTTACTATCCACATTTTATAGGTGATGAACTAGGGGGCCAAGCAGGGTGAAAGGAAAAGTTTCTGGCGGCTCTGGGGACCGGAATCTGAAACTCATCGCCCTGTCCAGGCCTTTTTGTTTTTGCTTCCACATTTGATATTTTCCCCCCTTTGGTCAACAAAAGAACAAGCAACTGTAATATATAAATATATGTGGGTTTTTTTCCGTATTTGATTCATCAAATGGTGAAAGTATGCTGAAAACATACCTGGGAAGGTACATCTTTCCCTTTCCTGTGGTTGGAAATTCTGAATTAATTGAATGTTTATAGGCCAAGCGTTGTGACGCGACAGTAAATAATGAAATCGGGTCTCTGCCGTCAGGACCTTATTACAAATTTATATATGATTATAATATCCAAATATTTATAACTATATAACATAAATAAGCACAAAGGAATGTTATATATTTATAAATTCACATTATATTTCATATTATTTATTTTATAATAAACATAAATATATAGAGAGATATTTATACAGATATATAAGGGGTTGATAGAAGTAGATTGTCTTTTGAAGGGGGGCTTCCCGGGCTGGGGACTGGAGGGACTGATAGGGAGGTCTTGTTGCAGTGCTCTGAGCAAGAAGGCAATAGAAGCATATGGACTCTGAAAAACAATCTGAGGGGTTTGAAGTGGCGGGGGGGTGGGAGGTTGGGGTACCAGGTGGTGGGTATTATAGAGGGCACGGCTTGCATGGAGCACTGGGTGTGGTGAAAAAATAATGAATAATGTTTTTCTGAAAATAAATAAATTGAAAAAAAAAGAAAAAAAAAGTTTAGAAAAAGTATTGATCTAAAATTTCATGTACCCACAGACACTATATTTAATATGTTATATAATTACTTTTTGAAGAATAAAGAAATGCTTAGTGAGAAAAAAAAAGAAGCATATGGGCACAATTCTTCACCCCTCACAAACACGGACGACCTCAACCCTACCCTCCCTCCCCTTCTCCCCACCTCAGCCATTGAACTGCACCTCAGGTGTCTTGCCAATACGGAATAAAGTATCTTATTTCTCTTTTGACTTGTCTAGGTTGGGGTCACATGTAATTCACTGGACTGAAATACTAATAAAGACCTAGAGAGGGTGTGACACCGATGTGAATGAAAATCACTCCCACATCCAGAGCAAGAAGTTAGCATCTGTGCACATCTTACTTCCTTAGAGTTCTGTCTGAACACCTAGGACCATCTGGAGTTTCCCTTATATTCCACCATTTCCCTGGGGGCTCTGTCCTTTGCCTTCCACTGATGGCTCATTTTCTGATAAGTGGATCCCTCCTCCAGCCTAAGTGTGTTGTAATGAACCGAGGAAGTCTCCCGAAGGCAAAGCCTTGGCATACCCCTGCCGTGCAGATGGCAGAAGTCAGTATTAACTTTTGGCCTTCAGTTTTTCAGGGCAAAAGAAGTGAACTTGGCTTGGACGCTCCTTCCCTCTTGGCTCTAATAGTCTATGATTTTATTGCTTTAGCTGATAACCTAAGTAGTAACACTGTGCATTTGTGGTCTCTCAACTGTGCCTGCAGTTCATAGGAAAACCTGACATCACCAAATTCCCCTCCGTGTTGCCTCTGTGAGACTGTGAAGAGTGTTTCGAAATCTAATGAGCAGCAAGCTTACTACCGAGTATGATCATCAATTAGTGTGATGTGCAAATGGACGAAGAAAAGCATCTATGTTTAAATCTGGTGCTAAGATGGTTGAATTCGTCGAACTCCCAGGAAAATGTCCCGAGAGAGTGAGAGGAGGCTGGCACAGTAGAAGCACCGGGACCATCGCAGTCTCCATGAGCCATCCCGGAAATACCAGGAAGTCAGACATTCAGCACCTGTCAAATGAGCACCTGGTCTGGTGTGTGCCAGGAACTATGTTAGTCACGGAAGACACCCTGTGGATTTTATGGCTTAGTCATTAAAGCCGTCATTTAAGATATACAAATAAATATAAGAATTGAATTGCAAGTTAAGGCAAGGACAACAAAGGAAGAGAGCCTTTCAAGATAACCTTTTTCAAACTTAACGCATATACGCAGATCACCCAGCGAGGCGGTTAGAGCGCAAATTCTGATTCAGCTGGTTTGGCTGGAGCCCGAGAGTCCGTATTTCTGACAAGCTGTCAGGTGTCACTGAGGCTCCTGGCCCACGGAACACACTTTGTGTATGTGGCAAGGTTGTAAGAGATAATATCTGGGAGGGGGGCCTCATTTATATGGGGGTCAGAGGAGGCCTCTGTTGGTTATTGGAGGGCTTCCTGGCTTCCCAACTTTAGGCGGGAGCATGTCAGAAACAATATATCTTTGTACAGGGGCCCAGGGCATCCAAGACATAAATGCGATTATTCCTGTTTTAGAGAGCTCCTGGAATGAGGTTTGCCAGAGCTCCTCTGGCTGCCTCTGGTAGAAAAGATCAGGGAAGCAGAGCCAGAGAGGGACCTAGACATCATTCAGTCCATCAGGCTAATTTAACAGAAGAGGAGCTTGAGACATTCATGAGTAAGAGGCAGATCTTGGATTCAAATTCTCTGGTGGTCTTTCCACTGCCCCAAGAGAGACACTAGCTTCAGGAGGCCAAGGTTGGTGATGCTCATTCTCCCCTCCCTTTAACAATCCTTGCATTTGGAGGTAGAAGGGCAGGGTGTAAAGAGATGGTGACTTTTACAGTTTGCTGGGAGTTGTTTATGCCCGAGGCACTATGTAGTGCTATCCACCAACTGCTCTTTTGCAAGGTGCTTCTCAGTCCTACCATTCTCTCCCAAATCTTGCCTGGGGATCTGGGGCCTGGTTGGGGAAATGTGGACCATCTTGCTCAATGACTTGGCTTTGTGGTCAGTGGCACGTAGGTTAGACACAGACGGAAGCTAATGGACCCTCCCAGGCTGTCATTCGGCTGCCACTAAGTAGCTCAGGAAACTTCATCTCCATGGTTAACAACCAGCTACGCTTCCTTCACTGTACCTCTTTTGTTTCAGACTGCAGGTGTCTGATGGGTATTTCCAACAGTGTTTCTGTGGATGGAGGGAGGAACCCTCACATTTAACCTACTTGTCCCCAGGTGGAATGACTCAGTTGCAATCATGTTTCCTACCCAGGACTCTGTTTTCCTCTTCCTTTTTGTCACTGTAATTAGAGGGCTAATCATCCTTCCCTCCACTGGCTTGTTGCAGACACAACAAGATATTGTATATAAAGTACTGAAAAGTGCTCGAAATGATAGCTATTTTGGTTGATCCTGATGATGTGCTTAATTTGCCCCCAATACCTTGAAAAGCTCATTTCTTTTACAGAGCAGGGCTGTGCAGAAGCAATCAGATACCAAGTGTGCTCTGGATCCAAATGTCCTTTGAAACTGAAAATGGCCCAAGGAAACCATCATTTGGAGTACGCCAGGGCGATTACATATCCCCTTCTTTGCTAGCTTCATATTGTCTTGTAAGGTGGGCCATGGAGATTTGGGGCCAGGAACGTTTCCCTTACTTTCAAGCTAGCATGAGTAAGCCTTCCATGAGGCTGCTTAGTCCTCCAGGGATAAATGCTTTCCATGCATCATTTCACTTGGTCTTTACCCCAAGAGTTTGTGACTGATGAAGCCTTAGAAATTTCAGAAGGTCCTACAAATGGTGGATAGCAGGGAATAGATTCACATCAAATGTGTTGAATTGGAAGGCAATGCTCTTCAATGCCATGCTATGCTGCCTTGCTCGAGTAGGGCAGGATGGAGCTGGGGCAGAAAATTCTCCCGTGACTCAATGAGATAGTAGAAGGAGGTCATAGAAAATCCTCAAGAGAAGACTTTTTTTTTTTTTTTTTTTTTGCTGTCTTGGTTTTGGTATGGTTAATCCAGGAGGAAACTAGAACAGAGTGGCTTAAAGCAGTGCTTTTCCCACTAGGGATCTTGTTAAAATGCTGACTCTGGTTCAATAGGTCTAGGATGGACCCTCCAGGTTTTTCATTTCTAATAAGCTTTTAGATGATGCTAATGCTGCTGGGCTATGCACCACACTATGAGTGGCAAGGGCTTAAAGACATTACTCATTAGGCCATCAGAACACCTGAGGTCTTCCTTCCCTCAAGGAATTGGGAGTGGGTGTTGGCTACAGGCTGGGCTCATACATAGGTTTAAGAAATCTTCTTCTTACTTTCCTGATGGACATAGCATCCTACTCTCTTACCTACCTCTATCAGTGCTTCTTGCCAGCTATCTCTGCTTCCTGCTTTTCCCATGTGCAGTCTGGACTGACTTCTGCTCTGGCCCTGCCACTTGGATTTGCCTGCTTCTGGGCTGTGCCTCTGCTCACTCTTCTGCCTCACCTGGAAAGCCCTGCCCCAGCTCTACCTGCCACGCTCCTTCCTACAGAGAGCTCTTCTCTACTGAAGAATAGCAGTTAATAAATGCAGAAAGAATGACGGGCTTAGGCAATCATCATTCTCCAACCCTTGGCTCATTCCCTGATTCAGACAAGGATCGTGCCCAAACTGTGGAATGGAAGATATTTATATGTCTTTTAAGTACTACCCCAGAGATTACTTATTAGTAAGAAAGACAAAAGTGTTCACCAGCAGTCACCACCTTAATCAAGTAACCATATATCATCACCAATAATGAGATAAATTGACATACGCCCCTAGGTGTGCTCTAATAGTATGTAACATTACCTATGTACTATTCTTGCCCCAAAAAAGTTTCATCTGAATATAATCATGATGAATATGAAGCCAAATCCAAAACTTGGCCAATTCTATAAGCACACTGACCCGGACCCTTTGAAAAAGTCAACGTCCTGAGAAACAAACAACAAAGGGCAGAGGAAATTGCTAAATGATTGCTTCTCAATCTTTAGTGTGCATAGGAGTCACCCAGGGAGTTGATTAAAGGGCAGATTTTTATTCATTTGGTCTAGATTTGGGCATGGGTTTCTGCATTTCCAACAAGCTCCCAGGACCACCTATTAAATAGCAATGTTATAGCTTGAAAATGACATAACCAAATGCGGTGTGTGACTGGAGGGTGAATCCAGGATCCCCAATCAAGACACGGCACAACAGCTGTAGAAGATATTTTTGGACAAGTAGGGGGCATTGATATATGGACTATGCATTCTTATTTGATGGAACTGCTGAACTGACATTGACTCCCTGGCAGTGATAATGGCCTTGCAGTAAGGAGGAGATGGGTGCTGAGACAGGTGTAGGTAAAAGGCCACGCCATCTGCACCTTACTGTCGTTCACATAAAAAGAGCACAAACAGAGCAAAGGTTAACCCAGTCAATTTAGGTGAAAGGTTATATGGGTGTTTACCATCCTGTTTTCTACTGGTTTCAAAACTTTCAAAATAAAACTTCAGGCGTCAGATATCCTTCTAATTCTTGGAGGAGGCTCAGCTTCTGTTCTAGCTCTTCTGCAAGCCCCGTCCTCGTCCCAGGAAGAAATTCTTCCTCCCACTCCCACTGATGGCATTCTGTGCCAATCTGCCCTGAACTCAGGCTCTTGGGTATTTGGGCCTTACTTTGAGAATCATCAGAAAACGGAGGTCCTGCTCTGTCCATGTGGGTCCTCCCTTCCTACCCTAGCAAAAGGCTTGCCCCTGAGAAAACTTTCTGTGGTTTTCTTTTCTTTTTTTTTTTTTTAATTGATAAATTGAATGCACTGTAGAGAGTAGTGTGGGTAGAAAGAAGCATCACGGGGCATTTCAACTCACCCCTACATTGTCTTTGAAGGTCAAAGCAAACCCCAAATCCATATCACTGCCACCAACAATCTCTATGCCTAACCGAACGCTCAGTCCACTTTTGATGGGGATGTAGAGTGGCACTGGAAGGATATGTTTGTTTTCTTTTGTTTTTTAAAGGCATTTTCTTTACTTACAAAGGGAAAGGAGGCAGCTGCTTTCTCTTTCTAGAAAGGGTCTTCTTAAAAACCTAATGATCCTGAACTCTTGCTCTAACATTTTGGAATGTAAACAAATCTTTTCAGGGACTGATAAACCCAGTCCCTAGGTTTATAGAATTGGCTCTTAGACTGAAGACCTTAGAGCCTCTTGAAATTATGCCTCTACCACCAGCTTTGCAGCCTATCTCCTTGTATAACCCCTCCTTTCTGGACAAGATAAGCCACAATTCATTATTTTTCATTTGATTTGCTGTACAAATTGTGGGAAGTTTCATCCTGATGCATATGCATGTACTCTCTTGGGCTTACTTAATAACAGATCAGTTTTCTGTTTTTCCATATGGTCGTGAAGAGGTGTCTCTTTGTTGGTAGGACTTTTGCTGACTCGAGAGTACATTGGTACAATCTCTTGTATTGACAATATTTACTGAGGTGAAAAATACACATTCTATTCCCCTCACTAGGAACTCTTCCTACAGATATACTTGTAGATATGCACAGTGGGTAAAACTTCTAGAGAAAAATAGAAGTATCCTTCATTAGGCACAGACAAAATAAGTTATGAAGCAGTCGTATAACAGAATACTTTCTGACCCTCCCAAAGAATGAGACAAACTTTCATGTATTATCATGCAAGGGTCTCCAAGATACACTGTCACCTCAATACAGCAAGGTGCAAAATTATGAGTCTAATTGAACAGCATGTTATGCTATCTACTTGCAGGTACACTTATTTCTGGAAGGACGTGGGAGAGTCTGTTCATGGTGTTCATCTCAGGGAAGAGGGATTGGTGATTGGGTGGGCATGGTGTGATTGAGTTTTAGTTTCTTTTCCTATGTTTACTATTTACTTTTCTTAAACCATATGAATATAATATTTTATAATAAATATACTGGCTTAAATATAAATTAAGAAAAACTACCACAGGGACTCTAAAGACGTTACTAGACAAGTAGTTCTATAAGAAACACAAAAGCGGGAATTTTGTTGGCTTTTTTCAAGCTCTATCCCCATTGCTTGGAATGATGTCCCACACACAGAAGATGGCCAGTAAATATTTGAGATTGAAACCTAAGTTTCTTCTTTGTGTCTGTCTCCCAAGGAATTTAACCTTGGAGTTTTTTGGTCTTTAGGCCAATCTCAAGGTAATTTTTGTTGGTTTTTCTACATTCTCTGTGTCTTCTCTTTTTCCATAACTTTTCATGCTTATCCATTGGCCCAGAGTGCCCCCTCTCCTCTAATTTGCCTTTCCCACCTGCTTTAAATTTCTCAAGCCAGTCTGGAACTCTAATCTCCAGTGAAGTGGTTCTTAAACCTGGGAAAACACCCTGTCTCCTTAATTTGTGGTGTCATGGAAACCCTATGTGGCTACCTTCCATCACTTATCGTTTTAAATTTTGTGCTCATGTGCTTCTTACCCAGAACTGTAAAACCATTCTCATGATACTCCATCCCTGCCCCTTCCAACCTAACACAGAATGCTATGTAGTCATTGACCCATTCCATTTTGATAATTGGGATGTGAGTTTAAGTTTCTTGGGTCTCTCCCATTAACTTCTTTACCAGAGGTCCTGTTAGCGTCTCTCCATTTACCTAAGTTCTACCTTTCCTAGAGTCAGCCTGCATTCCCACTTCTTGCAGGAAGTCTTCCTTGATAACTCAAGGGAATAACTCTTCTCAGCTCTTGCAGTTGTTAATGTCTGGATAATTTACTGGAAATGTATGTGCAAAGCACTGAACACTTAATATCATGATCAGTATTACAAGCCTTAGCTTTTTTTTTTTTCTTTTTCTTTTCTCCAATTTATTTATTTTCAGAAAAACATTATTCATTATTTTTTCACCACACCCAGTGCTCCATGCAAGCTGTGCCCTCTATAATACCCACCACCTGGTACCCCAACCTCCCACCCCCCCGCCACTTCAAACCCCTCAGACTGTTTTTCAGAGTCCATAGTCTCTCATGGTTCACCTCCCCTTCCAATTTACCCAAATTCCCTACTCCTCTCTAACGCCCCTTGTCCTCCATGCTATTTGTTATGCTCCACAAATAAGTGAAACCATATGATAATTGACTCTCTCTGCTTGACTTATTTCACTCAGCATAATCTCTTCCAGTCCCGTCCATGTTGCTACAAAAGTTGGCTATTCATCCTTTCTGATGGAGGCATAATACTCCATAGTGTATATGGACCACATCTTCCTTATCCATTCATCCGTTGAAGGGCACCTTGGTTCTTTCCATAGTTTGGCGACCGTGGCCATTGCTGCTATAAACATTGGGGTACAGATAGCCCTTCTTTTCACGACATCTGTGTCTTTGGGGTAAATACCCAGGAGTGCAATGGCAGGGTCATAGGGAAGCTCTATTTTTAATTTCTTGAGGAATCTCCACACTGTTCTCCAAAGAGGCTGCACCAACTTACATTCCCACCAACAGTGTAAGAGGGTTCCCCTTTCTCCACATCCTCTCCAACACATGTTGTTTCCTGTTTTGTTAATTTTGGCCATTCTAACTGGTGTAAGGTGATATCTCAATGTGGTTTTAATTTGAATCTCCCTGAGGGCTAATGATGATGAGCATTTTTTCATGTGTCTGATAGCCATTTGTATGTCTTGATTGGAGAATAAGCCTTAGCTTTTAAGCAAGTAACTGATATCTGCCAGACTAAAGAAACCATAGCCCACCAAACCCTACAATCAGATTGTGAAGTGAATCTTTTCATATCCTAACATGAGGAGTAAGTGAAGGAAATGGATGCAGAAGAAGATAAGGCTCTTGAGAGAGGAGCAGGAACGAACTTTCTAAGTGCTTCTATGGCTGGCTGTATTAGTCAAGGGAGTGCTGTTCTCATTAAACAATCAAGCATGGTCTTGATGCCATCACTTTCTCAGGATGACTTAGTTCAAGCCCCTTCTCCTTTCTGTTCTTGATTTTCCACATGTACAAAAATGGGCCAGAAGAATCCACTATAGTTCCTTCCTGGAAAGAATGGGTTTGAATAAGGACCCTCCCAGAGCTCTCTCCAGCTTTATATTTCACCATGACCCTCCTCTTCCTTCCTTCCTTCCTCCCTCCCCTCTTTCTTAGCAGTTCTAGCTACAACATTTAACTAAAAAAACTTAAAGACCACTTCAATTTCTTTTCTTTGGCCATTGCTATAAAATGATATACTTCTGGTTTACTTCAAATTAGAATTATAGAAATTATCTAGCCTATACCCCCCCAAAAATGCCCTAGAATATTTTCAGGAGTATTACTCTTAGTAGCTGTAGATGAGCCCATTCAAGGATGCATTTTACAAGTTCCACTATCGAAATCAAATGTTAGTAATTCTTTTTTTCTTTCACTTTTATGAAGATATGAGCCTCCAAGCTTCATTTAAATTTCAAAGCTGATGACACTTGAGAAACAGATACCAATATCTTTTAAAGCCTTGTTCTTTTCAGCAATCCATATGGTATAAAACATTCAACCTAAGACAATGGAAGGAAAACTGGGACAAGTTCTGCAGGGTTGTAATGAAAAATGGGAGCTGGGAAGGAATAAACGGAAACATTCTCACTTTGGCAGGGCATGGAGAGGGAGTGAATTCTCAAATTACCAATATTAACAAAAGCTTTACTTCATTAAAAATCCATGAGAAATGTATACCATCAATACGGTATTTTCTACAAAAAAGGACACTGGCTGCATTCTCTGTAAACACCAATTTCCTAAAATATAAAGAAGTGCCCTCCTTTGTCTCTTTTGCTTTTGCAACAAATCGTACTATTTCCTCCAAACAAAGTAAATTTCCTGAGACCTTCTGCCTCTACAGTGGGTACCCATGATTGCTTCTCTGATTGCTTGTCGTTTTAGCATTCTGAGCAATCTCCAAGGGAACAGGTGTTAAAAGCATTTCTATGTTCTGCCTCCATGCTCTAGGTTTCTCCTGACATCCTAAACTCTTCCAAACAGTGACTCAAGAGGAAGCTTTCAACTTGCCCTATAGGCTTAAATAGCTCTAAGGAGTTAAGCCTGGCCTCCTGTCTTGCTCCTTCCCTCATACATCTTGGGCACTGAAACTTAGCTCCTTGTCGTGAAAGCTCTTGGCAACGGAGGAGGCCCCAGAGATCTGAGCAATGTTTGGCCTGAGAACAGGGAACCCTGGAATCTGGTGGCAGACCTTGAAGACATGGTCCTGAGGCGTGCAAATCGGTTATCAGATTTCCTTATCACTTCCTTCTTTGATACGTCTCTCCGGCCCAGCAAAATTGAAATCTTAGTATCTTAATACTAATTGCTCCCCTCTCTTCTTCTGGCCCATGTGAGTCTGGAAAGTTTTGAGGTGATGGCCGAGCACACTTTTCTCTTAAAACCTAAATTATTTCAGAGCGCTGAGTTTCTGTTTTCTTTTCTCCGTCTTTCTGCATGATCTAGGTACTTTTTCCCCCCTCTCTTCTCCACTAGTTTATTAATTTATTCTCAAGGCTCTCTCTCTCTGGGAAAACTGAACAAAAATCGGAAAGGAAAGGCGACCAGGAGTCCACTTACCGTCTTCTGAACTACCAACATCATGATGGTTGCCACAGCAAAGACAAGACACAGAGCCAGCGCCGTGGTGGTGAAGTAGAAATAGCCTCGACTGGTGGTTCCCAGGTGGCTGGCCACGGAGCCCGCGGGCACATGCATGGCTGTGTCTCGAGAAGGGGCCACTCCGGTGAGTGCTTGCTGCAGCCCTGGGTCCATTCTTATATAGTCTTCCCGCAGCACACCTTATCTCTCCTCATCTGATTCACTTCTGGGCTCATCTCTGTTCCAAGAAGGATTCTCCCCCTGCATCCTGGATCATGTGACGTGGAAAAAAACCTTCACCGGCTGCCACACGGAGACACTCTTCTCTGGGGGCGTAAGGCGAAAGGCGGCAGCAGGGGTGGGGGAGAGGCTCATTTTTCATTGCCAGGGATGAATTTGAGTGCAGACAGAGAAGGTGGTTAATGTCAGAGGGCGAGTAAGAAAATGACGGTTTCCCTACTCTGGGGAGTGTGTGTGTGTGTGTGTGTGTGTGTGCACAAAGCAACTTCTGTTTCACTTAGCCTCAGCCACAAAACGCCTTCCTGCTTGAGAAGCCGCACATTCTCCGTAGCGAGGCCTGCAGCTCAGAAGACCTCGGTAGAAAATGTCTCTTTGGGGGACCTCGGAGAAGCTGGGGTCCCTGGACGGGGCTAGAAGGACTCCGAAGGGTTTAGTCTGATCGTATCAGCTTATGCTGAAAACTGGAGATGCCACCAGCTTCCTGGGAAGGAAGAGCCCACAAATGTGGAGATTCATCCCAAGAGGGCAAGCCGGCGGGAGGATGAATTGTGGGGGCGAATCCAAAGAGCAGAAATCTGGAAACACTGATCTTTAAAAAAAAATTCCTGCTGGCTGCACTGGGGGTGTCAGGCGTGCAGAGAAACCTGGGTTCGCCAGCACGCTCCCAGAAAGGGGAAGAGCCTGGCGATCGGGGTGGGGGTGGGGAAGCGAGTGGAGCAGAAGGTGGGGGTGTGTTCTGTGAGGGGCGCAGGTGCGGCGTGCGGGGCGGTGGGCGTGTGGTATGCATGCATTGTGCATGTGCGCGTCGCATACGTGATGTGGGGCACGTGTTGTGTGTGTCTTCTGCCTGGGGTAAGGTGTCTGTGTGTGTGTGTGACTATTGCAACTGAAGATCAACCATCTCGCGCGGGGCGCCGGGACTAGCAGAACTTGACACCTTGCCTCACTCCGCTCTCACCTCTGCCCTCTGACGCAGCTCACATTTCCTTTCCACCGAGCACAAAACTGAGGATCAGAGAATGTGAAAACTGTTTCGGCCAAAGTCGATCAATGACATCACCCCGGTGCGTAGACATACCTGTCCACCGCCCCCCCACCCCCCCTGCCCTCACACCCCCTGCCGGTGTTAAATCATTAAATCATCACAGGCCTTCAAGGCTGAAAACCTGAGATCTGCTCTCCGCCCTGCCCCCTATTGGCCTTGGCACCTTGTGGGGGTCCTTATACCCTTCTCCTTCCCCCCATGTGTGCACAGATGCTGTGCATTTCACATGAGAGTCCTGCCAGGAATGGGGATGGACTTGGCCAAGGTGTTGGCCCACCTGGGTCAAGCATGCTAGTGGTCCCCTGGGCGGAGTGGAGAATTTGGACAGATACAATAGATTCTCTAGGGAACAGCTTTGTCCTTTTGCGGTTATTAATGGTTTCTACTTCAACACCCCATTTAAAATATGAATCACTGCAGAGCTGGGGCCTCCAGCTGTAGCTCTGAAAACTTCATTCGGAAGTACCTAGTCCTCTGTAAGCGCCCGCCCTCCCCTGCCTTTCTGCTCATTTTTGGTGGCACGGTATCTCAGAAGGCCAGCAGGAACCCCAGCTCCTCCTAAGGAAATGCCCTGTATTCAAAGTCAAGCTTGGATGATTCTTCCTGCTGCAAATGCAGTGATCCCAGACAGCTGAACATCACTGGAGTTGGGTCAGACTCTAGGGATTGGTCTGAATATTCTTTTCCAGTGAAACCCTAAAATCACAGATCCTGGAGAAGGAAGAGCCATCAAGAGGTAAATTGCTTTCTTGCACTACCTAGAGTGGTATAAATTGTACCTGCATCACGGTTAAGGAAGCTGACCATCTCCCCCCTCCAGATCCCAAGTCAGGCTTAGTTTTGGAAGCAGTGGGTGCATGGGCTCCTTTGGTCTGGTAGCTGAGGTGGGGCTGAAGCCAGCCAGTGTCCTCTGGGGTGTGTACCTAGCTGGTCTGGTGAGAAGGCTGTGGCCGGTGGAGGACACGGACGAGAGGGTGGCGGGGTCTCTATAACGGGCCCCATGCGCTGAGAACAGATTTGCTCCCTTGGCCTCTGTCTTCAGTCTCTTTGATGAAAGTGGAAAACTTCTGATTATGGAATGGAAGCTGTGGGTGTTGATAAAACGGCTTTGCTTGAAGTGCAGGTCTTCCTGAAGGCCCGTGGGGCTGAGAAGGGCAGTGGAAAAAAATGTTTGTCTTACAGTTACACGTTTTGCATACAGTACAATGTCCTGAGAGGGAAGGCTGACAAGGGGGAAAAAAATCACCCTTTGTTTTTACTCAGAACCTTCTGAGCAGTTGAGATTTTCAGATCCGTTTGCTTCTCCAGCAGCCCGTGGGCCCGATCTCACGGCTGTCCCCGTGCCTGTCCTCTACACGCAAGCCTGCAAGCTTCCCGGCATCCCACCCCACGGGTCTGAGCCCCCCTCGCTGCCCAGCTGCTCTGGGATCCAGCCCGGCCAATGGAGTGGTCCCATCCTTTGTGCTTCCTGGCTGCTTTCTCTTTTTCATTTGGTCACCTGAGATACAAATGGAAAGAGCTTTTACAGAGTTTCTTGTTGAGTGACTTTCAAATCCCTTCTGGAAGCGAAATTGTGCAGTGAGTGCAGAAACATAAGAAAGTGGAGTTTTCTGGTTGAAGCAGAGGCAGGGCGACGAAGAGGCAGGCTGGGCCCAGCATGTGCATATACCTTTTAGTGGCCTGGGGTCTCTCCAGGCTGGAACAGAACTTGCAAACTTGCGAGTTAGCTCAAAACCCATATTCCTCAAATCAGGAAACTGAGGCAGAGAAATGGAGATGAGTTGAGGGGGTAAAGTCATGCTTAGGAGCCCCCTGTGCTCACTCTTACCCCTCAGGCCCAGCCTTGCTTCCTGCCACACTGACCTCACCTTTCCACTGCCTCAGAGCCTTCCTGCCCCTGCCACCTGCTTCCATCTCCCAGGGAGGCCTGCTCAGGGCTCTCAAGCCCACCAGTGTCCTTTCTCTAGAAAAGCCCATGGTCATGCACACACTATTGTATCCTATTAACTACTTGTTTTGACCTCTGTCAAGTGTGTGAATACAGTGTGCCTTTTGCCTTCCCCGTTAGACTAAGAGCTCCTGAGGGCAGCCTTCCTTGCCTCCTACCCTGCAGTATTTGCTGTGGGATCCATGTATGATTAGCCTTCAGTCAATGCTTGTATTGACTTTGTGTTTATGGAAAGAGAAGGTTCTAGAAGGTTGGTTTATACAAAGGAGTTGCCTGATGGTGTATTTGTCTCTCACTTCTCAATGGTCCCCGGTTTCCCTGTCCTTCTCTAGGGCTTACCTGGCTACCCATTGGCCTTTATGTTCTAGCATGACCCTGCAAAAGTCACCACTAGCCTCCTTTCAACCTGTAGTCAGCTGAGGTGTGACTGTAGCATCTGAGACTCAGTGAGCAAACAGGTCTAATATCTCACCCCTTTGGGAGAGAACAGCATTTTGGAAAAAATGAAGAGGAACCAGCTGTAGGACTGTCCCCCACTGTCCAACCATTGCTTCCCTGTGTAGAGGACTGTGAGATCTCTATCGTGGACCAAAACTGTGGTCCCTGGGCCAGCACTAACAGAATTTGGTGGCCCTGCAAATTCTTCGGCTCCACCCTAGGATCTACTTGATCAGAAACTCATGCTGGGGTCTAGCAATCTCTGTTTTAACAAGTGCCTCAGGGAACTACAATTCCTGAAACCATTTGGAAATCATCGGTTTAGGAAAGCAATCTGTCTAAATCCCAGAAAGAGTCAAGGGGGGGGGGCATCTTGTCCAGATGGCCTTTGGGCAGGTGAAGTCTTAACCCCACTGTGTAGATGAGAAAACTGAGGCATAGCACTGTAGCGATCAGGGTCATGTGCTGGAGATTGTTGGAAGGAAGCTTTGTTTTTTTTCGTCTCTGATTTGGGCCCACTTTCTAAACCCCAATATGGCTGTAGGCTGAAAAACACTATTGTAGATGGAGATATATTTATAATATATATCTGAAGTTCTCTTGTGGTGAACACTGTGGTAGAAACAAATATTTTAAAAAAATTTTTGGTGTATGTGAGAGAAGGGCAAACTCCTGCAGGGTATTTTCAAGCAATAAAAGATGTAGGATGGATCTCGTCCCATTAACTGGAGAGCCCTCTGTTTTGCAAAGTCTAATTTGATAGATTGGACATTGGAGTTGGTCAGGGTGACACTGAACTTAGGATCTAGTGGCTACAGGTACAGTGGATATGGAAGGGTTAGGGTTACAGTCATGGGCCAGATCAGCCTACCACCTACTTTATGAATGAAGTTTTATTGAAACAGGGTCATGCTCATTTGTTTATGCAGATTATAGCTATGTTTGCATTACAATGCAGAGTTGAATAGTTATAGTTGCAACCCAGACAGATCTCATGGCCCACAAAATCTAAAATATTACTATTTAGCCCTTTGCCAGAAAAGTTTTCTGACCCCTGATTTAAAGTATCGAAATAAACTCAATTCAAGGCAGGATTACAAAAGAAGGGATTTGGAGAAAAGAACAGAAATGCGTTTTTCTGAGATTCCTCCATAAAATCTGCACTTCTGTGTTCATCACTAACTCACGTTTTCAGAAGAGAACTTCCTTTCCTGGGATTCACTAATTGGGAAGGAGCTAGATACCCTCATTTGTGCGTGACCACATAGACTACTGGAGAGGCCCCAGGAGCTGAGAGAGAGGCTGGCAGAAGAGATCTGGGAAATATGTAGACAGATATACTTTCAGCATTGGGAATATGTGTGTGTTCATAAATTAATACATAATAGACATGCATATGAATCTATACATTACATGCACAGGCACACACACATGTTATTCCTACCTACTTTATAGAGGCATTGAGACCACTTAAAATAAATGCACACATATATTGGAACTCAAGCCATTAAAACAAGGCACCAGGTAGGAGCCACGATGTAAAGGGAGAGGTTAAGGATTAAGAAAGGGACACACCCTGGCAGAGGACTGTGTTCAGCGGTTATGTACAGCATGTATGCTTCTGAGATTCTTGGTAATCAGGGCAAAGAAGAAAACATGCTGGGTTGCATAGCTCTCTTTGATGGTAAAGAGCAGATGAGTTCAAAAGGAGAAATGGACCCTTTGCTGTTTGTACAGGTGCTTTGAAATACATAGCATTTTATGAAATGGCTGATGGTAATCTATGAATTTAAAGCGTGGCATGGCAATGAATCAGGATAAGAACTGATGTGAACAAGTGAAAATCCTGGAATATTTAAAAAGAAAAATAGTCTTGTGATGTTCAGTGATGCAGAATTAAAGATGACCAGACGCTAGGGTGGTGGAGGAGTCAAGACCAAAAGGGGAAAAAAGAAAAAAAAAATAAAGAGAAAAAAAGAGCATCACTTTCCTGACATCTAGGAGCTTCGGAGAGGGGAAGTACTAGAAAATTCTTAAGCTAGATGGTCCTTAAGACCTGCTTTCCTCAGAGTTGGTGGAGCCCAGAAGTCCAGACCAGCTGGCTGCCTCCTGGAAAGGTCTGCATTTTCTCAAGCCTGTACCTGCAATCTGTGTTCGAGGACACTGAACCCTTGCAGGGGAGGTTCTCTGCCCCCACATGCCCCCCCCCCCCCCCCGCTGCCCTCTTTCTTCACTGTAGGACTGCAAAGACCATTGCACAGGGCCTTTGTCAGGTAGCAAGATAAGTCTTGCGAAGAGGCAACCTTTTCAGAAAGAACTTGAAAAAATACATTTCCTGGAAATTGCCTTTGACATTTCAGATCTGCTCCAGGGAAAACTGCTACAGACGCTTTAAGCAATGAACTGTCATCATTTGGATAATTGCCTTTCAACCATCGTTGAATATCCCACCTCACAGACTGAATCAGTTATAAAACGTCGGGGCTCTTAACCTTGAGAAGCCCACAGGGATATGCAATCCGGAGCCACACACCAAACAAATCACTTTAAAACAATTTTAGTAGTTGCCCTCTAGAGAAAGTTGGGGGCAGGCTGCTTTGTTGTCTTTTATTTATTTATTTTTTTAGTAAGTTTTTCCACTTTTTGAGTCTTTGAACTGTTTGCCTTTTTAAATGATTTGACTTTTGAAGGGTATTTGTGTACAATTATGGCAAAAAATAAAAATGAAATAGAAAAAAAAGAGCTCTGTTGTCATTCAAAGAAGGGAGGCGAGTCTGCATTTTTTTGCAAAGCTGGAGAAAGGTCCTTCCATATCAATAAAAGATGGAGAAGAAGAGACAGGATGACTTGTTCTACGGCACGCCCCCCATGGAGCATCTGAGGGCTACTGTGTGCTGCTAGGCATCGGCGTTGTAGCAGCAAACACCCTACAGACATCAGCCCTGACTCCGAGAAGCTTACAGTTGGGGGAGCCAGATGGACAATTAAGTAGTGAATACAATATAATGCAATGGATATTCATACCAGATGATTCAGGGCATTCTATGTGCACGGCGGGTAGGAAACATAATCTCATTTATCATTCTCCAGGGGGGCTTCCTGGTGGTGACATCTTTGATGTGTACACTGGTTTGCTAAGTAAAAATGCACTCAAATTCTACTAGGTTGCTTCCCACCCTTCCCCTTCCAGTTTAACATCTTTCAGTGTCTGTCCTTGCCTGTGGAGTCCGGGTCACAAGTCCTGGCACGGCCTCACTGGCTGTCCCCTAAGCTTCATTTTCAGCCTCTGATCTCAGCTCCACTTCAGGTGCCCTGTTTATTCTGAACCCCAAGCCAGCTAATCCCTCTGCTGACTCCGTTCCTGTGCAGGCAGCATCCTTGCTGCAACATGGAATGCTGTTTCTTACATCTCTTGCTCTGGCAATTCAACACATTTGTTTAAGTTGCTGTTCAAATATTGTCTCTGCTCTGAGCGTCCACCCCCGACTTTCAGAAGAAGTCTATCCCTCCGTAGGGTTTCAGAGCACACGTCTATCTCTAGTCGATAAGGATGAGAGTAATAGTTTAATGATTACAACCACCACCTGCATTTAACGAGATGAGCTCATTGTGTGCCAAACACATTACATTCATAGTTTCACTTAATTTGTACATTACCCTGTGAGGGCTCTTATTGTCCTCTGGCAGATAAAGAAAGCTAAATCGCAGAGCTGCCAAAAGGCTTTTTCAAGGTCATACTGGTACTGAGCGATGTTCTGACCCAGGGCTGCCTGACTGCCAGCAGGTTGCCTTAAACATCATGAGATTCTATTACCTGTACTCTAGGTACCTACCTAGGTCTCTGTCTCCCCAAAGGCGTGGTAATCACCCTGAGAACACAGCATATCTCTGGAGTAAATAAATGGCTTGCACATGTCCACACCTGGCAGGCTCTCGATAAACATTTAAATGATACATTTACCCAATAAGTCCAGTTTAAGGACACAATGTTGGAAGAAACATTTGTTTTAAGACACCATGCCATCTTCATAAATGAGGTCTAAATGTGAGCCCATTGCAGACAAGAGATCCAAGGCCTGATCCTCCCTCCAGCCTCCCCTCTTGCTGCCGTCCGTTCTCCAAATTCCTATCTCTCTGTCAAGTCTGGTCCCTTCCCTAAGTATATGCAAACACACAGTCTCCCAATAGAACAGATACCGTGACATATTAAGGAAATCTGTGTCTTCTTGGAACATAATGGGTGGGCAAAAAATACAAAGAACGAATGTTATTTGGAGAAAAGGAGAAATAGAGAAAGGAGGGGGTAGGGGGGAGAAAGAGAAATTTGGAAACTTTTCAGAAGTTTAGGGTCTGTTTTGTTTGAAGAGAAGAGTGGCTTATTTCTGAGTTGCTCAGACTTTTTTTGTGTTGGGTACAGCCTCGATCTCCTGGGCATGCTAGATCTGTGGACTCCATGGGGGGTGGAGATTGACATTGAACAATGTCCTATAGTGTTTTTTTCCTGATGTTACCAAAATCAGGAAATGACCTTTTCTTTTCTCTTTAAAGTGGGCTAGGTTTTTTTTTTTTTTTTCCTATGAAATATGAAGCTCAATGAGTCCTGCTTTTGAAGTAAAACTCAATTTATGCCCGGAGTAAATGATGTCAAATTGAACAAGTGCTTTAGCTGTACCATGTTACCTATTTTCAGTTGTGAAGCAACAAACCAAGGAGAAAACATGTCAACCACAAGAGAATGCACCAATTCACTTTTTGTGGTTGTTACTTTTACTGGGAAGAAGAACAAAAAAGTCCCAACCTAACCTTGCCTTCTTACCATCAAAATTTCAGCCGTGCAAAGAAAGGGGGTTATTGGCAGACAGAGAGAATGGAAGCATCTGTAGAGGTGTTAACGAATGGAAGAATGTGGAGGGGAACACGTGGCGGGGAGGTGAAGCCTAGAAGAGTGTACAGAGAAGGAGAGAGGTTCAGACCAGTGTTCTGGAAACACAGGCCTGACTTCACATTCCTCCCCCTTCCTTCTACTTAAGCAAACATCTGCTGGACACTCACTGGGAGGTAAAAGATCAACACCTTTGGGAGGGTGTCGCTTGCCTGCTGGTCTCACTTGTCATTGGCAATGCAAGAGCGATAATTTATTTTCACTTTAAGGATAGTTAAAAGATTGATACTGTGTTTAAAATGCCTTAGAACACCTCCTGGTGCATGGTGAGCACTTGGTTTACATTTGTCAAAGGGATCAGATCCTGCCTTTTGTTGACTTGAAGTGTTAGAACATAAACCTTTAATTTAGGCCACCAAACTCCTCTCTGGGCCACCAAACTATCTAGGCAACCAAACTCCTCTCCTGTCATCTGCAGTCCAACCACCGAAGACATCATTCCCCCTTTCCAGTCTCCTCTGTTTCTCCTCCCAAGCTGTTTCCCGCCATCTTTGCTCATTTGTCCTTATTCCCGTTTTTGTGCCTCTGTTCCCTCCTGCCAACTTCCCAGTTGCAACTTTACTGAGCATATTTAGCTCTTCTATTTTCATGTTATATATGTCTTTGTTTGTCCCAATTTGTTTACTATGAATACGTATCACTTTTTATACAGAAGGTACTAGAAACAGCCCAGAATCTATACCCAGGGTGGTGACCACAAGTAATATCTTGGATCACACTGGACATCTAATGTTGTTTTCTTTTTAAAATATATGTAGTTTCCTATAGGTCATAGGAAAATCTATTATTTCCTTGTCTGAATACCATGTACTACCTTTCACTACCTCTTTCTAGGGAATGTGGAATATATAAGAATTTAAATTTCTCTCTCTGAAACCAGCCCACGGTGTGGTTGGCACAGTCCTGTGTGCCCTTTTCTCCTTCCTCTGTGAAGTTGCTTTCTGGGGTATGCCATTCTGTACTCCGCATCAGAAAATGTGAGAGTAGAAAAACCTGGACAAGCTTGAAACCCTTCATGGGAACTGAAACAGCATAAGGAATCAGTCCAAGGAGCTCATCTGCCCATTTGGTAAAACCTTCTCTTGCTTTGATGTGATGGAGCCTGATAAGCATTTTGGGGAAGAGGAAACAATCCTTCAAACTTAATGCATGTGGAATATTGTGGAAACTGTTGCCTCTCTGCTACATTGGGACGGAAGGCTAATTGATTAATTGTAAACTAAAATAGAAGGACCTAATCGCTCTTAAAGAGCCCACTGAAGAATAATAGTAATTTTGTGATTATAAGTGAAAACTAGAAATAACAAGAGGAAAATACACATGAATATTGATTTGAGCTGGGAGTGAGTAAGAGTGGCAGAGATTTGTGTCCACTGTTATGCCCGTTCTTAGTGACCAGTGATTCTGGTCCTGGGTTCATATATACCGCCACCTCTCAAACTTCATGCAGAAGAACTGCCTGGGCATCTTGTGAAAATGGGGATTCTGGTCCAGTAGGTCTGAGGTGGGGCTGATTGCATTTCTACCAAGTTACAGATAATGTTGATTTGTCTCTCCAAGGGCCATACAGAGAGTAGATTATCAAATCCACATGACTGCAGTGGTCCACTCCACTTGGAAAGACACAGCAGAGGAAACATAGCAGGCCAAGACCACCATGCCAAATGAGTCTCTCAGTGGGCCTCTTTGCAGCAGTCTAGGTTCTATATTCCTTCTCTCCCGCAATAACACAGGTGCTGTCCTTGTGATGAGACTACACAGTTGGGTACAGGGGCCAGTCTGGTTCGAGAACCCAAAGCGCCATTGGAACCAATATCTGTTTTCACAGATTCCAGGTCCCAAATCTGTGGCTTTCCACCGGTATTCATAGTTCAAGTACAGTTTGCCCCATCTAGAGGCTGTTTACCAATCATTTTCCCCATTAGCCGTGTCATTCCACCTTTATCAAGGAAATAGTGCTTTGAGGTTGACCTGTTGTCATTTTCCCACAGAGAAGGTGAAGGCATTTTGTTAGACCTTTACTCATACCCACCTGTCTGCTTTTGTTTCTGAGCACATAAGATCACCATGGAGCCTACAATAAGCTTTTCTCCCTTGCAGTTAAGGAGGAGTCATATGACTAGTTTGAAGTAATGAGATATGATGAGGAGTTATGAATTGGTGTGTTTCTCTGAGCTCCTTCTCAGCTAATGAGCTAGCTAGGTGCAGAAAATCCAGTGAAAGACTCTAGGGAAGACATGGAGGGGATGGTGGAGTCTCGGGGTGGAGAGAAAACAACAGAGAGATGTTGGGTTAGAGTTGCCGTATGTTGTGTGTAACCTAAGTAGCTTAACTTATGATGTTATTGTTTAAGCCAGAAAGCCCTAGAGGTCAAGAATTCTCTTATATGAATAATTACACCTATTAAACTGGGACAATGGGTCTAAATGGGCACTGTCCTGACATAGCACATGTGGTGACTCTAGATATAATCCATCTTATCACCCAACAAAGTCTTCAGTAACGCCATGTGTTTTGCCATCACTTTCTGAGTTGTGTGTATGTGTGGATGAAAGGGATGTATGAAGTACTGAGTCCAGTTTCCAGGTAATATGCAAAACCTAGAGCATCCACTGTGATCTATTCCTGTCTGAGTAACACGGATGAAAATTCAGAGCCAGAGAGACGACTTTCAAATGTCTTATTAGAAGCTGATGCCAGAGTTGGCCTCAGACTCTTGGTGTCTTCATTTCTCTCTTTAGTTTTCCACTCTGCCTCTTTGTAGTAGTCAGGATACTACTAGGATATGTAGCAGTGGCAGGCTAGTCTGAAATATCAGGGAATTAATAAAACAAACATGTTTTTCTCACTTACATGGAGTCTAGCAGGTGATAGGCAGCCTTCGTGGCCTCCAAGGTGGCTATGGAGAGGAAGGACAGTGTGCAAGATTGCACATGGATATTCAACGGATCAAGCTTGGAAATGCTTTATACCATTAATGCCTGAATTCTGTTGGTTTGAGCTAGTTATATGACCCCAATCCAAGAACAAGGGAGGCTGGGAAATGTACCTTTTCTATGTGTCCAGGAAGAAGAAATAGCATGGTGAATGTAAGCATTTTCTCCACACACTCTCTTGGAACTGTGCCTTCACAGTTGGCTCTAACAACTATATAGGAAACTATATGAAGAAGACTGAGGGCCTCTTGAGTACAGCAAAGTATCCCCCTGACTCCTCTCCTCCACAGGAGACTGTATTAGTCTGCTTACGCTGCTATAACAAAATGTCATAGACAAGGGGACTTAAACAGAAGACATTTATTTCTTTTGGTCTGGAGGCTAGGAAGTCTAAGATAGGGGTGCCACCATAGTTGGGTTCTGGTGAGAGTTCCTTTTCTGTGTTGCAGATGGCAGCCTCCTTGGTGTGCCTCACATGGCCCAAGGGAAGGAGAGCAAGATCTCTAGTCTCTTCTTCTAAGAACACGAATCCCATTACGGGGGAGCCCCCCACCCCCAACCCAGCCCATGACCTTATGTAAACTTAATTACCTCCAGAAGCCTCATTTCCAAATACCTTCCCATTAGGGATTAGGGACATCAACATATGAATCTGGGGAGGGGACCAACATTCAGTCCATAACAGAAACCTTCTGCCATTTTCCACTTGTACTCAGGATGCTATATGGTTAGAAATATGGATATTTGGCTTCTGGTCTACCTGTGACTCTGGGAACTAGAATCTCTAGTCATATGGCTTCTTGATGCATCCGTTTCCTCAAAAATTTACCTTTACAGCTCTTTAAATAATGAATATGAAGGAAATGTATGGAAAGAAGTGGTGATTATTGTGTCACAATCAGAGAAAGAGATGATGTCTGTCCATCTTATTTCACATGCATTTTGACCACTAAGTGTGAAATACTTTCCTAGAAATGAGGGATATAGTGGTGACCCATAAATTTACTTGATGCACAATTTCTCATCATTGTTTGTTTGTTTGTTTGTTTTGGTCTAGTCAGGGACATATATATTATTTTTAATGGTAATTTGAGTCACACCTAATTATGGATTGTAATTAGTGCTATGAAGGAAAGGTATGCAGTCACATGAATGGGCATGATTGGGACATCCAATCTAACCTGGGGGACATAAAATCTTCCTGAGCAAATAATGTTTGATAGCAGATCTGAAGATTAATTTGGAAGTAATCATAATGATGTTGTTGATGATTATATTTATCAAGACCTTGGGGTGCCTGGCTGGCTTATTTGGAGAAGCATGTGGCTCTTGACCTTGGAGTTGTGAGTTTGAGCACCATGTTAAGTGTGGAGATTACTCAAACAAAAGAACAAACAAACAACAAGATGGTACTATGTGCCAGGAGCTGTTTTACTCGTCTTACGTGTACTACCTTATTAAATTATTATTGCAATGATTCTTCACAACTACACTGTGACCTAGGTCCAAATATTAGCTCATTTTTGCAGAATTAGTTGGAGAAAAGAGGTATGCATCTTCTAGTGAAAGGGAGTGGCAAACAGGAAAGTCCTATGGTTGGGGAGAAGATGCCCAAGACACATTTGAGGAAGTGAAAGAAAGATGAAGTATTTGAAATCATACTGTGTAACATGCTGTAAGGAAAAAGACTTTTCTCCTCCTCATCAAAGTGTGACTGTGTTGGGGGACAGAGGACAGAAACAAATGTGGACATTTTGGTTGGGTATCAACTTCAACTGTCTGTAAAATACACTTACCACGTAAAGAAACTTATGTTGAATTTGATTTAAAAGTTTTGTATTTGTATTCCTCATAATGTTACCACAAGAGTTCAGAGAAATTGAGACTTTGGGGAGATGCACTAAAACCCAAGACCAGGAAGAGGGGTTGGAGGATTTGCTAGCACTTTTCCTCTCTTGCAACTGTAAATCCGGTGTGAGATCTGCCCAGGTGTTGCTGGAAACAGAGTTCAAGAGAGAATACCACATGCCCTTGACCTTGTTTAAATCTGCAGTGTGGATTGGGGAGGAAGACCATTTTGTATACTATAGCAATAGCTTATCTAGTCTGGTTCAGAGTGTTTTCACAGCAGGTTAATAGGAAAGACTTTTTTCTTCTCTTCTTAGAAAATGATCAGCTTTTGTTTGAAGTTAGAGTTTGATTTTCTATGCTAGGCAGCATTTTGTTTTCATTGAATTGACTTTGATGTGAAATTTCCTGGCATTTCTTAATTCTGTAGAGGAGGTTTCTCCCTTTGAAACTGAGATGTGTACGTGTATAATTACATGTGTTACTGTGTCTGACTGATCTACATTTGTTCATGTGTTCATTAGCAAGTATTATCTGGCACCGACGATAAGAGAGATTCTGGGGATGCTGCACTGAGCACATCAAAAAAGACTCATGCCTCCATGGCCATGGGACTTAGAATTTGAAGGTGTTTATCGACAGTCAGCAAAAAGATACAAGAGTGAATGTTTGTTTGTTTGTTTTTTAAGATTTTATTTATTTGACAGAGAGAGGGAGATCACAAGTAGGCAGAGGAGCAGGCAGAGAGAGTGGGGGAAGCAGGATCCTCACTGAGCAGAGAGCACGATGCGGGGCTCGATCCCAGGACCCTGAGATTATGACCTGAGCTGAAGGCAGAGGCTTAACCCACTGAGCCACCCAGGCACTCCAAGAGTGAACGTTTTATTAAATACTAAGAAGAAAAAGAACAGGTTGCTAGGAGGTGAGCTAACAGGAGGGTCTACCTGAGAATGGTGGGTGTTCTGGGTTACTTCTGTCATCCTTCTTCCCATCCTTCTCCACCCTTCCGGGAGGCTGACCTGGCTGGGCTGCCTTCAAGGGCTCCTCTGCTCCCAGTAGGGGGTTGGCCTTTGGGGCAGTGGGAGAAGCAGGAGGCTGTGGTATTACTTCCTCAGTCCTATTCTATAGATCTCACTGCTCAGTTGTGAGCCACTAGTGAATTCAGGTGGCCTTCTTCTTGCATCTACTGTCTTCAGGTTCTAGTACACGTTCCCTCCCCTCCTGCTTTAGGCACCTGCTGGTGCCAGCTGTGGTGTACTGGGCTATCTCTTGTTGGTGTCCCTCAACCCTGGCCATACCTTTGTAGATAGGCTTTTTATTAAAATATTACCCCCCCTTTGTAGGTGACATTTGTTTCCTGCCAGGCCCTTGACTGAAATATCCTCAAGAGTGTCTTTTTGAGGATGTGGCTTTTAAGTTGAAATCTGAAATGTCGGAGATTATGGACTAGAAAATTAATGGGAGGAAGCAGGTTTTAGAAAGAGGGAAGGGCATGTGTGAGGGGCCCCAGGCCAGCAAGAATTTTATGTGTTCAAGAGACATAGGGGAGAGAGATGCCAGGTAGCCTATTGGAAGAATTAGGATATGGGTATATAGAATGTTACTATAAGACACGATAGTCAGTAGCATAAGAGGGAGTGCCAATGATGACTATTCTCAGTGGTGATGAATAGAGAAGACTTCCTAGAGGTGGCAGCATGTGAGTAGGGCTTTAAGGATAGATACATCTTACCTTTGGTGGTGGAAGGCATTCCGGGGAAAGACATCTATATTAGGCAATGGTATTCAAAGTAGCTGGTCTGTGGACCCGTGAGATAAGAAACCTGTGCTTGAATGTATCTCAGTGCACTGCTCCCTTCATCAAGACAGTCTTGCACTGAGCTACCTGGCATTCGTAGGTAGGAGATGGAGTTGCAGAGAGAGAAAGAGAAGTTTGGTGATGTGAAATGCAGACGTAAGAGGCAGATATCAGCGTAGGGAGCTGAGATTTTAGGCTGTGGGCAGTGAAGGGACATTAGACATTTTTGAGAAGAATGGCAAGGTTAGCACTGTGGGTTTTTTTATGATTATTTATTTTAGAGAGAGAGAGCATGAGCAAGTAGGGGCAGGGGCAATGAGAGAGAGAGAGAAAGAATCTCAAGCAGACTCCCCACCAAGTGCAGAGCCAATGCGGGGCTCCATCTCACAAGGCCGAGATCACGACCTGAGCCAAAACCAAGAGTTGGATGCTTAACTGACTGAGCCACCCAGTGCCCCTCTAGCTGTGTTTAAAAACATAATCTAGCAGGACAGGGCTGGACAATTGAAGGGGGAAAGTGTGAGGCAGGGATGAGAAAGCCACTGGGGGAGCCACCGTGGAGATCCAGTTCTCTCTCTTGTGGGTTCATCAGTTTAACAGGAGCTGTTTTATTTTTGAAATGATGGCTGTGGTCTAAATGTGCTGTTATTCCCGTGTTCCCTTTCCGTGCTAATTCTCAATATGCCAGAGAAAGCCAGGAGGCTTCAATGAACTAAGACAGAAATCTTGAGAATCAAAGGGAATTGCAGTGTGCTGATTGTCAGTTTGCTGATGGGTGGGGGAGGTGAGGAGAACTTGCCATCTGCTCTGTGACCTGTGGGAACTGGGGCAAATCACAGAGTCTCACTCAGTACGGCTCTTCACCTTCAGAGTAATGTCTAAGAATTATGCAGAGAAACTCAGTGAATTATCAGCACGCTCTTTGTAGGCAAAAAAGATTGGTCATTTTAATTAACAAAGGTGAAGAGATTATGCTGAGTGAAATCAGTCAAGCAGAGAGAGTCAATTATCATATGGTTTCACTCATTTGTGGAGCATAACCAATAGCATGGAGGACAAGGGGCGTTAGAGAGGAGTAGGGAATTTGGGTAAATTGGAAGGGGAGGTGAACCATGAGAGACTATGGACTCTGAAAAACAGTCTGAGGGGTTTGAAGTGGCGGGGGGGTGGGAGGTTGGGGTACCAGGTGGTGGGTATTATAGAGGGCACAGCTTGCATGGAGCACTGGGTGTGGTGAAAAAATAATGAATACTGTTTTTCTGAAAATAAATAAATTGGGAAAAAAAAAGGTGTGAAATTAGAGTTACAGAAGAAAAATGGTAGTGGGGAAGGGAAACCAAACCTGAACCATGTTGGGGGGGTGCTTTCTGGGAAAAGGGGCTCTTGTGCAGACTTTCTGGGTAAATGGATTGGCTGATATCAAGCAGATCGCTCAGGAGACTGGAGTAGGAATGTCAAGAAAGACTTTTCTAGACTGTGTCAAGGAAGACTTTTTTGTTGATGGATTCTCTGGAACACCTGGAGAGCTTTGCATTCAGGAAAATACTGGAGGGAGCAGGAGCCCATCATAACTGAGCATCTGTAAAATGGCTCTTGTAGCTCCAACATGGAAGGGAAGGGAGGCTGTGGCTTCGCATCAAAGCCCCTCTTTGGGTCCTGAGTCAGCCGGCTGTGCCAACATTGGGGTGTTGCTCCAGCCCCCTTCCCATGATCCACAGCGTCATGGCTGGCATTTGTGGAGCCCTCCTTCGGCATCAGGAACAGCGGTAGGTACTTTCCATGCATCACTCCATGGGAACTTCCTAGCCACTCTGGGAACTGGCATCCCCATTTTATTGACAGAGATACTGAGGCTCACAGAGTCTTGTGACTTACTTGCCCAAGTCGCAGTAAGTCTGACAGGGACTGGAAACCAGTTCCATTTCAGTGCACAACTTCAGTCCTGAGAGCGAACATATCACTTCTTGCCATGGTCCTCTTTGCTCTCAACTCCATTACTCAGCAAAGGGCATATTGCCTTCCCCTCAAAAGTGGCATCAATGAGAAGATAGGAGGCACCAAAATAAGATACCCTGCTTCCTGAAATAAGAATGTACAAGTTGCACAGATAACATAGAATTGGGACAAGTGAATTAAATGAGTGAATGAGTGAATGATGGATTCAAACAAATTGCCCTCAGTGACTATTCAAGAGCTACTTACTAAGGTGAGCCCATCACCTTTGAATGACATCACTGTGGCCACTGGCTGTCCACCCAAAGGGTCCCACAGACCCTGAATCATGGCTTTTGCGTCTGAATGTTTAAAAAACAAGTTCACCGATATCTTTACTAACAAACATGTTCTTCTGTGTAGTGGAATAGAAACCTTTCTCCTCCCTGTTTGGTTGGGAAGATGTAGTGAAACCCATCATGTGAAAACACAAATGTTTGAATAAATAAGTACATTTTGTCTTTTTTATTTTAATTAAACCAGCATTTCTTAAAATGTGGTCCAGGGACCCCCTGAAGATCCCCAGCACTTTTTTAGGGTGCCTGTGAAATGAGGTCAAAGCTATTTTTGTGACAATACAAATATGTTTTTGGCCTTTTTCAAGCTCATTCACTTGTGAGTGTAAGTGAAGTTTTCCAGGGGCCGCATGATGTGGGGTATCTGCCAAAGACTGAATGAAGAAGCAGATGTAATTTTCTAGCTGTTTGTTACTAAGCCAGGCATGAAAGAGATTTGCAAAAAAGTAAAACCAATGCCACTCTTCTGTTTTTTGAAAATATAGTTTTTTTATACAAAAAATGTTATTTATGTCAACATGTAACTTATTGATATTTTTGAATGAATACATAAGTCAAATTTCTCAGTTTTTGTTTCAAATGATACTTATTGATAAATATGTACAATCACAAAATTTGGAGTCCTTGATTTCTAAAGGGCTGAAAAGCTTTGAAACCAAAGTGACTCAGAACCATTGGCTAAATTAATGTTTAGAACACATTATTGAGTCAGTGCTGCCTCATCCCAGCATAATAAAAATAATTTGTAATTGATTCTTAGGAATTCCTACAAGAAAATGCCAGCAACAATAACACAGAGTCTTTCCGCTACTTCTAAAGGAAGTAGGAGTTAATATTCAGTCTTAACTGCTATTTCACAAAAATAATTACATCTGGGTACACCTTAACCCAAGTACATGAGTTGTAAAATATAACCTGAACACATTTCCACAGATATTAATTGCTATTTCTTTAATAGAGGAAAAATTCTCTCTTATAGAGGGGGAGAAAGAGGAAACTCACCTTTGAGAATTTCCCAATCTCAGGTTCTTGTCTACTGGTGTGTAGGAGCACTTTTCCCTGAAGTCTTTCCTTTTCTTTTATTAAAAATTTAAATTCAAATTAATTAACATATAGTGTATTACTAGTTTCAGAGGTGGAATTTAATGATTCATCAGTTGCATATCAGACCCAGTGCTCATTCCATCACGTGCCCTCCTTCATGCCCATCACCCAGTTATCCCATCCCTCTACTCCCCTCCCCTGCAGTAGCCCTCAGTTTGTTCCCTAGAATTAAGGGTCTCTTATGGTTTGTCTCCCTCTCTGTTTTGATCTTATTTTATTTTTCTCTCCCTTCCCCTATGTTCATTGGTTTTGTTTCTTAAATTCCACATATGAGTGAAATCCTATGGTATTTGTCTTTTTCTGACTGGCTTATTTTGCTTAACATAATACACTCTAGTTCCATCTACATCATTGCAAATGGCAAGATTTCATTCTTGCCATTGCGTAATATTCCATTGTATTATATATACCACATCTTCTTTATCCATTCGTCTGTCAATGAACATCTGGACATTCTCCATGGTTTGGCTGTCATGGACATTGCTGCTGTAGACATCGGGGTGCATGTGCCCCTTTGGATCACTGTGCTTGTGTCCTTTGGACAGATACCTAGTAGTGCAGTTGCTGCGTCATAGAGTAGCTCAATTTTTAACTTCTTGAGGAACCTCCATACTGTCTTCCCTGAAGTCTTGAAGGGAGGCCCTCACAAACCAAAAGTGATGCAAGCTGCATTGTGATCCTGATTCTGTGCTCAATTTGCTGCCTGACATTGGGGAAAATCCTTTCTTTCCCTGGGGTCCGTTTTCCTCATGAAGATAGGGAGAGAGCATCTCTGGGGTCCTTTCTTGAAAGATTCAAGTTTGTTTTGAGACATCTGGAACAGACTGATAAAGGAATGTGGAGAACAGGGCACTTAGGTAGTCAAGAGACGGCAAAGACCAAGATTTTGGATTTGATGAAAGAGTGGCAAGTGGGAGCTCAAGAAGAGACTGAAGGGAATTCTGCCTCCAAAATGCTAACAAAGATTAAGGGGATGGAGTACGCAGGTGTGGGAGCAAGAGTTTCCTTGGGAAAGGCAGATCACTTCCAATGCTGGCAGGGACATTGGGAGGTCCCCTTGATGCTTTTAGAAGAATTTGTCATAGGGTCTTGAAGGAAACAGATACCATCTGGCTCAACAATACCAATTGGCTTTCTGATTGTCCAGTAACTTCTTTTGTTAGGTCACGGATTTGAGTCTGTTTCTTAAGCAAAATACTTCTTTATGAAAGGAAGAAATGTGCTCCAAATATTGATCACAGTCTTGTGAATCCATTGATGATATTATCAGCCAGTGATTGAGCACTGCCTTTGAGATACTTCATGTTGACATTGTGGTCTCTTTCTTGCTGTGTTTGCTAGTTTGATTCTTAACCTTTCCATATCCACTCTCTTCTCGTCAGCCAGTCCCATCCATTTCCAGTCCTCTAAATCATCATACTTGATGTTACCCCTGGCCCTTTGCACATGCTAGTCTGTCTGTCTGGGAAGTCCTTTTCACCTAAACTGGCTAGCTGAATAGCTTTCAACCTACTGTCTTTTGTAATTTTTGAGATCATGTATTTTTGAAAAATTGTTACTTCATCCAATAATATGTATACACAGTTAAAAAAAAAAAGCTTTTGGAAGATTTATGCTGAAAACAGTAGTGCCCTGCTTACCAATCCCTACCACATACCACATATGGTCCTTCTCATCAGACAGATTCCTTTTAACTCTTTCATTATTCCTTATGGCATAAACCTCTGTATTTCCAGCAAAGATGCTTATACTGTTAAACTGACATTGATTTATAATGTCAGTGTTCTGTTGACTTCCTGCTATAGGAGATGACAGTTTAGGCCTTTTGTACGTCTCATTTCTCCTCTTCTTTTTCCTTAATATTTATGTCATAATTTTTAGATGAATCAGAATCAGTGTGCTTTTTTTAATGATCATGCAAATACTACTCACTGCAGAGCTCAAGTACCATCCTAGGATCATTTCTTTTCTAAGATCATTTCTTTTCTCATACAACTTTGATATCCTGAGTTTACAATGGCCTCTTTACCCCCAGTTTTTGTGGGCTTTTTTCTTTCTATACCTACTCTTTTTATAAAAAAAAAAAGATTGTATTTACTTATTTATTTGAGAGACAGAATGAGAGAGAGAGAGAGAGAGAGTGTAAGAGAGGCGTGAGTCACACGGAGAAGCAGACTCCTTTCTGGGGAGAGTCGGAGGGACTTGATCCTGGGACACCAGGATCATGACCTGAACTGAAGACAGTTGCTTAACCAACTGAGCCACCCAGGCACTCTCTATACCTACTCTTATCTTTTTTTTTTTTTTACCCAGCCTATCAAGTCAGTAATTTTTTTCCCCCTTTTAAACTGGGATTGATGGAATCTTTCTATAAAGGGTCACACAGTAAAAATTGTATACTTTTCAGTCTGGACAGTCTGTTGCAATCACTCAGCTCAGCTGTTGCAGAGGGAACTCGGTCAAGGACAGTATGTAGCCCCTGATAGGACTTAAATGAATGGGTATAGCCATGTTCCAATTATATCTTAGGGAGGAAAGCAAGCGGCAAGCAGGATTTGGTCCACGGGTGGGAGTTGGCAGACCCCAGTTCTCAATGATAAAATATGTCAGATACTAATGCGTACTATTTTTATTCTCCTGTGTCTCCTGCCCTGCAGGCCTCCATTCGGAGTGGAGACACTCCTCCACTCCACTGCCTTTCCTCGTTTGTGTCCTGTCTGCTAACATCCTGGAGTTCCCCTTCACTGCTTTCCTCTTTCAGACCACGTATGTCTTGGGTTTCTGCATCTTCCTCTTTCTGGCTTTATTCCTTTGCTCCACTGGAGGACATTCTCAAGTAACTTCTCGAAAAAGAGGGTGTGTATGAGAGGTAAATTTTCCGAGTCTTCCTATGTCTGAAAATGTCTATATGCACACCCTGTTTGTTGGTAGTGTTGTGAAGTCATGGGTTTGAGATTTAAAAAATTTCCCCAGAACTTAGGAGGCTTTCTCCAGTTATTTTCCATCTTTTAGAATTTCTGGTAGTGCCTGATTGCGATTGTGTTTCTTTGTATATGTGGGCATGTGATCTTCTTCTCTCTCCCAGCCCCGCATCTACAAACTTTTACAATCATTTTTTTTTATCAGGGCAGTCCTAAAATGTCATGGTGATACCCCTCGACATGATCATTTTCAGCTCCTGCCTCATCTTTGTTCTGCTCTGGGCTTGATGTGTGTGAGTCTGGAGCTTCTTCTGACAATTTCTCCAAACACTAACAACTTCTTTCTTCTCCCTGCATGGTGGCCATCAGGCTCTGTGGGACCAAGGGGACAATCTAAGGGTTTTACTCTTCCTGTGTCCAGATAGGCAGCCTCACATCTTACCCCTTGTTTCTGTGGGGCCATCAGGTCTTTGAGAGCCTCGCCTTCCAGGTCTTCAGCAAAGTGCATGATGTACTTTGGTCAGCATACATGTCTCTAGGCCATTTTGTTGAAATTTTCTCCATTCTGCTAACTTGATCATTGCTCATCTGTTTATAGCCATCTTCCAAAATTTCATTATAATTTGTTGTCTACTTATATCCTACACTTTTTTTCCCCATTTCATAGAGGGAAGGAAAACATGTAAATGCCATGGTCAGTATAGCGAGTTGAACCAGGAATTCACAATTTGTCATTTGTCTGTCTGCTCCACTACAAAGGGTCCATGTCTGCTAACTCACCCACTGTGTTCCTAATGCTTGGCTCAAAGTGGGCATTCTGCAGATACTTAGTGAATGGAGTGAATGCATGCATATTGAGTGAGTGATCTTATGGGAACGGACGCCTTAGGTGGGGGAGCTCTGGGAGATGATGATGGAAGAAGAAGCTGAGTTATGAAGGGTCTTGAGCGCCAGTCCAAGGACTGTGTCCTGTTTTCTTGGTTGGAAGGTCATTGACGGTTTTTCAGTGGTGGCAGAAGGGTATTCGGTCAATGTGATTTTTCTGGCTGTGGTTTAAGGGCTCATTTGAAAGGAGTATACAGGCAGGGGAATAAAATGCCATGAACTGATGAGAACCCGTGAGGAAGGAAGGAATGCATGGCAGAGCTCTGGGGGAAGAAACCTCAGGATTTATGTTCTGATTCAACATCACTGGGGCTTCCATGGGCCAAGAGAAAGAAAAAATAGTATAAAGGGTATTGAGGGCAGGGAGAGAGTAGATAATGGTTTTGTCTGTTCATATTTGAGGCATGAAGGAAACTCCAAGTGGATGTCTTTAGCGGGCAGTTGGCTATGTAAGTAGAAAATGAGACATAGATCAGGGAGTCGTTCTCACAGAGAAGTCAAAGGAGAGAGAGGAAGGAAGACTAGTTTGCACAAAGGCACATGGATGGTGATAGACCCAGAACTTGAAGTCAGATCTAAGCCTATAGTCCATCTTCAACCACAGACTTTACTCACTCTACAACTTTCTCAAGAAGCAGGAGATTACAAGCTTAGTTTTGGCCTTGGGCAAGACTCACATTTAATAGGATATGTGAGTTCTTGAGAATGAAGGTGCAAAATGCAATTGGACACTAATGGGGTGTGAGGGAAGAACGCCAATACTGTGAGGCTCCCCATCGTCTGGTGGGGAGGGAGGCCAGGCAGCTTCAGTCAGTCTAGTCTTGGCCAGAGCTGAGGTCTCCCACAGACCCCACCTGCTTTCACTCTGATGACTTCCCCGAGAACACTTTCTTCTCTAACACTTTCTACCCTTCCTGCTGCTCCGGTTCAAACCAGAGAAAAACTATGGTCAAGTAGCAATTCTCAGAACCCAGGCAAGTCTAACTAACATCCTGCCTGGTTTCCTCCTTGCTTGGTCAGGACAGAGCAGCCTGAGAGAATCACGGGAAGGAGGGCTCTGGAGATTTTCAGGAGTGCCCCATGCAGGGAAGGAGTCCTGGGCTCCTCTCCATGGAGCACCCTCCCGTAGCATGCCTTCGGGTTCACCGCATGGGCTGAGGGAGGAAGAGGAAGCAGACGCCATGGGAGTGGGAGTGTGGGGCATGTAGGTTGTGAAACAGCATGAGAAACCTCCACAGGCAGCAAAGAAAGTATTGTTTCTGGAATTTGGAATTCAAAGTTTTTCACACTCAACGTTTCTGTGACTAGAAGGTGAGATAAAAATCGATGTCATTCCATTGGTTTTCACCTTCATTTTAAATGATCAGATTTTAAACAGAAATTATTATCAGTCCGATATTGTTTCCTTTTCTGAAATGTGGTTTAATTTCGCAAAGAGCCGAGTAAGACGGCAGAGCTGAATCATAGGAAACGTCAGCAAGCAAGCGCTACACCTGTTCTTACAAAACCATGGCCCAGGATTTGCTGTTTGTCTTGAATAAAGTGTTCCTTAATCCTAGGTTTTTGTTTTTAGCTGGGGGGCATTTCCTCTTCCTTTTCTTTAACAGTATGGTCTCTTTGCATTGAGAGAATGTTTAATCCAGTGAGAAAGCATGGGCTTGCAGTTGGAATCCCACCTCCTCCTCTTCCTTACTGGTTAATATTTCGACAGTCACTTAACCTCTCTGAGTCTTGGTTGTCTCCTTATAAATGGAAGTAAGAAGATGGAGAATATATATTATATAAGAATATACCTGTATCAATTATATATTATGATATATTATACATATAAATGTGTAATTAATGATTTATATATTATGTCTATGATTAATTATCATATGTATATGATTAACACATTGCTGTTAATTCCTAGGTACTGAAATCATGTAAATCCCTGCTATTGAACAGCTTTGGGTGCTTTTTTTTCCTATTGATAGTCACTGACTCACCAAAAAAAAAACAAAAAAACAAAAAAAACAAAAAAACAAAAAACAAAGGAAGGAAGAAATAATCAATTTAGTGTATGCTCTTAATTCGAGGGAGGGAGTTGTGGGTGTTTGTGTTTTGGATCTTATTTTTAGACATTACAAAAATGTTCCATCCACTGGATTTTGAAATTAAGAATGGGGAACATTATTTATATCTGAATCATATATTACAACAAATGAAAATATTACATGTATGGTTTCCGTTCTGTATTGCAGGCATTTAAAGGGAAGAGGGACACAAAGAAAGTGAGGTTGGGGGAGAGAAGGAGAAGAAAGAGAAGGGGGAGAGAGACAACAGGCAGAAATGGCAGAGGCGAAAATGATGCAGCAAGGGCAAGATTCCCTGGGCTTAGGCACCTGTGTTTGCAGGTAAATGGCTTTGGTTTTGCCCTAATTAACTCTGGAGCTATTGATACATATATACATATATCTGCTGCTATCACTTTCCTTTGAAACCCACCCACCACCCACCCATCCATTCATTCTTTTTTGAAGTAACAAACAAGTACTAACTGTATCCCACGTGTTTAGCCCTGTCCTAGGTGCTAGCAAGGCAAGCCGTGAGGTCAGTCCTGCCTTCTAAGAGCTCAGAGTTTCATGGAAGAGGCAGACAGGTAACCAAATAATAGAGAATAAAATAAGTGACTGCTTCAGAGTTGGGGTGCAGTGGGAAAGACTTCACAGAGGAGGTGACCCTGTGTGGGGTTCTCAAAGGACATGCAATAATGTGTTAGGTAGACAAGATTGTTGGGTGGGAGATTAGGAGTGTGTTCTGGGCACCCCGAAATTCAGAATAGCTCTTGGAGTGACCCAGTCCTGTCTGAACTGGGAGCTGGCTTATTAGAAATCTAGCTCTGTGTGGTCATGGAGCCCTTGGGGCAGCTGGTTAAGATCATAGATATTGCAGGATAGATATAGTGAATTCTGACTTACTAGCTGTGTGGCATTGGTCAATGGTTTGGTCTTTCTGAGCCCTAGCTTCTTAGTATTTAAAAGGAGGTTAAAACTCAGGAAGGTTGTATCTTTTAAGTGAATAGACATAATATACGTAAAGGTTTGCACACTGCTGGGCACAGTAGTGAGGCCATTATTCTCATTTCAGTAACTGGATCTTTGGAACAGTAGAATCTTAGCAGCAATTGGAACAAGTTGGTTTAAGGGTAAGAAGTAGTGCCTTTTGGTGGGGGATGGGGGAGAGAAACAGGTTATATTTTATTTATGACTTTTCACCTATTCTCCTGAAATGTCTCAGAAACTTTTCTGAATCATGGCAACACAGATATCCAATGTCACATTGCACCCCCTCCCGCCCCGCCCTGGGGCTCCATCCCCCTCTGTATTTTCTAAGGCTGGAGCGAAGTCAAACCAGAGGTGAGAAATTCACTGTCTTCATTGTATGTGACCTCTTGGTGAAAAACCTCAGCTTCTGCTCCTGGAGCAAAGCTCTTTGGAAGGCTACCAGCCACACCTTCAGCACAAAGCTCATTTCCAGCCTGTAATTATGAGCAGCCCCAAGGATACCCAATGGGAGGATGACAAAGATCTGGGTAAACTGCCTTGGGATAGATGCTCATGTACAGGAGGTTGCTCGAGCTAGTAAAACCGTGAGAGTAAAGCACGAATGGGGGGAGGGGGCCATTTTTAACACAGACTGATTTGACGTGAGCTGTCTCTTCCATCGGAGTACTATTAATTACTGGGAGTTTAAAGTGTGAGACCAATTGAGCAGGTCTTCAGTTTACAATTATTCTTTCTCAGGTAATACGGTGGACTGCAACACGGTGGCCGGATTTGTTCTTCATCCCTCTGTCTCCTCATCCATACCTGGTTCTAGGGCGGCTTTCCCTAAACTTGAGTGTGTATCAGAATCTCCTCATTAAAACAGGCACTGTTGGGTCCTCTTCCCCGAGTTTCTGATCTAGTAGAGCTAGGGTGGGGCTTCAGAATTTGCTTTTTGGAAAGTTCCAAGGTCTCATGATGCTTCTGGCCTGGGAGCATATGTTGAAAACCACTCACTGAGGAACAGGCAATGGAGCCATCTCTGAATTCTCTCTTCCCGTGCACCCTCAACCTTTTTTGTGTGTGTTTGCTGGATATAGTTTCCATTGCTCACGAATAAAGTAATTTCATGAATACTGGTGGGGAGGGTGTCCTTGTCCTTATCTTGGAGAAGAGAGGAGTCAAAGGGGGAAATCAAGGTTTTCTCTAACATCTTAAGATCTATTGTATCTAGATAAGAATGGGAAGTGAATCTTACCAATTTTCCCATTTCATCTCAAACTAAGCAAGACTTTTTTTTTTTATAACTATTTAACTTATGTAAAAATGGGCAGCTTTTGGTTGGTGATGATAGATCGAACATTCTCATTTATCCATGTTCTCACCTGAAACACCAATAAAATGACAGTGACTGGGCTTTTAGCATAATGTATAGCATCAACTCTCAAAGACAAAAAGAGGGGAAGAGGGAATGGTAAGAAGACTGGAAGCTGAAAAGCTGGTGGACAACTGGTCCCAGTTGATTTTAGCAGACCCAAGAAGTCTGATTCGTAAGCAGGCAAATGCAGAAGACCAAAGAGATTCACACTAAAGCCCCCAAAAGATTCTGGATTCTGAGACTTCCAAACAGGATGAAGTTGAGCCTTAAAACAGGCAAAGTGGCTGAACATCTGTAAAAGCAAAGGGACCTCTAGATCACCCACCCATCGCATCAGCCAACATGTGCTCCTAGAGCCTGGTGCGTAGCGGGAGGTTTACTTTTGAAGGAAGCCAATCAGGGGACTCTGGACAAGTTGGTACCAGGTGCAGTTGGAAGAAGGGGGTACCTCATAGAAAATGGGTGGGGGATGAAATGAAAGTCAACATATGGAACTTTTATACCTCCAGTCCTCTTCCCACACTGAGATCCCAGAATCATGGCCCTCAATTGTGTGCCTTCCAGACAGCCATCTGGTCTTGGGCTTTAGAAAGTACTCAACAAAGAGAGCTATTACACAAAAAGCCTGGGAAGGCATGCAGGTAGTTTAGGATGCAGGGTAGGCCTGATGACGGGGCCCAAACTGAGGTCAAGTGAGCACTGTTTACTGAGCAGCCCCCCCCCAACCCCCCGCAGCAAGTAGCAAGCTCGGAGTGCTAATGATTCAGTAGTGTGATTCAGTGTGCCCATCCCCCAGTGAACTAGGGGGACGGGTGGGGGGAGGAACAGCATATACAAAGGCTGAGCCCGTAGCGAAATAGCATGCTGAGTTGGTGGAACTACAAGCATTCGGTATTGTTGGCGTGGAAAGTATAGACACACCGGGAGTGTGGGAGGAGGGACACCAAAGAGATGCTATTAAAGTTTATGACCCTCTCTTTCTTCCTATGTGTTCTCTCAAGATGTATGTGCATATTTTGAATCTCCATAAGTGTATCCATTCTGGTTTTCCTTTTTTTTTTTTTAAATCCCCATCAAGGGCAACATTTTTGTTTTATTTTATTTGTTTTTTAAAATGTTAATTCCAGTTAGTTAAGGGCAATGTTTTTAAGATCTGTCTATGTTGCTATGACAATAATCTAAGCCATTCCTTTGAACGTCTGCCTGATACTTTGTGGTATTTTATGGCGTGTAGTTACCTACTTTTACCTACCCGTCGTCCCAGGGAAGGACATCAACATTATTTTCCAGTCCCTCCTCCTTCTTGCTCTCCCCCGACAAAAAACAAAAAACAAAAAAACAAAAAACAAAACAACCCAGCAATAAATATCCCTAGGCATGTTCTCTGATGAACCCGTGTGAGAATTTCTTGTGCTTTATACCCTAGAGGGAGAGATTGCTGGGTATATCTATATGTAATGGGGTGAATATTAATACGTTGCCCTCCAAGATCACTGGGACATTATTATTTTCACATTCCTGTTAATCTAGTTTATTTTCTTTCTTTTCTTTTCTTTCCTTCTTTCCTTCCTTTCTTCCCTTTTTCCTAACTCCAAAAGTTTTCTTATGCCTCTTTGGATTATTCTTACTATTATTTTATAAGAACACTTACAATGAAATGAGACCTATTCTCTAAGTGCACAATATGTGTTGTTAACCATAGGCAATGTGTGTTACAGAACTCTAGGATTTACTCATCTTGCATAACTGAAACTTGATCCCCCATTTCCCTTCCTTCCAACCTCTGGCAACCATCATCCTATTCTCTGTCTCAGTATGAGTTAGAATGTTGTAGGTATCTCATATACATAGAATCATGCAGTATTTATCCTCCTGTGACTGGTTTATTTCCCTTAGCGTAATATCCTTCAAATTAATCCATGTTGTTGCATATGGCAGGATTTCTTTCTTTTTAAGGCTGAATAATGTTCCATTGAGTGTAGACACACACTCATGCACACACGCATACACACACACACGCACGCGCACACATGCCACTTTTTTTTTTTTTTATCCATTCATCCATCGACGGACATTCGGATGTTTCCCGTCTCTTAGCTATTGTGAATATTGCCGCTGTGAACACAGGAGGGCAGAGATTGCTTTGAAATCCTGATTTCAGTTCTTTCGGATATACGCCCAGAAGTGGAATTGCTGGATCAGACCGTCATTCTGTTTTCAGTGTTTTGAGGAACTTGCGTACTGTTTTCCATAACGGCTGCACTGTCTTGTAGTCCCACCAACAGTGTAGAGGATTCCAATTTCTCCACCTCTTTTGCCAGCAACGTTTATAAAACACAGTTTTATCGTCGTTGCTAGTGTGAAATGTGTATCATTTTTCTTGGGTGCCAAATGTCATTTGTGTTTCTTGCATTGCTGATGACTTTGAACACTTTTTTTTTTTTATCTGTTTCTGAACTTTTGAGGCTTCCCCTTCTGAAATCGACTGTTCACATCCTGTTGCCATATTTCTCTTGGGGCAGCTGTTTCTTGTTGATTTGCATGCTCTTTTAATAGATTTTAGATATTAATGTCTCGTTAGCGACTTAATGAATCCACCTGTTAGCTGGGGATTGCCCTTTCACTGTGAGCCCTGCCTCAAGACAGAGTCATAGTGTCTCAGAAACAGACAAACGACCTTGAGACGTGAGATGAAATAAACTGCCGGTGATCCTCTGTGTGACATATACGTGTTTATGATTCCAGAGGGTCACTGGGGTCACCTCATCATTCAGCCTCCTAGTGTCTGACTTCACTCACCAACTTTCCCTTCATCACTTCCTTCCCCTGCCTAAACTTCAGTTAGGCACAACATACCACTATCATGATCACTTTACCTTTATTACGCAGGCCAAAAATGTTTTGCTGTTGGAAAATATTCAAACTGATAACAAATTATTAAAAACCACCCACAACTCTGCCACCGAGCGACGATGCCCGTTAATCTTTTGGGATGCATTCTGCTCCCTGGAGAGAATGGCTGAGAAGACATAAGCATCATGATAAGCCTCCTCTGAACCCTCTGTTGTATATAAATCTCTCTTGTGAACTTCCTTCATTTTACTATAATTATTTGTTCAATAACTACTTGTAAATAACTGTTATAGCTATTTGCTCAGAGATTCTTGGGACAGGAGTCAGTGGACTTATGTTCCAGTTCCATCTTTGATTTTGCCAAAGCTCCCCCACCGCCCGCTGCTATTTTTTTTTTTTTTTTTTTTTTTTTTAAGAAGGAGAGCTTGAAAATCATACCGAGTGGTTTTCACTTTCTTCTGGAAGTGACTAGGAGCCATGGAAGGATTTGAAGTGGTGAAATCAGCCAGATTAATTTTGGTAGAGGAAGTTCTCTTTGGAAGCGATGATACGTAAGTGTAAGCGAATGAAAATAACATTAATCGGGTACCAGCTGGGGAGCTCCAGGTGTATTATCTATGGCATTTCAGAGGATCCCTTTAGTACGGTGGTTTAGGAATAACCATCCACAAGTTAGAGATAGCAGTCTAACTCAGTGAGGCTAAGCAGTGTTCTCAAGGATACACAGCTGGTGAGTGTGGGGGCTTAAGTCCAGAACGATCTCCTTTTCTCCAGCATGATTTCTTTCCAGGCACAGAGGCTGGATCAAAAGGTCCTTCAGTAGTTTAGGTGGCATCAGTTCCCACTTAAGAATAGAGTTCAAAAAAAAAAAAAAAAAGAATAGAGTTCAAATGCCTAGCCAGCTACATTTTCATAGCTGCAGCCTTAGTTAGTTGGTGATTGTCCCCAGGGGTTTTTCCCTATGACTCATGCACAGCAGGGGAATCCTGAGGGAAGCTCAGCTTTTACTTCTTGAATTTCAGTCTTGACAGAAGCCATAGTGACTTCAGATAGCCATCTGAGTTCTTGCCAACAAAGAGATTGGAGGAGGGACCTTGGGTAAGTCCCTTCCTTTCTGGACCTCAGTTTTCTTAACCACAAAAGATGAATGATCGCTTTAGTGTACTTTAATTAGAAAGACTCTCTCATAGTGTGATGCTGAGTTCTTGTGGAGCTTAATGATATTGGTGACTTGTAGGGATTAGACCAACAGCATATCAGTACTCACAGAAGTGACGGAAAATATGTTGTAGGAAGGGCGTAGAAGACACACGTTCTTAGTTACTCAACTTGCATACATTCACTCGACTGTACGATTCACGTGGGAGGGACGTGCTTGGATGGCATTCTTGCTCATCCCACATCTTAGAATCTGTCGCTAGCGCCTTATATATACGTGGCTACACTATTTTGTTGAAGGAAAGAATGGAAAGCAGAAAGGCTACTTGTCTCCTAAGATCCATCCTCCCCTTCTCCCTCAAAAATGCAGTACATAAAAGTTACCGGAAACTGTAGCCCAGGACAAAACCTCAATCCCCAGACCTCCTTGTAAGCTGGGATGTGGCTACATTATTCAATTCTTAACTGAAGGAACATACGTGGAATTGGTGTTGACATTTTTTTCAGGAAATATTCCTGAAGAGCGAGAAATGATGTTCTCCTTTCCATTTGTCCTTCTGGATGACTAAGATAAAAAAGATATCTGGCAAAAGGTTTGGACTTAGACCACAGGCCAAGAGCTTGATGCTGAAAAGAGCAGAGCAGTAAAAAGGATGGAGTCTGGGTATCTGATGATATTCAAGCCTCTGTAGGAACCTTGAAATGCTCTGTTCACATAAGCACGGAAGAGAAATATATTTTTATATTTCCGAGTTATTTGCTGCCACTGAGCCGAATATAGGGGACATTAAAATGACACATGGTCTTCATAATTTTTCTTTCAAAGAGCAGCTGGTCAAAAAAATACTTTGAGCCTGGTTGCCATAAACGTCATGATTATAGATGACTTATCTGCTTTGGGGGATGGCTGGGGGGTGCCTACCCAGTTGGCCAATAGTTAATTTTTAACAGGGCCAATAATTTTTGTACGAATACACAGAAGTTTTGCTAAGGCAATAACTTCAATATTTTATACTCAGTTTCTAGACTGATCCTTTTACTTTCACTGAAAATTTTTCTGTGCCTGTTCTTTACATGAGGTTGTTAATATAAAAGCAACCCCTTTGCTGTGAGTCGTGTGGGGTTGAGGGAGCACAAAAGGACAGCCAGTGTTCTTAACCATTTACTTCATAGAATATATGTATATATATGTGTATATATATATATATAGAGAGAGAGAGAGAGAGAGATTGATTTATCATGGATTTGAAAAACACAATTGTCATATATTAAATTTCTACATATTGATAAACATTAGAAGAATAATGGCTGGGAATTTTATAAAGTTAATAAAAATGTAAAGCCAGAAATCTAAGATGGTCAACACATCTTAAGCTGGAAAAACAAAAAGAAAATCACACAAAGAAACATAGTAATTAAATTTCTAAAAACAAGTGATACAGAGAAAAATCTTAAAAACTGCCAAGAAATATGCATAGTGGAACAAATATATAAATCCAATTTCTCATCTGCAACTATGCATGCCAGAAGAATGGAAAGTGCTGGAAGAAAACAAAGTAAACCTATCTCTATGTGACAAGAATATCTTTCAAAAGTGGTAGGTCTAGATTATAAGAAATGTTAAAAAAGTAAGTTCTTCAGATTGAAGGAAAATGATAACAAATGGAAATTTGGATTCACGGAAAGGAGTGAAAAGCTCTGTGAACGGTAAATATAAAATATATTTTTTATTTGTGAAGTTCATTACATTTCTGTAAAAATTCTCAATGAGTGAAAGCAAAATCCTACTAAATGCATACTCTAACCCAGTGAGCTTTATATGTTCCTGTGTCTTCAGAGGGAGACTATATGGAATAGTAACCCAAGGGGTAGCCATGGGAGTGTCCTTGCCTGGAGAATTTAGACACACATAATGGCAAAACTGAATTCTGAGTGTTTAAGGGAGAGACCCATTAGACTATCCTACAGCAGTTTCCAGAGCACTTCAGCCTCCTTGTGCCAAGGGACCATCAGGCAAGCAGAGGAGTCACCATGATGGGGATAATTATTTCTCATCACAGGAGGAGGACTTGCTCAACGGGGGTGAGAAGGAATGTTGGTCTCCACATGGTCCACTTTGGCATTCCCTTCATGTTCCTCTACCCATCTAGATAGTAAGTGGGCAAATGCAGTAGTCCCAGTAAGAAGGGCATGGTGGCCATGGCCTCAGACCCTTCCAGAACAAATGTATCATGCCATTAGCTAAGCCACCAAAAGTAGTAGATGTCCGAGCTGTGAGGGGCATCTAAAATGCGCGGAAGAGCAGGGAATGATGAGTATCACTTCAACTCCCAGACAAAAGGTGGTAAGTGGGGACTGTAGTTTTCCCATAACCTTTTAGAATCCTGTGGTCCTCAGAACCTACTTGAAGAATTGGATCGGAGCAGCATGAGCACCAAAGTCTAATGAATGCCGTTATACACTGCCACCCAGATCTTCCAGGACGGAAGGACTATTTCCTCTCAAGTGAGGGATCCTGCTAGGTGACAGAACTCAGCTGTCAGCCATTGCCTGCGATTCCCCCCACAAGAGAAAGCTGCCTAACTCAAGATCAGGCATCCTTCCCAGGGGCAGACTGCATCTACAGTGCTTGGTAGGAGCTCAAGCAAAAAACAAAACAAAACAAAACAAAAAACCAACCAAGCAAGGCTAAGCTGTGCAGACTGGGAATTTAAGAGAAGTTTAGAGGGCTGTCTCCATTGCTGTATCAGTGAGGAAGAGGAGAGGTTGGGTATAAAAAGGAGTGGGGGAGGAACGACTGGAGAGATGGTCTGTAGCTGAGGACTATGGAGCAAGAGCCGTTCACTGCAGGTTCTGCGGGGTGCCATTGTTGACGCTGGCTGGCTTAGGGGGCAAGTTGGGGCTGTGATGAACCAGGGCTCTGTTCTCCAACTCATGCTCCCTTGGTCTGGGACACATGGAGGGGGTGCCTCTCTGGCCCAGTGGTGACCCTGGGAAAAAGCATCCCAAGGGAATTCCCTTGGGGCGTGGAGGACCTAAGAAAGTTTCACAAGGGACACATCTTGTGTTCGATCTGAAGATGTTTGTATGTCACCCTTTGCTTAACTCCTAGGTAAATCTTTTTTTTTTTTTTTTTAAAGATTTGTATTTATTTACTTGAGAGAAAGAGAGAGAGCATAAGCAGGGGGAGGGGGAGCAGCAGAGGGAGAGGGAGAAGCAGGCTCCTCACTGAGCAGGGAGCCTGATAGGGGACTCAATCCCAAGACCCTGGGACCATGACCTGAGCTGATGGCAGACAATTAACAGACTGAGCCACCCAGGCATGCTCTCCTAGGTAAATCTTCAACTAAGTGTATCATGCTTATCAGCTCTGTACAAGACATCGTGTGTGTGTGTGTGTGTGTGTGTGTGTGTGTGTAAATTGAGAAGAATTTGGATTTCTTGTCTGGGTTGTAGCAATGTAGAATAAGCAGCACTTGTAGAATCAGGAGCCCAGGCTTGGAGACAGCAGAATACAATCCCCCTTCACCCTGCCTACCCCTTCCTCCCCAGGAAATCCTACAGAAATTGTAGCCTTCACTTTTCCATGGAAATGATGATTCGAGCCACTTTATCTGGATTTTTAAAGGGCAAGGAGGAAGCAAGCGATATGAAGATTGCATTCCATTGTTTTGGTGCCTCTAGCAACATGCCATTGTTAAGTGATAAGATTATTTTATGGCTGCCTCTTGCTCAAGTAAGCTGCTAGGCCATTACTGGTACTTCATACAAATCATTGAGGTGTCAAGGAAGCAATTTAAAACAGCAATTATATGAGCAAATGGAGATTTTTATCTCTGGATATAATAGCAAATAGTTCACTTACATACTGTATCTTCTGGAATGCATTTTTATGGGCTGTAATTGGATGAACCAGCTGAGTACAATGCATGGTATGTAAAGATAAACAGTTAGAAGCCCTGAGTTCAAGACTCAGCTCTCATACTAAGTTGCTGTGTGAATTTGGATCCTCTAACTCTGTTATCTAGTTGTCCTGTGATATAGATGTATTAAAGATGTGTTAAAGAAAAATGGTCTTCAGGATCTGTATTCAGACTAAATCAGTTGAACGAAACAGTGATTTAAATAGGATAGAAGTTTCCTTTTTCCTCACATAAAGGTCTCAAGACCCTTGGTTGCCAACCCATGTATTCTGCCTTTGAAGATGCAATAATACGGAAAGTCACTGACTTTGAGTATGCACTTCATGTGTACTTGCAAAGTGTATGCATGTGTATGCGAAGTGTCTTTACTCAAGAAATCCTCAAGGACCCAGGAGCCTTTTGTTTTTCCAGAAGGAGGGAAAATAAAGAACAAAGGGCATACCACCTCTAACGATTGAATGTCCAAGCTGGAGCCTGCATATACCATTTCAACTCACATCCTGTTGGCTGGACCTCTGTCACCTGGTGTCGTCCAGCTGCAAAGTTGACTGGGGAATAGTTTTGATTCTTACCTGCTACAGTGGCAGCGATAACTGAACATAAAAAAAAAAAAAAAGATAAATTAAAAAAAAATAAAAAAACAAAGTAAAAATACTTGAAAAAATGTAAAAAAAAATAAAATAAAAAGCATATGCAAATTTGGTATGTGAAAAAACAGAAACAAAAACAAAAACAAAACAAAACCCAGATTCCCTTGCTCTGAGAGAAGAGGAGAATGAATATTGCAGAACAATTAGAAGTCTCTGCCAAAACTTCCTTCCAGAATTCACAAACTAGGATTCTAGGTGTTATCTATGGATTGGAGGATAAGAAATCAAATCATCCTCCCTTAAGGGCCTTCTCCACTGACCAAAAGAGCATAGCGAGAATTAGCGAGTAGCATATAACCGGGGCTACTGCAGAGGAACAGAACGTGAGCCACAAAGACATTTAAATTTCTAGTGGCTGTAGAGCAAAGATGGCAAAAGCAACTGGTGAAATTAATTCTAATAATATATTGCATGTAACCCAACCATGCAATCAATGGGAAAAGCTATTCATGCGATAGTTTACATTCTTGTTTTCACACCGGGTCTTCAAGTTTGCAGTTTACACTTAGAGCATCTCAAATCAAACCAGCTGCATTTCCAGTGCTCCAGAACCACACGTGGCTATTGGCCGCCATGCAAGACAATAGAGTTGTAGATTGCTTCTGCTAGAACAATAGCATCATTGTATGTCCACATAAACTACTGTTCTAAAAAGACTCTGCTAGTTAATTCATGCAGATTTAACACAGTATTACATCTCCACCCCTCACAACCCCGAGGATTTCCAGGGATAAGTGATGGTAGCTACTGGCTTTCTGGAGCATCAGAGGTCTCACAGATGACCATACCAGTTACCCAAGTCTGGTCAGATTGGCTGGAATCTGGCTTTGCCACTTACCAGATATGTCATCAAGATTAAGATGTTGAATTCCTCTGAGCCCAAGTGGCCTACCTATAAAAATGTTGATGTGTCTTTTCCTTCCTTCCTTCCTTCCCTCTTTCTTTTTAATTTTCTCTTGGAAGCTGGACCCAGCAAAAATAGTACTGGGCCAAGAATAAAGAATTTTGATTTGCAGCTTCTCCTTTCCTCTGACTCTGAGACTGTCCATCTTGTTCTTCCTCTAGATCTTACCTTTTTCTCATTTTGGAAGCTAGAGGTGGGGGTGGTATTTTAGATGCCGACCAATCTGTCTTTTTTCTCTTCAGATGAGTCACTTCAATTTAAAATAGAACTAAAATAGTCACATTTCTAGGATATGACTAGGGAGATGGTTGCTTTCTTAACTTGTGATGACTTCCAACAATTTCGTAAAAGAGAGAATTGAAATTTGGAAGGTCGAGACTTCCATAGTGGTCCAATGTCTGTAAACAGACAAATTCTTTGGAAAAAGAAGGGGGAGAGGTCAGATAGAACTATTTCCATGGTAGTAACGGAGGCTTTAGCATAAGGGTGGCACATACACTCTGGGTGCTCTCAGCAATATACGCTTGTTGGTGAAAGTGTATATTGAGGAATCTTTCTGGAAACCAGTTTGGCAACATGTATCAAAAAGACATAAAATGTGTACATCCTTTCACGTAACAATTTTGTGTTTCAACATTTAAGGAAACAATCTGATTTTCACAAAGATATGTTTGTTCAAGTGTTCTTTTCTCTGTTACTGACATTTCCATAAAATGGAAATACTCTGACTGTAAAAAATAGTGAAAAAGTTATAGTATAGGCATATGTATGGATATTATTAAACCATGAGAAGTCATATTTTCAAATAATATTTAGTGATGTAGAGAAATGTTTCACTACAATGTTGAACCAAAGAAGATCACTAACAGTTGCACACAATATGGTTCTAACCCCCTTTGAAAGTTGACTTCTTCCCAGAGGGCCTCTCAGAAACCTTGTCCTTGTTTTCCTGTCTTCTGATCCCCCTTCTCCCCTCCTTCCTATGCCCTCAGCGGGAATCTTCTTCTTCTTCTTCTTCTTCTTCTTCTTCTTCTTCTTCTTCTTTTTAATAGCTCAAGCTTTCTTAACCTTGACCCTCTTGCTAGTGGGTTAGATGATCCTTTGTTGTGTGGGGGGGTGGGGTTGTCCTGTGCTCTGTGGGGTGTTGAGTGAGGTCCCTGATGTCTCTTTATTAGAATGCCAATGGCACCCTTCTTCCAGATGAGATGACCAAAAATGTCTCTAGAGATTGCCAGATGTCCCCCTGGGGACAAAACCACACATCTCCTCCTCCAGTTTTGTGGTTAGCCAGATTTGGCAATTTATTCAACTCTTCTTGCCAGTGAGAGGTGGAAATTGAAGGTACTTTTTGATTACTACTCCCCACCCCCCCAGCTGTGTCCTTGTCTCTCTCTCTCTCTGTCCCACACACCCCACTCCAGCCCATGCCTACACTCTCATATTAACACAAATATTAATTCACTAAGACAGTTCCGTCTGTGAGTACACTTGGCATTTCCCTCCATGGCACCTTCCCAGGTATGGATCCCTTTCTGCCATGGGAGGAGAACACTCTCCGAGCAGCCCTTCCTCTCTTGGTTCTGGTTTCCAGAGGGAATGGAGATACTTGGGGTCCTAGAGCTCAGTGATTGGGAGGTGAAGCTGAGGCCCAAGGGGACTTTACCATTTGTCCCAGTCGATTCTTGTCTGAGCAGGTAAAGCTGTAAACCAATAAATGACTTCATCATTAACCCCAGGCACCTCATTAAACCTACTTATCCTGTTCTGGACAACTGGATGTTCATTTGGACGAACATCATCCTTTTAGGACAACAGACAGCTGAGCTGGGCCAACCTCCTGCTTATTCAACAGCTGTTTACTCATCAGCATTCCCCCCAGGACACGAGACTTTCTATGGCCTCTAATCTTAAACTATGAGGACAATCTGCCCGAAACACTCATATCTGGATTCCCAGACACTATAACCTCCCCTTTCGAGGCACACAAATACTTGCCCAAGATGGCATTCTCTCTTATTGTGACCAGTAAATATTCAGCTTTGCCAGATAAGTAGAAGTCTCTTTGGTGGGGAAAGCAGTCGTCTGGGGCCTATCTACTTTCAAAGACCGGGGCACCATCATAAAGCATGACCCAATGATGCTTACAAAAAGCCCAGGGGGAAATTTTGACCTAGAAGCTTCTCTGCAGCTCTGGTCAGATAAGATTCCTAAGCGATGGTGTTGTACTGCACAACTGGGTAGAGAGAAGCCAACCGGAAGTTTATGGTCTTCCTGCCCACAGCATGTGAGTGCAAGTGGAACAGAGGGAGGGCCACAGGTTTCAGAAGCAGAGAAAAGAGAAAGCGCAGAAATACACACACATACCGTGACATCGTGGCTGATTTCATTTTTGTGCTTTTCTGTATTTAAAATTATTATCTTAATGAAGAGGTCTTCCTGTTCATCAAAGTAATTACTTTTCTGATTTTAGATAAAATAATAGGTTAGTAGGATTCTCTCCTAGAATATAGTGGAAGATACAGGATACTGGCTTCAAGGAAGGGCCAAAGAAGTCAGAGACTTATTTCAGGAGAGTTCCCTTTTTTCTGCATGGTTTAGAAGAGCACTAGCAAAAATGACTACAGTCTTTGGGGGGGGGTGTGTCATTTGGACCAAGAATTACTTTGAAGTATGAATGAAAAGGATTGCAATTCCTTCTCCTCCGTATTTAATCATCTCATGGCTACCAGGAGATGCTCTCATCAGTGAGATGGGGTAAGTAAGCCATGGGGGCTTATGACAGGATACAATGATCAGGCACTAAAATAAATCATATGGCTGATATCCAGAAATCTGGTTGGATACATAAACTGAGAATGTCCTTGACCCCGTAAGTACCTATAAAGGAGAAGCCTTTAGGTTTGGCTTTAGTTGTATTACTTAATATTTTGACCATGAGCAAAATGTTTTACCTTTGACAACAGTTTCTGCACCTGCAAAGGTGAGATACCTAGACCTTGTCCAGGAAACCTCATGAGTTTGTTACAGAGATCAAGAGTGAGAACGGATATGTACATTTTAGGAGACAGTTCAAATGCAGGGCATTCTGAGAACATCTCTCCATTTTTCAAATGTCTCATTGACTGATATTAACACAGATTGAGATATTCAGCCCACACTCAACATAAACGCCAGAGCTACTAGCTCTATGGGACCACTTGAGACACAGAGAGGCATTTGGGGATCTCCACCTTATCTCAGAGCACCCTGGCCTGGCACGGCAGCAGGGACCTGGTGAGAGGCTCCCAACGTGGAGCCTAATTCCCACAGGGTTGTGTGGGGGCTGGGTATGCCGGTCAAGAGCATACCTAGAGAAAGGCTTCAGTTCTTAGGAATGCCGGCCACAGCTGCCCACCATCCATCATTAACATTTCGTGCCTAGCATGTAATCCACAAATCAGACTTTCCAGGGTGGAGTCAGAGAAACAAGAAGAATGAGGAGCGGCCGATGGGGAGGCACATTCCCTCCCTCTGCCATTCATTTATTGTGTGTCCGCCAAGGTTGAGTCCATGCTATCTCATGGACTACCCAGAGCCCGCACGGCGATGAAGTCCACGTGGTGACTGCACCCATCACGAGCTTTAAGGGCTTCAGCGATCTGCCCCAGGTCAAAGAGCTCACCACTAGCACAGCAAGGACTCTCACCCAGCTGCCTGAGTCCCATTCTGCCTAAATCCACCTGAGCTGACTCATGGTGATAGCATCAGCACTAGGTTTCCTACTATAAATTCCCCCCATCACCTGGGCATGGCCAGAGGGCAGAGGGCAAAAGAAGTATGAAGAAATGAGACCTTGAACGTTTAGCGCTCCTGTTTCTCCCACAGAAGCAGAATTTAAGCCTAACTATGCAAAATGCATAACTCTGCAAATCATCCCAGAAGTGGGTTAGATTTTTGTTGGACAAGGCCTGGGGCTAGATGTTTTTGATGTTTTTTTCCTGTGACCCTCTCCACATTTTGATTTTAAGAATCAAATACTCCAAGAATGTCACAGTCCAATGTTAACTCAGTGACACACGCATGACATTTCACAAAAATGACTAAATATCCTTTTTCAGAAAAAAACTTTATTTGGGGTGGGATGACTTGAGACCATGACTTCCCCCTTCTCTTTGGCTTTTGAAATACAAAGTGGGGAAAGTCTGTCGAAACAGAGTTTGATGGGTTGGAGGAAAGATTTTTCTAAAATCCCTGGCATGCTTGGGATATGAATAAGGTCACAGTCATCATTGCTTCTGAACCCACATGCATAGAAGAAATTGTAGCCTCTCTTTCCTTCCTTCCTTCCTCCTTTCTTTCTTTCGTTTTCTTTTCCTTCCTTCCTTCCTTCCTTCCTTCCTTCCTTCCTTCCTTCCTTCCTTCCTTCCTTCCTTCCTTTCCTTTCTTTCTTTCCAGACTCCCTCAATTCTCCAGATTTTCCACGAACCTTACATGCTTATTCAATTCCAGTAGGATTAGTTCTTTTCCTCAATTCCAAGCCCTGTAGGAGAGCCTGATTCGCAGTCCCTGCTTCTCCCCACCTCACGGTGGCGCTGTGGTCGCTCAGGCCTGCAGAGCCCCGTGGTGCTTTCCCTGCCTTCCAGGTGCTTGCTCCTCTAGTTCCTGGTCCACGCTGCAAATCACGTGGTCTTCAGACGGAATCGTTCTCTTCACTGACATCCACAAGCCTAGGCATTTTTGTCCACGTAGCTACGGTTTTCCCCAAGTGCTATACCCGGACTAGTTTTCCCTGTGTTAACTGTGAATGTGGGCTAGCTTGGGTCTCACTTTTCTAAAGATAGCTTTGTTTCTGTTGCCTGTGGCTTGTCTCTGAACCTCTGATGAGGTATGGGCTTTCCTATCCTCCTTACCTTCCACTTCTTAGTGTTCTTTCCCAGTTTGGATCTGAGCATACGGTCCTCTTAGCCCTCTGCTCCCAGGAGACCTGCCCTCAATTCCTCAGGTGGACAGACCCCTCTGCTCCTGAGTTAGCGGCTCTGTGGACAATTAGCCTCCATAAGTGACAGTTCTGATGCCATATACGAGATCCTGTTCCCGGTTCCCCTTGCCCCCCCAGTGTCGTCTACATTTACGAGACTCAGGGAGCCCAGAACACATTTCTTCTTAGGGATTTCTTTCTCCATCTCTAAAGAGAAGAGTGACTAGCATAAATTCTGAATCCATCCCTTCTGTTGGATTCGATCTGATACCCTGTTTGATGTCCTGACAGCACTGTGTTGGTGATATATTCCATGACAGTGTGCAGAAGTGTGGCGTCTGCCGTCCAAGCGGTCGGCCTTGAAAGGCCACCTCCCATCATTGCTCTGTGACTGGGTCGCTGTTACCTCACAATACCATTATCTCAAGAATTCTCCTTTTGCCTCCTGTCTCCCCCTCATGGATCCGACCTCCATACCACAGCCGGCTTGATTTTTCTAAATTACTGCTCTCTGCGGCAGGCTTCTTAAAAAAAAAAAAATCCCCTTTCCTATATTTTGAGTTTTCTGCACTGATCATGCCTTCTTTTACGCTTTAGAAAATAAAGCAGGGAATGCATGAGTAAACCACGAGGGCATACCTGTGGCAGTTAAAGCGGAACGAACTAGATGTCAATGCGACATCAAGGACAAACCTCCAGATCTTTTGGATGAGTGAAAAAAGTTGCAGAGCAGAGACGTTCTGAGCGGTCGTACGTATGTTCAATTGTCGATACACAGAGAGTGAAATGAGTTGAGATTTGAAGGGCCCAGGAAATAGAATTTCCCTTCCCTGCCAGAATTCAGAACTATCCCACTGCAGGGGCCACAGGTCAGGCTCTCTGGGTCGCCTCTTGAAGGGCTTTTCTTGGGGGCTGAGGTGGGGAAAGGACATCCTTGCCCCTTCCCTGTGATGGGAGACGGGTGAAGAAGAGGGGAGAACCCTGGCAAATTCTTTCTCTAAGAAGTTCCCAATTATTTGATTTCTTTCTCTCTTGGATGAATTAGTGATAAACTCTTTAGTAAAGACTGCAAGTGAGTCATAGGTATTCTTGGCCAACTGTCCTCAAGTCTTAACACAGACTTGCGAGGCCTCAAATTTGGAACGTTTGATAGGGTTGATAGGTATTGCCTCATAGGTGGTTTCTGCACAAACTCACGGACAGTAGGAGACAGTGATGTTAACATACACCACCTTAAGGCCCGATGTTTTCCCCGTCAGGACCCACTGGCTTTCATTCAGACCCCGCTCTTCAGGCTCCGGCCCTGTGCTGGGTGTTCAGACATGAACGAGGTCAGACTCCCAGCTTTGGGGGCGTCCAAGCTGGTTGGAATGACCTCCCCGGTCGGTCCCTGTTTGGATGGCACCGAGTACGTCTCCACTACCAGGACTTTGCCAGGTGTCACCTCTGCTGACGATGACCTTTCATTCCCCAGTGAACACAAGCTCATGCGAAAGGCCAGGGAAGCTCTACTGATGTCTGGTGCATGGGATTTCCCCCGTCCTGACTCAAATTTCTCCTCTGTGCATGATGAACCCTTCTTGTAGTCAGCCTGGGGTCGTCCGGGTCTCCCCCACGGACTAGGAGCTCCCTGGCGGCACAGCCCTGGGCTTTTTATTTCTGTGTGTTCTAAGATGCCAGATGCAGTGACTGGCCCTGGTCAGTTGAATGTGTGTCTGCTTGGCCCTTTGTGCACACCACTGCCTCCCCTCCTTCCAGAAGGCCCTGGATTCTCAAGGTGTCTCAGGAAGAGTGGCTGTCTGGATGTGTGGAAAGAGCACTGAGCAAAGCATAAGGAGGCTTGGATTTTCATCCCTGGCCCTTGAGCTTCCTGTTTCAGGGACAATTACTTTCCACGTCGGGACCCCAGTCTCTGCCTGCGGGGGCCCTGTGGCTCGAGCTCGGAACATGTCTCTTGCTTTGTGTGTGCTGCTTTCGGATCAAAGCTCCCCTGTGTCTCTGTCTCTCTTTCCCTTCCGTCCTTCCTCTTAGGTGCGTAATAAACCAAGAGTTTACAGTAAAAGCACAGGAAGAGCCGAATGATGTGTTCTCTTTAGGAAAGTACCTCGTCCCCCAGGGAGCCAGAGGCTGCCTCAGGAGCCCCCAGGCCTCCAGGCTGTGGCTCCTGAGGGCTTTCAGTGTAGACCCGCCAACCCAACTCTAGTCTTTGATGTGGCTTTGACTGTGCATGATACACCAGCTGGCCTGATTCAGGGCTGTGGAAAGGCGTGCTGCTTTCTGCCACCGACCCCAGGGATCAGGTGGTGGCAGTGGGGGAGGGGGAGGGTACAGAAGTAGGGGAGGGGGGTAGTAGACATATGAGGGCCATCGGGGAGTCGGCAGAGAGCATGGTCCTCAGCAATCACAGCCCACCTGCCCCCCAGACTCCAGGCAGGACCAACCTCTTGTCCGCCAGAGACACACTCTTAGCATCTCTGTGCACTTTGAGAAGCCAGGCGGGGCTCCCAGGAAATCCCTGGAGATACAACGCATTGGATAGTCAGCCCTGAACCTTCAGAGGCGTCTCTGCTCTTATGAAGAACTGAGGAATCCCCAGTTTGTTTATTCATGTCTTGTTCTTCTAGAAATGAAGGCGGTGGAGGGGCCCGAAGATACAGTTTCAACTCACGACTTCCATTCAGCCCGTTCATTCATTCCCTCACTCACTTGTTCGCTTACTTAGCAAAGATTTGTGGACCTGTGTTGTACACAGCACGGTGCTGGGTATTGGGGAGACGAGGGCTTTAGATGGATGCTAGACAGAGAGATGGATGAATACGGATACAGATACAATATAGAGCTACAGATACAGATATAACTGGGCCCTTGCAAAGCTCAGAATCCAGCAAAGGACATGGCATTCTACCAATAGGCACAAATAATTGTGGTCACTGCCCACAGGGAACAGACCGGCGAACCACAAACCTATGAAATGGGGGAATTGTGATTTGTTCCCGGGGTCAGGCAAGGCTTCCTGCGTCATCACTTGCTTGCTGAGCTCCAAGGAAAGGAGGTGGCCAGCCCCCCACCCTCTACCCCAAACACCTGTCAAACTAATTGTACCATGGGTTCTGAACTCAGATGGTTTGCATTTCTCATTCTGTCTCCACTCCAAAGTAAGTAGTTTGACGGAGTCCTGGCCTGGGCTCCTTCCTTTTCCCTTCCCAGCTCCCCGCCTAGAGCAGTTTTGTTTTAGGGAGACAAGAATGCTGCTTCTCCAGGTATCAAGACTATTTTCAGGTGCAAAGAACGAACGGAAGGAACAGATCCCCAAGGGGGCATTTCCTTTCCCAGAGGTTACCCAGGGGGTCCCACTACTGGATTCTGCCTACCTCTCATTGGCCAGAACTGGATCTCATCACTGCTCCCAGTGGAAGTGCCCGGAGTGGGGAAGGCAGGAGGAGTTTACAACCCGTTCTCTCCCTTTCTGAGCCAAATCAGAGGAGACTGGCTGGGAACCTAGCTGTGTCTGCCTGAGCTCGAACTTCTTTCTGGTAATCTGTATCTTTTCTGCTCTTTTGGCAACTCCGACCAGATTTTCTTTCTGGAAATGAATCTGCTCACAGGATGAAAATTCCTTATGTTCTGCCTTCTGGAAACCAAAGAAGGGACATTCAGGACTTGGAATCCTGAGCAAAGAAGACCAAATGGAGAAAGGGTTGTACGCTTATTCTAAGGCCTGGTGAAAATGACTGGTTCTTTCCTGCAACACAGAACCCTGGAACTGCCCAATTTCTGTTCTTTTTACATCGGTTTTTCTAGTCTTCTTTTAGATTCAATGAGCCAAAGCCTCTGCTCCCTCTTCCTGGAGCAGAATTGCCCTTTCCCCCCAGCCCCACCTCCTCCTTGCTTCCCCCTCCCCCTACTCCCAGCACCCAGCTCTACAGTCAAGTTGGCTGGCTTTTCTGCTTTGGGTCATTGCCTAAAAGTCTGTGCCCTCCCCGTCCTCTGCTCTTCTGACTGTAAGCTCCTTGAGGCCAGGGATGGTTGAATCCATTTTCAGTGTCTGACACCTAGCTCAGTGATTAGCGTGCGGGGTCTCTTGGTATGTGTTGATTACAGCCACAGCAAGGCACTGGGAACTATTTCAGAACAGACAAAGCAGAAGACAAGGGTCTTGGCCATGGAGGGATTCCTAGTCATGTCTCCAGAACTTTTCCAGAATCCTACTAGCTGCAGACTTAGTGACTCCTTATCCTTTGGTAAGTTTTGACCCTTGGAGTCACCATCCCCTCTATATTACAACAAATTCCCCTCCCCCACCTTCTCTTCCTTTGTTGTCACCTTTACCTTCACCATCATCGTCATCATTGTTGACTTATGTATCAAAGCATTTACTATGTGCCAGACCTGTTCTAAGTGTTCGGTAAGAGGATGGGTCTTCTCTCCCAAGATTATAGCTAACTCAGGGCAGGGTTAGGACTCAAACTTTTGGGTCAGTTAGGACTCAAACTTTTGGGTCAGTTTGAACCAAAACCTGAATTCTCATCCCCTCTCTCCCTCAGCAGCAAAGGCTCTGGGGATGGTGGCTAACTTCTCTGGTCACGCTCCACCTTAAAATCTTCCCATGAGCTCTGCAGGGCCATCTATGGAGCACACACACTCTGAGCCCGAGGACACGGGCTCCCGTCCATCTGCATGGAGCCATCCATCACCCCGCGCTGCTTCTGTTCCATGTCACTTGCGGACATTCCGACCCAACCACTGACCCATGCTCCAGGCGTGTGCCCTATGTTCTCACTACCCCAAACGCCCTCCCCCATTCCACTTGTGGAAAGTACACTCTTCCCTTAAGACCTCTGTCAAGAGACAGAGGCATGTCAAAGCCTCCTGGATTCACGCTCCCTTGCAAAGCTGGGCTTCTCTCTTTTCAAACCTCACCCAGAACGTCTTGCTTTCTTCTTGGGTCTAAGGAAGCGGAACAGGGAACAGACCAGGGCCTGGGGAGCAGACACGCTGTTGGAACCCCTTACTAGCTTGATGAATCTGGGCAAGTTACTTGGCCTCAATCTCTTGGTATCTGTAAAAAAGAAGATAATGGTATATATTTGGAGAATAAGAGAAATATTCTCATAAAAGGGCTCATGCCCTTGCCTACCTCACAGCTTCTGCTGCCTCTGCCTCCCACCCTCTCTCTGAGGCCAACTTGCTAAGCAGCGCACAGGCCTGATTTTCTATTATCTTCGAGAGAATAGATCATCTTGGTGATAATGGCATTAAGAAATGACACCACTGGCTGTTAATCACTTCTGTGTCCTCTGCGAGGGCACTATTGACCTCAGAGTAATTTCCTGGCCTCCTGATGTCTCAGTGCCCCAGTGGCTGGTGAGAAGCACCCTGGCCATGAATGTCTGTTCCACCAGGGGTGGAAATCCTATCTCGGTGGTCTCTCCACTGGTTTATCCGTAAGTCGGATAAAGGGCATTACAGACCCTATGTGGAGAGGGAATGTGTGTGCATGTGAATGGGGAATGACCTGGGTTGAGTTACGGGACTCTCTCTGATTCACTTTATGCTTCTGTCGAGGTTCTGCTGCTCTCTGGCCTCAGGTTCCCATCTGTGCAAGGGGATGGAGGGACTTAATTCCTAAGCAGTGTCTACCTGAATCAGCTCCTTAGGGATTGTGCATCTGTTTTAGGGGAGAACGCCTGGCTATAGAGGTCCCATGGTTTTGGAGGAGGGGTGATGATTGGTGGTGGAGGGGTGGTGAACTAGAGGAGTCGAGGATGTGTGTGTGGGGGAGTGGGGGGGACCATGACCAGTTCAGGGGTCTGTTAAGGGACATCTATGTAGGGACAGTCCCTGGGAATTCAGCACCACTTTGACTTCTTGAAGACACTCTAGATAGCCCTTGTAGGTCACCTGAAGGTCAAGCAGCTGATATTCTCTGAATATCTGCTGTTTACCTACATGACACTGATAGGAACTTTACATTTCTATTTAGATTTTTAATAGGGATAGTTGAGTTACTCAAATACTTTATCTCAGGGCACAGTATGATTTTTGGTCCCAACAGCCTTTCTTGTTCTAATTTTTATTTTATCAATATTATTTTTCTTCCCTGTACCCTCACTCCTCTCCCACCCTCCCCACACCCACCCTAAAAATGTCTACTTGTGAGCATGTGTAGGGTTTACAGTGAATGGGCAAGCTTTTAATTTATATATATATATATATATATATATATATATATATATGAATGATGCTGTGTTCTGTATCTCATCCAGTTTCTTCTACTTTCAACATTTTAAGACTCTACCCAAGTCATTGGATGTCCTTCTAAGTTAACATCTCTCCCTACTATGTTGTATCGAGTGTGGAACCCTACTTTGTAGGCTTCATTCTCCTAGGGACCGTGAGTGTTTCACCCCTCACTCCCAGAAGCAGTGGTGCAGTCTTCCCTGCTCGGGTACTCATCCTTTTCCCAGTGCTTTCTAAAGTCAGACCCTTGTTGCTAAAGGACATAGTTTTAGCGGCTGCAGAGTGGGACCGTTCATCACATGGGATTCTGTACTATGTTGCATCATGAAGATCCTATCAGTTTGATGCTGGTAAGTTTTGTGGTTTTTGTGTATGTGTGTGTGCTCGTAAGTTATTGGTGACCCTCTTTGCTTGCTTAATTTCCCCTTTTTTAATAGAACAGGAGCAGACCTCAGGCTAACATATTTGCAAGCAGCACACTCCAGCTGAAATTTAATTAAAATGTAATTTTAAAAAAATATATTTGTTTAAATGGACCCTTCTATTTTTAATAAGCAACTCTGGTTTTCTGCTTAAAGAAAAGACATTCCATATTTAATAGAATCTAAATGTGGCTGATGATAAAACAACATTATTATAGATTCCATTAAGAAAGGAAAAATAATTCTACTAATTAAACCATCATACATCACGCTGGGTAAGAAACATGCCTGCTTTCAAAGATGTTAAAATGTAAACAGATGTGCCTCTGCTTTTGTTTCCTTTAGCAAATAAGGTTATTTAAGCAGAGAAGAGACTTTACTGAGTGAAAAAATGGTACATAAATGACAATAGCCGTGGTAAATGAATTTGGTCTAAATGCAGATGTATTGGTAGGAGGGAGGGACTGGAGTTTTGGAGACACTTACTGGCATCATGGAGGTGGTCCTCATACCAACTTTGTAACTGACATGGACTTACGTCTGACCAGCAGACGAGGAGGAGTGGTGACCTTCCCAAGACCACAGGGTTAAGAGTAAAGCTTACTCGGGCAGGTAAGTCAAAAGCCCCACTCCTGGGTACCAGAAGTTCCTAAGTCTTGTGACCTGACTCTAGTGTGGCCTCTCTCCTGCCCCTCCCCTCTGAGTGGCCTTGGGGAGGGCACAGATCTTGTCCTGCTTCCCTCCCATCTTGAGTCCTTCGAAGGACCTGGATGCTTCTGTGTTAGCAACACCTTTGCTTCTGCCTGGGTATGAAGGAGTGGTTTCCGGCACTTTTCCCACAGTAGCTGCCTTATCCATGACGAAGTCCAATGATGAGGAGTGGACATTTCTGACACTGAGGGACCCACTAAGGGAAGTAGGTTGACATCAGAGAATGTTCTAGTAATAGGGGCAGAGGCAGCAAGTGCTTTGTTAGCTGTAAGCTCTTTCACTTTTATTCTTATTTGACCCTTACCACAATCATGAGTACATATTCTCCCCCCTTTTCAGGTGGGAAAACTGACGATGTTCCCTTGCCCTGAATGACACATGAATAATCTGTAGGACTGTAAGTAGAACCACAAAGATACTACCTTTCTATTTATTTATCGATCTATTTATTTATTTACCTGAAAGGTTTATTTATTTATTTATTTATTTGAGAGAAAGAGAGAGAGAGAGAGTCAGAGAGGAAGGGCAGACGCAGAGGGAGAGAGAGAATCCTCAGGCAGGCTCTGTGCTGAGCACGGAGCCCTTCACGGGGCTCGATCTCAGGACCCCGAGATTGTGACCTGAGCTGATGTCAAGAGCCGGCCGCTTAAACAATTGAGGCACCCAGGAGCCCCTCTTTTTTTTCTCTGTCTCCCTTAAATTAAACTTCTATTTTGAGACAATTTTAAATTCACTGTTGTAGGAAATGCCGATGTAGAGAGGTTTGGATATGCTGCCTTACTGGGTTTACTGTTCTCTCCCATTAGTAACACCTTGTGAAACTGGAGTCCAGAACCACCGCCAGGACCCTGGCACTGATAGAAACAAGAAGCAGTGCATTGCCATAGATCTGTCACCTGCCTGGGTTACCCCCCCCTTTTTTTTTTTTAAAGATTTTATTTATTTGACAGATAGAGCTCACAAGCAGGCAGAGAGGCAGGCAGAGAGAGAGGGGGAAGCAGGCTCCCTGCTGAGCAGAGAGCCCAATGCGGGGCTCCATCCCAGGACTCTGGGATCATGACCTGAGCCGAAGGCAGAGGTTTAACCCACTGAGCCACCCAGGCGCCCCTCTTTTTTTTTTTTTTCCTTCCTTCCTTCCTTCCTTCCTTCCTCTCTTTCTTAGATTTTGTTTATTTATTTGATAGAGAGAGTGAGAGAGGACAAGCAGGAAAAACAGTAGGAGAGGGAGAAGTGCAGGGAGCCTGCTGCGGGGCTCGATCCCAGGACTCTGGGATCATGACCTGAGCTGAAAGCAGATGCTTCACCATCTGAGCCACCCAGGCATGGGTCTATGTGTGTTTATTTCTTAAAAGAAACTTCCAGACTGTTTGCCAGGGTGGCTGTGGTGTTTTATATCTCTTATCAGCAATATGCAAGTGACCCAAATTCTCTACATCCTCACTAACATTTGGTTTTGTCACTAATTTTTATTTTGGCCAATTTGATAGATGTGTAGATAGCTCTCACGGTGGTTTTAATTTACTTTTCCCTAATGGCTAATGATGTTGCGCATCCTTTTCATATGCTGGGTTGTTGTCGGTATATATTCTCTGGTGACATTCTGCCCTTCTTTTTTTCTTCTTCTTTTTTTTTTTTTAAATTCTTGAATTGTCTTTTATTTTTCCCCAATATCCTTTCTTAAAAAAACAAACAAACAAACAAAAACCCCGTCCTGAGATAATTATAGATTCATGTGCACTTGCAAGAACGGATACCGAGCTCCATAATTCAAAGATGAATAATGCAGCCGGTGGGCAAAATATTTGAATAGACATTTCTCCTAAGAGAATACACAAATGGGCAAGGTGCATGTGAAAAGATGTACCACTTCATTAGCCATCAGGGAAATACAAATTAAAACCGCAATGAAATAGCACTTCACACGTCCTAGGAGGGTTATAATAAAGAAAAAGATACAAAATAGCAAGTCTTGCTGAGGATGAGGAGGAATCGAAACCCTCGTTCGCTCCTGGTGGGAATGTAAAATGGGGCAGCTGTTTTGGAAAATGGTCTGGCAGTTTGTTGAAAGGTTAAACATCGAGTTACCGTATGATTCAGCAATTCCATTCCTAGGTATGTACTCAAGAGAATCGAAAACGTTTGTCCACGCAAAAAGCCATACATGAATATTCCCAGTAGCATTATCCCCACTAGCCCCAAAATGGAAATAGCCCAAATGTCCATCAACGGATGAACAGATAAAGTGTGATCTATCCGTGCAATGGAATCTTGTTCGTCAAAAAAAGGAAACAAAATATTGATGCATGCCACCAAAAATGCTAAGGGAAAGAAGCCAGTCACAAAGGACCACCTACAGTATGATTTCAATTACGAGAAATATCCAAATCGCACAGATCTATGGAGAAAAGAAAGTAGGGCGTAGTTGCCTAGGGCTTGGGTCACGGGGATTTTAAGAGATGACAGATAAAGGGAGCAATAGTTTCTTATTGGGATAATTAAAAAGTTTTAAAATTATGGTGACGAATGGACAAGTTTGTGAATGCACTAAAAGCCACTGAACTGTACACTTTGGACGGAGGACTTGTATGATCTGTGAATTATATCTCAATAAACCTGTTTTTATTCTTTCTTTTTTAAAGATTTTATTTATTTGAGAGAGAGAGAGAGAGCACAAGCAGGAGGGAGAAACAGGCTCCCCCCTCACCGGGAAGCCAGATGTGGGTCCCGGACCCTGAGATCATGACATGAGCCCAAGTCAGACCCTTAACCGACTGAACCACCCAGGTGCCCCAAACGCGTTTCTGTTCTTAAAAGAAATAATACCGAGATTCTGTGGACGCTTTACCCAGTTTCCCCCGGTAGTAATATTTTGAAAAGCTGTATACTAGGACAGAATACTGAGACCAAGATGTGGAGATTGATACAATTCACGGTGTTAGGTTTCCCCAGTGTTAGTTGTGCTCGTGTGTGTGTGTGTGTGTGTGTAGTTCTACACATTTTATCCTATCTGTATGTTTGTGTATCCATCGTGTTGGTCAAGACACTGAAGGGAATAGTGCCTTTAAAGCCGGGCTCACCCTAGATTCTGTCTGAAGCCATGCTCCAAAGACCTTTAGTCTGTCCTTCCTGTTACTAACCCAAACCAAGGAAGCTCGCCTCCGAGCATCTCCTCCTTGCTTGTCAAAGGGCAAGAGTCACAGAAGGACATGAATTCCCACCCACACCGGAAGAACAGAAGGTTGGGATCCTGGGTGCCATTCACCCAGATTCTAGAATCACCCACACTTCTGAAAAAGTAGGAAATGATCTTACCAAAAGGAAGAATGTGAATTCTGGAAGGGGGGGTTACGCCTCCGTGTCTTCACTCCCCGCTTTCTCCTCCCACCAATTTCAAAAGCCATCCACCTCCCAGGCCTGGTGGGTAACTCGTCAGCGCTTTCGGAGATCCGGTATTTCTCGGCTCGCCCCTAGCCAGCGCTGTCAGGGAGAGGACTGGCAATGATTCATCGGTACTAATCCCTGTGTTTTCATAAGCCTCGCTGCCGTTCGCGGGGACAGCCCCGGCCCTTCTTCCACATCATCATCACTTTGGTTTCTCTCAAAATGTTTGCTCAGAAAAAGCCCAGAGTTTGGCCTCGGTTCTTTCTGGGCTTCCAGGGGAATTTCCCATCCTTCTCGGACTCCAAGGGTGAAGTTGCTAGAAGGTTTGCTTCTTACCTGGCAGGGCAGAAGGTGAAGTCTGGCTCCTGTGAGGATTGTTGTTGTTGTTTTTAGTCAAAGACAAGCTTGCTATGATCACACCATTTGGGACAAAAGGCTGTGGGACAAAGGAGCAGATAACTTCTCTCTGTCTCTCAGCTGTGACCCCACTGCCTCCAGATCACTGGGCTGATCATCGCTGACCACATGCTAGTCTGAGTTCTCTCCACCACCTGGATTTTATGACACAGCCATGATTTGACAATCTAAAACTTAAGCTTACACAGATGTGCTCCATACAACCTTGCCTGTGGCCCATGAACACTGACTTCATTACCTCCACCCTTGCAGAGCCTCAAGTCTGACACTTAAAATCTCTGTCATTTTCACACTATGGGACTAGAAGAATCTCCAAAAGTGAGTACTACTACTAACGATAATAATAATATCTTGATTGAGCAACTCTGTGAGACAGAAGCTTACAGATAACAGAAGACTTGTCCAAGATCACACCCTATAATAGCAATAAAAACTTATAATAACAAATGTAAATTTTTCCCCTTTAACCATGGTTTCCTTGCAGCCTCCTACCTCCAACAAGTTAATTATCCCAGAGGACAGGTACTTGACCTCCTCAGTAAGATCACAGGCTTGCAAACTGGACCTTATAGAGAAGGAAAGGATGACCAGTAGGCTGGAGATTCAAGAAAAGAGTTGACATTGAAGCTTGACACTGCAGGCAGTCTGCTGGCAGAATTCCCTCTTTCCCGAGGGAGGTCAGTCTTTGCTTTAAGACCTTCAGATGATTAGATGCAGCCCACCTACATTATGGAGAGCGGTCTGCTTTAATGAAAGTCTAAATGTGAACCTTATCTAAGAAGTACCTTCACAGCAACATCTGGGTGTCTTTGATCAAATATCTTAGTACTGTGGCCAAGCCACACTTACCCAGACAATTAATCATCACACCAGCTAAGGGTTTTATGGAGAGAAGACTGGGAGGGGGAAAGAGACAGGACTGAAACGTTCTACGGGGGCATTTGGCCAAGAGAAGCACTTTAGATAAATGAGAAAAACATCCAGAACACAGGATGGTTCTTGCTTCCACTCTCTGCTTAGGGAGCCACTTAGTAGAGCAACCTCACAGGACCTGGTACCATCAGGGCAGTCACCTCAAAATAACCATGGCAGTGTCATGTCTGTGAGGCCCAGGGAGGCTTAGAGGGTTAGCCCTCTCCAGCTGCCTTTGGTTCCTGTGTGCTTCAGACAGCTGGGTGCCGGGTAGATGGTCTATCATAGTAGGACCAAGGTGGTTCTGTATAGAAGGCTACGGAAATAACCATTTGGGCTGAACCTGAATGGATTCACTGCCAAGCCTCCTAAAGCTCTATGGTCCTGAATCAGCCAGGCAGCATCCAGACTTTGCCCACCAGAGAGAGACACACACACACACACACACAGCAGACCTCAAGTTTCACTGGTTGCAGACTTCAGATGCCAGCTCTAGCAGGTCAGTCTGCAGTTAGGTGGATCATGGCTGTTGCTTTTGACACCAGCAGTGACCTGGCTTTCTGCCTGTGAGCCCCGGGGTTGCCCTCCCATTATGAGGTTGCATAAACCACGCCCGGGCGCCATCTTGGAGAGGAGTTGGGGATGGTAGGCGGAAAACCATGACTTAGGGATTGGATCTTTTTCTCCCAGAGAGACTGGGAAGTTCCTAAAGAGCCTGTTTAAACCATTGGCTGAAATGGAAACTATATAGAATTTAAAGTGCACCTTTTATCCGTTAACTAGCATGAGGAACTAGCTTCATGAGAGATGGCGATAGATTTCAGAACTGATGTGTGATTACAACCTTGTTATATTAGTAAGTGGTAAATTCAGGAAAGCTAGCTCTTCATTTCTCCAAAGCAAAGTTTCATGCTGATCCCCAGACAATGTCACCATGATCAATTGATATGCTCTATGAGCCTTTGCGACCACTGGCAACCCCTATTGGCCTTGATCTTGTCTTCTGGCCACTCCCTTCTAGCGTGGATTTACTCTAAGGTCAGCTTAGAATAACTGAGGGAAAGACATTCTCATCATTCTTTGTACGACCCACTTCTATATTCTGATAACTTCTATCTTGACAAATTTAAAAAATACAGAAAGGTATAAAGAATAATATCACATGTATTAACACTCTCCAAAGAATCAGACAAATGCTAAGGTTTATCATATTTGTTTCTGTTTTTTTTTTTTTAAACACGAGCAAAACATTACAGATGAAATTACTGTCCCCTTTGACCTTTACCCCAGGCCCATTTCCTTCCTACTTTCCCCAGAAGCTACCAGGTTCATGACTTTGACGTGGATACTTCTAGTCCATTTAAAAAAATACTTTTATACACCCAATCGCACACATCCATGAAAAATACAGAATATTTGGTGTGTGGTTTTAAAATGCAGCCAAAGGATACCCAAATGTATATATAATCTGATAACTACATTTTCCACTCAACCTTCATGAGACTCCACATTAATGATTTATGTGCTGCATTTTACCTGCTCTCTTATTGATGGACTTTTAACTTTTTTTCTACCTCTTAAATTTGTAACCAAAATTTCAACAGGCATCTCTGTTGTACATGTTTCCATGGGCATCCGTGGATGTCTCTCTGGAGCATGTTCTAGAAGGGGTGGTGCTGGCTTCCTTACACATGTATGAGGCAGTTATCACACTAGGGGATCAGTAACTTGTGTATGCATCTGACTTTCCACCCAGACGTTGAATTTCTTGAGGTCAAGGGCTATGTTTTATTCATCTCAGCCCCTGACACACCGTGTTAGATAAATGATTCGATGCATGAATGAAAGAAATGTCTCCATCCCTCCCCCTGCTTTCCCAGACCAGCTTCCCCCTTGCCCTAGCTTGATGACCATAAAGGGAACTCCCTGCCACAGCTTACAGTGTGTGTCACTACCATTGTCTCATTTAATTACCACAACTTTGTGCGAGATGCTGCTTTGCCAGTGATGACATGGAGGCTTGGAGAGGTGAGTTCCCGCCAACACAGTCATTAGGGGTAAAGGCAAGATTTGAACGAGGTCTTTCCAGGTCAGAACCTGTGGCCTCTCCATTCCTTGTGGCTGTCTTGCAAACAACGGGATGGGCTCGTAATGGAAACAGTCTGCTCTTTTGCTTCACAAAGGTGATTATCTGCCTAAAGAAAATCTTGTTCCCTTAGACTCTGGGGAAATCACTGTCTTTAATTATCCCATAGCTTTGAGTAACTAACCCTGTTTTTCTCTTTCAGGCCTTGAATGTTCATGTTAGAATCCTAAAGTGTGAGCAGTGGCTTTGGTGTCCTTGAGGGCAGCCCCATAGTTCTCGAGGTGGGAAAGCGTGACCAAAAACTGAGGAAATGTGCTCAAGGTATATAGCAAATAGCAAATTAGAAAATTAGCAAATTAGGAATCCAGCTGAGGTCAGTACCAGGTCTTCTGTGACTGGGTCTGGTGCCCTTTGATCTGGCTTTTGGATTATCTGATGAGGCTGGCACTTCTCCACCAGAGAGGAGAGCTGAGTGGTGCTGGGCTTTGTGGCCTCGCTGATTTTAAGGGCAGTGGGCAAGGACTGGGGTCAGGAACAGACATCCTAGACTACCCAAGAATGTGCAGTCAGTGAAGTCCAGCTTGGAAAGCTCCAGATGGAGGCTCCGAATGATGCTGAATCCACTGGACCGAGGTCAGAGGAGAAAACCTCCTTGAGTGCACAGGGACTCCATGAGCCAAGGTTAGCTACTTGCTGTGATAAATGAGTCCACGAGCAGAATGCTATAGAAATGCATTGCCTGCTTACGTCACAGAACACTGCCACTGGTGGATTTAATTTCTGCTCTGTGGGCTTGTTCCGGGAATCAGGCTCCTTCCACCTTTGCACTATTGCCTCTCCAACACCCAGCCTGCAAAGTCAGGTCCAAGGTGAATTGGGAACCAGTGGGGAGATGAGGCCAGTCAGGGACAGATCTCGGGCTAGAGCAGGCATTCCCGAATCTGAGGCCAGGGGCTGGTATTTCGACCACACTGTCCTGCTTCTCAACCCCGCTGATCCTGTTTGCTCCTCTCTGGAACTCGAGTCATACGTTCTGCTCTCCCCAGCCTCGTGTGGCGTGATTTTGAGGACTAGAATATGTCTTATGAATGGGAGTGTGGATTGCAGAGATAAGCATGGCTCTACGTTCTTTTCTAAATGACACAACAAAGTAAGCATCCTGTCCACCCCAACCTGGAGTCCTTTCCCTTCAGGCCCTGAAAGCAGAAGACATGTCTGAGAAACACTGTGCACAGATGGAAGGACATTTTCCACATGACCACAGAGGACACGGTCACTGTCGCTGTGAGTCTCAGGCACGGGTGGCGTCTCTCCCCGGGCGAGGCCAGTGAATCCAGGCTACGTGTGCGTTCTGATACCTCTTTCAGTTCCTCCCTCCTGCAGTCCTCAAACTTCCATCTGCAAGGTCACTTGCTGACCTTGAGCCTGGACTGCAGCCCCATTGGATCTCAGGTGGGTAGTTGGTGGGCTGGGGCCTACAGTTCGGAATCCAAGAACTCTGGATTCGAGTCTTGGTTTGAGGGCCTAATGAGCTCACCTTCCCCATCTATAAAATGGGGAGAATAACTTCTACGGTTGTTTTAAGAACGAAATGAGCTCATTATGAAAACTGCTTAGCAGGTTGAAAAGAGGCAGCGCTCAGGAAAGCTGCGGTTATTTTCATGCCAAATCCAGTGTGCTTGTTCTGGGCCCTGGCAGAAGGGTTGAGTCAGACCTTCACCTTGTGGCTTCCCTGGTGGCCCCATTTCGGTGAGTGGCCCTTTGTGTCAGTGTCCCTGCCCATCCCAATCCTTTCCCTGCACCGGCTTAGTGGAGGCCTCAAACCTCCATCTAGCCCTGGTGAGGCCAGACCCCCCACCCCACCCCCGCCACCACCGCCACCTGCAGGCCCACTGGCAGGCTTCCCAGGCAAGGGAGTCTGAAATCTCAAGCTTTTCCTTGGCCTGCTCGCCCTCTGGCTCGTCTTAACCTCCTTGACATGATCTCATACAGCCCTCCTGACTCTCACTGCAACTATGACGAGCGTCCCCCTCAGCCCATCAGGCCTACAGCAGAGCCTGAGGCAGGATCCCGGGAGACGACCCCCCAATGCCGGAGTGAGGGCGAGGGCAGGGTGAGCCAGGGAGGAAGGACGGCCAATGTGGGCTTTGCTGTTCCGTTCCTGCACGGGCAACTACAGCTTCGTCCTCTTGGGGCCCCCTGTGGGAAGGCCGTGGGAAGGCCTTCGGAATGTGCCTCCTTCTGTGAAAGGAGAGGGACCTGGGGCATTCGTCCAGTCGTTCATGCCGGTCCTTCCGCGGTGGAGGGTCCCCAGACCTGGCCCACCTCCCACTTGGAAAGTGTCCTTGGGTGAGATGGGAGTGGCTTCCCAGGCTCTGAAGAAGGGCCCACGGCAGAGAAGGGGAGAGGCGGAGAGTCGAGCTTGCAGGACAGCCCATGACTCTGCAGTTGTGCTGATGTCAGGGACCAGGGAAGACCCTGGAATGTCTGCAGAGGCCATGTCCCTCAGCAAGCTGTTTCCCACTCCCCGCCTCTTTGCATTGACAGTCGCCCTGTGCCATACCAAAGGGTGAGGTGCCACTGTCACCTTCCTATCTGAAGGAGCCTCCCTGTGTCACTCCTTCCCGTGATCCCATGGCATGTTCCTTTCTGTGAACCTTCTCTGGCAGCCTGGCCAGGCTAGCTTAAAGCCTCCCAGCTCGTGCCTACATCCTGGTGTTGGGATCTGTTTGGACAGACCCATCCTGGACCTGGGCTGGGTTCATTACAGAGAAAGAAGGTCAAATGTCGGCACCTGTCCAGGAAGCTGGCACCAAAGGCGAGCTAAAGCTTGGGTTGCCTGTCAGGTGTCGGGGTAGAAGGTGTCAGAGTCAGACACAGCAGAGAAGGCAGACAACGAGGGGAGGGAACCAGGCAGCAGGACGTGGGTGCTCAGGAGGGCGCAGCAGGTCCCCAGTGATCTCTGCAAATAGCGTTGGGCTGGCGGCATGCTCTCCTGGGAACAGACAAGGCTCCCCTCCCGGTCCTGCTTGGGCATTTCAAGGGCATTGCCGTGTATATGAGTTCCATTCCCACGGTGGCCACACCGATGATGTCGTTAAGGTTTGGGAGAAGTGGTGACCTCCACACACACTGCCACGAAGTTGCATTTCCACCGGCTGTCGCTGATGCCGAAACCCTGAGGGCGATGGGAATCTGGGACTGGGAAGGAGGCTCTTTGGGGTTTTGGTGCACAGGCAGTGCAGCCTGCTGTGGCCCCTGGGATTCTGGAGACTCTGGAATGCAGACCAGCTGGGCAGTACCTTCTGCAGACCATGGTTTCCAAGCCACAGGTGAGAGCAGCTACTTCTCTTTGACGGGCTCGCCTGCACAGCATGAGTCACCCTCCAGCCTGTGGGCAGGAGCTGGGGCTGCAGGTTTTCCCTCCTCCCCAGTCCCCGTCTCCGTTCTCCACGCTTCGGGAGAGGCACTGGGTCAGAGGGAGCTGGTGGAGTGCTGTGTCTGCCTTGCAGGCAGAGAAACCATTAGGGTGTGTGCCCTTTTACCTCAACGGGTCTTTTCTCATTCCAACCCAGTTACAGCAATAAATAACATTGCTTGACTTACATTGTTGCCGCCGTCAGGTTCTGCTATTCCTGACAGTGGAATGTGGAAGGTGGATGGAACATGGAATTTTTCCTGATCACGGCGGTTGGTGCTTGTGCTGAATGGGCTGACTTCATCTCCAGAGCCTGTAGTGTACTCACGATACTCCGTCATCTTCCTGGGTCCTGGATGACGAGGTTCTCAATTAGACGTTCCGTTTCTATTCTGATCACCTTAAATAGAGCACAACAATGTGGTTTTGACATTCTCTAACCTTCCCTTGCCTCAGTTTTCTCCTCTGTGTAACGGGTACAGCGATATCCCTTACCTCGCAGGATTTCAGGTACTGTTTTCAGACTAGGAAAGTCCAAACTGGGAATCTGTGAGCCTTTTTATCTTTGATGTTCTTCTTGCTTACCTTCTTTTTCTCCCCCCCCCAACCCAGAAAAACTTGTGGATTAAACAGAAGGCAAAATCAGACCGTTGGGATGAAAAAGAGAACAGAAACCAGTGAAAGAAAGTAGAAGGAATAGATTTGCCACAGACCTGAGCCATGATGATTGGAGTAAGGGGGCAGTGAGCTTGCCCGTACTGTCCTTGCGGCTAAGGCAGTGAGGGGACACATTGGGTGACATGCATTTCACTTCCCGACTGCAGCATCAAATACATACTCACGTGCAGAAATAAATTCTTGGGTGCAGAAAGAGGGAAGTGAATGCAGTAAGAATTTATTATGTGGGTCCTTTAAGGATAAATGGCTTTGAGTACTGTTTGCCGTATCTGTATGTCCAGCTTTACTAATGAGAAGCTGCTAAAGGTGTGACTCTTTGGTGAATCTTCCAGAAGATCTGGGGACTTTGCCTTTAGCAGCCGAATGTCTAAGAGGAAATCACAGTGTAAATGAAAGACAAATCCACGTGGATTCCCTTCTCTCCTTCTGCCCCAAACCCTGCCGTGGAGCAGCCACGTGACCCAAGGCACATGACCTCACCTGCCTCTGCTTCCTCCTCAGTTAACTGAGCTCATTCCTATCAGTTCCAAGTATGGATCAGTCAGGCAATGTTTTTGTCACACAAATCTCCTTTGTGTGAAGGATGGTCCTAGGAAGTAGAAGGGGTGTGCTGGTTTGCTGAGCACCTACCATATGCAGTCCCTTTCTGGGACACTTAATTTATTTTATTTTATTTACCTTTAATGATTTTTTAAAATATAAATTCCGTCCGCCAACATAGAGTACATCATTAGTTTCTGATGTCGTGTTTAAGGATTCATCTGTTGCATATAACAGCCAGGGCTCATCACAGCATGTGCCTCCTTAACGCCCTTCACCCAGTTACCCCATCCCCCAATCCATTTCCACTTCTGCAAGTTTCCTCTTCAGTTAGGTTTCAGGGACACTTTATTTATTTATTTATTTATTTAAAAAGATTTTTATTTATTTATCTGAGAGAGAGAGAGAGACAGAGATAGTGAGAGAGTGTAAGTGGGGAGGAGAGGGGGAAGCAGGCTCCCCGCTAAGCAGGGACCCCGACGTGGAGCTCGATCCCAGGACCCTGAGATCATGACCTGAACCAAAGACAGACGCTTCACCAACTGAGCCACCCAGGCGCCCCTTCTGGGACACTTTATACGCATCATGTCATTTATTGAAATCATACAAATCATTTCTGATTTATGGATGAACACATTTTAAGCTCCAAGAAGTTGTACAACTCTGCCGAGATCACGACGCTAGTTCCTAGCAGAGCCAAAGCGTGAAACCATCCATGGATGGATTGATTCATTCACTGATTCGGCCTAGAGCTATCTTCCTCACCAGGGGCTGTGGATCCAGAGTTTGCTAAGAAGAGATTCCTGCCTCCAGCACACCCAGAGCCTGGTCAGGTGGGCACTCTCCTGGCCCCGTGTCTAGCTTTCTTGTTAGAACCAACCTCCAGCCTTACCATCCAACGCATGCACCGTAGAATGCCCATGAAGTCACTCACGCTCCCCCTGAATGCTCTCGGCATTTACGTTAGTGGGAAGAAAGGGTTAAGGTGGGAATGAGATTGGGGGCCAAATGATAACATGACATCCCTATTTACACTTAAGATCTCCTTTCCAGAGACTGCTGCTTTGTGCAAACCTACTGGGATTCCTGAGCGACGTTAGGACGGGGACTCTGATCCTGAGTATTTTCTCGCAGCCAATACCCCGGCCCAAGAGGCAGTGAGATCCTTGGGCGGTGGGTCACGGTTGGGGCTGCATGTTTCTTTTTCTGTAAGGAGCTGGCTTCTAAGAAACTCATTAAACCTAGAATTTTTAGGAGATTTAGGGTTTTGCCACCTTGCAGGGGTGGCTCCTTCCCGGCGCGTTCCCTGGAGGAAGGGCTTTGAGGGAGCAGTGAACGCTGGGTTTATCTCCTGTCTCCTGAAGGGGCTGTCTTCTTTCAATACATCTGTGTTTTGTGGTCTCTTAACTCTGTCGTGACGGGCTTTCCTTGGCTGCATTTGAGATTCAGGCTGGAGGCTGAAAACCCAGAGCAGAAGCGTTTTAACAGGTTGGATGACCCAGGTAGCTGAGCCGGAGGGGAGAATGGGTCCGTTCTGGGGCTGGAAGGGACATGACAAGGCCGCTTTGTTGAATACGTGAACCTCAAGCCCTAGGACCCCTCCAGGGCCGGGAGCTCCCTGCTTCTCCGATGGCTCGTCTGTCCCCTGGAGGGCTGTGGTTGCGACAAGCTCTTTCCTCGCTTGGGTGCCATTTGTCCTCATGTAGATTTCACCCGGGGACCCTAGTTCTTCCTTTGGTCACCCACCAGGACGAGTCTGCTTTTTCTGGTCCAGGACGTGCCTGCAGAGATTCTGAGACTGAAGTGACGTCCCTGCTCTCATCATCTCACCTAGTTCTCTAGAAAGAGGGTGTTTCCAATCCCTTCACTCTCCGATGGTCCAAGCGAGCACCATTCTGAGGATGACAACTAGATGAAGATGACATCTCTTAAGTGAGGACAACTCTCTTTCCTGCGGGGCCTGGTTATGCCTTGAGATCCCTTCCAGAGAACTCGCCGGCAGTTACTGTGAATTCACGGCGTAATACAGAGACCTTAATGGTGCCGCTCCCATGCTCCACACTGTGGGTGTGATGGCGACCCAGCCCCCCAGGCCAGGCTCCCCAGCAGCTTGGAGTCAGAACTAGGCTTATGCTGCACTCAGAAGAGAGTTCTCTGCTGCCTTAGGACTGGGCTTTTGGGTGGAGGTGGATGCTTTTTCAAACCCAACTCTGATGCTCCCCTGAAGGGGGTCCAGGAGGAGGGCCGTCCTCGGCCTCTGCTGAGCGAGGTCTGCTGTGTAGACCAAACCCCTCTCACCCACCTGGGGCCTGCTCCACCATCTCCTGGGCTCACGGCTTAGAAGGATGTGGTTTTCAGGAAATAGATACACTTCTTTTTGGAGAAGCTCTTGAACCCACATCTAGGCAAATTTAGTTTATGAGGCTTCTACCATCCCTGGAAAATTCTCTCTGTGTCTCGGCCTCTATCTCTATTTCTGTCTCTTTCTTCGTCTTTGTTTCTCTCTCCCTTTTGTTTCAGTAAATTTTTAAAGCAAATTCTTGTAAATAAAAGGATTGACAGGTCACTAATTTTACTCATTTCCATCAACACTTGCAAAATGATGGTGTTCACTGTGTGTGTTGGGGGAGCAGGGGAGGGCAGAAATTGGAAGGTCCAAAATTGGGAGGCTACCCTTGGACAGTATGTGTGGACCTCGTGTGTGGAAAGTCCCTGGACAAGCGACTTCGGCTGGATACGCACCATGCTTGCCTTTCAAATCCCTGATATTTATGGTGCTTTCCATTCAACTGTCCTGCTGGATTTCTCCCTCCTTGGCTGTGAGACAATCCCAGCCCTTATCCCATCCTTCCCTAGGAGTGGCTGCTGTCTGGGGCTTTCTATAGAGCAATTCTTCTGCTGATTCTTTAAACCATGTGTCAGGTTCTGACCCACTGTGATAAGGGTGTGGGTAAGTAGGAGCTGGATTGGAATCCATACTGGTCGCATGACGACTTTGAGAGAGAAATCACTTTTCTGAGTTTGTTTCTGCTGAAAATGATGATTTGGGGACAGAGTGGATACTCTATGAATTAAATAGAAAGAAAGGTGAGGTGGATAGGGCCTGCTTGCCTGTCTTCCTCAGTCTGGCCCTGTATTTGGTCAACAGGTAAGGACCGGGAGACCACAGAACCGGCCCCGTGCCAGGTGCTGGTGGGACAGCAGGAGGCAATCACGTATGAAGTCCCTGCTATCCCGGAGCTTAATTTCTAGAAATCATACACGTAAGTAAGTAAAGCAGCAGTGAGTCAGGTTAGAAATAGGAGCCCTGGAGAAAGAGAAGAGTGTGGGGGCTCAGGGCGGCTGATGTGCGAGTACACAGGTTTGCACATGGGTCATGCACATGCGTGTTTAGGTGGAGCAGTGAGGGAGAGTCTCATGGAGCAGAGGTTGCCTGAAGGAGGTGAGAAAACGGTTCTGAGTGTGTGTGTGTGTGTGTGTGTGTGCGTGCACGCACATGCATGTGTGGTGTGAGGGCAAGAGCCTTCCAGGGCAAGGCATTGCCGTGGGAGAGTGCTGGGTTTGAAGAACAGCAGACAAGCCCATGTCCCCGGATCGTCATACACAGCGGCTGGCGTTCCAAGCAGCATCGGCAGATCTCTCTGGGCTTCCAAGGCCACTGTCATGTCTCGGGCTTTGCTCTGAGCCAGAAGGCAAGCCTGTAGGGTTTGGAGCAGCGGCACGAGATGATGTGACTCAGCATTTTGAAAGGATCGCTCTACACCTTGTTGGGAGTATACACTGACTCAAGGAGCCAAGCGTTGAGGACGCAGGGCCCTTGGCTGTGTTTCCGATGTCCAAGCTACTCTGGGCAATCCAGAGGGTCACCGTCTAAGCCAGGATTTTGAGGAGAGAAAGTCAAACAGTAGCGATGATAATAAGAACTAGGTCCCATTTCCCAAAGGGCTTTGCTCTGTGCTGGAGCATTACGTACGCTGTAGCAAAGGAGAAGTCGTGAGGCTGAAGGGCCAGGGGAAAGCCAGGGCAGCCAGCGTAGGACAGAAGAAATTGTGGGGGCTTGCCCCTCCCTCCCAACGGTAAGGGATTCGTAACGGCAAGTAAGTTAGTGAGGAGACATCACTACAGCGGAGCTGTTGAACATGCTGGACATGTGGGCCAGAAGCCTGCCCTCCTTGACCCCCCCATTCCTATCCCCACAGCCTGATGTAAAAGGTGGTAAGCAAGGTTTGTGGTTGTTGACATAATGTTTTGTGTAGCCAAGGGGGAGACAAAAACAGAAGAGACAGCCTGCCAAGCCCTGCTGCCCCTGGGCGGGATTGGAACCTCTTATGGAGCAGGTGATTGGAGGGAAGGTGGAGGTGTTTCCTTGGAGGTGTCTGTGGGAGCCAAGGTCTCCAGCCACCTGAACACATCTGCTAGGAGTGCCTCATGGGGTGCTTTCCGAAAGCCGGGGGAGACTGCCATCTGCTGGCTGACTTGAGTAATTACCCTGATGCTCAGCTTTGAGCATCAGGAGGGAAGTGTGTGGTTGGCATTGTCTCCAGGTCAGGCAGCTGTCTATTTTTTCTCTTTCAAAGCATCACAGCTTCTCATCAGTGTATATCATCTTCATTCTAATGTTTCGGGATACTCAGAAAAATTAAGCTGCTCGACCAAGATCTTTCGGTAATTGGAAAACGGGATTCAAGCTCAGCTCTAACTGCAAAGATGACTTTCAACAATTACAATCACACTGGCTTTGCAAACTGTCAAGTGTTATGAGGGAACCAGCTTATGATGGGGGTTCCTTGTGTGCCGAATGGAAGAACGGAGAGAGGAATAAGTACGCCGACCGATGCTTCTCCAGGCACTTGGCCCAAGGAGTCAGAAGATCCAAGATTTCAGTCCTTGCTCTGGCACTTCAAGGTCAAGTGAACCTCAGAGAAGTCATTTCACTGCTCTGAAACAGTTCCTTTACCTGCAGCTGCCCGTGTAGTGGGCTAATGGGAGCTGCTCATGTAGACTCGTGTGTGTGTGTGTGTGTGTGTTTCTGCAACACACGGAAATCTGTTCTCCAGTCTCGGCGAGGTTGGAGCGATTCTCAAGAGGAGAGCCTTTTCCAGCTTCCTTCCTGAGCTTTAAATTCACTTGTGGCCCTGGTAGTGGAGGGAGGAAGACAAGGGGAGGGAGCCCTCTGCTGGCCACAAGGATTCCACACCCACTGGAATCCAGGTGTGTGTGTGGGCGGGGGGGCACCTATGAGGATGTCCAGGACCCCACTGAGGCCAGAGGACAGCGTGGCAGGAGCAAATGCCTTTCTAGCACGAGAGTGAGAACAACGCTGATGTTGTCACTCCTGCCTTAAACACCACCAGCAACTCTCAGCTGTGCTCACAGGACATAAATCCTTCCCGGCAGCACCCCCACCCCCCTTCACACTTTGTGTTCTGCCACAGCCTCACCTTATGGCATTAATGCCATTCTAACAGTAACCTCCAAGGAGCTTCCCTGATTGGCACCTCCCCCCCCCCAATCCAAAGTCCGAGGAGCCAGGCCTGGTACTATGGGACCCTGCAGCCAGCCTTGGTTTTGGGGGCTCAGGGGGTCTTGACTCCAGCTCCACACACCCCTAATGAGACACTGGAGATGATTCTAGAAGACGCCCCTGCAGGAACTGAGAGAAGTTCTGGAACTGGGGTGTGGACGAGGAGCAGCTCTATGGGACCCCACGTCCTGTGGGTTTTTCCTTCTAAACATCTCTCAGAACAGTATGCCCCATCTCCAGGACAACATGCCTACTCAAACTCCATCACCTTTCCCATGGGCCCCTGTGGCACTTCCCGTCCCAAAGATGGCCTGGAGAAAAGATAGGGTCCTAACCCTCCCCTGCTTAGAATTCCTTAGCGGTTTCCCATTCAAAAGATTGAAATCCTTATCCTGGAGGGAAAGAACCGTCAAGACAGGATTCCTGGCTGGCTTTCTGCACAGTCTGGCCGTCTCAGGGCCTCTAGAGATACCCTGCCCTCTACTTCCCCTGCCTTCCTCCCTGATTGACTCCTACTTATCGTTTAGGTCACGATTCAGATGTCCTTTCTCAGGGAACCCTTCCCGGTCAGGGTCAGGTCCTCGTTAGATATTCCTGTAGTGTCTCGGCTTTGCTTCCCAAGCATACCCTCGGGTTGCTCATCTGGTGCGGTGGCTGTTGCCAGCCTCCCCCGGCATGGAAGCTCCTGAGAGACCAGGGCCCATGGTTACGTTGTTCACCTAGTGCTGGACCGATGGGGGGGTTATTCTGTACTGACTTTGAAACAGAAAGGGGAAAAGAGAATCCTTGGGGAGAAGAGAGCCGGTCATCACAGCCCACGAGACACCTCCCTCACCTGCCCCGTACTTGGAGTTGGCAGGGAACGGTGGGAAGAAGAGTGGCCTGGGAGGGGCAGGCCGAGAAAGGGAGAAGGTGGGATGGGTTGTCCCAATGGATGGGGATATGTGGGCAGACACTGTGGTGGTCGTGGGGAAACCAGCCTCCTAGGCTCTTTGATTTGCATTCCTTGTTCAAGGCTAGAAGTCCCTCCGCAGGTATCCAGTGGACAGAGTTCAAGTTACGTGCCCCAGCTCCTGCGGGGAGTGGTAGGGAGTATTTTCCCCTGTGGCTTCCATGGTGGGAGGTGGGAGTGGAAACAATGGTGTAGGGACAGCAGCCAGCGACAACAGTGGCGCCCAGTGTCAGGAGAAGGGGCCTGTCTGTCAGGGTCTCCAGGAGAGGCAGGAGAAGGGAGACTGTCTCCAGTGGTGCAGACAAAGAGGAGGAGAGCCGCAGGGGGTCACACCCTCCCAGGGCTGGCAGTGGCTGAGGTGTGGGACCATCCTCAGGCCTGAAGGGACTTGAGAGGGGACAGTTTTCTGCCAGCTGGAGAGAGAGCTGAGCAGGGATGGCCCATGGACTGGAGCTGTGCCTCTGCTAGGAGAGAAACTGTCAGCCCCCTGTGATGCTACAGAGGTGGCGCTGGAAAGTAAGGACCCTGAGCACCCTCCCCTCACTCTCCAGTGTCCCAGCACTTCCCATTCTGATGGCCAACCAGAAACTTGAGGGCACGGAGGTCCCTTGACATAATCCATGCAGGGTGGCCTTGAAGGGTACAAGCAGGGGGAAGGGAGAGAAGCATTTGGAGGAAGGGCAAAGGGAAAGCCAGACTCCCTGGAAATTCATCCTCAGCTGAGAGCGTTCCCGGAAGGCGGAGTCTCAGGACCCCTTCCAGGAGGGAGGCGTTGCTTAAAGGAACCCAGAGTCGGGGACTGAGGACATGTTTGAGGAGCGGCGAGCTCATGTTTTAACCAGGACGTGGGCAGCTCTGCGCGTCTTGGCTCGGGCCCTTCTGCCTGCCCATCCCCCCTCTGGGGGCTTCTGCAAGCAGGTTAAGGACCCAGCGCCCAGGTTAAGGACCCCTGTTTGATGGGGAATTGGATTCTGGTGTGACTTCTGGGAAGTACCTCACCCACTTCCTTACATCTGTATTTGCCAGGAGGGGATGGCAGGGGCTCTCAGAGCCTCCCCAGGGAGCTGCCAGCAGAGACTTAAGTCTCCCACTCGAGGCCTGGTTGTTCAGGTTTACACAGCAAGGCGAGCGTTGCTATAGCGGAATGGCAGGCAACGAGTCTTATGATCTGGAGCAGCCCATTGTGTATATAACGTGACAGCATTTATTAAAGCAAGATAAACCCAGCCGCGAAGGATCTGGCCCGAGCCATAAATTTTTCTGGTCCTCAAGTCTGAGCCACCACATTCCATTTGAATGAGGCCTATCAAGCCCAAACATTTTCATTAAATAAGTCCCTTTGCTGAAAATCCCCAAGAGAATGAACTGGGGATTTCTCCCCACCCCCCAACCCACCCCGTTTTCAAAGACGAATGTGTAAGGTGGGGTTCCGACCCCATATTTGATATTGCCCGAGTACAAGCAGATCCGCTCTGCTGGGCAGTGAGTTTCCTCCACCCCTAGGCGCATTCAGGCCGGGGCTGGGGGACACGGGGTGGGAGTGGTGCTGAGTGGGGGAGGGGGAGATCTTCCCAACAGACATTCTTTCTCTTTCTAAGATCTTGGTGTTGTAGGAAGGATCTGCTGAGCTTCTTTGTACTCCATCATTCCGCAACTCAGGGCACACATTTCCTCAGGAAAGGAGGGATTTTCATCGGGGTCCCCAGCGAGAGCAAGAACACGGGGGCCAGAGACCTGAGCTGAAATCCAGTCCTATGATTATTTGGGTGGGTAGCCTGTGGGCGAGTCATTGCCATTCCATGAACCCCAGCCCGTCATATATAAAGTGATCATAAAGACAACTGACTCTTACTGGCACCTCCTCCACACCAGGCACCACGTTCAGGGGCTCATCTGGCTGGTGTTTATTTTTTCCACAGAAATGCTACATAGTTAAGAAGTGTGAGTATTGATTGGGAAACTGAGGCACAGAGAGATTAGGGAACTAGGGGATGGTGGAGCCAAGATTTGAACTCAGCTAGTCTGCCGCTGGGCATGTTGATCCTTGCTGGGTTAACAGCTATCTCCTCATCTACATCATGGAATTTCTAGAAGATGGGTATAAAAGCATCTTTGAAACCACACACTCTTAGTCTTGAAAATATTGAGCAAGAAGCTGAGTCTCAAGTGGTAACCTTTCTTCAACCTCGTTCAACTCTGTTAAAAAAAGTGCTTTCTTCTCTTCCAGCCTGTAGGCCCCTTCTCTTCTTCCCTTCTTCCTAACTGTTCCTTTCTGTTCCTTTCCTGCATTCCTTCCTCTGTTCAAGTACGTTGGCTTTGGTGGAACTCAGGCTGAACAACGGAAGGCAACAACAGCCGAATTTAAAAGTACTTGTGCTTTTATTAAAAAAAAAAATACAATCAGGTACTGTCCAGATGTGTTTTGGAAAGGAAGATCTCTTTAAAAATTCTTAGTTTTCATCATTATTATTATATTAATAATATTAATCATATCCTTAAAATCCAAACAGTATTGCTTTTCTGGTTTTTGTTGCATGAAATGTAAAAAAAAAAAAAAAAGGCGGGGAGGGGGGAACGGCCTCCCATGACACACACCGAATCACTGCGAACAACAATAATGATACTTATACAGCTTTGTGTAAAATACAGCCGGTTCTAACACAAACTACCACGGTACAGCCTACCCCTCTCCCATTCCCAGAGCCACCCAAGACAACCACCTCGATGCCGTCAATGGAAGATGTTTGCTGATTCAAACAATAAAACAGACACCTGTGGAGACTGTTGTCTTTGGTGCGAAGGAAGTCCTCGCAGAGAAGGGGAGGCCAGTGCTCCTGTCATCGGCCCCCATGATCCACGGTCACCTTTATCTCCTGCCAAATACCCGGGTGTGGCTTGATGGTTGGACAGGTTGTATTGAGACTTTGGTAAAATTTGCTTCTTCCTCTGGGCCCTGCTCCTCTCCCACCCAGTTAGTTGTTCCTGGAATTTACGCCCGCTTGCGCCTGCCTTCGAGATTTCGAAAGTTGCTGGGTCTCAGCTTCATCTCAGCAAACTGGATGGAATATTCATGGCCCTTCCAATGGAACCAGTTGACGCCCTGTGAAAAAGAGAAGGCCTCCAGATGGGTTTCCACTAAGACAAGGTGTTCACCGACCGCTGCTGCTTGGTTGACGGGAACAAAGGGAGTTCTGTCTGAACCTGACCATTTGGTATCTCACAGCTGTCTACTGCCTATCTGTGTATTGATCTGTGTACTGAGAACTTGCAAAGGAGCTGGCTGAATCTGACTCAGTTTTTCAAATGTCCGTCAGAAGCTACCTGCATTTGCATTGAGCTTTGAGCGCCCATAGTGAAACAAAATGGTAGCTGGTGAAACAAAATGGTGGCTTGTGAAATAAAATGGTGGTTTGTGAAACAAAATGGTGGCTGATGAAACCTCCCATCAGTAAGAGTAGGTGCTGAAGGAATTCAGGTCATGCTTGGAGGTTACAGAATTGACTAGCTATATGCAGGGGAGTCTCTAGTTCCCAGGATTCCTGTGGACTGTTTTAATAAGGGTTTGTCTGGAATGGCAGGAAGAACAGAGGCAGAGCACAAATTTTACAACCTGACATATAGGGTTAAACCTTAAGGCTCTTACTTGAGACATAAATGGTCTTGAAGCAGTCATCAGACCTTTCTGGGCTTTAGTTTCACCATCTTCCCCCCGACCCCCCAACCCCTTCTGGGTCTGAAGTGCCAACCTTGGAAGAATGCTATGAGGGTTAAATGAGTTTGTGAGGGAGCGATCATAGTGCTGGGCACATTGTAGGTACGAAGTAAATATGACTTCTCTCATCTCCAACAGGGAAAATCATCGTTAGAAATTTGGCTAGAGATTTTTTTTTTCCTCAAGAAAAGATTATATTTGTGTCTGGGCCTCCTAATTCCATGTTAACTCTCCCACAGAGTCTAAAGATAGCAGAATCTGCCTGTCGAAACCCACAATGCCCCTTGCCCCATGGTGTGGTTGGGGGGTTGGGGACGGTCCAACCCTCTGCCTCTAGGCAGCCACCACCTCATTCTCTGACCTCTCTTCTCTTTAGCGACATGGGGCTTTGAGGAGACCTGGAGAAGTCAATGGCTGGTAAAATGAGGCAAGAAAATAGAGACACTTCATGGGATTCTGTTTGGCATTCATTGACTGCGGACGGTCTCTGAATCCAACTGGCAGGTTGGGTGTGAGAATGGCTGGCTCACCCCATGGGCAAATGCTCGCCCCATGGTCTTGGAAGAGCAGAACCAGGGTGGCAACTGAAAGATCCTGGGTCACTGCCCTTGAACTCAGTTCTGGTGAAGTACTTGGCCTGCCTTCCTCTGCCCTCCATCGTCCCTCGGACAGAGGTTCCAAGTGGGACGCAAGCCCTCCTTGTTCTATGCTGGGGACTGAGGCCAGAGAGGGAACGTGAGGTCACCGAGCCCACAAGGCTGCCAGAGCAGAGCCAGAGCTGGGATGGGGCGCCCCTAACTCCTTCGTGGCCTTTCACGTCCACCCACACTGGAGGTGGGGGAGGATGGAAAAAGAAGTTTCCTTTCAGGCATGCGTTTTTGTTTTTGTTTTTGTTTCCAGAAGGACTTTGTGTCACTTTGTAAGCAGGGAATGAGAAAAGAAAGGTAGTACAATAATTCTAGAGTGAAACTATCCTGGGGCAACATCGTAAGGTGGAAAGAACACCCCACTGATGCCCCCGCGTCACCTAGACACCTCCCCTTTAATCTGCTTTCCTTCTGGAGTTCAGACTCTGGCTCTGTCTGCTGAGAGCTCTCTGTTTTGGAATCCACTGACCAGTGGTCTCCCCAGGATCTTCACGGGTTAACAGGTGCTGCCTCGAGGATTTCATCCAACCTCCTGTGTCCCCAAGGTTCCTCCTTGCGGGAACAGAGGTGACACCATGTCCCAGAGGTTGCTGCCCCCTAGTCTCGGCTGGGACCAAGGGGCTGGGGTGCCCCCCTGTCACCTGTCCCTGACCCTCACAGTTGGCTCACCTGACTGTGGTTGTTGTCCCCGTACCTCCCCATCAGGTTGACACGGTGACAGTTCTTATACCAGAAAGCCCCCTTGTAGGACAGGGCGCAGTTGGTGATGGCTGAGTCTGTGTCCTTGTCGAAGGTGGAGAAGGATCTGCCGTTGTGGTAAGCCATGGAGTCACCTGCGGAGAGGAGATATGGGTCTGAGGAGTCCCAGCACAGGTTTTCCTCAGGGGCTTGGAAGAGCAGAACCGGGGTGGCAACAGAAAGATCCTGGGGTCACTGCCTTTGAACCTCAGGCCGAGAATTAGGGTCGAGCACAGGACTGGAGGGGAACCCCCGAGGGTTCATGGCTGTTGGAAGCTGCATAATGTGCCAGAAAGAGGCCTGTGATGGCTTTGGAGGGTTCAGCTCTCGCTCCACAGTGTGACCTGGCCCACATCAGGCCTCCAGCTGAGCCTCAGTGTTCTCTTCTAGAAAACGGAACCAGCGCATTGATTCTGCCCACCTCAGTGTGCGGTGGGGACAGTCAGTGGATATGAAGGTAGAGAGGTACGTGCAGCAGCTGTGATTTTCGCTACTTTGATCATTTTGTTTTGCATTCCTTTACAAAATGGAGCTCAGAGAGGGAAAGACAGGACTGGTATTTTGAAGCAAGGTTCAAAGGGTCTCAGATGCCTGGTTAAGGAGGAAGCAACCAGGAGCAGGTAGGTGTGGAGGAAACGAGGTGCCCTTCTGTGGAGCGCGGACTGCCGCCAGGAGCAGCTCTCCCGCGGTCCCCTTCCTGAAGGGGCTTTGGAGATGAAGGCAGAGAGAGGCGGGTGTAGCCGCATAACAGCTGCTCAGTGACCCCCGCCCGGTGACAATATCCTTCTTGCCTGAAGCCACTTCACTCAAAGAGATATTTATTGCCAGGTAATAAAATGTCAGACTCTTCAAGGGACACAAGAATGAAAACCATCTCGGCCCTTGGCTCTCTGTGTTCACTACCGCCACGCTGATCTCGCAAGCGCTTGGCCTCTCCTTAGACAGCAAATCTTTCTCTGGAGACTCTCCCCATTATGGATGTTTCCTCTTGGGGCTCAGAGAGGCTGGGGAGGTACCACAGCTTCTGCCTTTTCTGTTTTCATAGACGTAACCCGATGCCACCCCAGAGCAGAGAAGGGTGGGCGTACTGTCAGACCCGACCCCTCCTCGTTACCAAGCACACCTGTCTGCCGACAAGCCCGCCCCTGGGTCCACCTCAGGCAAATCACACAGCTTTTCTGGGTCATAGTTTCCTCATCTGTGTCACAGGGACATCTTCCTGGACCAGTGTCCCTGAGAATCAGAAGGGGGTAATGTTTGCGGAACAGCTTCAAAGAGGAGAGGCTCCTTTGTAGGTCTGAATGCGTGTGGCTTCCTTACTAACTTCTCCTCTAATGCGGAGCCGGTAAAGCACACAGGGGCCGTTCCAAGTCCATGACATCTGCACGATCTGAGCTAGCTTAGGCACCGGACAAGATCCACAAGGACCATTTGGCAGGTAGTGAGCTTCTGGTCATGAGGTCTGGGGGCTGTGGCTAGATGACCGCATGGCAGGGGATTCCCCTCGAAAGGATGCAAGCAGCTGGGGAAGGAGTCAATGCCTGCAACCCAGAGTGGGGACCACAGACCAGCAGCATCCCCAACAGTGGCAGCGCCAGGAAACCCATAGGAAACGCAGAACCTCAGTGTGTCCACATCTGTTCATTAATGGGATCCCTGGGGGGTCATATGTATAAGAAATTTTAATAAATAAATACATTTAGATGCAGTGGGTTAGGTGAGTCTCCAGGCTCAGTTGATATCTAAAAATGGGTAAGAAAAAGATGTATTGTTCTGATTCCCAATCCTGCTCTGCTTTGGTGACCAAAGTATCTACCCTACTCTGCCCAGCTGAAGTTCTGGTCTAGTACCTAGTAAGGATTCCGATTTTTGGCAACCACTCTGGAAAACAGCATGGAGGTTCCTCAAAATGTTGAAAATAGAACTGCCCTATGACCCAGCAATTGCACTACTGGGAATTTACCCTAAAGATACAAACGTAGTGATCCAAAGGGACACGTGCACCAGAATGTTTATAGCAGCAATGTCCACAATAGCCAAACTATGGAAAGAACCTAGATGTCCATCAACAGATGAATGGATCAAGAAGATGTGGTATATATACACAATGGAATACTATGCAGCCATCAAAAGAAACGAAATCTTGCCATTTGCTACAACATGGATGGAACTAGAGCGTATCATGCTTAGCGAAATAAGTCAAGCGGAGAAAGACAACTATCATATGATCTCCCTGATATGAGGAAGTGGTGATGCAACATGGGGGCTTAAGTGGGTAGGAGAAGAATCCATGAAACAAGATGGGATAGGGAGGGAGACAAACCATAAGTGACTCTTAATCTCACGAAACAAACTGTGGGTTGCTGGGGGGAGGGGGGTTGGGAGAAGGTGGGTAGGGTTATGGACATTGGGGAGGGTATGTGCTTTTGGGTAAATTGGAAGGGGAGGTGAACCATGAGAGACTATGGACTCTGAAAAACAATCTGAGGGGTTTGAAGTGGCGGAGGGGTGGGAGGTTGGGGTACCAGGTGGTGGGTATTATAGAAGGCACGGCTTGCATGGAGCACTGGGTGTGGTGAAAAAATAATGAATACTGTTTTTCTGAAAATAAATAAATTGGAAAAAAAAAAAAAAGATTCCGATTTTTGTTGACCCGATCAGTGGATGGATTCGTGAAGGAAGGGATGAGGGAGGAATGAGCTAAAAGCCTAAGGAAGGCTTCTGTGGTTCCGGAGGCAGGGCGTGTGGCTGTCCCCTACCTGCGGTCCCGCTGTAGCCCTCCACCCTCAGCTTGTAGCGAGTCTTGGCATCCCCCACGCTGAACTTGTCGTAGACGGCGTACGCGGTCTTCCCGTGGTCACGCAGGTCCACCCGGAGCTCGTACTGCCCTTGGGCTGTGATTTTGTGGAGGTTGTCCAGCCCTGTAGAGGACAGGCGAGGGTTACAGAGGAAGCCCGAGTGACTGAGGCCATTGCTTCTACTCCATCACCCTGTGGGAGCAGCGGTTGGGCTCTACAAAGAGGTTCCGCCTCGCACAGACCGGGCCTTGAGGTCTGGTCTGGTCTGGTCTGCTCCTCGCTGGCACAACACCAGGTGAAATCTAGGGTGTTTCTGAGCCTCAGGGAAATTCACGGTGTCATCTCTGCGCTGCCCACCTCCTAGGGCACCGTGAAGATCCAGGAGATAAGGTGGAGAGAGCACTTTTAACCTCCAAAGCCCCTTGCAGGAGGAAGGCAGTGGATGCTAAGGGGATGGACATTTCCCATGAGGGTGCTAGAGCGCGGAACAGTGCCCCCTGCAGGGAGATTGTGGGAAAGTGCGTGCTGCGTGAGTGGATGGACGGAGGGACGGATGGTGGCTTTGTGGTGGTGTTTGGGGAGATTTCAAGTGGCAGCTCTACTGCTTATTGCATAGATTCCTGTGAGCATATGAATTCATTCCTCTTTCCCCACGTGCAATCCGGGAATTTTGTAGCTTGCGCAGGTGCTGGGTGTTCCAGGTTATGGCTATAAGGCCCATCCCAGCACCTGGAGCCCAGGATGGAAACAGTTCATAGTATCAGTGAAGATGAGTCTATATGTGGTTCAGTGAATGACTTTAGTCTAGGCTATCCTTCACGTCTGGTTGTTGGCTCTTCCTGGACCAGACTTTTATTTTTAATGACCTAGAGAATTTAAAGTCTTTTCCAAGGAAGAGTTGGTATCCTGTGTCTACCACTAGAGCTACTGTTTCCTCTTAGGCTCTTTCTCTCCCATGGGTTGCTGTGGCTTAGGAACAATGGCAAGGAGGGCAGCAGAAATGGGCGCTTGGGACGCACACAGGCAGGGGTGCATTACCAAGCCAGAACTCTTCTCTGCGGTCCCCAAACCCAGCAGCATAGGCTTTCCAGTTGCGATAGAAATCCTCACGTCCATTCTTGCGTCGCAGGAACACCTGGAACATATGAATCAGGGTGCACGTTAGCTCTTAGAAGAAATAGAAGGCATCTCTCTGAGAGGAAGGGCATTGGAGCTGTGGGAAAAGCACCAGTCCCCAGCTCTATCTGTCACTAACTTGCTGTGTGACTCTGGGCAGGCCACCTCCACCTGAAAAACAGGGATTGAAAATATCACCCAGCTTTGGGTGATCACGATGGGTCAAGATTGGCTCATCACTTGGTCTAAATGCAACACTCTGGGTAGGACCCTGATATGGGGAGAGGCCATGCACATGGGACAGGGGGGATGTGGGCACGCTCTGTACTTTATGCTCACTTTGCTCTAAAAAATAAAGTTTATGGGACCCCTGGGTGGCTCAGTTAATTAAGCATCTGCCTTTGGCTCAGGTCATGATCCCAGGGTCCTGGGATGGAGCCCTGCCTCAAGCTCCCTGCTCAGCAGGGAATCTGTTTCTTCTTCTCCCTCTGCCCTCCTCTCTGCTCTTTCTCTCTCTCAAATTAAAAAAAAAAATTATTAATTAAAAAAATTACTACCCAGCTCAAACAGTATTGGGATTGAAATAATTCACATCAAACTCTTAGCACAGTGGTAGAAAGCAAAGGCTAATTAAGCCACATAATGGGTTCCATGACTACCCTCATTTTTATGCATCAGAGAGTTGTTTGAGGATCAGATCAGATAAATTACAAGAAAATTATTTTCTCTTGTTTTTTGTTTTTTTTTTTCCTCCCCAGCTTCTTCCTCATTCCTTTGTTTTAGAGACAGCTCCTGAGCGTCTCTGGAGGACAGGCACGATCTCGCAAAACCTCCAAACATCGGTGTCTGAGTATGTGAGTGGACGTGCCCTCCCCCCACCCCCGCCGCCCCTGCTGTGCCCTTTGCCCCCAGGCCCCAGGGCTGAGGACTGGGGATACTCACGATCCATCCACCCCCATCAGAGGTCATGTCACAGAAGACTTCCAGAGCCTGAGCCTTATCACCATTCAGGTAAATGGTGTAGAGGCCAGAGGTGGTGTCCCCATTCAGCATTGCTTGGGAGCAGTCCCGGGGGAATGGGTACAGGAGCCCAGCTGCAGGATGAGAAGGAAGAGTGGGCCTCTTAGAGCAGGAGGATTAGGGTAGGAGCTTTCAGACTGCAGCCCTACTGCACGCCGCCTGGGTATCTAAAGGCAAGCAGCTTGACCTCTCTCCAGCTCCGTTCTCTTGTGTGCAAGTCGGGGATAAATCCTCTTTTGCAGTGGTGCGATGAGGGTTTAAAGATTATGGATATAAGGCACCCAGCTCCGTCCCTTCTATTCATGGAGGTCACCAGTGATGTCAGCGGGGTGCCGGGGGGGCTGGAGAACAGAGCTGCTCTGAGGAACGAGTATCAGGCTGACCTTGATCTACCTCAAGCAGACCCAGGTCCTGGCAGGATGGCTGGGTGTCTAGCTCTAGGCGGTGGCTTGCTGTGGATCAGGGCATTCTACGGGGCATCTAACAAGCATGCTTTCTGAATCCTTCAGAGGATTTGGGAGCCAAAGACAAGGGTTCTAGTCTTGAACTTGCACTCCTTTGCCTCGGGACACCGGAGAAGTTATTTAACTGCTCTGAGCCTGGGAGGGACCAAACATGAATGCCTGGGAAACCTTCAAGTGCACTAATGTGATGCAAAGCAACGTCCAACTTGACAGAAACGCAGTCTTGGGCTGTGCTGAGCAGGTGGGACAGAGAGTGGGCTGTTCTGACCTGACCCCTCTGGCAAACGGGACCCTGGCTTCCGCAGCAACGTCAGCAGGGGTGCGCAGAGTGACTGGAGCTGTGTGTGAAGGGCAGGAGGCACTGGGATGCCCTCTGGGTACCCCGTGCTCTGGGCTTTCCAGAGGGTCCTTCTCCCCCTCTCAGGAATGAGCACGTCCTCTGAATTCACCAGAGAAATGCCCTGCATGTTTGCCGTCTGCAGACCACACCTGATGGCCAGCGTGGGGCAGCTTTCTGAGGCCCGGAACCCCTGAGCCCAGATCTTCCTCTCACTCGTGCTAGAACCTACAGTCATTTCATCTCTGGGAGCCTCTGCTTCCCCTGCAGAAAACGGGACCTGAGGATCCTACCAGCTTGGTGGGAGGACTGGTTTTGATTTTGATCATGGGCGGGTTTTGTAATGGCCCGCACGCTGAAGGAAAAAAAGGCCTCAGCTTATAGTGAGCCCAGCCCCTGGGCGCACACTGGGCAGACAGCACAGGGGTCTTGTGAGGAAGGGATACTTGTGAATCCCATAGATGAAGAAACTGAGGCTTGCAGAGTGGCAGTAACTTTCCTAAATCACCCAGAGCAAGTGGTGGAGATGGGGCTTGTGTCCAGAGCTCTGACTACTGGCCCTCCTTCCCTCTCACCATGAGGTCCTTAACCTCCTGCACTCACATTCCTCCGGCTTACAGGGAGAGGCAGGCACTGATCCTTTTAAGAGATTTGAGGGAAAAACTCAGTCATAGTCAGAGGAGAAGTGGAGGGTTGGTCTTGTCTCACAAAGTTCGATCTCAAAGCCCAGCAGCGCCCGGAGCTCCTTACTTGTGGTAAAGACAGTCTGGACCAACTTGCTCCTCAGGGGCCCGTTCAGTGCCTGGATCTTGGCCGTGTAGTGGGTGGAGGGGCTCAGCTCCGCCAGGCTATAGGAGGTGGTTTCTGGACCCAGAATGACTTCCTAGGGGTAGAAGAAAGAATGTAATAGTCCTTTGCCACATAAATCCTCAGGGTACAGATGATACATTCATTCATCCACCCATCCATTCATTTCTTCACTCAAAAGGATCCACTGAGTCTCACTCGATGTCAGGCTCCATGCTCACTTCTGGACATGAGAGACAGGGGAAGGAAGCATGAGCAAAGGTCCTGAGGCCAGAAGGGACAGAGGAGGAAGTAATGACCTAGGTGAATCACACTTTGTGCTGGGTGCTGGAGTGGCGGAAGAAGTGGGCAAAGACCTGATTTCAAAGGGCCTTAAAGTGCCAAGCTATGGAACTTGAAGCTTATCATGATAAGGAATGTGGATTCCCAAAAAGTTTTTGAACAAGTGAATGAAGAGAACCCAGCTTAACTTGGAAGCAAGATAAATCACACAAAGGGCAAAGGGTTTAGATTCTCAGACCAGTTATATCACTGGTTCCTAATAAGGCTCTTTTTCACAGTCCTTCGGGAAGCTTGAAAATAATACAAAGCCTGGGCTCTATCCCGGACTGGCTGCATCGTAAGAGCCGGAAGTGGGGCTCTCCCAGGCACATACTGAAGAAGCTCCCTGAGCTGTTCGGATGCAGTCAGCGTGGGGATCTCGTCAAGGGATGACTACGGGAGCTCAACAGGCAAGGGCAAAGGCCTGAGCCGACCCAGCATGTCTCCTTCTAGAACAGAGATATCCAGGAGAGGCATGTGTGTCCCTCCACCACCAGACCTCTTCGCACTGCCCCCCCTGTAGTTTGTGACTGCTCTCGGCGCTGCTGTCTGGAGAGCATTTGTTTCAGCTTTCAGGAAGTCTTCCTCCTTTTCGAATCCTCTTTCCAGCTTCCAACGCCAGTGAATTCACTTTTTAGCAGACGACCTTGGTGTCTGGTATTGGAATTCAATCTACACTGCTAGCAAACCCAGCCCAGCCGTGCTGTCACCTGCGAACATGGCCGGCGAGGTGTAGACAATACCGAGTCAGTGCAGAGGTCCTGCAAGGTTCTCTCGCCTCTTCATGCTGGGCAGGTGGGCTCTCCTGAGTCTTCCATGGGGGAGGGACGCAGGGGACTGACTTCCAGAGAATCTGAGGGACCCACTCTCACTCTGTAAGTGGTGGGGGCAGGGGCCAGTCTTACCTCCTGTCTCCCCACAACCTGTCTAGGACTCTCTCCTCCTGCACCAGGTTGGTTTTCTCGAGTGAAACATACAGTGATGGGTAGACATGCAGGAAGGTAAGTCAGTAGGCTGACACAGGTGACCCAGTGACCTTTACGTGGCCCCCAGGTCTGGTCCCTGGGGAAGGATCAGCTATTAAGCTGGGTTCATTGAATTACTTGGGGATAAAATTACGACTCAGCTCTCTCAGCGGCTGTGCGAAGTCCTTTTCTAGGCAACCAGGGTAGATCGAAATGAGGCTCAGGACTTGAGGTAAGCTCAGTTCTAGAAAGGGCGCTGGTGAGTCCACTGCACTCATTTTACAGATGGGAACGCGACACCCAGAAAAGTTGAGGGACTTGCCTCCACGCACACAGTGAGTCAGTCTGTTGTTCTGCCAAGTTAAAGAAGGGCCACGGGAGTAACTAGAAATGTGTGTCCACATCTAGTCAAACATGGCGGATTGGACATACCAGTTTAGCTCTTTAGAATGAGAGTGAAGGGACAGAAAGTACAAGTCCACGAGGATGAAGCGGATGACAGATGAGATAGACAGAGGCATGCCATGTCCACAGAATCCTGATGGATGGGAGGGGCTGTGGTGGGGTACCGAGAGAGGGGTCAGAGCCCAGCAGGCTGCGGGGACAGCTGGCTGAGTGGGGGTGGGGGAATGCCGCAGGGCTCAGCAAGTTCAGGAACGGAATGTGTACAAAAGCAAAGATGCCTTTGAAGGCCAGTGTGGGGCATGGCTGAACAAAAGTTTGTTTAACAGCTTAAATAAGGAACAGATCCGCCCCAGTCTGGATGGCTGTCCTTCCCAGTCCAGATGAGAGGCTGAGATGTACTCTCTGGAGACACTGAGTCAGAAGGTAGGCTCTGGATTCCAGTCCGCCAAGCCCAGCGGAGCTAACTGGGAACAGAATTAAAGGTGTGTGCACCGTGGGGGCCCAGGCTCCTCCTCCAACTCCACTCCTGGCCGCTTGGCTTGAAGGGTTTGGAGGATCCTCTAGGGAGGTGGATTAGCTCAAGAGAAAAGGCTTACAGAGCTGTTACTTTCGAGTCCCCCAACAAAATCGCTGGGTACTTGCTTACTCTGTGGTGAGCCCCGTAGCCCCGTTAGTTGGCAAGCCCCATGTCTGCAGTCGGAACTCCCAATAAGCTGTTTTGTTCTTGACTCAAGTATCAAAGGACCATCAGACACTGAGCTGAAGTCTCCAACATGAAAGATGAAGACCCAAACCAAACAACAGCAGTGAAACAGAAAAAGAAAGAAAGAATGAATGAACGAACAGAACTTGGAAGAAACATTATGCAGGTTGTAGAATAAAACACCAGTAACAGGGCACCTGGGTGGCTCAGTAGGTTAAGCCTCTGCCTTCGGCTCAGGTCATGATCCCAGAGTCCTGGGATCGAGCCCCCCAATGGGCTCTCTTCTCAGCAGGGAGCCTGCTTTTCCCCATCTCTCTGCCTGCCTCTCTGCCTACTAGTGATGTCTCTCTGTGTGTCAAATAAATAAATAAAATATTAAAAAAAAACCCCACCAGTAACATATACTCTTAGAGATAAAGAGGAGAGGATAGGCGGAATACACTAGAGAAAGACGGATGAGCCTGGAATAAGGAAAAGATTGTGGAAATGTAGAGTGTGATGACCAAAATGAAAAGTTCAATAATGAGTTCAGAAAATAAAGTTTAGAGATCAAGTTCACTTGCATGAAAGGAAGGGCTAAAGTTATTTCAAATTGGAAGGTAAAAGAAAAGATGTTAAGGGGCAGAGAATATAAATAACATTTGCCGTAAATAGTATTAATAATTGTTGTCTAAAGAACGTGGTGACGTATGTTTCAATATATAATGAAATGACGCCATCTGTGAGATTGTATCTATGGCAAAGATGCTAAAGAAACCCTTGGCTTTTGCTCAATAAAACATTAAAAGACCATGCACCCAGCTCCTAGAACGTCCACAAGTCTTGTGAGCAGTGGTTCTTGACCTATCAAAACTGGACTCTGGTTAAAGGGAGACAGGGAAGCTGGAGATATGATTGAGAAGGTCTGGCATGGCATCCAATCCCTGTTAATTTTTTTTTTTTTTCAGCTCCCTAGCTGCACTGAGATGCAGAAACAGCCCTGGGGTGATTTTTCTCTCCACTGAGGATCACATCCATGTTTCAAATGGCAGTGGGGAGTTTATATACTGCAAGATACCTTGACTGTGCCATCGACAGATTCATACACCAGTAGGTAACCAGTGACTGACGCCCGGGGGGCTCTCCAGGTGAGGAGGGCGGTTTCCGACAGAACTTCAGTAGCAGTCAAGTCCCTTGGAGAATCAAGGTCTGCAGAAGGTAAGTCATTTGTTAGCAAATATGTCAGCAACTCTAGGACAAAACTCCCTTGGCTGGGTTATTAGGAAGGCTGGCTTTCCCTACCGTTCATCTATATGACCTTGGGCGGAACCTTCCCCATCTGTAATGAGGAGGCTGAGTCATGTGATCTCTAAAGACAGAATTCTCTGTGGTTCGTTTCATCCTAAAGGTCAGATGTTCCTGAGCCCAACACACTCTAGATTGGCCTTGGGTGGATTTGGGGAGAAAGACACAGCTGGGAACATGATTCCCAACCCCTCTGGGTCCTGAATAAGCAAGCGGGCAGATGAATGCTAATATTGGCATTTACCCCTACCACAAGAGGATGCCTCTTCACTTTCCCTGCCTGCTGCAGTTTGCAAAAAGATCTCAATATATAAAAACCCAATGGACATCTAGGAAAACATGCCTGAAAAATCCTTCTCTTAAAAATATTTCCCTGCCTAGAACAAGGATCATTAAATACTGGGTTGAGGCCCAATGGGGACAGGTTTTACACTTTAAAAAAGCCCTCGTCTTAAAACCATTTCCTAGTCCATGGGGAGAAGGTTGTCATTTCAGTTCAAAAGGAAATGATGCGTTTCTTAAGGTCCCGATTGAGGGGGCGCTGGTGAATTTAGCTGATGCTGATGTCATCACATTGCAAGGATCTGACTTAAGAAAGAAGGGGTTGGAGAGCATGGGCGTTTAAGATGGAGGCTGTGGGTGGGCTGCTTCCAGCTCCCGGCGTCTCTGTACCTGTTGTGAATTTGGCAGTGATGACGGAGCTCTTCTGGGGCCCTTTCTCTGCAAAGATCCTCAGTGTGTACTCCGTGGCAGGCTCGAGGTCGGTCAGAGCATACTCCACCGTGTTCCCGGACACTGTGCGCGTAATTTCTGGCACTAAATATGAAATACACACACCGAGACGGTTACCGCTCCCTGTGCGAGCCATCAGTGCACTTGGCACATGGTGTGCACACCTACTTCTAGCAGAAACTTTCAGTGACCCTGCAGAAAAGCAGGTCTGATTTCTGAAATGACTCAAGCCCTGTTCTCTTTCTTGATCACTCACTTCATACACAAAGGATTTATCATATGGAGACTGGATTTTTCCATGCATCAAATCAGGAGGAAGGGGACCTGGGGGTCAGGAAGTGTTGCCATATGGCTCTGTCTGGGGGAGCTTTGCAGCGGAGGCTCAGGAACCAGCTGGAGGAGAGCTGCAGCTAACGTCTCCAAGCCTTAGGCTGCCCAGATTTAATGCTACTTGCTCTCCCCTCTTTTTCACTTACTCTCATGTGCTTTTATAATCTGACAAACGTTGTTAAATCACGAGGCTGGAGAACCACAAAAATTGGGCAGCTGCAGATGTACGAAAGCCTCGTTACTGCATCTCAGACCCATTGGGTCAAGTCCAGTGGGGAAACCAAAGCATGGCGCCAGGTGGGTGTGTTTATTTCCCGATCACAGGTGACCGACCGACCACCTGGGCTGGCCGGGGACTGAGAGATTTCCCAGGGCGTGGGACTTTCAGTACTGGAACTGGGGAAGTCCTGGGTAACCTGGGATGAGTTGATTGTCTTGTTTCTCACCCATGAAACCCCCTCTTGTGGACCAGGCCCTTTTCTAGGTCTGCCTCTACTAATCCCATCTTCCCTCTGAACAATGCTCTCGTTCACTGTAGGTACATCACCAGCTGCCCTGACTCAGAGTTCGCTCATTGGGAGTATTTGAGAATTGAAGAGATGAATGAGTGAATGAATAGAAGAATAAAAAGAACAAACCCCCAAATCTCTCTTCCCACACTCTCCCGCTTGCTCTGTGCCCATAAAGAACTCTCTTAGGTAGTGACCCAGGAGTGAATGCAGACTTTCAGAGGCCCCAGGCATGGGTCACGGTGTCCCTCCACGTTGTCACTGCATGTAAAACAACCCTGGACTGAAAAATAGGAAACTTACATATGCCTTGGGATTCAGATAGTGAAGTCTTTTCCTAGAGTAGTTCATTACAAAAGCATGAATTCATTCTCTGAAAAACAATCTCTTTCTCCTCTCTCTTCCTTGTATTTGATCTTATGTTTGGGTGGCGTGATGTGTTGGTGCCCCAAACAAGTGTTTAGTCGGCAAATAAGCAAATTGATTAGCACAGATGTCAGCAAACATGAGGACAAAAAATTTCTGATTTCTCCATTGCATCTGTTACCTCCTCTGTAGCCTCTTAAGAGGCCCAGGCTCCCCAGGGCCCCCTGAAATAGCCTGTTTATGACTATGGATTCTGAACTTATTCTTTGTAAGAGATGGGAGCTGCTGCCTGGAGAGGAGGGCTCATGGTGACAGGCAGGGAGAGTAACAGGAGAGGGGGACAGGCTGGGGGAACACATGCATGCTGGAGATGTGCCCTTAGTTTTCTTCCAAATGGCCTACTTCCAAATAGCCCCAGTAGGGGCTATACCATTGGTTATACCAATGTCTTGGTATAACCACAACATTGATGCCCTTCACTTGTCAACAAGCAGGGGAGGATGGGTGAAGCCTCCCTTGCTTCCCTTTGGTCAGGCCCTCCGCACCGGCCTATCCAGCCCTGGCTTTAGCCCATGAGTCTATTCTGAGAACCACAAGGACATCACTGGCCTTCCCAAGCTACCCATGTCTTTTTGCCATCCTGGGCCAAACATGACAGGGAGGAGGGAGAACGACACAACAGACACCCCCCCTGGTGAGGAGGGTCGTAGACATGGCCTTACCTCTCTCCCCTGTGTAGGAGATGATGTAACTATCCACGGGGGCGAGGGCTGGCTGCCACATGGCCAGGGCTTCCGTGTCGGTGATGTTGGATGTCACCAGGCCAGATGGGCCATCCAGAGCTGCAAAGAAAGATGATGGTATGTTGGAGAGCTAGGCCGTGGTGGGGTCAGACATCAGCCCGCAGCTGCTCCGCTCTCTCACTGCTCCTGGACTCCTGGGGTTGGGACGCGGCGCCTGGTGTGCGCAGAGTTCCGCACCCTGAGTCTGGAGTGGGGACGCCCTGGGTTTGAGTCATGATGCCTTCCCTTGCTGCCTGGGCTCTCTTGGACCTCGGTGTCCCCACTTGTGCAAGGGGAATCCTCATTCTATCTGGCTTTATCCTCAGTGATACTCTGGGGCTCACACGATAGTGGAGGTGGAAAGGAGCTGTATAAACATCATGGATGTTATCGCTGTGGTTCATCACTGTTCCCAGGGCAAGAACTTACAAAACGGGGAGCCTCCCAGAGTCAGGGCTGCCAGAGGCTCTTCTGGGCTTTGAGTGAGAGCACCAGTAAGGGGGCTGGGGGGCACTGTGGAGCCCCAGAAGCTGGCAGTCCCCGGTTCTAGTGTGCCTTCTCTGCCTAGTGTCTGTGTGTCCTCCAAACCTCATTTCTTCAGGTGTCCCAGGGCAGCTGCTAGAAGGATGAATGAGGCACTGCATGTGTGAAACGTTCTGGGGCAACGCTCGCTCATGGCCGCTGCTATTAGTAACGCGGCTGTTAACATCACTGGCATCTTTGACGTGATTCCCAAATGACTTGTACTGACAGAGGACGCTGGCCCGTTTAACCGACCCCTGCGACGACCCAGCATCCCTTTCTCAGAAGTTAATGTAAATAGGACTATGATCTTCTTGCATTTGCATTTATGACTCAATTATCCCAGAACAACGGCCCTGGGAGGCTGGAGGGCAGCTGTCAGCAGCTCATTTCAGAGACAAGGCTCCTGAGCCCCAAGAGAAGTGATGACCAGCCTGAGAAGCAGGCGGAGGCAGGGTACTTTCAGGAGCCCACATGGTCTCTCCGAGCTCCTTCCTGCTGCAGCCCGTCTGTACAGGATCTCCTTTAAATGTCCAGGACAGTGGGCCTCGGGAGGGCGTGCACCCACCGTCTGCAACCGGAGAGCCCGTGAATGAAAGATTTCTATGGGGGAAATACGGGCCTGTGTGGAGAGCACAGAGGACTCTGGGTTCAGAAGGGATGTTATAATTGCATATAATCAACTCTTTTCGACTATTAGGGTATTTTTAAAATTTCCTATGAGGCCCGCTCTTTGGATCCCTTAATGGATTAGACTGGATAATTGCTCTTCTATCAAAGGATAAATTGTTCAGAGACATGGCTGTCTGAAGAGAAATTTTCCACTTCATTCTCCCTCAATGCAATTCATTATTTCCCCCTCCTTACAGTACGTTGTACAAATCAGGTTATAATAGGAAAATAATCCTCTATTTTAGAAGGACACGGGGCTTGGAGTGAGACTGACCTAAGTTCAAATTTGCTCCAGCATTTAGTAGTTCGGTGGCCTTGGCCAAGGTATTTCTTTTCCCTGGATCTCAGTTTTTTTCCTCTGTAAAATGGGAATGATAGAAGGCATTTTCATGGTTTAAATGCAAAGGGTTTAGTAACAGTGCCTGGCATGCAGGAGCTGCCCAATCAGGAACGGTTACTTTAAAGCAATCCCCGTTCTCTGTCTGTGCGAGGCACCTGCTTGAAAGGATTCCCGGCGGCTTCACGTGCACAGTCATTTACATCTACAGGTTGTTTTAAATAGATCATGTCATAAATTATGGCACCCTGCAAAGGAAGCAGAGTTGTACCCATTTTACAGAGCAGGAAACTAGATCCTAGAGAAATTAACTGACAGCTCACGTATCTCTAAGTGGTAGACTTGACATTTCAATGTAGGTCAGTAAGACTCCCAAACTGTCTTCTTTCTTCCACACTAACCCAAGAAATGAAGGCCCAGGACAGTAAAGGATGAAATCAAGGTTACCCTGCCTGTAAGAGCCAAGCGACCAGAAATGAGGTCTCTGGTGCTCCACATTCACTCCATTTTCCACTAGGATTTCCCCAAATAAAAGAAGTTTTTCCAGCTGCTGAGTCACAAGCAATCGTGCATAAGGTGAGAAAAACACCTGTGGTGAATGATCCCGAGACTGGTTCGCTTTCCTCGAAGCCCTTCATGGCGACAACACTGACAAGGTACTCCGCTCCCGGTAAGAGCCTCACTAGCCTGGTCCGAGTCTTGGTTCCATCCACGGTTACCTCTGACGGTGTCCCTGGAACATGGCAAAAGCAAGATCAGGATTGGTGAACCTCATCAAAACTTACTATTGCCCCAAGAACGGGTGTATCTGATTTGAAACGAAACTATATTTTGATCCAGTACCATTTTTTTGACTTCCTCTCATTTACTCCTGCCCTCTGGCATAAGAGAAGACGTCTTACTTTTTGTATAATGCTTTTTTTCCATCCGTGCAGATGCCAAAAACCCAGCCAGGAGGGGAAAAAACATGAAGTCACAATGTGCTAAAAATGGCAAGTTTCCGTTCAGTAGAGAGCTGGAGTGTTTTTATTTATTTATTTTCCCCCACAAAGAATATGAAAAGCTAAGTATGTAATGTATATCTCATCTATTTAACCCATTGTCTTAGCTTTGGAGTATACAGACTCCCTTCCCAGCAGACAGCCTACTCTTTTAAGGAAAGAAGTTGGTCATAGTCAACACTGTGTTCTTATATTTATGAAGAAGGCCTCAATTTCTGTTTCTTAGAATTTCAGGGCTGGTAAAGAGCTTATATACCAGCAAGCCATACTTCTATAGAGCTGTTACAGCCTCGCTCTGAAGAGGTATCAGCCATGCTTTCTGGACACACTACCACCTGCCAGAATGTCTTTGCACAGATCTGATGGAACATCCCCCCTGCCCCCACCACGGTCTTTGTTGTGGTCCTTGTGCGTTGAACTAGAACTCCCAGTTCCACTAGCAAGGCCACAACTCCCCATCTGCATGGAGACAGACACATCTGAGGACCAAAGGGTAAAACCTCACATACATGCAGGTCAGGATCAGCTTTTCAGATGAGTGTGCTCAAAGAGAAAAGGACCAGTGTATTTAGAGTCTCTGCCATTGTGTGGGAACAACATTGGGGTCCATTTCTCATAGGAGTAGAGGGGTTTCAAGGCCGGAGAGGGTCTTCATAAAATGACCCTTTGCAAGGCACTTCCTCCAAGGATCTTACTCACAGCCCTTTACAAATGAAATCTACAGAGATGGTCTCCAACAGAAGAAAGTAATTTTCTTTGGTCCCATTTGGGAGGCTGGGAGTTATGAGAGTCTCTTCACTATCCCACTCAAACCCTCCAGGGGCTGATCCTCCCCTCACCCCCCTTCCAGGGCCCTACCTCCTGCAATGGGCACGTAGGTAACCCGGAAGCTCTCCACCTGGGCAGAGGGCGCCATCCAGCTGACAGCAGCCGAATCTTCAGTGATGTCTGAAAAACTGATCTCCTTCGGAGAGCCCATGGCTGTCAAGGAGAAAGCACATGAGAAACCCAGAAACAGTCAACTCTCTTGCTCGTCAATGATTCTTTCTGGATTCCTTATCTAAGAAGACTCAGCCTCTAGAGTTAGTGTCTGAGCCAAGCCTTGAGGATGGAGAATGCGGTGATCTGTGGTCAAGTTGTGACTTGAGACAGAGACAACTGGTCTCTCATTCAGGCCCAGGGCCCAGCGCCGTAGAGCTGGCATTAGGTTTTGTTCAAGTAGAATGTTAAAACCACAACTGATACCTGAGGGAGTGAGGCTGGGTGGTTTCACAGCTTGGAATATGCCATCCTATAATTTCTCAGTTGTAGCATTTTTCCCCCCCAAACCTTTGCTTTCTAGTTCCTTTTATTAAATGATTCCAAGACTTGACAATTGTATGGTGCTTTGTAACTGATAAGGATTACTCCTCATTTAGAAACCTCTGAGAAGAAGGTGTGGTTGTAGCCATTTTACAGAGGAGGAAACTGAGGCTTGGTTCACTGACACATGTTGCTGTGGTATGACCTTTCTGGGCCCAGGACCGGGCAGCAGAGCTGGCGCAGCCCGGGGATCCTGGAAATAACATTGACATGGAAACTGACCTCGACGAACCCATTCCCAGAACTGGATGGAGGTCCAGAGCCTGGAGAGCAAGCAAAGTAAACACAATACCTCCTGCACATGGGTCTACCTGTGGGGAGAGCCTTGCCCATGGGTCAGTTTCTGCTACATAAATACCTCCCCCCAAAACCCAGTTTCTGCTGGCTTTTTCTATGTATTTTTTGGCTTAGCTCTTTGCCCTCTTCAGCTGACCATATTTAATCAGAGAGATCAGGAAACAATTTTCAGGTCTCCGGGGAGCTCATTTCCTCATCTTTTCCCTCTCCAACCCACATTGATCATTAAGTTTTAAAACCCACAGCCCACGTGGGGGAGATGTTTTTCCCCCTCTCCATTTCTGTTTCTCTCCTCTTTTGGCTTTCTCCTGTGACCTTTCCTCCTGGTAGTCAGACTCTGTGGCTGCCTGGGGTTCTGCCCTTTCCTTGGAACCAAGCTTTGAAACCACAAGGGCTCTGGAGCCTGGAAGATCTTGATTGTCCAAATACCACGGAGGGCCCTGGCAACCTGGGGTGGTTCCCTTCACTTCTGTGAGCACCAGTTGCTCCATCTGTCCAGTGGGAGAAATCATGTCCACCTACGGGAATATTTTTCAGGATTAGCAGAGCTAATGGGTGTAAAACCCCTAACAGAATCTGGCAGAGAGTAAGAATTCAGTAAAAGTGATTATTCTCTCTTTATTTTCTTCCCCATATAATTCTTTTTCCCATGGGCTACCCTGATTTTGAAGCAATTCCCAGGAAAGATCTGGATAAGGTTGGCTGAAAATAAAACCCAGTGAGGTATGTGCAAGCAGGCACCGGGACTCTCCTGTGGCTAGCATGGTCCAGGTGGCCCTTCGCTCTGACTGCAAGCCTCAGCACATTTTAGATGGATCTCTGTGGCCACGGCCTATATCTCTAGATGCCAGATTTTCTCATCTACAGGGCAATATTATCTGCCTTGTCTTAGAAGACTTCAGAATTCATTGTGTCATACAGCATGCACACCTGAGGGCCGTGCTCCATCAGAATGGCAGCGGGGAAATAGCTTTGCTTAATAACTTGACGGAATGGCCTGGGAGTGATGGGAATCCAGGCTCAGTGCTGTGCTATTTTTGGATGATAGGCCTTTCTCCGTGTGAAAGACTATGTGTTATTTTAGTCTATCTCCTTCTGTCATAAATAGAGCCCATAAGCCTCTAGCACCACAGGAGAGGAGATGGTCAACAGGAACCTGAAGACAGAGCCTCCCACAGCAACTGAATCATTCTGTTGAAGAGTTGGGAGACATAAGCAAAGTGATGCCTCTCTTCTCCCAAGTGGATGCTTGGTTTTCAACAAAAACTCCATTAAGGAAACATTTGGAGTTGCTAAAAACTCCCAAGGAGGTAGAAGAAGGCTTCTATCTGCAATTTGCTTAAAAAGTTGCCATGCCCAAATCTGGAGCAAATGTCCATCGCTTTAATGAGGTGGCCATGAAAAGTCATTAAAAAAAATTATTCTCCCTTCAACATGTTTTTACCAAATACTTAATATGTCCCAGGTCCCATATTAAGCTGTGAGGATAGCTACTGGAACCAGTATGGTTTAAGAGCAAGGATTTGGGGGTTAGACTGACCTGGGTTTGAATTTTGTTCTGCCTTTCCTAGGTAAAAAAAAAATCCCTTACCCCCTTAGTCTCAGTTTCCCCAACTGTGAAGTGGGTTGAATGTGGCTCTCCCTTGGTCTGGCTGTGTCATGGTGATTCGTGGAGATAAGTGTCCATTGCCCTGCCCATGTGGCATGGAGGACATGCCTTGTAATTGGTGGTTACAGTCTCTATGCCTCATGGGAGTTAGAGCTCGAGGGACGGAGCGTGAAGAGCCTGGTTCACACAGAAGTGGGTCTCTGCAGGCCTGCTGGGTCAGGCCCCCAGACACAACGTCATTGCCACTTGGTGGTGCGTGGTTTCAAGTGCATCTGAATTGGAGCTGGGCAGAGGAGTTGTGAGGTTAACTGGCTGGGAAAGGGGGCTGGTTTCTGGGAATTGGGAGAAGGGGCACTGACTACCCCCATGGCCTCTGGGGTGGAAGGGAGTATAGAGGGTATGTGTTTGGGGGTGGTGACGGGGACAGGTGAAGGAATCATCTCAGGCTCCTCACTAAGCACAATAATGTCCAGAAGAGGAAGACAAAGCTATCACACTCCGTGGCTGGGTTTTTAACTATTTTTTGTCTGTTCCGGAGTGCACGGAGGCACACTGGTGTTTAGCTCCCCAGAGACCAAAAATGCTCCTGGCAACTCAGGACTTTCCAAAGAGGGACCACGGCTGTTGGGAGGAAGTGGCACAAACTTCCATTTGCCATTGCAAATACAGGGATCAACCTATGAATCCATCAGTAGGGGCTGGGGATGCAAAGAAGGCGTATGGGATTATCTCTCTGATCCAGTAAGCAAGAAACCCACATATACCAAACTGTAGAAGAGTGGTTTTCTGCAAATCTTTTAAAAAAGAGAATAGATTTATGTCTAATTTTGCCTATTTCTACAGACAAGGAAGTGGCAATATTGAATGCCTGTATTTTGAGCAGCTAGGGAGCAGGGACGGAGTTGCAGAGAGACTTTGCTATAGATCCTTTCTAAATTTTTGAACTTTGAACCAAGCACCCCTTTAAAAAATTAAATTTACATGAAATCACCCAAACATAGTAACAGTTAATATTGTTACAAAGGGCAAGGAAACGAAATATTTGACATTCATGATCTTCCTTAAACCTCATGACTGAGGGGCTCCTGGGTGGCTCAGTGGGTTAAGCCTCTGCCTTCCGCTCAGGTCATGATCCCAGCGTCCTGGGATCGAGCCCCACATCAGGCTCTCTGCTCATTGGGGAACCTGCTTCTCCCTCTCTCTCTGCCTGCCTCTATGCCTACTTGTGATCTCTGTCTGTAAATAAATAAAATCCTTAAAAACAAAGAAAGAAAGAAAAAAAATCTCATAGCTGAGTTCTGAGTTAAATTCTAATTGCCAGATAGGGAGACTGAGGCTCAGAGGGGAAAGGAGACTTGCCCGAGACCGCACTGCTGGTAGAGCAAGGATTAAGCTCCAGGGACTCTCCCCAGAGGCTCTAGGCCAAATTGCTGTATGTGCAGCCCCTGCCCTTGACCGCCCTTTCTGCCGCTGGGCACTCGGGTCAGGCAGCTGGTGCTCTGGGAGTGAGAGGAGAACCTGCAGCAGCTTTGATGAGGATAAAGAGGAACAAAACATCCCAGAGAAGGGTTTACAACTACGCAGGGAAGGAAAGAAGAAGGAGGATGGAAAAACAAGAGGGAAACATCATAAAACACATGAGGTTACAATGGAATAAGACGTATTCTGTCTAATGGAGTCACCTGTCCTGTCCTTTCCAAGTACAGAGCAAGGGACGCAGGCACATGTGGGCGCGCGCGCACACACACACACACACACACACACACGCACTCTTACTTCTCATTGGCTTTGAAATACCAATCCCCAGAATAAGAAACTGAAGAAAAGCTTTTCCGAAAGAACAGAGTCTGTCTTTTTTTTTTGGTTCTTACAAAAAGAAAAAAAAAAAAAAACCCTCTTGATTATTCCTTCTTTTTTGGCTTTAGAACTGCAGGGCCTCTGGCAAAACAAAATCAGTGATCAGAAGTAAATGTCGAAAGGCAGTGTTTACAAACCAAGGTCAAAATCAGGCTCGGTCTGTGATCTGAGGTGGTTTTATGTGCAGCCACAGGGAGGAGGAGACAAGGACCCGCACCCCATGGACAGGCTGTCCAAGCTACTAAGAAACGTTTTTTTCTCCGCCTGGACTGCTGTCTGCACTTCAGCGTTTCCTCCACACCCACAGATAAGGATTATGGTTTCTGTAGGTGGCTTCTCTGAGCTCCACGGGTCCTGCACCTTGACACGGTAATGCACCCACCTCTGCTCACAGAGTTTTTGGCTAACGTGCTGCTTTTCAGAGACGGCAAGTATGTACACTCATTGGTTCTCTGTCATCCAGCCTGCTTACATTTAATAGTATTAAAATAAGTATCAAAATACAATAATAAAGTTGTATTAAAATAGCCGCGTTTGGGTTCTACACCAAACCTGGCCGTGTGATGTGAGGCAAATCGCATCTTTCTGCACGAGCAGAAGAGGCTGGGCTACCCCCTTCCTTGGTCCCTTTTACCTCTCCCTGTGCTTTTGTGATTCTTTCTTCTGATTCCTCTTGAAGCAGTCTCTCTAGGGAATGCTGGTTTCTCCTTGTCCCTTAGTTTCAGGAAGGGATTCACCACACCTGTTATAGGTCTTTCCCTCTAACGGGTCCTGTTACCAATCAACTTCCTTTTTCCTCCCTGAAACAACTCATCCGGAAAAAGTTTGCATTTTGCCCTCTAGTGCCTTTTAGAGCTGCTATGAAGTATCTATCCTATAAAATCATGAATGTCACGAAAGGCAGCCTATCGACCTTGTCAGCTCCCTCTTTTGATCCTTCCTGAGCACGCAATGGATTATTTACACATTGCATCTGATAAATATTCATCTTTATAGGTAGAGGTACCACTTCTCCATTATCCCCTGCACACTGTAACGTCAAACATTTGCCCAGAGGTACCTCTGCATCCAAAAAAAAAAAAAAAAAAAAGATACGATAATCAGCTGGAAGAAGGGTCTTTGGAATTTAAAAACTTCAATAATTGTCATGATGATGATGTATTAATGAAAATAATGCAACTCCAGATAGCTTTAATTTGCAGAGCCCTTGCTATGCACCAGACCCTCTGCTGTGGGCTTGCCATGAATTATCTCATTCAATCCTCAACAACCCCATTAAATAAATGGCATCCTGCTCCTCTTGCACGAAGGCTCAGCCAAATTTTCCACACTCGCACTGTCTGTAATTGAAAGAGTTGGCTGCGTTCAAAGCTCTTGCAGTTTCCCAGCCCTGTGAAAGAAGACCCCCACGTTAACGGCTTTTCTCGGTTCTCTCCTGTGAAGGTACGGTACCTGTGGTTGCTAAGGCACGGACTGGTTGGGATCGCCTTCCACTGCTTATTCCATAGAGCTCAATCTCATACTCGGTGGCCTCTCTGAGACCAGTTATGTCCCTGGTTCGTTCGGGGGCAAGTAGGGTTATTTCCAGTGGCTCAGACTGCTTTTTGGTATCTCTGATTTTGAGAACAAAAGTGTCGAAGACCCCTTCATCAGCTGTCCAGGACAGACGGAAACCATCTGGGGTGGCATCTGAAACCAGAAGGTTATCCACCTCTGGCTCGGCTTCTAGAAGAGGAGAACATGGTGGGAGGAGGAGAGAAAACATCATTTACCAGCCCATGCAGTCTTCTTCTGCGGGATGGGGGGGTGGTGAGGGAGGGTTATTAGTATGCACTGGCCCTGGCTCTCAGGGACAGAAGTGTCCTGAGTTCAACACAAACAAGTAGGTCTTGGAGAACGGGAAGATGGAGTTCATACATCCAATACAAGCCAAGTGGATGCTTGCATATGTGAGTTTTGTCTAAAAGCAATTCTATCAGTCCACATCTGGACTCTGCTTTGGCCCCTCCCATGCATTATTAAACAAGTTCAAAGCCAGGAACTTGTTTACATTTGCTCTCTGTCTTCCAATGGCTGAGTGCCCATCCTCTGTGAGACCTTTGTCTTTTTCTTTTTTAAAAGACAAATAAACCAGTATTAATGATCTGTAGAGTTGCCCATGATGATACTGCTTTTAAAATGTTATGTTATGGTCCTTTTGCATTTTTCTTGAAACTGTTGTACTTAAGAAGGCTCCTACTCTTGGTGCTTGCTTTTTAAACCATTAGACAGGCATTCAGAGGATAGAACTGAGGCTTGGAACCTCTTGTACTCCATACTTTGGACTCAAGGTATGATCTTGGATTGCCTTCACTAGACAAAACTCATTGTCAAGGTAAATTTAGAGCTGAGTTTCCCAAAGTGTACTCAGAACAAACCATTCCTGTTTGCTCCTCTTCCTTAAAAGGCATCCGATGTCAAATAAGTTTGGGAAATACTGCTTGGGTAAGTCCCTCTTGGAAAAGACACATGCACATTGGGCTATTCTGGAAAGCCCTGTTGTCAAGGATCCTATTAAACTATGTTTCCAAAACTTAATTGTACATGGAACTTCTTCACCAAGCAGGACCTTTGAATAGCCTATGGAGCTAGTAAAATCTGGAAAGACTTTGGGAAACACAGATTTTTGACTGTTAAACGTAGTTAATGTTTTATGTATCTAGGAGTTATTATTAGTCTTGAGAAAATTATGGATTTAGTCTGTGTCAAAGAATCTCTATGACATTAGTGTTTGCCAATAAAATAAGTTCTCAGTTAGGTTTCCAATAACCAGCCCACCCGGTAAGTTTATCAAGATCATAGTTGAGATGTTGAGATGGCAAATGTTGTAAATAAGTTTTTGAAATATCCTCATTGGTATATTTCTTTTGAGAAGGCTGAAACATAGCTGAGGACCAGCCAGGATGGACACAGAAGAGGGTGATGTGGAGTAAGCAAACAAGAACTTGGACAAGACACAGTCTACAAGATTTGGGATGCCAAGGGGCAAACACTTTGACCTTCCCATTTCTGGAGTGGGAGAAGAGGAGTGCTCAGTAGAGATACAAGACAAGGGAGAGTGTGGGGGGAAACACAAAAGAGCAGGCCACATCTATGGATTACGTAAAGAAAATGGACGAGGACGTTGGTGTTGTGGTAGATGGTGATGTGGTAGATGGATTACATGGAAGAGAACCAAGGAAGGGAGAAAATGGCTCACTTGAATCCAAATACCTGTAACAATCTCAGCCCTCAAGGGCTTGGTTTGGTGCCCTTGGGTGGAGCCAGAGACCGTAACCTCATAGCCAATGCCAGTTATGAGGCCTCTAAGCTCCAGCTTCCTCTGGTTTCCTGAAAGTGTGAATTCCTGGGGGTCCAGCAGCTTCCCAGAATCCACCACCGTTACTAGGAAGCTGTCAAAGGCATTCTCCGATGCCATCCAGGAAACTGTGAACCCGTAGGGATTAATGTCGGAAATGGTTAGGTTTTCCAGAAGGGGCAGGGCCTCTGAAAGAAGGGAGGAGTGAAAACAACTCAGGTTAGCGGCGCTGACCCTGCTGAGATAGCACATGTCTCCACGAATAGCAACAGATACCCAATCACTAAATGCGTTAAATTCTCAGAAAATGAATATTTAGTAAGATCTTATTAGGGGCCAGATGATGTTATCTCATGCCAATCTCTCAACAGGCCTATGAGATAGACACTATTCCCATTACGCAGGCAAAAATCCCTGAGTTTCAAAGAGGTCGATCTGCTTGACCAAAGTCACAGAGCAAGGATGTGACAGAGCGAAGTTTTTAGTGGGGTCCCACTCTGAAGGCCATGATTTTTTTCCCTATAAAATTGGATGACTTTTGTTGGTTTTGGATCCCTTTCTCTGTTTCCCTCTGTCTTTTGAAGGTCTTTAAGGAAATCAATCCCCCCACACCCCCCCTAAATACATACTTCCTTTTTGGTGTACTTCATGCTTCTATTCCACTTCTAGTTCACTTTGAATCAAGTGGATGAGACCTATTAGTGACATACGTCCTCATAACCTGAACTAGAGGGAGGGGGTAAGGTTTTTCATGTGTCAGAATTAGCAGATCATGACTGCAGCCCAGTTAAGGAATACTAGGATTCATTAATTCTTTGGCTGTTTGTTTTCCTGGATAAAGTCAGGAGATGAAGACATATTGGATCTTTAGTAAGTTCTATTGTCATCTGTTCATTCATTCACCAAAGATCTGTGTCCCAGGTGCTGTGGGGTTTTTACTTTTACACAGGGGGGTTTCCAAAAGGACTGAGCTTATATCACTTAAGTTCCTAGGTGCCATCATGTCCCACCTGATCAGGCTCCACATCTGTTCTCCTATTCGAACCTCACAATGACACTCTGAAGTGGCTATTGCTACCTGTCCCTTCACCCCCATGACATCTAAGGAAACAGAGGTCAATGACTTATCCAGGATCACACATCTGCTGGGGGGCTAAGCTGGCCTCCCACCCAGGCCATCTGATTCCAAGCTCAACGCTCTTCCTACACTCTGGGCCAACGTCTAATTAGTGACCCCATCAGGGCTGGCAAGTCTGGAGATGTAAGTAGGATCGGTGGATAAGGTCCAGTGCCTCTAGCAAAACAAAGCATGGTCTTGGTGAATGTTGGTTTTCATTGGAGGGGGTGTGGGGCTGGGAACTCCATGAACAAGGCTGCTTTAGCTCCCCCTCATTTGGAGGCACATTTTCCATTGCTTCTAAATAGAAACGTTCAAAGAAATAAATGACCTTACACGAATACCCAGGGTCTAATCCACGGGATGTAAAGAAAAATGTTTAAAGATTTTGGTGACTGAATGAACAAGCGAATGAATGTGTCATTCCTGAAGCAGTAATTTAAATTTTGTTGTGGTTTGGACTTGTACTTTTTTTTAACACACTTGCTCTTTGTTTTGACGGTTTATTATATTTTATTTTTACCATTTAAGGATCTACCCCAAATCATAACTCTATCAAAGGCAGAGATGAAATTTCATATGCTCTGCAAAGAGGCTTCTCTGTGTGCAAGACATGGCTCTCAAGTTCCATTGCTGAGTTTTGTTTAGATAAATGGGGCCTCTTTGGTAGCTAGCCGCTTTGCATCTCCACCCCATGAAAGTGGCAGAGTCCAGCGAAAAGAAGGGCGTTCAGGCTAATTAGTCAGTCAATCAGGGCCTGTTATTTAAAGTCATTCATGTTCAGATTTTTTTTTTTATCCTTTCTCTTTTTTAAAATATGCTTCTTTTAAAACTCAGGGTCTTTTCACTTCAGGGATTAGCTGAGACAATGCTGTAACCAGATCTGGGATTCCCAAGACCAGCACTCCCAGCCTTTCCTCTCCCTGTTCTGTGGGAGGTCCTGCAGGAGGCGAGGCGACAAGTAAGGGCCTGCCTGACCTGGATGGGTGGCTGGCCATTCCTCCCCTCCGGCTCATCTCATGGCTTTGGGATGTGAGAATATGGAAGTCCCCACCGCTCCCTCCCCCGCCCCACTGAGAAAGGAGCATGTTCTGTATTTGAAGACTTGTCTGAACGACTGAATTCACAGTAGGCAACGGGACAGAAAATATAAACACTTTCTGATCTCCTGTTAAAACCACGTCCCGTGTTCTCTTAAAAATCACAGGAAAGTCACGATTTCACAACAATAGTTGCTGAGTTTCTATCTAGACTTGCGGCTTATTTTTCAGAACACTGCTCCCTTCCTATTGCTAGGAAATGGAAAGAACCCAGCATCTGTAAGGCACTTGCTGGAAACCAGACCCTTAAAGTTCATTGTATCCATTTAATTCCTGAGACAGGGGCTGCCCCAAGTAGCTGTGGGCGTCCCGTCTTCATTCATAACGAAATTGGAATTCAGAGCAGTTAAACAGCAGCCAAGGTTATGCAGCTAAGATCAGAAACCACTCAGGCCTGATATCAAAACCCTCACGCTTCGAGGTCATCACGGCTGCCTCCAATTAAATATTTAATTGAACGCATTAACATATCTTCTTGGCAGCAGTTTAGATGCTGGGAGAGGCCTGGTTTAATGTGAGAATCAGAAGGTAAAGTCAGTCTCCTGAAAATTATCATTAGTGGAAGGCTAGAGACTTCTAAAGATTTCCTGAGGTTTGTCAGGCTAGGGATATGGTAAATCCACACCATTTGTAGGCTTTGGCATTGATCTGGGATAATCTCAGGCAAGAAAATGGAAAGCCCATATCTTTAAGCAATTCTTAAGGTGATTCCAAGAGAGGTTAGAGGTCAAGTTCAATAAATGGGTAAGCTTTAATGAAGTTTGGATTTATCTGCTATGCTAGGTCAAACCTTCAGAAATCTGTTATAGATGTTGATTTAAGACAAAGTTTTTTAAAGAAAAAAGATAAATTACTGCATTTCTGGGGCAGGTGGTTTATAAATGGGCTTAGCATAGCATGATTTATGGACAAAATTCCTGTTCTTGGCTGTTACTACCTTAGAACTCACTCTTCAGCCAGAATCGCTAAAATATGGATCAGCCCATAAAGCTAGGCAGGAAAATCCCTGGAAACTTGACACAGCTGTCGAATACACGGTCTCCATTTCCCAGAAATGGTGGCAAAATACCCCTCTTTGCTACAGGATCTGCTCCCTCTTCCCTTAGATGTGTACACCTGGAGCGAAGACTGGATTTGGGGTCGAATGCCTTCAGAACGCCTCTCACCTTTCCCCCGCTCCCACCTCCGAATTCTCGGCAGACAAGCAACAACCTCTGAATGAGTACCTGTCATGACAAAGGCCGTGAGGGGCTTGGTGGGGTCCCCGGCCCAGGTGGTCCCCGCCACACTAACGACATAGCCAGTGTTCTCCACCAAGCCCGTGACGTGAGCGTGCTGTGTGTCTCCTGAGACCGTCAGCTGCTGGGGCTCATACAGCGAGTGAGAATCGCTAACATTGACAACAATCTTTGCAAAAGGCCCGGCTCGAGCGGTCCAGGACACGTTGAAGCTGTCAGGAGTAATATTGCTAAGGATTAGCGTGCCCAACTGTGGCTCTGGCTCTGAAGGGAAAGGGACATGGGCGAAAGAGAGAGAGAGAGAGAGAGAGAGAGAGAGAGAGAGAGACATTATTAGAGGAAGCGACGGATCTTTCCAGAATGTGGCCATAGGACATGAAAGTGCCAATCCCTCCAAATATTTGCAGAAAGGTAGTCTATCCACCCGTGGCTACACCTGAATCGACTATAATGCTAGAGAATACAATGCTTTCTCGGCGGGCCTGGATGCACATTCTTTTTAAGGACAGACATGACCATTTTCTGGCCATGTACAAAGACGAGCGAACAGGTCATTAGAATGGTAGACAGGAGTAGTGGAATATTAAGGGTGCATTTCTAAGGTTTGCAGTGGGGCACTCGCTCCGTAGCTGTTCTAAGAAAAACAGCTTTATAGTGAAGTATTTACAGATATTCTCTCTCACCTAGAGACTCACAAAGCATATTATAGCCTCTGCAATGTTCGTTCTATAAAGAAACCTGCTTAATTTTGCATAGCCCAGAATTTCATAAACTTGACTGATGAGTGGATATGCATTCGGAAAAATAGCCTTTGAACATCTCAAGAAGTTGGCAGTCCACTGAGCACAGCTTAGAAAATGCTACTTTGAAATTTCCTTATTTCGTCTTGTTTTGATCTGTTTGGATTGTACAAATTAAAGGCTAATATCCACACAAGAGAAATTCTTCATAGTATTTAGAAACCTAAGTTTCCTATACACCATAGGGAGATCTGCACCCTACCCTACGTACCGCAAAGATAAAATGGCTTTCATGAAATCCTTCCTGGTGTATCCAGAAGTTAAAAGAAAATTTAGCTAGGAGTTGCATTTTCTGCCTAGAAGATCCACTTACTGGATAATTTGCAAAGACAGCTGGCTCCCCTGGAGGTTAGGTTTCTCTTGTCCCTTAAGGACTAGGAGATCAGGGATGAAGGGACTCATTGTTAATGTAGGGGGCCTGTATCACTAGTTTCGGCCGGGATGTAGATGGTCTGACCTCCTCAATGCACACTTATCAAGTAATGCTACCATGAAAATAAGTTCAACTCTAACTCTGTGTTAGAGTGAGGCAGCAGTTCTAGAAGTTTGAGGTACTGGGGCCAGCCTTTTAGGGTTAAGGAGAAAAGCAGACGATTTCCTCCAGGGACTTGGGAGTTGTGTGGCTGCAGCGCCGGTGTTAAGAGGAAAGAAGGGGTGCCCCTGGATAAACCTTAACTGGACAATTGCACAGCTTAATGCGATGCCAGACAGTCTCCAAGGGTAATAAGGATTTGGCTCAGAAGAAGAACACGGCCGTAAGGCATGGCACAGGATCTCCTCCTCGGCGATTCGTTTGAGAAGCAAATGATGCTCTAATTTTTAGCCACAACCCTGGCAAATTACTTCAACCACACTGAAGGTAGAACACCCCCCCTCCCCCAAGAGGCCTCTGTTTGTTCCTTCCTTGTATTTTGCTGTGGAAGCGATCTCTCCAAGTAAGGATGCATGTTAGGTCTCTTCTCATGCCACCAGACAGAGACTGGCAGTGTGAACACATTCACCATGCAGAGTAAGACCGAGGTTCTCCTGGCAGCTTGGCCTCCAGCTGGCTCCCAAAGGAGGTGGCCAAGCTGAAAAGGGAAATGCAAGAAGGACCTCAGAGATAGAGAGGGAAGGCAGGGTCAGTGCTCCATGCAAGCTGGGACATCTTTCCGTCCCTGCTTCGGATCCTTCGGACAATTCCTGGGCATGCTGTCTGCTTCCAGGAAACACAGATCTTTTCAGAAATTTAATGCTCTGAATGTTCACCACATGCACCAAGATTTGGACACGATGACAGCTGAAAGAAGACTGACATTTGTGATAGTTGTCAGTAAATGACAAAGCATGCTTCATAGGGTAAATGTCAAAAGGGAATAGTCTGTTTGTAGGGAAGGCAAGCAAACAGAAGTCTCAAGAACACAATGAGACGGCTGGTTCCTCTCACGTGCGTTAGGGTCTTTTCTCTGCATGCTCCGGGCACCACTTTTCAGAATCTTGGGGGGAGAGAAAGAGGATGTAGAACATTCTGATCAGGGGACCAAAGTTGGCATGCACGCACCTCTTTGAATACGACAGAGGTAAACTTTGATTAGACCACAGGCAGATGATAAAGGGGATGAAACTAGAAACGATTATTCAAGATCAAACGGAAGGATGATTTAGAAATTTAACCAAGGCAAGTCAGGTTAATTCTATACAAACACACAGAGCAACTCCAGATGTGGGTTCCTATTTAGGAAAAAGAGGGTGATGCCAAAGTTCCTTAATTTGGGGTGAGAGTTTTTCTTCTCTTTCTCTTTCTTTCTTTTTCTTTCTTTCTTTCTTTCTTTCTTTCTTTCAAGTTTTGAATCTCTGATTTGGGTGGCCCTATCAAATCTGAGAATGATTTGGAGGAATGAGGAGGATGAAAAATGGGTAATGAGTGATTTTTTTTTTTTTTTCACCCTCAGAGGAAGTTCGACGGAGAGAGAAGAAGCCATTGTGGCAAGTACCTGTGGTTGCCTGGGCCGTCAGAGTCTGAACACGGTGCCCGCCAATCAGCCCATGAAGGTGGGCAGTGTAATTAGAAGAAGCATTGAGGTTGGCGATGACAGAGCTGCGAGATGCTGCGGGCAGAGAGTGTACCACTGTTTCCTGGCGGGGGTCAGAATTCCTAATTTCTATAAGAAAGCTATCAAAGGTAGCCTCCTGGGCTTTCCACGACAGAGACACACTGGCCCAGGTCACATTTGAGATAGTGAGGTGGCTAAGGAGAGGTTCGGCTACTAAAGTAAGCAGAAAACAAAGAGATATGAAAGTGTGTCAGTTTAAAACACGGTTACAGAGTCAAAAACCAAAAACACATAAGACTAAATCCATAAAGTTTTAGACCTCACCCCTGGATAAAGACACAGGTTCTTTGTGGAAACCCAGTTTGCGCCATGGGAAAAGAAGAGGTGAGGTTGGATGGTTTTCTTCCTTCGGTCTCAGTGTAGTTGAATCTGGCCAGGACAACCTCTCCACCACCCCGGTGACAATTTGTAGTCTCACGTAAAATGAGGACAGACCCTCCCTCAGCCATGGGTCACTTCTGTGATAGACGATTTTGATGCTATGATGTGAACTCTTTTCCGATTTACTGATTCACTGCCCCAAATGGGCTAAGAATGCTATTTTGAATGGATAAGCTTCTCCTGTCTGAATTCAGATAGAGAATGCCCGTTTGCTGCATCCCAGAGAACATCTCACATAGTATGTCTACCACAGACAGTACAAATTTAAGTAAGAGCAGCGTATGCTTTGGTTGACCAAGTTCCTTATTGAAACATGACTGCTTCTATTTTTGAAATCAACCATTCACTCTCTGGGGGCAAGACAGCATGCTCGGGTCTTTGCTCCTAGAGCGGGTGATAGAATTGGGGCATTCTGGATGACACAGCTTCCTCGTGCCCCCATCTGATTAGTAACCTGCTCTTTTTTTTTTTCTTCTTTCGGACATTTTCCCAGTTGAAACAAAATAAATAGCACCAGTTTCATTAAATCATTGGGATACTTGGGTATTAGGAGGTCAACTAGGATAACACAAAATATAATTTTTAAGACCTCTTTGATTGATGCAGATGTCTTTCCAAATCAAGGACAACTCTGGATTTTTAGGTATGGAAGGGCAGAATGCTTTTCTCCAGATTCCATTCGACAATCTGGACCAGACTATGCTTAAGGCTGCATGTGTCCTGGTCAATAAGAGATCAGGCAGGGGACTTCACGGAAATGCACCATTGGGGCCGCTGTGGGAAGAGAGTTGGGTTAAGCAGAGCTCCAGCCCTGCCTCCTGGAGAAGTTCATGAGCTATGGCCTCAGCAGGTGAGAAGGAGCGGCTTCCCCTTGCCGAGAAGACTCCAGAGACCTAGAGAGAGGGAGTCAGACATGGGAGAGAGCGGATGTACCTGTGGTGGCCGAGGTGACGATCTGAGTCCGGGCACTGGGAGCGAGTCCCGAGAGGTAGATAACAAAGTGATTATTAGGGGGTAGCCCTGAGATGTGGGCGGTTCGTTCAGCACCAGAGATATTGTATTTCATCGTCTCCAAGAACCTATTGGAATCAACAATTTCAATGGTAAAGGTCTCGAAGGCCCCGTTGGTGGCTGTCCAGGAGAGATTGAAGCTCTCAGGTGTTATGTCAGAAACAGTTAGGTTTCCAATTTCAGGTCCTGAGGCTGAAAAAGGGGGCAGGAGAGAAGAAAAAAAAAATGGGGGGTTAATGATCAGCCTTGTGTTTTAAGACTGAGGTTGTTAATAGAACCACGGCTGGGCAGAAGGATCTGCTAGTTCAAGGTTATGGTTGAGAGGCGGCAGGTGTTACCCGGCGGAGCCGACGGGAGCAACAGAGGGGATTTGTTAACAAGGGAAGACCAAGAGGAGGGTTGGGCAGTAAGATTTTCCTGCTCTGGAGCTGCCTTATGCGATCAGGCTGGCTGAGATCCTGAGTGGGAGAAGTCATCTAGGTGATGTCAGCGGGAACTGCGGGGCTAAACTCAGATGTTTCAGGGAGCCCCACGGCGGGGATGCTGGCCATCACTCAAAAAGATAGGCGTGCTGGCACTCTTAGTCTCTTGAATTGCACTCAGGAGACCAAAAGTTGCTTGGCACCCTCCTGGGGGTATCTTTTGCTTTGAAGGAGCTCCCATCTAGTTAAATGAAGACTGAGTAACTCTGATAACCACTCCCAAGGTGGTACCTGGAGGCTTCTGCTTTTGTGACTTAAAGGGAACCAGCAACTCGTCAGCGTGGTTCTTGGTATTGTCTCTGTATATACCCCTGACAAGGGCTGGCTGTTTTCATATTCTGTTGGAAAAGCTCATCCTCTCTTAACTGCTTCTGCATGGGCCAAGAAAGCTACTAGTGCGTTGCCAACCAGGAGAGCTGAGCCGAGGCAAGGCATTCAGGCTGCCCTATTCGGCCAAGAAATAGCATTTTGTCTGGGAGACTGCCCCATCGATGTTTTGTCATGCAGCAGGAATAAACTAGGCAGAGGGCAGGCAGAAGCAAGGTGGTAAGAGCTGATATTGCTTCTCTAGCAGGGAAGGAGAAGGCCTTTCCATCCCATCAGATGTAGTGAGACACAGATCGGATGGAATTACGGCCCTTCTGCCCTCCTACCAATTCATCAGAAATAAGACTGTTGATATCATTAAAAAGGGGGGGAAAAAAACCCATACATAAAAGTACTATGGGCACCCAAACCACAAGGTCTGCAGGAAAGATCAGAAATGGCAAGTGATTTCTCTTGCTTTCTGGGGAGGGATGATTTATGATCCCTATGTCAGATCAAAGGCCCTGGGTCCATGCTGGGTAGCCTCAGTTGCAATTCCTGGGCATTTCAAGGTCATCATTCACACAGGGGCTGTCTGTATTACGTTTGTCTCAGCGAGGATTATTGACATGATTGAGGCTAAAATGCAGAGCTATGCTTTTGCTAGAATCAGGGAGATCGTATGGGTTTGCATGGAAGTTTAGTTGCAGTAACTATCTAAAAATGGGGCAGGCACCTGCAGAACCAAACACGATGGCCTCCGCTGAGCTTCTACCCAGTGGAGGCCTAGAGGAAGGGAAGCAAAAGAAAACAGTGCTTGGGAAGTCTGCTCACTGCGGCAGGCTTCTGGGGGGCACTGAATGCCTTGCCACCTTGCCAGCTGGAGCAGAGTGATGAGTAGAGTTTAACGCACCCTCCTGGGTTGGCCCTGGGGGTGTGCCACGCTGAGGCCAACGCTCCAGGGAGCACCTCTTGATTAAAAGAGCAAAAAGGGCATCAGATCTTTGACATTCATAGCCCGGGACATTCCTTGCTTTGAATGCTGCTGTGTGGACTTCTCCTAATGAATGGCTTTTTCTTTGGTACTGTCTCTAGTCATAATTGTGTGATTTTTTTTTCCTTCCCTTTTTGGTTTAGCTATTTGCTAATTTGGTGTCCTAACAATGACTCAGTATCTGAGAGAAGTGCCCGGAGGAGGGTAATTCAGTTCTCTTATTATACTCAGTGCATTTTAAAGAAACATTTAAATTAAAACATTTCTTTTAAATGCAAGAACCACAGTGCCCATACCCTTGAGGGGTCTGGGATAGTAAAGTACCGGTTTCCAGCTAGCAAAAGGACTCTCTAAAGTAAATAATCTGTGCTCTACCAGAACTCACACATGGTGAGGGGAGGGGCGGCTTTTAGTTCTATTCCAGCCCTGGAGAAGAGAATTAAAACCATCAGGCTGTCTCCTGAAACAGAATGCCATCATTTGGAAAGAGAGGGAGTGGTAGGACTAGGTAAAGGCTGGGAGAGGCTAGAGGCTGGAGGTCAGAAAAGGCAGTGGCTCTATCATTCATTCTTGAAATGGCGGGGGCTTGTAGACGGAGGCACAGCTCACAAGGCTGTCGCTCAGCACGCATGAGCAGCCGCTAAGAGGCAGAAGGGAAGGACTCAGGGAGAGAAGCTGACTTTTTGCAGAGTCTCTTGGAGAAGAAGCAGGCGCCTTGGGGAGGGCATCAGCAGTGGGAAGGAAGGTACCTGTGGAGGCCTCGGCAGAGAGCACCGGTGTCCTATAGCCCCTGATCACCCCGTAGATGGTGACTCTATATGGGGTGGCGGCCTTGAGGCCTGGGACGTCCACAGCCCGCAGGCTGCCGGGCACCGTGAGGTTCTGAGCTGCCTCCACCCCGTTGGCCTCCTGCACCTGAATGACAAAGTGCTCATAGGCCTGGTCAGTTGCGGTCCAGTTGAGTTGGAGGCCATCCCAGCCAACCTCGGTCACGGCTAAGTCCCCAAGCTGGGGGAGCTCCTCTGAAGAAGGACAGAGAGGTATCGGTCAGTTCCGCGAAGCCCAAAAGGAAGAAACCAAACGTCCCACAGCCCAGGTCTACGGAAGACAGAAAGAGGTGGGAGCGTATTCCTGGGCATGTGTGGTCCTTCTTGGTCTCTGGGCATTTATTTCCAGCTTGAACACCCTTAACCTGCCCACAGCTTTCTTTAGGAGTTGCAAATGGCCAGAAAGGGGAAGACCCGCACGGCTCACTGAGAGAGCAAGGCTGTCCAGCGGAGCACTGAACAACCCACCTGGGAGGGCTCTCGGCGTGCAGGGCCAGAACCCACAGGGCAGCTGGCAAAGTGGGACTGCGGGTCAGGGTAAGAAGGGTAGGGATGGTTAAAAGTGAAGGCTCTGCAGGCAGCTGGGCCTTGGTTGGAACTCCGACAATGATATTTAACCACCGGCGAGTCTTGGACCTATCATCACGCAGCTCGTCTCTGAGTCTTGCTCTCTTCATCTACAGAGGGAGCGGACAGTGCCCTGTCATTGGACTGTGTGATGCTTAAAGACCATTTCCAACCCCCCTGAGGGTCGTATCTGACCCACAGGGAGTGCCCCGTAAGCGGCAGCCCAACAAACCCATCACTGTTCAGAGGTTTCCCCTTGGAGCTTCTCAGCGGTACTGGAAACAACTGTCTGTCTCGTTTCATGACTTCACGCTGGAGACTGTTCAATTGCTGGCCACCTGCTATGGGACTGGCTTTATAAAGTGTCCGCTGTCTCGGTCTGGACAAGTCTGCTGTTTTCCTCAGCTTTCAGGGATCAAATGTTCTGTGCTGGATTCTTGGCTCGGTTCTTTCCCTCCCACCTTCCCCGAGTACTTTGTGCCTGGATGAGGAATGTCTGCACCATGAAGCAAAGCCATTTGTGCGAAATGAGGGCCCACTTTTTTTTTTTTTCCCCAATTTATTTATTTTCAGAAAAACATTATTCATTATTATTTTTTTTTTCACCACACCCAGTGTTGAGGGCCCACTTTTAATTAAAAGTGATTATGTTTTGCTAGGTAAATGGTGCAGAGCAGGGCCCACTATCTATCTTTCCACCCCGTAGGAAGGACAGTTAAAGTAGTTCTCATTGCTGATTTAGGAAGTCTGGATTCTGAACATGGCAAAGCCCACTGCTGAGGGGAACACCTTTGAGGATTAAATGCAATCCCAGGCTCTTCTCCTTTTAAAGGCTGAAGGGGCCATGGATTTGAAGTTAGAAAAGGAATTATCTGGGGCGCCTGGGTGGCTCAGTGGGTTAAGCCGCTGCCTTCGGCTCAGGTCATGATCTCGGGGTCCTGGGATCGAGTCCCGCATCGGGCTCTCTGCTCAGCGGGGAGCCTGCTTCCCTCTCTCTCTGCCTGCCTCTCCATCTACTTGTGATTTCTCTCTGTCAAATAAATACATAAAATCTTTAAAAAAAAAAAAAAAGAAAAGGAATTATCTGTAGGAATTTGAGCCACAAGAGGTGCCCCTGAAGTACTTATTCTTAGATATAAGAATATCTCAGTGGTGAGCCTGAGCACACTCAGCCTGTGAGAGGGGCTGATTCAAGTGGTACCACGTGACAGGGATGCTTTTGGGGGCTGTCTGTGCAGGAAGTGCCCTCTGCCTCTCTCGCTCACTGAGAAGAGCTGTCCATTTATCTGTTGTGGAGTGGGGTTCCTGGTGAGATTTCACGTGCAAAAGGAGTTCTGTTGCTCAAAACAAAAGTTTACATACACCAGATAGAGACCTCTAGCATCCCGTATCCAGACCACACGGGCCTCAAAAGCCCCTTTTGCTCATTTGGTCTGAAGATATTTCAAGCAGCACAGGACCATATAACCTGGCCAGCTTTGGTGGATTGCGACATCACCTTTCTCATTTTTGGAATCCTTCTAGCGAGGACCAAATTTATTTGGTATATGTGAATAAGAAGAACAAATTATTTGAAAGAGGTTATATGGGTGGTATTATCAAAACACAGGATGTATAGCAAAGGGCATGGGCTGAGGGCCCAGCATAAAAACCCACCAAAAATTTGGCTCATTTGCCCCCTTTCAGGCTGTTTCTAAAAACCTCACAAACAGCACAGAATTTTCCTATAACAGATGCAACAGCATATTTCCAGGGGACAGATTGAGATAAATTGTTTTTCCTCTCCACACTGAATGAAAAACATTGGAGTCAAATGTGAGTGCTGCTCTCTTTTGGAAATGTGCTGGCTGTCCTGAGTGTCTGTTAAGGAGAGAGTGAGAGACTCGGACAGTTTCGGCTGAAGATGGCCAGATCATTTCAAAGGTTATTCCATGGACACATGACTACCCGTTGGACGGCAGTCAGTGACTCTGAGGCCACTCATGATAAGATTTCTCTAGAAACTTTTGACCTTATTCTTGTGCCACAGCCCTACTGTTTCTGCTATTTTCATTACGATACGTTGGTGCCTGATGTATTAACCTATTTGCTGTTCAGTATTTCCTACAGGATGTGAGCTTCACTAAGCACTTTCGGTCATGGTTTCATTCACTGCTCAGGACAATGTTCCGAGGTGGGGTATTATCTCTGAACTGAAGGCGAGGAAAGAAGGCTCAGACATGTCAAACGACAGACCCAAGAGCATTCAGCCAGGAAAGCGGACTTCCAACCCAGACCTTCCTAAGTTAGAACTTGCATTCTCACTGCCTGTCAGGAACATGGAGATGAAACTATGATGCTTGGGGAATGTTCTCTATCCCAAAGGGAGGTTGGCTCAGTCAAGTCCCTGGCGTGGAAGGAGGGTCCTATACCTGTGACGGCCTCCAGAACAAGAGGCAGAGTGCTGCAGCCTCTGACCTCGCCATGGAGGGTGATCGTGTAAGGAGTCCCGGCCCTGAGGCCCGGGATTTCCATGGAGCGCAGGCTCCCGGGAACTGTGAGACTGTCAGCTTCCTCGGCCCGGTCAGCCTCCTGGATCTCTATGATAAACTGCTCATAGATCCCATCAGGGGCCATCCAGTCCAAACTGAGGCCATGCCAGCCGACCTTGGTCACTATGAGGTTTCCCAGATCTGGAACCTCTTCTGCATGAGGACACAGAGTTGCCGAGTTACTAAAAAAAGGAACTGCATGCAAGGATTCCGGTAAGATGACCCTCCAGCCGAGGCTGGGCGGAGTCGTCTGGTGAGTGTTGATTACAGATGCGTGATTTACGGCAGGTGTGGAGCACGCTCTAACTGCGGGCACTAAAGCCAGAGTTTTTCTCCTCCGTCTCCGGGAATGAAAGACAGTTCTAGGAATTGTTCATAACTTCTATGCTTAACATATAAATGGGGCTTTAGGGAATCTTTTAGAGTGTTCTTAAAATGAGCTCACACCAGTTTTTTTTTTTTTTTCCTTTTCCACTTGCAAAGTGTGCTTTCCAACTCCTTAGCTATTATGATTGAAACTTGCTTTGAAAGAAAAGTCACCTCTCACTTTTGTAAGGGAAGAATAGGTGGAATTTTCCATGGAATTGGCTACCATGCTGGACCAGGACATGCCCAAATAAGGGCTAGGACATTTGGAGGGAAGTGGGGATGATTCACTGGTGTTCCCCGAGGTGGGGGGGCGGCTGAGCCCAGCTTACAGCAGGAAGAGCTTGGATGCCCCCTGGGCAGAGACAAGGAGAGGAAGCAGATTAACAGATTGGTCTAGAATACCTGTCAAGACTTCAACAGAGAGAGGAGTCGTGCTGAAGTCCCGCGTGACCCCACGGATGGTGACGCTATAGTGAGTGGCTGCTTTGAGCCCAGGCAGGTCCACGGACCTCAGTCCTCCCGGGACTGTGAGGTTCTGGGCCGCCTCGACTGCATCAGTCTCCTGCACCTGAATGAAAAACTGTTCATAGGCTCCTTCCAGAGCAGTCCAGTTGAGCCTGAGGGCATCCCAGCGTACCTTGGACACAGCGACCTCTCCCAGACCGGGAGTTGCCCCTGCAGAAGGACAAAGAATGAGTTTCATGATCAAATCACACAGCAAGATCCAGGGAACCTTGAACACCCGAGTAGACGTCATATTACTGAAAAATACAGGACTTTCTCTAGACAAACATGCATCGTGCAACTTCCTGAATTGGAGAAAGTGAGCAAAGGGCATGCGGGCTAGAAAAATATTTGTTATCTTAGTTCATTAAAGAGTTGCCCCAACCCTCAGTGCACAGGGAGATTAATGTTCTGATTTTTTTTTTTTCTCTTAAATATAATGCCTTCACATCCCTTCCCAGGAGGGAGTCCATGAAGCTCACGACCCCGCCGCTGGGGCTGTGGATATTGTCCCCAGGCAGGGCTCTGCGCAACCGCAAAGGGTGTTGTTCACATGGGGTGCGCTGTCAAAGGTGCCCTCAGAGTCGTACAGCCTGATGGCTCCCCTTTATGAGACACCACAGCGCTATGACCTGGGGCTGGCCAAGTCCAGTCAGGAGTGAGTCGTGTCTGATGAGCCATGGGTGGTTTCCTGTTAGGGACAGCAGGAGCTAGAAATGGAAGCATGAGAGAGAGGTACCTGTGGAGGCCTCAGCAGAGAGCACCGGTGTCCTATAGCCCCCGATCACCCCGTAGATGGTGACTCTATACGGGGTGGCGGCCTTGAGGCCTGGGACGTCCACAGCCCGCAGGCTGCCGGGCACCGTGAGGTTCTGAGCTGCTTCCACCCCGTTGGCCTCCTGCACCTGAATGACAAAGTGCTCATAGGCCTGGTCAGTTGCGGTCCAGTTGAGTTGGAGGCCATCCCAGCCAACCTCGGTCACGGTGAGGTTTTCCAGTTCAGGGGCATGGCCTGAATAATGACAGAGATGGGTCAGTTAAACCCTTCCTCAAATTCCTTTCCTTCTGGGAACCCAGAAATGGCAAAGCCATTGCCAACGCTGCAAAGGTCTGCCGTGGGAGCTGGGGCGGGACCGATCGCCATATTTCTCTCAGTGTAAGCCCCAGTGCTATGGCCGCCATCAAAACATCAACAGAAAACTCAATATAATACTTATTTTTCCCTGTTGCCTCTTTGCCTGTGTCTTTTGGAAATGGCATTTTCCTCCTGACCAGCGTCCTGTGGATCTAGAAAACTCTACACATCCATGTTTGTAGTGTTCTAGGCTTTGGTTTCCATCATGGAAAGTGTCTGTCATTGTAAGGACAAGACCATAAGGAACAGCCTCCAGGCATTCCTAGGTTGCTGGGTCTAAGCTGCTCAGTCTTCTGCATTTTGAGAAAATTGGATCTTGTTTCCTCAACCTCATCTAGAGGATCTGTTTTATAGTCTCTATGCTGGGATTTTTTTGTCAGTTCTGGGGGCTCAAGTCAGTTTATATAAAACCACTTCAGGAAGATCAGAGATAGATGAGCATGGTCCAAGTAAGGTAGTACTGAGGAATGGGACAAGTCTTTACAAAACAGTCCCTTACTGGAGAGAAAGACTGAGGCCCGGGACAAACAGAGCTTATTAAGCTCAGTTAAAAGCAAAGGTGATCTTTAATCATCTCCTGTACACACAAAGTACAGCAATAACACACCTGTCTGAATATGCCTTCCCGGTAACAATTCGCTCAGGGCGGAGCTTAAGTGGGCTTTGCGTGACCTAGGAATAAAGGACTTCTTCTAGAAATGGATCCGGTAAACAACAGAGCAAGAACTGCCTCGAGCTCATTTAAAAGAACAAATTGTTTTTCCATTGGCTGCTAGTTTCAAAAGAGCCCTATGTGCCCATTAAAGGACACTTCTAACCTGAAAATCCTAGCTTGACTGGATGGAAGACATCCTTTCTGAGGGAAAAAATCTTTCTTTTCAAGAATCTATTTAATTCAGACTTTTCCAAGCTCTGGGAAAAGTTCTTCCTTAGTGTTTCACATTGACAAAGCCTGTACTCCAGCAAATCTTATTTGATCTGAACAGGGGTCTGCAAACTATGATCCGAGGGCCAAGTCTGGCCTATTGCCTACTTTGGTAATGAACTGTTAACAACAGTTTTTTTATAGTTTTCAATGGTTAGGGGCAAAAATCCAAAAAGAAGAATATTTCATGATATATGAAAATACAAATGAAATTCAAATTTTGGTGTATAAATAAAGTTTTATTGGAACAGCCATGCTTGTTCATTCATGTATTGTTGATGGCTGCTTTTGTGCTACAGGGATCCTTGAATAGTTGTGACAGAAACCTTACGGCCTGAAAAGTCTAAAATATTTACTCTCTGGCCCTGTACAGAAAATGTTGGCCATGCCTCATCTTGAACTCCATTCTACAGGCTCCTCATATAACGCAAATTCATGCCCTGAAGTTCACCCGAAGCAGTTCTTAACCACACAAATGTGATATTGATCAGAAAGATCATTTTGGGGAAAGAAAGGGAAAATCAGCATCCTTAAACCCACTGGCCCTTGTGAGGCCAAAAGCACTGCAACCGATGTAACAGTTGTCTCCTCGACCTTGGGATTTAAGCACAACTAAAATCAAGAGTGTGTCCTTTACAAATATTCTAGTAGTCCTCATGCATGAAGAGATATAGGACAAAAACCAATCTAAGCCACACTTCAAGGGTAGGGAGATTAATCCTATCATCCACAAATGCCCCCTGTGACTCATCCCACTTTCCTCTCCTTTTCTCCTGCTGTCAAAACTGCTTGTCAGGAGCTTGGATGGCACTGACAATTTTCCTCTTTATGTGAATTAAGTCACCATCTCTCCTTCTCAGCTAACTGCTTTTAAAGCTGTCTTTCTAATTCAGACATAAAGCCTTTTTTATTTTTTCCCATGAAAACAATGTCAAGAACCATTGTTGCCGGGAAGGTGAGGCGAGGTACCTACCAGGGGCGGGGAGGAGGAGGTCAGGGATGGTTTAGGAAAGCTCTTGCAGTAAAGATGGATGCAGAAAGGATGGGAGAAGATGCGCAGTGGGAACTATCTCTTCCTGAGGAGAACCATCTCTTCTCTCTAGAATGGCTTTTTTTTTTTTTTTAATGCCACTGACACTATTACATGACACCCCTCACGTCCTGCTCCCTCCGTTCTTACAGCAGACAAATGACTTCCACATAACATCATGTTGCTCAGTAAATATTAATAATCAGGGTAATATTTCCACCAAAACATTTGACTATTCTCTACTTTTTTTTTTTTTTTAACAAGCAGATCAAGGAAGAGTATCAGTTTATCTTTAGTGAGCCGTGCTCTGACTGTTTCTGTCATGGTTGCTATTGGCGTCCCCCATCCCCACCCTTTCTCACTAAGCAAATGCTAGTCCGATAAGCAAAAGGTGTAACTTCAGTGAATAGAATTGAGATAAATTGAAGGGATAATTATGAAATTAGAGGGAATGCTACAAACAAAAATACAGTGGACAATAGCTGAGGTGGGGACTAAGAAGTTTCACATAAATGCAAACTCTACATTTCAACAGCAAATGACACATTGGTGGCCTTACTGTCCCCAAAGCCCAGTGTTTCCGCTGTGTCGTTCCACGCTGCATTTCTTGGCATTTCTTTATGAAAAGGCTGTTGTCTTTTTCCTTACAGCTGTGCACTGGCATCTACCCTCTGAACAATGTCAGTGGGCCTGGGAAATCAGAATTTCGAAATCCCCTTTCTATGCTCAGGGTGGGTTGACCAGCTGGCCTGGAGGAATTTCTGGCTGTGCCAACTTTAAGCCTTCAGATGTGCCAACTTTAAATCTTCCACCATCTTGTAGATGGTGATTACCAAGTGCTAGCTAATTAGGAATTCACTTGCGGTGTTCACTGATGGGAGAAAGTGATTCTCCCAAAGCAGGTAGATGGCCAAATTCAACCTGAGGACCCAAAGGGTGGAGTTAATTGCTTTGATCTCACCTTGCAAAGTCAAGGTAATTAAAATTAAATGCCTTGCCTGCCTTAAAACTTTTCAGTGACTCTTTATCACTGTCAAGAATGGAGTCCAAGCGCCTTAGCACGATATTCACTGCCCTTTGTAGACAGTCTCTGATGATGTCTCGAACCCCATAACCTCGCTGTTCTCCTACTCTATCTTAGGGCAGGACTGGAAAGCCTGTGTTTCACTAGTAGGAAGCGTCTCGTGCCTTCTCACATGCTGTTCCTCCTGCTGGAAATGTCATTACCCCCTTCTGCACTTCCTTTCCTCTTTCAGGACTCAGCCAAGTGTCACGTCTTCCAAAAGGCCTTCTCTGGTATCCATCTTTCCCTTTGCTCAGGTCTGGAATGGATCCTTGTTTCTGCTCTCATAGCTTCCCAAACTTCCCGCTAAAACAGACTAGTTATAGTCTTATAATTTTGGTGTTGGTTCTTTCTTTCTCACTGCAGTGTGCCTCACAATGTGCCTCCTGTTCTATAGAGACACCAGCATTGTCCGACCCATAGCAGTTAACTAATAACTATTTGTTGGAGGGTTACATATTGGAATAAATTCGATTTGCTCCATGAATAAATCAAAACGGTATCACAGCAGAATGTTCCCTGTTACTTGCAGCTGTGACCACAAGCAAAATGCCACCGTTCTGCTTTCCAAACCCATGAGAACTACTGGAGTATCACAGATGAGTTCTTATGCTGGTAAGGAAAGATGCTTTCTTGATCTTGTGTTTTTCATATTCTCTCTGCTCTATGTCCCTATTGCTCACAGCAAATTCATGGCTTCACTTTAAGTGGGGTTTCACTGAGTTTATCAAAATATAAATGCAGGGTGTGGGGCATGGGGGAGATGCCTGGCACACATTAATCTTCCTCAACTTTAATGGGCTTCTACCTTTCTCTCTTTCTTTCTCTCTCTTCCTCCCTCCCTCTCCCGATCCTCCCTCCTTTCCTTTCTCCTTCCCTCCTCTCTTTCCTTCCTTTTCTATCTAGAGTAAGCTTAACTGAAGACAACAGAGTAATTTTCCTTCCCTTAATCCTGAACAGGGGGAATTTGGGCTGTTAATGCAGAGGTAGAAGGAAAAGACCAGGAGAGTTAATGGAAACATTACCACTCTGGTGTAGCTAGAGCCTCATGAAGCCTCATGAAGCACATGTCTTATGCTTGGCCCAGTCTAAGGCATTGGGGATGATGCAGCACTGTATAAAGGGGACAGAGTCTTTACATTCTGGTCAGTAGTCGGAGGAAGGTCATAGGCAAATAAACCAACTACTGAAAAATATCAGGGCAGGTAAGGAACTCTGAGCAGCATGAAGGAGTCAGTCAGGATGGAAATACCATTTCAGATTGGTGGCCAGAGAAGTCTGCTGAGAAATCACTTGAGCTAAATAAAAGGAGGGGGATGTCAATGAATAACTGGGAGAGGAGTGGTATTTGGACAGTAGAAATGGCATGTGCAAATGCCCTGAGGTAGGAGCAGGCTTTGTATACTCAAGGAGCAGCAGGAAGGTCAGGGTGACCAGGGTGAAATGAACAAGGGGAAAAATGGTGGGAGTGAGGTCAGAGAGACTGGAAGAGACAGATCCTTTAGGGCCATGTAGGCTGTGGTAGGGTCTCTGGATTTTATATCAGGTGTGATGGGCAGCTGGCTTACACGTACTTTTAATTTGGTTCTGCATCAAGGAAAAAGTTTGCCCTTTGGCTCAATTCCATGGTTAGAGCTCTGGAATTCCCTGGGAAAAAACTGCTCTGGGGACATCCAGTTCTACATCTTCTCCATAAGACCCCTCTGCAGATTTGTGCTCTTATCCAGTGATGGGGCTGCTTGAGTGGTATGAGCGCCCAATCTTGGTTTCAGCTCAAGTCATGATCTCAAGACTGTGGGATCCAGCCCTGCATCAGGCTCTGCACTCAGCATGGAGTCTGCCTGAGAGTCTTTATCCTGTTCTGTCTTCCTCTGCCCCTCCTGCTCAGGCCCTCTCCTTCAAATAAATAAACAAATCTTTAAAAAAAGGAAATTAAAAAAAAAAAAAGGAATCTAGCAATGCAGAATGGGGAGTCTCTTTCTTCTGAGGTTTGAACCTATGGCCCTGTGACATCTTGGGACTCAAAATCCCGTAAGTACATTTGCCCAGGAGGTCCCGTGTCAAGCCTATATTTATACTTATTTCCGTAATCTTCAGCACAGTCCTGTTTGCCTTTATGTGTCTGCACAAAAGTTTCTGCCCATCTGAAGACTTTCCTGATGCCCAAAAATCATCCTGTGTTCCCGCTGAATTCTCTGTACCCCCACCTTTAGCAAGTGGAGTGTTGTGTTGTCGGGCTGTGTATCAGCAAGTTCCTCGGCAGCACACATCTATCCTAATCCTAACTGATCTAGAATCCCTAGAACTTAGTGCGCAGAGCTCAGCTGTAAACATTACTGGTCAAGTAACGTAGAAGACTTGAAAAGACAGAATTCGAGAGAAGGAAAGAGATGTCCACCTCACTTTTAATGAAATAAAACTGTCCTATGGAGAAAGCCCTATGGAAAAATATTCTGGAGACCATGGGGGAAGAGCCAATAAAAGGGACTCTGCACATTTTTTTTTTTTTCCTGAAATGAAAGATGTCTTTAAATAGACAACGTGATTTTTGGGAAACCATATTAAGGATGTGTGGTGGGGGAAATGAAACCACTGAGTCTTTGGGATGCCAAAACTGGGCTTTTAGTTGGAGTCTAAAAGTAATCTCAGCCTGTGGTTCACTTGAAAACTTTTGTCTTCCTGAGCTGCTGAGGTCTGGGGCTTCTCCGCTGGAGACAGGAGCTAACCTACCTACAGCCAGAGAGTGAAAGGATGGAGTAGAGATAGGAAAATCTTTGATATAGCATTTGTCAAATGCAGGGAAAAGTGGGAAGAGAGAAAGAGAGAGAGAGAGAGAGAGAGAGAAGGAAGAGGAGGAGAGGAAATAGGAAGAACAAAGAGAAAGAAATGTCTTTTCTCTTGTTTTTCAGGTTCATTTGCTGTCCCTTGACACCTTCTGACAAGCTCATGATTATAAAGTTGAAACACTCAAATCTCTACCAGAGACCTGTTTCTTCTGGATTCTATGTTGCCCCTCCTTACCTAGGATCGAACAGTTCCTCCAGAACGCCTTGATGATTATCTCATAGCTGGGTGGGAAACAGTGCAAAGTCAACAGAATTGACCACTTGAGCTCACTTGAGATTCTGTGAAGAGGCTGCTCTTTGTCTACCAAATATCCCTTTTCTCTCTCTCTTATAAACAATGACAATTTTATGTGGGCAGCAACAAGCTGAGCCAGAAGACTACTTTTCCTAGACTTGCTTATAGTGTGGAATAGCCCATGAAATATGAGTAGTAGTTAATGGTGAAGTTTCCAGAAAGACTCATCTAGGAGGTACTCCTTGGTTTTGGTTCTTCCGCCTTCAGGCTGCCTAGAACACAGATGTGAAGGCTGTACTGTGGCAGCCATATTGTGACATGGAGGTGACTTTGGGAATGGAGCTGAGGACTGAGAATTGTGGAACAGAAAAAGAGAAGGAGACCGTCTCTGATAACTTGGTAATATTACCCAAGACCTGAACCACCTAGCTTCAGATTTACCTTATGAGAAACCAACTTCCATTTTGCTGAAGTGACTGTTTTTTGAGTTCTCTGTTATTTGCAAGGGAAGGTACTCATAAATGATGAAGACTCTTCAAGGCCATTTCCAGATTTGCCCATCATTATGACCTCTTTCCTGCTTATTGAGATTGAGTTGGACTAACATCTCGGCTGTGACACTTTCTCCAGCTGACCCTGATTCTCCCAATCACTCGCTTTCCTTGATGGTGTTCAATCTAATATTCCCACTGTCTAATTTCACCCCACAGACAGTGAGCAGGAGCACATGAGTGAAAATAACAATGCTAAGTACATGACTCACTTTCTCCTCAGATATCAGCACACTACAATGTATTGAGTGGGTTTTCTCAATAAAGACTAAATTGAGACTAAATACATTCCTTGTCAAGCCCTGAAGAATTAACATTTTCCACCTATACCTCTTGGATAGTTTGGGGCCACAAATCCGTGCACATATTTTTCATACCAGAAGAATGGATTTTTTTTCCTGATTATTTTTTCAACTTAGCCACTGAGGAACTATGGCAGCAGGTACCAGGAACAGGATATCGGGCTAGAAGGAACACCGCACTTCAGGATTTAGCTGTCATGGAAAAAAGAAGTTTGCCTCTTAGAAACTAGGAGAAAAGAGAAAATGAGGAGGGCACTGTGCTAGCCTCCAAGGATCAGAAGCAACTTTTCAGGTAACCTTGGAAGGAAGCAGAAGACCTGAAATAAAGACATTTAGTGGGATGGGTGCTTGGCTGGCTCAGTCGGTAGAACACGTGACTCCGGATTTTGGGGTCATGAGTTTGAGCCCCAGGTTAGGTGTAGAAATTACTAATAAATAAATAAATAAACATAAAAAACATTAAGTGGGAAAAAAACCAAAAAATTATTACCAACACCTTGGTCATCTTGAAAAAAATAAAGTGAGAAGTAAATGAATTGTTAAGCTAAAGAAGGGGAACAAAAAAATAAGAAACGGTTTAAAAAACTCTGTAAAATGCACAAAATAAAATAAAATTTTAAAAAGCCCAAGACAAATACAAACCCCGATGCCTTAAGTTCTCCTAAGAAGAAATATCTTAAAAAATGATAATGATTTTTGAGCAAGAAGACTTCGCTGAATCAGTTGACAGAGGAAAAGAAATTTAAGTAGCTCCTTCAAAGCACTATGTAGAGAAAGTTGTGTGTTTTCCCACCTGGTTTTCCCCTGGGGAGACAGGCTGACTTCTGGGTCTGCAAACCTCAGAATCAGCAGAGGATCTGGAGAGAGCTCAGAAGCTGACCTCACCTGTGGATGCCTTTACTCGTGCGGGTTTGCTCTTATGTCTGCCCTTCTCGGCGATGAGGAGGATGCTGTACTCCTTCCCGGGTTCCAGGCCTCTCAGGACATAGGACGTGGTGTCTCTCGGAAGCTTCACGTCCACCGGCTGGCCAGAGGGCAGGCTATAGTTGAGGCGGTAATGGTCAAATTTGGCTAAAGGCCTCCTCCAGAGCAGGGTCAGGTTGGTCTCTGTGGTTTCAGAAACGCGCAGGTCCCTGGGTGCGTCCATGTCTGGGAGGAAAGCAGAGAGATGTCCAGGCCTCAGACTGGGAGGCAGGGCTGCTTTGGGCTAAGCCTCCCAGCTCTGCCCTACAGGGGCTGTGTGGCTGCAGGCAACTTCCTCATCTGGGTCTGTTTTCACGTTTTGGAAGATTAAAAAGGATATAGTGGTATATATCCATACCATGAAATACTACTCAGTTAAAAGCATCTAAAAAGAACTGACTGTTGACACAAGGAACAATTTGAACAGACCTCGGACCTTGAGAGAATTACATGGAGTGAAAAAGCCTCTCTCTGCAGGTTGCATTCTCTGTATGATTCCTTCTATGTGGCATTCTTGAAATAACAACAGCACAGAGATGAAGAGTGGGGATTGTCCAGGGCTAGGGAGAGGGGGAGGGAGGGAAGGAGTTGCCCGTGGCTATAAAAAAAAGGAGACAAAAGCGACCCTAGTGATGGAACTATTCTGTGTCTTAACCATACCGATGGATGAGAAAAGCTGCTCAGGATAAAACTGTGTAGGGCTACGTACACCGAGCTGCATGTACTGTCCGGTGAAATATACATAAAGCTGATAGATTGTGTCAATGTCAGTTTCTTGGTTGTGATATTGTTCAATGATTACACAATTGTTAACCATTGGAGGAGATGGGGGAATCTCTCTGTATCATTTCTCACAACAGCATGTGAATTGACAATTACGTCCAAAGAAAAAGATAAAAAAGAGTGTGTGGGGCACCTGGGTGGCTCAGTCAGTTAAGCAGCTACCTTCCGCTCAGGTCATGATCCCAAGGTCCTGGGATAGAAGCCTGCGTCAAGCTCCCTGCTCACCGGGGAGACTGCTTCTCCCTCTCCCTGCCGCTCTGCCTACTTGTGATCTCTCTCTCTGTCAAATACATAAATAAAATCTTAAAAAAAAAAGTGTGTTTGTGCAAGTGATCAGCATTGGGTCCTGCATAATGGGGAAGCTCCATGAGGCATGACCTTCATCCCCTTTGCACACCAGACCCATTTTCTTCACAGTGACTGGGGGGAGGATGAAGGACCCTGGTGGAGAAGTAGAGGGAAAAGTTTTCTTTTAACAAATTTTCCAGGGAGGGGGGAAAACTTGAGCAAAGAGTCAATGGCTTCAAATCATACAGCTCCTTCCTCATCACCCTCTGCCAGAGCCTGGAGCTTCAGGATGAAAGTAAGAGCACAGTCTGTCTGAAGCTATGTTCCTGCTACTTACTGTCTGGAGGACAAGGGTATACTATAAAAGTCAGGTGTTTCCTAAAAGAAAACCTCCCAGATGTGTTTTGATCAGACTGTGGTTTATTTAAAAAAAAAAAAAAAAGAAGAAGAAGAAGAAGAAGAAAGAAAAAGAACTGATTATGCACTTTTAAAAAAGTTTGCAGGTTTCTTATAAAATCTGGTTCCAATTTCTCATAAAAAAAAAATCTCATTCCCCTTTAGGATCATTAAGATGCGGTGTGGTTATGTGACTTTTGAATTGGACATCTGGGATAGATGATCCTAGGGGCTGCTTTCTCCTCTGTGCATCTACTGTTTCTTTCCAAATAGGTTTTCTGCCTCCTGGGCCCCAGCGCGTCTGCCAGCGCCAGCCCAGAGGTGGTGGGGACCAACGGCTGTCTCACCTGTGGCCGCATTGATGGTGGCTGGGTCGCTCTCCTTGTCAGCCTTCACAGCGGACACTCCGATCCCATATTCAGTTCCCGGCCTCAAACCTAAGGGAGAATGTGCAGGTGGATATTTAGCCCCAAACTGGGAAGGCTTTCAGAGGATCATGAAGACAGTCCTGAGCTGTCTGTCACTGAAGCCTGTGATCTCTCAGTGTCTGGCATGTTCTACAGACTGTCTCGCTGAAGTCCAAGTGAGACAACTGCTGGGACTGCACTTCTTTCTCTCTGTGGGGGGCTGCAAAATGGGGACATGCCCCGCCCCTCCCAACCCGGTGTGCGGGGGGGCTGGGTCTGGGAGGCAGAGCTCACCTAGGAGCGTGGCTTTGGTGGTGGCTTGCTGGCTCCGTGGGATTTCGACCTCGGCGTGGTCACCTCCCGAGATGGGTGCATACTTAATTCGGTAACTGTCAGGGGCCGCCTTGCCGTTCTTCCATTCCAGGGTGATGCTGCTGTCTGTCTGGGAGACGCGACGGAGATTCCTGGGAGCATCCAGGCCTGTTTGGAAGAGGAAGGGACATTTGCATTGAAAATGCCAGGCGCTAGGAGAGTGGGAGTCTGAAAATTCAAGCTGAGACATGAAACGCACGCCCCTGGAGAAAAATTGGTAACACCCCCTCAACTCAGTACCTGACGGACAGATCTAACAAATACGGCATCTCAGGCACCTCTTTTGCCCTTATTTTATTTTATTTATTTGTTTACCTTTCCCCGTTATTAATGTGTGTGATACTCTAGTCATTGTCATGCTCCTCAGATTTTATGCTTAAAAAAAACTACACAGAGAGGCGCCTAGGTGGCTCAGTGGGTTAAAGCCTCTGCCTTCGGCTCAGGTCATGATCCCAGGGTCCTGGGATCGAGCCCCGCATCAGGTTCTCTGCTCAGCAGGGAGCCTGCTTCCCTTCCTCTCTCTCTGCCTGCCTCTCTGCCTAACTTGTGATCTCTGTCTGCCAAATAAATAAATCTTAAAAAAAGAGAAAACTACACAGAAACTTACGAATAAGGTAAGTTTGAATGAGTGTAAGAACTGGTATGCCGTGCCCATTGCTGTATTTCTAATAATTCATAAGTTACTGAGCTTTGAAAAAATATTTATTGGCTCAACGATTGATGGATCCGTTGGGACGTCTAAGAAAATTCCACAGGGGTGCCTGGCTGGCTCAGTCAGTATGTCTCCGTTTTCAGCTCGGGTCATGATCTCAAGGGCCTGGATGAAAGCACATGTTGGGCTCCGTGCTCCGCTGGGAGTCGGCTTCTGGGTTTTCTCTCTCCTCTCCCTCTGCCCCTACCCTCGCTCATGCTCTCTCTCAAATAATAAAATCTTCAAAAAAAAGGAATGCCAGAGGCATCTTTGTTATTCATGCTTTCCATAAACTGTGTTTTATTATGGAAATATTTACATGAATGTTATTTTAATCAGAACTTCTTTTACCTGAGATTGTCAGACTAGCACCTTCCCAGTATGCGTTTGTGTGTATGTGTGGGTTTTAGAAGGTTATTTGGATAGAGTTTTTTTTTTTTTTCTTGAAAAAGTTGATCAATTGCTATAATATTTTAAAATAAATATTTAAAGGAATGAGATTTCCCTTTCTCCTGTCTATTTCTATTTCTACTGTCAGAGGAGCCTGGAAGGAACCCCAGTGGAGTGGGATGGATGTCTCACAACCCTTCTTTCCCTTCTGGCTGTTCACCAGAGAAGGCCCACTACCTGTTGTGAAGGTCTCCTTGGCCGGGTTGCTGGACATGTCACCTCTGCGGGAGATGAGGGACACCTCATACTCGGTGTCCGGCTTCAGGTTACCGATGGAGTACTGGTTCTCATCCTGGGTGAGATCAATGGTGGTGCGGTCGCCAGGCACATCTTTGATCCCGTAGGAGAGCTCAATGCCATCGATCTCAGCCAGAGGCTTGAACCAAGTGATCAGGGCTGTGGTGTCCGTGACATCTTTCACCTCGATCTGGCTGGGGGCATCCAAGCCTGTGACGGGCAGACAGCAGAGTGGTTTCAGAGACTGGGGCCGGGGCCATGGGCTGAGCAGAGAGGGGTTTGCAGCCATCCAGCTCCACGCATGGATGGATCAGTGTCTACTAACCATTCTACCCTCTTTTGTCTTTCTGCGTCTTCATTTCCCATTTGACAAACTCTAGATAGGCAGGATGACAACTACCTGGCAGGGCTTGTTGTTTTTTTGAACAGGAAAGGAGATAATATTTGCAAAGCACCGAGCGCAGAGCCTGGAGCATGGCAGTCACATGATAAATGGTCGTTGCCCTGTTACTATTATCATTACCATGCTCATGAGTTCAGAAACAAGCTTAGGGGGGCACCTGGGTGGCTCAGTGGGTTAAGCCGTTGCCTTCAGCTCAGGTCATGATCTCAGGGTCCTGGGATCGAGTCCCACATCGGGCTCTCTGCTGAGCAAGGAGCCTGTTTCCCTCTCTCTCTCTCTCTCTCTGCCTGCTTGTGATTTCTCTCTGTCAAATAAATAAATAAATAAATAAAATCTTAAAAAAAAAAAAAGAAACAAGCTTAGGGCCTTTTTCAGTTAAAAAAACATTAATTTACATCTGAAACTATCAATGTACTGTAAGTGGGTTAATTGAATTTAAATTTAAATTAAAAAAAATAAAAAAAACCCCAAACATTTATTTAGTCTCTCTGCCTTTTTAAATAAGCAAAACTCCCTGAATGGCTGATCAGAATTACGGAGCTCAAAAGGGAGGCCACCCCTGGCTTATCTGGGTATGGAGAGTTACTTGTGAGGAAAGAATTCAGGCAGAAAGCCATGGCTTGTCCCAAGCCTCACCATCTTTGTGCCTTCACCTCAGCCTCCTCCTGTCCCACCCAGCCTTGTGCTCTCACGTGTGTGTGTATTGTGTTGTGACGGCAGGCGTGGCATGCTGTTTCTCCCCTCCTGGCCTCTGCACTTGTTCTTCCTGAGATCGCCCCTCCCCCTCGAAAAATCTCTTAGTCATCCCTCAAAACCCCACGTAACCTGGTACTTCCTAACAAGATTCCTCTTTGACCCTTGTTGTAATCAGGTGAGCACACACACACCCTCCTCAGCAAGTACAAAGGTTCAGTTTATGTAAGATGGGTAAGTTCTAGGGATGTGCCCAGCAACAAAGGGACCGGAGGGAATGCTACTCACGAAGAGAGCAAATCACATTCTAAGTGGTCTTAGCACAATTAAAAATAAGAGAAAAAAAAATAAGAGAATCCAAAAAAATAAATAAATAAGAGAATCCTAATACACCTTTTTCACTGTTCTGTAACATATTTTTCTAGTTTATGTATTGTTCAACGTAGATAGGGTCTAAATTCATTTATTTGGAGAGTGGGTCTTTGACCTCCTTTTCATCCCCAGCATAGTATTGGACTTTGTCCTTTATGTCTGAATTCTCCTTTTCTAATTATATAGACAATTTTAATGCAAACATTAAAACTGACTGAGAATTTGGCAAATGCCTAAAATTAAAATATGAAGGCATCCAGTCAATATTTTCTTGTTTCTTCAATTTAAAAAGAGCTATGTTTGTGTTTTTAGCGCTGGTTTAGGAAACAATTAAGAAAGTTCCTTTCCAATGAAAGGAATTTCAGAGTTATATAGGGAATGAGGAAGAGTAAGTCCTATCTGACTAGGAGAAACCTGCAGAGCCTATCTTTTGAATTCTAAGCATTCAATCCATCAGTCTCAGCCTACAGACAATGAACCCAGAGAATGCGCAATGAAAACAAAGTTACAATTCAACAGTGAAGCTGCCTGTCCCGTGTTCTTACAGGTGTTAGCAAGCACCCCGACCACACATGCTCCTGTCCTTAGCAGCCTTTTCGTAAGAAGTCAGGATCGAGTCGAGCTCACTGATCACCCCTGCATCTCCCAGATTTGGATCCTTGAACAGAGGGACCTAGTACTGCTGTGGTTTCCTACATGCCAAGCCCAGTGCTCTGTCTTGTATGTCTTAACTTTCCTGACAACCCTGCAAGGACACTATACACCCATGTTCCTGATGGTCGGTCATAGGCTTCAAGAAGTAGAACTTCACAAGGTAATGTGAGCCTCGAAGCTGGAATTCACATTCAGGTCTGTTTGGATCCAAAGCCCATACGCTTGCTCCTTTAAATATGAACGTCTCTCAAAAGCGTCTAGGTGCCAGAAATGGTTGTAATACAGCCTTATACAGATACCAGTGTGAAGGAGCCAAAAATGCTTTGTCACCCAAACTTTGAGGTCCTTTAAACCTGGATAAAGTTCAGCCGGCAGTGAAATGAACACGTCTGCCCCTCAGTGCTGATATTTATGTGACACTAGGGAATTTAGGTGTTCGGATGTTTGTGCTGCAAGAAGAATAAAGCAGCTAATCCCCAGAAGTAAATTAAAAAGCGACAGGCAGATAAATGTGTTTTGGAGTTTCGGTGTGCCCTCTCTACAGCCGGTAAGCACTTGCTGGATCCTTTCTACGCCTTTCTGGTGATCTAATGATTTTTTCCTGTCGATACCTGCTCTCTACCTACCACAGAGGGATGGTGTCAGAATGATGGAAAACACTTGTCTATAGAGGAGACAGTCTAGGGGTTGGCTCTGAGTGAGGCAAAGTGTGCAAATATTTAAATGCAAGATGTTCTTTCTTGTCATTAGTCAACAGGTTTAAATTTTCCAACAACCTCCTGCCAAAAAGCATCCATCCCTTAAACAGTTGGTACAGATGCTATCTCGAAGAAGATGAGAGGTTTCCCAAATGGTGATGCAAAATAATTTTATTTATTTATTTATTGGTGTTCAACATTTGGCTTCTTGGTAGAACAACTCCAAATCCAGATTTTCTTTTTCTTCCTCACCAAATGATCTAGTAGTACCAAATTCTATTCTACCTCCAAGTTCTGACATCTTTATTATTGAGTGACATTTAATGTGTGTTCCTACTGGAGATATGGGATAAACATTCTACATAGACCAGCGCCTCATCAGTGCCAGTGGAAAAGGGGGTGAGAGTTATAAAACTGACCCTCACTGACAATTTTGATCCTGTGGTGGCCCCCAAGTGTTCACTATGTGGCATTTGTTAAACTGATTTTGAAGCCCTAAGCCTTAGTTTCTACTCTTGAAAAATAATAACAATAATACTTGCCCAACCTCTTTCCCAAGACTGGTGTTTCAGGTTAGATGATGTGGTAGGTTATTTATAATGGTCTCTCTTACTGATCTTCCTGTACCTGTGCCTGCCTTGATATGTCACTCTGAGGCTCCTTTCATCCAGGGATGGGTCTGTTTCCCGCTCCTTACATCTGGACTGGCCTTGAGATGTGCTTTGATGGAGTGAAACAGGGCTCAGCTACCGTGTGAGCAGGCCCAGGTTGGCCTACAGAGGCCACCCGAGGCCAACCAGCCCCCAGCCCACACAGATGCAGAAGCGAGCCCACTCCAAAACAGAATTGACCAGCTGAGCAACCCCAAATCGGCAATGTGTTGTTTCAAACCACTTAAGTTTGGGGCTTGTTCTTTACATAGCAAAACCTAGTTGATGCAGAAGCTCTGTAAGAGGAAATGTTATCCAGAGGAGGCAATGTGGGGCATGGTCAGCTTTATCACAGGGTCCGTGTTATTAAAGGTGATACTCACGGGTGGTGGTCACCCTCTTCAGGCCCGGGCCCCGCGTATTGTTTTTCACGATGTGCAGAGAGATCTCATATTCTTGCCCGGGAGCTAGGCCCGTCTGCCGGTATGTGGTCTCTGGCCTCCTCAGGCTTTTGGTGATCTCTCCCTCATCTTCTTTATTCTGAAAGACAGGAGAGAGTCTTGGTAAGACCTAAAGAAGGTTCCAGCCTCTTCTCTTCTGTGGCTCGCTCTTTCAGCATCCACTCCTTTGCTGAGCTCTCCCTAGCCAGAAGATCAGCATGGCAGAGGATGCACGGAGGATAAGGATGTCTCTCGAGTTGGCTTCTGCCTCTTGTAAACCTCTGTACTCACTCCTTGGAGACTCAAGTCAAGTGCCAGAATGTGAGAGCCAAAGCAGTCCAGAGCCACAGATTCAATCCTTCTTTTGACAGTCTGGGAAGCGAGCAACAGAGAAGTTGTGGGGCTGTCCCAATGGCTGGTTAGTGCCAGAGCCTGGGTTCAGACTCAGGAACCCACTTCCCAGAGAGAAGGGATACTGCAGGTCAGATATGCCTAGGGGCATCTGGAGACAGAGCTTATTTGTTCTCTTCTGAGTAGATGTTTCCCAGACTATAAGGAGCAAGGGGACAGCTCAGCATCTGTTTGAGCTCACAGCCCTCAGAGCTATGCTTACTGACTTCTTAAAATCACTTAGAATGTATTTGCAGACATGCAGGGACTAAGTAAGCACAGCCCTGTCTCCCACCAGAAGTGAAGGCAATAGCGTTGATATAAAAAGTCCGTAGAGCCCCCAGATGATCTTTCTGATCCTCGAGGTCAAATATGCCCACTCCTCTGTGCCCCTTACCATATTCCGAAAGATGATCTCCCATGTTTCAAAAGCAATGTCCAGAGGATCCCACTCCACTTCCACAGATGTCTCTTTGATGGACTTGAACTTTAGGCCTTCAGGTGCAGGCAGGTCTGTCAGGAAGAGCAGAGGGAATGATGGCTGCATATTGGCGGTGGTGTGGGTGGGGGGTTGGCGGTGGACACAGCGGTGATTCCCTGAGCCCCACCGGTGGGTGCCCCACCCCTGTCAGAGCTGGATTCTATTCCTGACTATTTGTGGGATGCTGTTTACTGTGAGGCAGCGTGACAATTAGCATTAGGACCCACCATAGGATTAAATCCTGGCAATTTCATATGGTGAAGCTGTATGAACCCAGGGTTTGGAATGCGAGGGACTTGGACTCAAATCTAGGCTCCACATTACAAGTTGTGCCGCAGGGGTGAATTGCAGAAAGTGCTCTAAGCCTCACCTTCTTCATTCGGGAGGAAGAGGTAACGGGGCCTGTTCTTGGGAACGTTTTGAGGACTGAGTGATACGTTGCATGTTGACCACTGGGCATGGTTCCTGGTGCACAGCACATTTCAATATGTGGCAGCCAATGTTATAGTTAAAATAAGGACCAATTTCTAGCCTGGCTTTTTAGGTATCAAGGGAATTATACTGATGTTGGATTCTTAAAGGAAGAACTTGAACCCCAATTTTTAAATTTATTTTATTTATTTTTTAATATGTGGACAGTGAGCTCCATAGAAAGGAAACAGTAGAATAGAATGAGTAAGGGCATAAACCTGCAACCAGACTTCCAGGGTTAAAATCCCATCTCTGCCACTTATTAAGAGTCTGATTTGGGAGGAGATGGTGAACATTTAGTCTCAGTTTTCTCATCTGTAGAAAGGGTTAATAACTGTCCTGATCTCATAGGGTTATCAAGAGTTAAATGAACTGGTAGGCAAGGGGTTTCTTTAAAAAAAAAAATTCAGTGGGCTTAACTGGATCCCAGGGTCTTAATCCAAACGATGAAAGGACAGCTATGCTGCTTCGGGCATGAAGGGGAGACAGTGACTTTTGGGGGTGGGTCATGCACTGGGCAAAACCATGGCAGCAGAGGCTGCTGGGGGTGGAGGTGGGGGTGGGTTCTGCGAACTCACACGTGGCCACCCTGGCGCTGACGGGAATGCTCTTCTTGTTTCCCAGGATGGCGAAGACGCGGATAAAGTACTCCACGCCTGGCTCCAGCTCCCGGATAGTGGTGGATGTCTGGTCCCCGGGCACGCGGAACTGCATTTCCAGGCCGTCCTCGTGGGTGGGCGTGTACATGACCAGGTACTCCGTGACCCGCATCTCGTTGTCCCAGGCCAGGTTTACAGTCTCTTCGGTCACTTCTGTCACGATGAGGTCTTTAGGAGGGGACACTGGCAGGAAGGCAAAGAGATAGCTGGGTCAGGTAGTGTCAGTAAGGTCCTCTATAAATTCTCTCTCTAGGCATGTTTGCCTTCACTTGTCCCTTCCACTGCCAATCACTGAGCCCTAATGTCCAGCTTCTGTTTCCTAATATGAAATCCTCATCAAGAGCCTCCTGCTGTGATTCATTTTGAAAACCTTTGGTGACTTTCAGGCTACAGTGCTGGGTCTGCAGGCTGTCCTTCAGGTTTCTTTGTGATCTGACCCTTCCAACTTCTCTACTCTCTGGACCTTAGTTCAGATTCGGGCCGTTGGCATGGGCACATGCAGCCTGAGCTTGGCTCTCTGCTCTGAACTCAAGGTCACTCATCTTTAGCACCGGAAGGGTTTCTGGGGCTCCTTTGGTCCAATTCTTTCATTTTCTAGGTATGAGTGAAGCAGAGGGACTGGCCCAACTTTGCTTCTCTCAGCAAATTGGGAACTCACACCTCCTCCCTGCCAGCCTTTCCAACCAGGCCTCCCTGCCTTGGGCCCATTAAACACATATCAATGATACCTTTAATTGGGACAGAAATTCTCTGTTACAACAAGTGTAGTCTGGGTGGCTAACAGGAGTGCAAAGAAGACCCTCAGTGAACACAAGCATTATCATTCTTTGTTGTATTTTCACTCAAGCCAGGTTTATTGAGCTCTTACTGTATACCGTGCCTTGTGCTGTCAGGATAGCGCTCCTAGAAGGAGCTTATAATGCTTGGGATTGAAGACAGTCATAAAAAATGAGTTCAGAGATGGGTCTACCTCGCAAGTGATTAATTAGCATTTACTCAATAGCTGAGTGTGCGTGTAGAACAGTTTTATGTCATCTCACTGTCCATTCAATTGGGCTGAATTTTTGCTCTCATCCAAATAGAGGGATTTAGGTTATTTTTGGCTCACTGTCAGTGGGGAGTAGATGAGAAGGTTCATATTTGGCAAAAAGGCTGTTTTCATTTCACCTACCTCCCCACAGGGCACTGGGTGTTACACTCCGTGTAGACTAGATAGGTAGACTCAAATAACAGTTCTAGAATGTACCAGATAAGAGTGCTTGGGAAGGGCGCCTGGGTGGCTCAGTGGGTTAAGCCGCTGCCTTCGGCTCAGGTCATGGTCTCAGGGTCCTGGGATCGAGTCCCGCATCGGGCTCTCTGCTCAGCAGGGAGCCTGCTTCCATTTCTCTCTCTCTCTCTCTCTCTCTCTGCCTTCCTCTCCATCTACTTGTGATCTCTATCAAATAAATAAATAAATAAAATCTTAAAAAAAAAAAAGAGTGCTTGGGAAAGTTCTATGAGCCTCCGAGCCTTCTACTAGGCAGCCCTGTGACAGGTGAGTAACGCGGGCCCCTGCAACGTGTGTGTGTGCTCCCGGGCATGGGCGCAGGTGTAATAGGACACATAGCTCTTCACCCCGCACCGGGGCCGCTTCCGAACCAACGGCAGGTGGCTCAGTGCCGGGACTCACCCTCGGAGCAGTCGTCCCCGGAGTAGCCCTCGCTGCAGATGCAGCGGCCCTCCACGCACTGGCCCCAGCCGCTGCAGTCATTGGGGCAGGAGCGCCGCCCGCAGTCGGGGCCCACGAAGCCCTCCTGGCAGACGCACTGCCCGTCCTCGCAGCGGCCGCGGCCGTGGCAGTCGCCTGGACACCTCCGCTCCTGGCACGTGGAGCCCATGAAACCCTCGTGGCACACGCACTGCCCGTTCACACAGCGGCCTTGGCCGTGGCAGTCGTCGGGGCACGCGAGGTCTGCGCAGTCGGGGCCGGTGAAGCCGTGCTCACACTCGCAGCGCCCGTCCACGCAGCGACCGCGGCTGCTACAGTCCCGGGGGCAGCGCAGGTCCCGGCAGTCTTCCCCGGTGTAGCCGTCGTCGCAGACACACATGCCGTTCACGCAGCGGCCGTGCTGGTGGCAGTCGTTGGGGCAGCTCATGTCGCTGCAGTCGTAGCCCTGGAAGCCCGGCTCGCACACGCACTTGCCCCGGACGCAGCGGCCCCGGCTGTGACAGTCGTTGGGGCATCGCAGCTGGCCGCAGTCCTCCCCGGTGTGGCCCTCGTCGCACACGCACTGCCCGTTGACGCAGCGGCCGTGACCGCTGCAGCCATTGGGACACTGGAGCTCACCGCAGTCCGCTCCCGTGAAGCCGGCGTCACACTCACACTGGCCGTCCACGCAGCGGCCGTGCTGGTTGCAGTCGGCGGGACACCTCTTCTCGCTGCAGTCAGGCCCGGCGAAGCCCGGGTCGCACACGCACTGGCCCTGCTCGCAGCGGCCGTGGCCGGTGCAGGCGTTCGGGCAGCTGAGCTGGCCGCAGTCCTCGCCCGTGAAGCCCTGCTCGCAGTAGCAGGTGCCGTTGACGCAGCGGCCGCGGTCGAAGCAGTCGTTGGGGCAGATGAGCTCGCTGCAGTCCTCCCCGGTGAAGCCCTCGTCGCACACGCACTCGTTCTCCACGCACCGCCCGCGGCCGTGGCAGTTGTTGAGGCAGAGCGGCTCGTTGCAATCGTCGCCCGCGAAGCCGTCCTGGCACACGCAGCGGCCGTCCACGCAGCGGCCGTGCTCCTCGCTGCACGCCACCGGGCACAGCTCCCGGCTGCAGTCGGCCCCCGCGTAGCCTTCGAAACACACGCAGACCCCGCCCACGCACTTGCCCTGGTCGTTGCAGTCTCCGGGGCAGGCCGGCTGGCTGCAGTCCTCCCCCGTGAAGCCCTCATCGCACACGCACTGTCCATCCACGCACTGGCCGCGCAGGTGACAGTTGCCAGGACATTCGGGCTCCGAGCAGTTGGGGCCCTTCCATCCAGGCTCGCACACACAGCCGCAGCCTTCCGCGCTGAAGTTCCCTCGGCCGCTGCAGAAGGGCCTCGTGTCCAGGCGACCTGCAACCAGAGAACAGAGGCCGGCAGCTGAGCACAGGCAGTGACTTACTCTGTTACCACCGCGGGACCCCGATTCCAACGCAGCCAGAAGATGCTGGCACCCTCGGGTCCCATCTAGCTTGAAAACTAGTTGCCTCAGGTGTGAAATCAGAGGGAACTGACATCCCCTTAGAGGAGGAGTGAATTCTTCACCTGTACTCTCTGAAACCGGGGCTCCTGGGGAAAGACTGTGTACTTGTGTGTGTGTGTGTTTTCCACCCTCGGGGAGGGCATCTGTAGTTTTTATCGAATTTTCAAGTATACCCATGACCCTGGTGATTATAGATCACCACCTCGTGGAATGTATTAGGCTGGGCTATGTAATTTCTCCTGCACTTAGTCAAGGTCAGGCACATAAGAGAATAATTGTTTCACACAAGAAATATTTGTTGAACTGAACTCAATTCTGATTCTGGCTCCATAGCAGTGCTGCATTTGGAAAGCGAGTTAGATGCTCTGGATATCAGTTTCTTCATCAGTCAATGGGACCAACAGCCTGCTTCCCTGGGGTGTATCAGGGTTAAGTGAGGACATTACAGACCTACTGTTGTTCTCATTGTGATCTTCTCTTGCAGAGTTTTTTGGGTTGACTCAAGTCACTATGTTGATTTATGTGACTGAACTTTCTGATTTTCCATTACTGAAATGAGGCAGCCTAGGAATGGCTTTCTAATTCTGTCGGTATAGCTTCTAATGTGGCTCTGCCTCCACAATGCTCATGTGTGTCTAGCTTTTTTCTTCCCATCCGAAAGGCTACAGTGGTGGGTGAATCTGAGGAAGACATGGTCAGGGCTGACATGCCTCCAACTCTTTGAAGTCTGCCTCATGTCTTGGCTCAGCTTGCAGGAGTGGCTGGCGTAGTCTCCATGGAGCCGGGGAGAAGAAACAAAGCTCGCTCCATTTTCTCTGCACCCAAATACAGTTGTATTAATATGTTTTAGCTCCTTCCTAACAGCAGAGAAGAAGGCAATGAAAACAACGAATTTGAGGGGTACCTGGGTGGCTCAGTGGGTTAAAGCCTCTGCCTTCAGCTCAGGTCTTGATCCTGGGGTCCTGGGATCAAGCCCCACATCAGGGTCTCTGTTCAGTGGGGAGTCTGCTTCCCCTTCTCTCTCTGCCTGCCTCTCTGCCTACTTGTGATCTCTCTTTCTGTTAAATAAATAAATAAAATCTTAAAAAAAAAAACGAGTTCGAAAGGTGAGAATCATATGTTTTCATGTATGGCAGCCATGAAACACAGTAGCTATTAAACAATTGGATCGTGGCTACTCTGGATTGAGATTTGGTATAAATGTCAAATACATATGGCATTTCAAAGGCTTAGTTTAAAGAAAGGAATATAAAACACCCGTTAATAAGTTTTGTATTGATCCCATGCTGAAAAGTGGATAATATGGTTATACTAAGTAAAACTACTTTCATTAGAATTATTTTCACCTGTTTCTTTTTCATTTTTTTAATGTGACTACTGGAAAAATTAAGACTGTCTGGTTCATGTATATTTCTTCTGACAGCACTGCATTCAACAGTTATTTCAACCCATTCTTTAGCATTAATCCTAGTGCGTAACTTCCATCTGCATTTTGCCAGGGAGTTGATGGAAGTGGAAGATAAAGTCATTTGTGCCTAAAGGAAACTTACCCACCTTGGAAACCTAGAGTATGTCCTATAGTCCTCTCCACTTAGGGTGATTAGGTCTACTCTTGAAATAACTTATCAAAGTGCTTTCTCATTTTTTGGGGGGGGGGTGGCAGAAATAAAGGTGTTCAGCTCTGATTTGAAGCTGCCAAAATTCCTGTAGCCCTGTCAAGTCTAGGCAGTGAAGATGAAGACAATTCTAAAATGGCAAAATCCCAGAGAAAAGGAAGAACCGGATACAGGCTATTATGGGGCGGGGGGGTAGGGGCGTGAGCTCTGGAGACCACAGTTGCACCCAGAACTTGTTTTTCTTATTACTCTGGTGTCATTTTATGCCAGTTAGTTAACTTGGAGTTTCAGCTGTTAGATCTGTAGAATGGGAGTATTAAACATTATCTCAAAGAGTTCTTGGAAGGGTTTAATGAGGTAATGAATTACGGTGCCTGATGCATAAAAGAGGGCTCAATGCATACTGTGAAGATGATTGTTGCTGCCATTAAACTGGAACATTTTTTCCGGTTCCCAGACTTTGTACCACCACAGGCAGGACTGTGTCTTTGTGAGTTCAAGCCCTAACTTGATCACTTGTGGCAGGCCTGTGAGAAATCCCTCCCTCCCTCTGGGCCTTGGTTTTCCTGCCTGGACAATGAGGTGATGGGGCCATATCGGCACCTTTCAGAGAGTGATCTTTGGTCAGGAATTTCATAATATATTCTTAGGTTTTGGGGTACAGAATGTGTAGATCTCATAGTCAAATAAATGTTGGAAACTGGTCATTAAAATATAACAAGGTTTTTCCACGCAAGACTTCTCAGAGGTCTAGAAACTCCTCTGAGAAACATTTGTTAACCAGACTCTCCAAGAGCAGAACAGGGAGGGCTACTTTCTCCACATTTATTTGACCATAAAATCTCTTTTCAATGAACACTTTGTGAGGCCAGTTCCCCAGGGAACCTTTTTTGGAAACAAAGTGAGGGAGCTGGCTGTGCTCATCATTTCTCCCTTGTGGATGGCAAGGGGCTGGGTGTACCTTCAGCAGGCTGGAGACAGCAGCCGGCTCCCATGGTGCACTGCTCCCGCAGGGAAGACACCAGGGTCTCCAGCTCCTCCAGTCTGTTCAGAAGATCCTTGACGTCGGGAGCCGCCGCGCAACCGCAGGCTCGGCGGGGGATGTTGATACGGTGTGTGAAGACGATTTGGTTTTCCCCGTCGACCGTGTGCTCCTGGAAGCTCTCAGTGGGCTCTGATGGTGGGGCCAGGTCCTTCTCCCCACTGGCTGATTCCAGATCCACTGAGCACTGGGAACCGACAGGCAGCTTGATGTTGTAGACGTGGTTAAACACTACCGGCTGCTGTTCCTCTGGCAGAGTGACATTGACCCCGCTTTGTCGCTTGTGCCGGATGACTTTCTTGAGGACCCCACCTTCAGTTGTGAGGGTGAACGAGGCTAGGAGGATGCCCGCCAACAGCCGGGTCATGGCCCCCATGGTGGAGGTGGGTTTGGCTGGGGGGGTTTTTGTGCTTTCGCTCCTAGGGTGTCTCAGTCTCAGGCAGAAGTGCGGATGTGGAAGCACAGAGGAGAATCCAGATGAGTGGGTTCCTGATCTTCTCAAAGGAATTCTCTTCTACAAGGAAATGAGGGAAAACAACAAGCTTGTTAGTATTCGTTGCTAATTGACTCTATTGAATATTGTCATTCCAAGTGAATTTTGATGTTCTATCTCCTGCGTTGGAAGTTTTCCTGATACTCCTTCAGTATTGCCTATAGTGTTGATACAAACTGGCCTTTAGAAGAATATTGCTGTCTTGAAGGAATGATTTTCACTCACTTTTCAGCTTCTGGAAATATAGGGAGATGGCAAGGAATAGAGAAAAGGGCAAAACTTTGGAACAGTATAGACCAGACCTGGATTTGGATCTCAGCTCTAGCTCTGTGCCTTTGGGTAAGTCATGTAACTTTTGTCCTATTTCTCTTTCTGTGCAATGAGTGGCTAATGTCAGAGTTAAAATAATGATATAAGTAACAATATTATAAGTAGAAATCTTTCATAGATTTACGAACCCTTTCAATCTTTCCTCAATGAGCCTACTGAATGAGTCATTGTAGTGCCAAGAGGCCATAATCGCAGTAGATGTTCAGTATTTCCTGCCTCTTATTATTTGTCCTCCAGTCCCAATTTAGCAGAGCAGCATCTGCTGGTTCCCCTCCACCCTGGGAGGCAGAGGTTCAAACAATGAACATGCTAGAAGGCAAGGCGAGTTTTAATTCCAGCCCACTGCTTCTTAATTGTTATGTCACCATTGGAACAGCCCTCTACCTCTTTGAGCCTCAATTTCTCTTCTCCTTGATCTATTTCTAAAACCTTAAAAAGTCAGGTGTTTTGGAGAACCTGATAGAATGTTTCTAAAGCAGTTGTCCAAACTATGATGGAGGAGGGCAGGAGATGGCTCAGAAAGAATGTCCATGAGTCTCTGATGTCTTCTCCAATCTGCAAGTACTTACACTATTCTCACTGAGTGTTATGGACTAAATCCTGTCCTCTCCTTTCCCTAAATTCATATACTGAATGAAGCCTGAACTTCTCATGGGACTATATTTGGTGATCGGGTCTGTAGAGAGGTAATTAAGTTTGAAAGAAGTCATAAGGGTACGTCCCTAATCTGTTAGTGCTAGTGTCCTTAGAAACGGAGGATCACCAATGTGACAGAACTCCCCCTCTCCCTCCTTCTTTCTCTCTGTTTGTGCACACAGGAGAGGTCGTGTGAGGACAGACTGAGAAGGCAGCCATCTGCAAGCCAAGAAGAGAGGCCTCACCAGACTGAATTTTCCAGCACCTTGAATTGAAACTGTTATCCTGTAGAATATGTAAGAAAATAAATTTTTGTTGTTTAAGCCAAACTAATGGTCTGTGTTATGTTTCTATAATAGCCTGAACAGACTAATAAACATATTGTGTTTTCCACAATAGTCAGAGTTCTGTGGAGGTAGAAATAAACATAAGACCAAGTGGCTACCCTCAGAGGTCTTAACATTAGAATTATAAATACAATGGAATCACACATTTAATACTTAAGGAACAAAGTAGGAAGGAATGCAAATGACTGATTTTGTAGTATAGGGTACTACTGCTTATGGAGTATGAAACAAATGAAAAGAATTGTCGAAGAGTGGTAGTTGGAAAGGACAGAATCTAAACTAAGCCTTAAAAAGAGAGAGGATAAGATACCAACAGAGTATGGAGGAGATTATGTCATTGAGAGGCAGTTCCTAACTTTGCTAAATTGTCTTATTCATCTGTCTTATGACTATTTATCTGTATGGACAAGCAAGGTAGCCAGAGCAAGGGCTGTTGTCAAATGTGGTTGGGAAATTCTTGAGTGGATAGGAAGACATGGCTAAACCTTAGATGGTTATAAATTGACCTAAGTATGCTCTGGATGCATGTGGGAATGATATGTACATATACATAGACATAGGCATAGACATAGACATATATACATATACATTCATTCTCCTATTTAATTGGAAAATACTCCGGAATATAGTTCAAGAAAATAGTTGAGATGTATTTGGTTTTTAATCGGTCACTTTGCAAATTGGCATTTTTCTATGCCCATGTTATTCTTACACTTGCTTCTTCAGAGATGACCATGTATGTCAATTAGATGTAGTCTTTGGAATGCTTATTCTACAGAGGTCCTCCAACTTTTTTTTTCCCTCCAGAAAGATCTTATCCCAATGATAGAATGTATCGACATGATTCCACATGATTGTCTCCTGCAGGACAACAGGAAGTCTTTGTGAAATCTGGAGCAGGGTGATGGTAGGGAAAACTGAAACAGTGGGACTGAGCGCAGGTCTCGGGACTAGAAAGCACTGGCTGTGCATTTAATCAATTCCTACCCACACATCTCCATTACGTCCTAATTATATTCATACTTGAAATTTTACCATCTATCCATGCAACAGCTACTTTGGGCATCTACTCCCTGGTTAGGCAAAAACAAACAAACCCCCCAAACAACAGCAACAACAACAACAAAAAGGAAACAAACACTTCTTTTGAGTATGCTTTCTTATTCAAATTAGTTTCCTAAATAAGAATGTGTGGACCTGTGATGTAGGCCAGCCCATTGAAAAAAATTATTATGAAGAAGAGAAACTTGGCAAGTTCTTTTAAGTCAGCATAACTTATTTGTTTACTGGACGAATATTCATTAATTGCACACTCTATTGCAATCACTTCAACTCTCTTTGCCTTCCACAAAGTCCTTCCTTCTACCACTTTCTTCCCAACAATTCTTAGTTTTCTCTTTCTTTCTTCTTCTTCCTTTTTTTTTTTTTTTTTTTTTAATTTTATGAGGAAGGGCCATGGGCCAAGCTTGAAATGCTTTTGGACTTTCATCCAACACTTTTGTGTGTTGCTAAATGACTTAAATTTCCATCTAAAAAGGCCATTAAAGCTGCTGGTTGAGACTCTGAGGCAATGAGTCTAGGGTAATAATGACCAGAGTATGGGTTGAGTGAGGATTTTTCACTGTCGTATGTCAGAGACTTACACTGGCACAGCCAAATGCTGCATTGTTTGGAGGAAGGAAATGTGATTCTTGAGGGTTTTGTATTTTGCATTGGCTCACAGTGGTCTGAGGGCAGGTGGATATTTTTTGTACTTTGGAAAAAACCCATTACATCTTTGGTGTGGAGGAAAGTGCCTTGGCTTAAGAATTAGACACACCTGGGTTCAATGCCACTCACTAGCTCTGTGACTTTGACAAGGGACTTCTCCTCTCTCACCATGACCTTATTTGTAAAATGTGAGTGGAAGTCTTTCCAAAGGGAATTATGGATTAGAAATTTGTCCAGAAAGCATCCAGCATGGTGACAGGTCCATAGTAGGCACACATTTAAAAGGAGCTGCTGGGGCACCTGGGTGGCTCAGTCGGTTAAGCCTTGCTTGGGTCCTGATCCCGGGATCCTGGGATGAGCCCTGAATGGGGTTCCTGCTCAGTGTGGAGCCTGCTTCTCCCTCTCCCTCTGCCTGCAGCTTTCCCTGCTTGTGTTCTTTCTGTCAAATAAATAAATAAAATCTTAAAAAAATTTTTTTTAAAGAAGCTACTGTTTTGTTGTACTCCTAAGAACAAAACGTAGCCATGAGTCCAGCTCAATAGCTTTTCCTTTGCTTAAGCTTGAGCTTGACCTCTGCACTGAGTCCTGTCTTAAACTCTGTAGCAACCTGGATTTAGATGAAAGAGGCCCTGTAGAAACTGCTGATGGGGGAGGAGGTAAACCTTAGGAAGATAAATTTTCTAGTACTGGAAATATTTACACCAGAGAGGAAAAAGATAGGGAGCAAATAATAACCTTTAAAAATGTAAAATATTCTCATGCAGACAACTGGCTGGTTAATGTCTCCCTTGAGGATAGACTTAAGGATAATTACTTTAGACTGTAGTTCGTGATAATTTAGGTTAGACGTGAAGGGTCATGTTCTGACAGTAGGGCTTTTAAAATTTCAGAATGAACAACTTATCCTATAGAGACTTTTTAAAAACACAAGCAGATTCTTATCTTTATAGGATGAGACCAGGCAATGGAAGGTCTGGAAACTATCTTGCAGGAGGAACGAGTGTGGATTGTGTGTGTTTAGCCTTTATTTGAAAAAGCCAGAGTTGAGAGGGACAGGATGACCACGTATAAATTCTAGGGAAGTGGGATCTGGCTAGTCCCTTATGTCCTCAAAGGACAGAACAAGGGCCAATGCATGTTTATGTTGGGGTGGGGAGGAGGGATGGTTACAAGAAGGCAAATTTCAGCACAACCGGAGAAATATTTTTCTACTTGGAACTCTCCAATAGAAAGGGCTTCTTTGAGAACACAGCACCACCCAAGGCACTGGAATGTAGACTTGTGTTGAAGAACACAACTTCTGTAGACACACTGTCTTGGGTTTGAGTCACTGTTCAACTTTCTCTTTCTTGGGTAAAATGCAATCTCCTAAGCCAGAGTCACATCATCATTAAAACGTGATACAAGGGTTCTCAGAAGATTGTTGTGAAAAGTGCAGGAGACCATGTGGGTAGCAGGGATGGCAGGGCCTTTGTCAGCAGCTCATACTTTGTAGTGAAAAGTATGACCTTCAATTAGTATTTTTTCTAGAATTTTCTTTCTCCCAACTCTTGAAATCTACCTTGGCATATACAGATCTGTTTTTAAAGCAAAGATAAAAGTTCTATTGTGAAGTAGAGACTCCTCTTTCGTTCCCAGACAAATACACTTTTGAAGATATGGATGTAGATCCAGGTCGAGGTCTACCTATATTTTATGATAAGATTAAAGGATCTAGTTGAGTATCGGTGTTTGTAAAAGAGAACAGCAGGAAGAGACACAGGTTTGCATTGGCTCAACACATAGACTGCTGGGGTTACACGCTTAGGACAAAGGGGCTATTTCTAAGCTTTGCATGTTGCCCTGCTCTTTATCATGTCTCATATATTCTGGGTGCAGAAAAGTAGTGCAGAGCGGACTCTGCTTTGTATCTTCATCAAAAGTAATTTTTAGATCCAAATGAACTGCTGTAGTTTTTTTTTTTTTTTGAGATTCTTTAGATCCCTCCTTTCCTATGAATTTCCCAAAACATAATTAGTATCAAGAGAAAAAAAAATACCATAAACATTCCCCCATGAGATAGAAGGTTCAAGAAGAGGCAGAAAACTTAGAATGCACTGGTCTAGAGCTGTAGTGTCCAATATGGCAGCCAGCAGCACAAGCGGTTGTTAAAATGAAAATGAATTAAATTTAAATATAATGAAAATCTCCATCGTTAGTTGTAATATTCACAGTTCAAGTGTTTTATAGTGGCACACGGCCAGTGGCTAGAACATTAATGCAGTTCCATTATGGCAGGAAATTCTACCGAGCAGGATTGGTTGAGAGGACTGTTTAGTGATATTAAATCCATGGTTCAGACAAGGAAACTGAAGTTCAGAGAGATCAGAGAGAATCTGTATGATGTTGCTTAGTGTCTTGTCTCGTGAAAATGGGGGAGTATCTCAGGTACATATGGCAGGAGACTCATGTAAGAAGATGGTGTCTATGTGGTAACTCAGCGAAACATTAGAAAATATGTATGTGCAGTATAATTTTTGTTACGTTTTTGGACCTTACATGTCCAAACATAATCCAGGTACAGGTAATAAATGGTCTTTATGGCTATTGCCCTCCTCAAATCTGAAGGTACATCCACCTTGCCCCAGACCTGCATCCTCCCCGAACCCTGCTCCCCATCCTACCCTTGGGATAGGAAACATTTTCTCTCTCCTTCCTTCCTTCCCTCCTCCCTACCACCCATCCTCCCTCCTTCCCTTCTCTTTCTCTCACTTTCTTTCTTTCTTCATACTTCAGAGCCCCAAGTTCTCTATGAGTTTCTTCTCCTCAAATCATAGCAGAGAGATAAGCTACTCCAGGACCACTCTGGGTTTGCCTAACATCTTTTCCTGCTTGGCCTCACCCTTCTCTTGGAAACTGGTAGAACCTGTCAGAGATAACTTATGGCTCTCTTTCTGTTGACCCACATACTACTTGGCTCCAGAGTTTTTGAGAGGACTCAGTCCCTTTCCTTCAGCAATATAAACCATTCTGTTGATAAAGTAGCTGGGTGTGAGAGAAAGAGCCTGATCTTTGGAAAGAAATAGACCTATGTTAGAATCCAGCTTTTCCACTTAGTAGCTGCTTCTTGTGGCCATGGGTTCACCCCTTGAGTCCCACTTGCCTGGACCCCCCCTACATGGCTATTCCTACATCTATCTCATGGTGTTTCGGGAGAATGGAGTGAAGTGAGATATATGTTAAGCTACTAGCATGGCACGTGGCATACAGCACGTGGTTTATATATGGTGGCTAATAATAGCAGAAGCAATAGTAACACTGGTCAAATAGAGAATGGACCAGAAAGGAAACTTTGCATTTAGAAGAGATGGGAGAATCGGGGAGATACATCATGATTATAATAACAATGTAACAGGTAATAACAGAGACTGGTCAACCCAAGTCTATGTATGTTTGAAGTGGAAGGAAGCTGCATTCTTTTGAGGGGCTTAAGAAAAACATGTTGAGAGATGTGCCTTCTGGGATGGGCCTGAACTGATGGGTGGATACAGTTGCAACATGTGGGTAGAATTCAAAGCCTGTGGAAGTCTAGAAAGGGAAGAGAGAAAAGGCAAGGGACTTGGAGTGCATGGCTGATATGGAGAATAAGAAGATGACAAACGCATCCTTTTGTGGCTCCCTGCTAGAGGCAGAGGTGGGGGTCACGTGGATGGACAACTGAAGGTTAGTTCTACTGGGGGGTCAAAGACATGCAGGGGAGTGGAAAGGAGTGAGCACACACAGTTGGTAGAACCAGAGTTAGGAATAGGAGTACATGAAAGGTCAAGGTGAAGCTGGCACTGAGCCCAGTAAGCAACATTGTATCTCTCTAAGGATAAGTGTCTAATTGCTCAGTGTCCTCTGTTGAGAGGACTAAGTAGAACACAGGCTTCTGTCTTTAGTCCCTGGTCTCCAAATACTGGCGTATTTACTGTTGCACCCTTCAGATTTAAAGAGATGGAAATAATGGTCCTGAAGCCTTTTTTTTTTTTTTTTTTTTTTTTTAAAGTTGGGGAGGGCATTAAGCTGTTAGGACTTCATGGCTGTTTCAAGATAAAAATTAATTCTTGGTTCACCTTCTCCGGTATTAGATATTACCATTGTAGGATCATTTCCCAGATCATGGCATCATGGATTTTTATTCAGAACATTACTCTGAGGTGACACTTCATTTAACAGGTGAGGAAAGCAGGTCGGTATTGTGGTGCCATACCCCAAGGGCTTTCTGGTTAATAATTTTACACTTTAAGGTGCCTCTTATCTGGTGATCAGATTTGCGCCCACCCCATCTCTAAGAAGAGCTACTTTGTAGCTAACCTTTTGGAAGCAGGGTGACATAAACTATCCGTTATTTTTAGGCACCTTGCCACAGGACAAAGACCATTGCTGGATAAAGGAATCAACAATCTTTGAATTTTTCCCTGGTCACAGCTGGAGAATAAACAATTTCATTTTTAGATAAAGCTTCTAACTGGCTAGAATCATATTTCAGAATTAGTTACTTATGACTTCATTTTCAGTGGTTCCCAGAATATATCTATCTTGTTGACTTAGGCACGCACATGAAATATCCTAGGTTGGGGGCAGCGAGGAGGATTCCTAGTGTTTAGAAATGCCGATGAATCTCTTTCCACTGCATGAGGCAGCTCACACCAATTTTTTTCTTCTTGCTTACAGGCAAGAGAATTTTATCGCACACAGTCCTTTAAGCATGGAGTTGCTTACATGGGCATTCTTAAAGGTTCTAGAAATTCTTCACCCCTTGTCCTTCCCAACATCCATAAATTCCTTCTTGGAATGTGTCAGGAAGAGAGAGGAGCCAGGAAACAGCCTTGAGGGTGGAATTTTTCCGAGGACATCTGATCCTTACAGTTAGTGAGGCCAGCACAACCTGTCTTAAAAGAATTAAGAGAACTCTGACTGCCAAACCAGAGCACCTCCAAGCCCTAGGTGTTTGAATTCCAGCACTGAAAAGCATTTATCCATTCATGTAGCATGGTGACTTAACTGGTGCCCAACTCGGATGCTACTGGAGCCAGCAATCATCCCAGAGGGCTGAGAATTAACTCATTTGAAAAATTATTCATTCTCGCATTTAACACAGATAAATTGAATGAGTGCTAAGATAGCCCAAGGGATAGTGAGGTGTCTGAGAGACCCATGATGGATCATTCTTGCTCTCATTAAATTCATGGTCCAGTAAAGGAAACAGACATGTCAACAGATAATTATAGGGAAGAACAATAAATGCTAAAATGGACCATTATCCAGGGAACGTCAGCAATGTTTGAGAATATCTCTTCTAGAATCAGTCAAGTACTATTGAACCCTGGTTCTGCCACTTGCTTTCAGTTTGACCCCTATGGAATTGCCATTTTTGTAGGTCAGAAATGGTTGGATAGAAGGTAACTTCATATGGTTCCTTCTAGTAGCTACAACCTTTGATATGTAACTTTGCCTCTCTGAGACTCAGTTTTCTTGTTTGTAAAATGATAACACTAGTATCAACCTCAGAATAAAGTTCTCTCAACTAACTGCAAGTGGCAGAAAATGAAATTAAATGAGATAATATATAAAAAATATTTAGGACATAGCCTAAGGGGGGAGAGATCTCAGAAATCTGTGCGTGTTGTTATTGTGTGACGGTTTGTGTCCTTGATTTGGAAAAGACAGGTATTAGAAGGCTAGTCTCTGAAGGATGGGAGATTTATAAGGGATGGCAGGGAAGCCCTCTCTTGCCCACTATTCCTTTTTCCTTGGAAGTGTACCATTTTTAGTGCTTCAGTTTGTCAAGGGATAGGGATACTCTGAAATCCACAGCGGAGTGAGGACTTAGAGGTCACAGCCCTAGTTTTTCTCCTGGTTTATTTATTCTCATCTGGTAGCAAGAAAGGCAAGTCTGTGAGCCTAGGGTGGGGCTCTTTTCTGGGAGGTCAGTACCCCGGCCAAGAGGCAGTGCTCCTCCTGGGATGGTTGTCCATGCCGCTCCGCCAGGGATTTCTTCAGAAGAGGCTAGTTGTGGTTGACTCTTTTAAGACACTACTGACGGGAAACATTTGGCTCAGCTTCTCAGCACTTTCCATAGGCACAGACAGACACGAGTGAAAATCAGATTTGAGTGGGGCTTAAAAGCAACTGTAGAAGATCATGGAGTAGGGGGTTGGCAAATTTGTATCACCAAAACACATCCTTCTAGTATACGTGGCAGGCATTGCTAATCAGCACCTATCTATTTCCACAGAGCCCTGCTTCCCAGTTGGTATGAATACATCCCTCCAGGCAGATACATCTGAATCAGGAGATGTAGTACAGGCCTTGAAAGGGAATTACTGAACTGAAACCTCAGAGAAGGTCCGTAGCTAATTAGTGGTAAAGTTGATATTAAAACTCAGAGATCCTCCCTCTTGGTCAATGAATTTGATTGAGGTTTATCTTCTCCCCCTAGCTACGGAAAGCCCTTCAAAAATAAGGGCATCTGAGAGGTTTCTAGTAATTCTTAGTCTGGGGTTTTTGTAAAGATACTTCAGAAAGAAGTATCAGCAATAGGGTCTTGGAGAGACTCTGTGTTATGAGATTTCCAGGTTTATTGGTCCTGTAAGTTTTCTTCAGTTTTCCATCCATCCATCCATCCACCCATCCATCCATCCATCATCCATCCAACCAACCAACCAACCAACCATCTTTTCAGTACATAGTTATTAAATACCTACCATCTGCCTGGCCTTGAGTGAACCATGAAGGATACAACAATGAGGAAGATCAGCATGTTCTAATCATAAAGCTTATAATTTCCTCCTGAAAGTTCACAAATGCAGTGTTTTTTTAAAAATTATTATTTTTTATCTTTTCAGAGAGAGAGAGAGGGAGGGAGAGAGAGCATGCATGCATGTGTGGGGTTGGGGAGGGGAAGAGGGAGAGAGAGCAGCAGGCTCCATGCCCATCAATGGACAAATGGGAACCTGATGTGGGGCTCAATCTCACAATTCTGAGATCATGACCTGAGCAGATATCAAGAGTCAGATGCTCTACTGTCTGAGCCATCCAGATGCCCACAAATTTATTTGATTTTAAGTCCATATACTGCGGATTTAATATTTGTGATATTCTTAAGTGTCATTGCAGATTGTGAACATGGCACACTCTCAGGCTGACAGCAAGAGTGTAAGTGAGAAGATTCTTTTAAGAGACACTTGCTATTTACTTACTATGGGTTGCACACTGTGCTAAGAGCTAGGGAGACTCTGCAGAAGAAGGACTTATTCTGTTTCCAGAAATCTCAGAAACTAGAACATACACAAGGTTCAGTAGCAGTGCTGGCCTGAAGAAGGAATTGAAGAAAGTATCAGTCTGAGCAGGTAAGCTCCCAGAGGGCTTCCTGGAGGAGGAAATGCTCAGAACCACCAAATGTTGATTGAAAAGGCCTTGAAGGTAAGGAAGAGTTTGAAATAATAACAATGCTAATGAAAGTCATAAAAAGGTCATCTACGACCATTCCGTGTGCTTATTTTGCTAGTAAGTATATTAAGTTTCCAATTTTAAATTCTTACAAAATGGTATGAGGCAGTATCTTTATTCTCATTTTGAAGATGAGGAAACTGAGGCAGAGAATATTTATGTGGCTTATGCAAGTTCAGACACGCATTAAGTAGTGGAGTCAAGACTTGAACACAAGTCGATCTGAATCCAAATAAGTGCCCTAAACCACGGTCTTCCACAGCCTTTAGTGTTGGAAGGCTGGGGAAAAGGTTGTGGTTCAAGACCAGTCCCAAGCTCTGTCTCCATAACTTTCAAACACCTGGCTCAACTGGGAAAATCTCTGGAGATACTGTCAAAGCCCAGTTATCAATGAGAGAGGGTACCAGATTTCTTGAAGGCTGCTCAAGAGCCCCTTTGCCATCTCTGAGTGGACAAATCTATTTGTACTTCAAGATAGAGCTAAAAAGTCATCTATTGTTAGAAGTTTTTTGGGTAATTTTTTTCCCTCTGAATTCTTAAGTTCTTGACTTGATATGATTTCCATCATGTGTCATTCTAAAATTGATTTTGGATGACTTATTACATATGTATATCTTCCTCTTTTAGAGCACAAGCCAATTCTATCTTGTATTTATGTTGGACTATAAGGAGTTAGACTGAATGGAATCTGTCAGCTCCATGTAGACATGAACAATATCTGAGTCATTCATCTCCTACTACCCAACACCAAGCTCAGTGTCTACAACATAGTGAAGGCACAATATGTTTATATTTACATGAAATAAAGCTGAATATATTTCTTGCTTTGAACTTACACATAGCAGAGGTACCTATGCATGGAACGACTGAATGAACAAATACTCTTATTTTCCTGATAGCTCTCAGAGAATCAGTTCTCTTGTGATCTCTTCTAGGACAAGATGTATCAAGGAATTGACTATAGCTGCACTCCAGGAATTACTTAATTTTAATTCACTCAGCTGTTCACTGGGTACCTACTATATGCCAGACACTACACTAAGCACAGGGAGACCAAGACACATTGGGCTTCTTCCCATGAGATTCCAGGCAACACCTCAAGGGTTCTTGAGAGCCTGGTACTGTCTGTGTTGAGACAGACCTTCCACAGGAACAAAGTAAACTCAACTAGACCTTTAGCAGGAGACAAACTCAACCAGGCCTCTGATGTACTCATGTAAAATTCTGGTTTCAATGGGAATGAAGCCTCCTGGGTTATTAGTCAGCAATTCTTTCCATTTCAATGCAGTATTTGTTGTTGGTTAGATTAGGTCACTCTTTCTTCTTTTGAATTTTGACTTTTCACTACTTATTTTTCAGCTCCCAGAGATTTGAGGCTCTACTAAGACCACATAGTGGAGAGTGCAGCAGATCAAAGGGCTAGAAAATGAGCTTTGAGGCACAGTCCTGCCAACCACTCACTGTGGGACCTTGGGCAGGTCCCATCCACTCTCCTGTCAAATAAGCAAGAGTGTGCATCCCCAGTCCTTGACTCTGGCTCTAGGGACCTGTGATCCATTATTAATTTGGTAATATTTCTGCTGAACTTAAATTCGGACTTCATTTTAGACCCATGTCAAGTAGCCAATATTAAGTATACCCCTCTGCTCCCCACAAAATGTTTCTTTCTTTTGTTTTTTGGCTGAAGGGCCGGTGATGCTTTGTGGGTTCCTTCTTCCCATCCCCCAAACAGAAGTTTCCTTACCAACCCAATTAAACTCACAAGTCTTAATCCATAAAATATTTCCATCCAGACACAATAATGAGATTCATATTTGTGGTTTAGTATACCTAAGAAAAGCTCAGATGAAATATGACTAGATCCATTGATACATTCAGACCACAAACTGCCCTGGTGTGGTCTGGTTTCAATTTCTGAAATAAAAATTCTGCAGAGCACTTGATTTCTCTCTCCTCTTTCTTGCCTAGACAGAAAGGAAAATAAAAAGTGGGTCCGACCAAGTGGCAACAATATAGGTTCTTGTAAAATTCTGGAAAATTGCTCCAAATGTAAATTTCAGTTCATTTCCTAATGGAACAATGACCTCCTCTGGCTTTCATCCAGAATTTCAGGAAATCTAGTTGACTCTACTGGAAGTAGGTTCCTGAGCTCTTGAGCCAAAGCAAAGAGATTAGAGCTTTGTCTAGAAGGGATGGGTTACAGACTGACTCATACCTCAACGTTATATAAGAGACCTTCTACAAAGGGCTCTGGGACATGGTGACCCCTGTGAAACTGTTGTTAGCCATCCAATGCCAGAGATGTAGCCTTGTAAGACTTTGGAAATTCTTAAGGAGGCACTGGGATGGGATAGAGAAGAATATAGCCTTTAGAGCAGAAAAACTGGAGATCAAACTCTGTTTACCTGCTGGGGAGCCTTGGACTAAAACCTATAATGTTTCTGAATGGTGGCTTCTTCAGCTATAAAATCAGGATCTTTCCAGGGCTGATGGAGACAGTGACTAGAATAATAGAGTTATGAATGCTACCTAAGTATTAGTATCTGCTCTGCTTTTCTCCCTCTTCCTCTGTGGCTTCCCTTATTAGGGAGCTCCTCAGCATCAGACATAAGGAAATAGTAATATTATAGAGGTGGTTCAAACATCGACTGAGAGGTTGAACTGGTTCGGGATGCAGCTGAGTTTCAGCTTACTTGTCAACCTCAGTGAGCTGATATGGCCACCTGGCGCCATGGCCTCGTCTGGACTCAGGGGGTAAAAGTGCTGCAGTGGGGAATTTGGGTAAATTGGAAGGGGAGGTGAACCATGAGAGACTATGGACTCTGAAAAACAGTCTGAGGGGTTTGAAGTGGCGGGGGGTGGGAGGTTGGGGTACCAGGTGGTGGGTATTATAGAGGGCATGGCTTGCATGGAGCACTGGGTGTGGTGAAAAAATAATGAATACTGTTTTTCTGAAAATAAATAAATTGAAAAAAAAAAAAAGTGCTGCAGTGGCTTAATAATGAACTCCAGGGGTCATGAAGTGAGAATGTGTGCCAAATATTTGACATAGCAAGACTAGATGGCTTTGGCAATCTTTTCTGAGCCAATGTGCTGATATTTGAATGAATGGAATGCCGATTGAGACCTGAGACCGAGGGAACCAGATGGAGTGTCTGTTGATGTAAAGGATGGTAGGAATCAAGTGCAATAAAACTTGATGCATTTTGATAGAAGTTGACTCCCGAAATGAAACTACGCCTCTAAAATTGGAAGCAGGACACTGGACTCTCAGGGAAAACTAGCACTGCTCTAGCAATTAATTTGTGTGATACACAAGGGAACATACGTTCATTGTCTGTTCTCTCTTTTTCAAATGGGGCCATTTCTCTGCTTCCCCAGGAGCTGACGCTGACCGCACACACACCTGTGCCAGGAATCATACTGCCTGTCTCACTTGGGTCATTTTGTTGAATCCTCTCCAAGGCCTATGAAGTACTTACCTTTGTTTGTTTGTTTGTTTGTTTATTTTTCATTTAGGGATGAGGAAACGGAGGTTCACACCACTCCAGCTCACCGTGCGAGAAAGGGGCAGCAGGGATTTCATTCAGAGGGACAGACTCATGGGTTAGAGAGCCCATTCCTAACCCTCGGCTCTGCCGCCATCTTTGACTGATGTCAAAGTGTGGTCTGCACAGCAAAGCAAAAAGGCAAACTTCAAAACGACCCAGTGTTCAGGGTCCAGGGTAACTATTGACAATAAAAGACCTTTACTTCCAGAGAGAGTTGGAGAAGTTGCACATGAGCCTGAAAAATAGATATTTTTAACCCCCGACTTGGGTTTAATTAGCTGTATAACTTTAGGTGGCATTTTGTAAAATGTAATCTACAACATGTTGGCAGGTATTAATGCAAGGGAAAAAAAGATTTCCTAGTTAAACATGTTTGGAAAATGCTATTTTAAACCAAATGTTATTTTAAACCAAACAAATTTTACAGCTTTGTTTACTTCAGGGTTTTCCAGGGTCTTTAATGGGTTTGTGTTCATGGGAAATCTCCAAGAGGGGGAGAGTTTATAGTGTTTTCCAAACCCACTTGATTATTTTGTGTTTGAAGTATGTCATGGGATTTGGTTTGGTGGCACACAATGGGGAAAGCTCAGATTTGGAACAAATCTACACCCTCCTCCTTCCATTTCCTTACACGTTAGATGGGAGTAATGATGATATTCAATCATGGCCAGTCTCTGAGTGCAAGGCTTGTGGATGGAAACTCTCCACCAACGTAAACCGTGAGTAAGGCAGACAGTGTCCCACGTATTCTCTGCCTGGAGCTTTACAGATGCCCTTTTTATTTTAAGATTTATTTATTTATTTGAAAGAGACCATGAGCAGGAGAGGCAAAGGGAGATGGAGAGTGAATGTCAAGCAGACTCAGTGCTGAGTGGGCCTCAATCTCATGACCCTAACATCACAACCTGAGCCAAAACCAAGAGTCAGATGTTTAACCAACTGCGCCACTCAGGGGTCCCAGCAGATGTCCTTTAATGGTGATGGCAATCTTAGCCGTTAAGAAGTGCTGTTCATATTTTACTGTTATGAGAGCTGAAAGCGTCAGAAGGTGAAATAGCTTGCTCAGCCAGTAATTATGTTATTTAGAATTAAGAACTCAGTCTTATAATTCCAAATCCTATACTCTTTCTGCTACACCAAGCTATCTTTTTAAGCAAGATTCACTTTATCTTAAGTTTAAACAATATTTATGCAACAAATATCACTTACATGAGTAAGTAGAATTTTTGGATCCCTAAAATGGGGCCCCTTCGGAGGGCGGGGCTGGGGAGCCGGAGTGCATACGGCCATTTTATGTACAGTTTTGAACTTGAGGGGAGGCACAGAGCCAAATGTGCTATAATATCTATGTCTCAGGCAAATCTTTAAAGCCCCTGGAAACAGCCTACTCTCTTTGAGTCTGGCCTGGAGAGAAAGTGAGTAAGTGAGAGGAAGATAAAGTGAGAAGTAGCAGACAGAGGAGCTTAACAAATCTCTCCTTTCTGGAAAACTGGCCCTCATGCTATGTATGACCAAAAAAAAAAAAAAAAAAAAAACCAGAGTACTGTTTCCAAGAAATCAGTTAAGGCATGAGAGTCTTGCAAAGGTCTAGAAATTACAACTTTCATTTTTAAAAGAATGGACTTTCATGAACAAATAAATAAAGAAAGAAATTTGTGGAGATGGGGGGAGTCCTTTCTGGACAATAACATTTAATTCAGCATATAATAGGCAAGTCAACAAAGTTAGCCTGGGAGAGATAGAAGACAGAGGAGGTTCCAGGGGAAATCGAGGGTGAATCATAAAAATGAATAACTCTTCTGTCATTCTTCGAAGTTTCTTTCAGTATTGTTTTTGGAAGGGGGACTTACTAGATGAGCCTTTATTTCTGTTTCAATTGTTTCATATGTGTAAATATAATAATATACACCTTGCTAGGTTGTGGTGATTGGAAATTAGATATCTAAAGTTAGAACACTGGCAGGAGTCCGTATTATTTCTAAGACCAGACAGTAAATATTTTAGGTTTTGCAGCTAGATGATCTATGTCACAGAGACTCAACTCTACAACTGCAGAAAAAGTAGCCATGGTCATGGCATAAAGGAATGAGCATGGCTGTGATCCAATAAAACTTTATTTATAAAAATAGGTTGCCACCTGGTGGCTTCCTGATGGTTGCTGGACTATAGTTGTAAAACCAGATACAGAGTGAACTGGACAAGAAGGAAACTAACCTTTTGTTGAGAGCCTTCTATATATCTGTTTTGTGCCATGCCTTATGCTAGAAGCTTTTTATACATGCTATCATTTATCTTGTCATTTGTCATGGCAACCTGGTGAGACAGGTATTATTATGCACATCTGAAAGTTAAATTGAGACTCAGGGAGATTCAGTGACGGTTTAGATGGACAGCCGGCATTTGGACCCTACCTTGTGACTCTAAAATGCGTGCTCTCAATTACTACCCAGGATGATTCATCAAGCAACTTCCTGTTTATATAAAGTGAAAAAAAATTTTTTAAAGGTTTTATTTATTTATTTGACAGACATCACAAATAGGCAGAGCTGTAAAGTGAAAATTTAAATTAGTGCTGCTCAGTAAAGAGAGAGATCAGAGCCCAAGCAGACACCTCACCTTCCATTTCCTAGATCTTTAGCAGCAATCTGGTGGCTGTCTGTGTGTAAGCACCGAAATATTTGACCTCTTTCTCCCAGAGCCTCTGGCTGGACCTCAAGTTTTGTACACTTCCCCTTTGGAGAATGCTTAAGCCAAGGTGTACTGTTTGCAAACACTTATTAGTTTTTAGGCAGTTGTTGGCAAGTTTCCTTTGGCCTGAGATGGGATTCCAGAGTCTGCTGAAGCCTGGCTCTGCTCATCGATCATCTCAGCCAAAAAGAGCTGCTAATTAGGGTGACACCCCACTTCTCTTTACCTCTAGAGTTCGGTTTTCTTGCTCTGGGCTTTCCTGTTTCAGCCCGAGTGGTTTGCTGGGATTTACCATAGGTCTAGATGAGTGAGAGCAAATTTATAGTCCTTTTAAAAATCTATGAAGCCTTGTGCTCTAGTGCAGAATTTACCAGAATACATTCCAGAATGTTTTTAGGTACATGTCCTGTGGAAAACGGCATTTGTGGTCAAGTAACTTGGGGGACATGGGTTAAACAAAGCTGAGTAGGTTCCTGCTACAGGATTTTTTAGATCATGTACTCTTCTCCCCCAAATCTCCTACTGGCTTCTAACTACACTTAGAATAAAATCTAAACTCCCAGCAGAGTACCTACAGAGCTCATTTCTCTGTTTTATTCAGATCTCTGCTTAATGTCATCTCCATGTCTCACCCTTTGAAAAGGACACCCCACTCAAAACCATCTCATTGTCTGTTCCCTTACTATGTTTTCTGTTTCTTCTTAGCAAATAGTTGCCTGAAATTGTACTCAAAAGTTTATTTGATTCCTTATTATCATCTATCTTCTTCTTCCATAATGTGAGCTCCATGAGTAGCTTAAAAGGATCTTGCATGTCCTCTTATCTACTTTATCTCCACCTCCAGAATATGAGCTAAGAATTCCTGGGGCGCCTGGGTGGCTCAGTGTGTTAAAGTCTCTGCCTTCAGTTCAGATCATGATCCCGGGGTCCTGGGATTGAGCCCCACATCGGGCTCTCTGCTCAGCAGCGAGCCTGCTTCTCCCCTCTCACTCTGCCTGCCTCTCTGCCTACTTGTGATCTCTCTCTGTCAAATAAATAAATAAATAATCTTAAAAAAGAAAAAAAGAAAAGAATTCCCAAGAACAGGACACAGTGGAAAGGATTCCCTAAACCCCTTTGTCCACAGAACACTTTTAGAGTTGAATCTCATGAGAATGTTGCTCCACAGGCCACAGTTTTGGTAACTGCTTGTCTAATGGAGCTTTATTCCCCATGACCATTTCAACAACAGGTAGCAAATATGACAATAAAATGTTTATACCAGACTGTGAGTTTTGTACTAAGCAATGCACTCACCCTTTCACCATTTAATCATCGCAATAACCTTTTGGAGTATGTGCTACTATTTTGCCTTTACTATGGATGAAAATGAGGGTAAGAGAAGTTAAGTAATTTTCCCAAGATCATGTTGATAAGAAAAGAGCAAGCCCTTGAACCCAGAACTAATGCCAAAGCCATACTCTGAACCATTAGCTGATCCTCTCCTGTGCTGTCAATTTCTCCATGTCCTAAGATAGAGAACTCTTTGTCTCCATCCCTCCCTTGAGTCCTTCCCTTCCTCCCACTGGCTGTAGACTGATCCTTGTTATAACCTCCAGATAACAGGATCTCCTGTGACTCAGCCTCAAATCCCCAGACAGGCCTCCTCTGTCCTTGGTACTGGTTTTTCCAAACCCCAGGCAGGGCATGCTTTGATCTAGAAGCCTCCTCTGAAAGCAAGGGCATTCCTGTCTGTGCCCTGAGATAGTTTCCTGTCCTAGAACAGTGCTAGCTTCCTTCTGTCATAAGTCACGACAGTTGACTACACAGTAGTAGTAGACAGTAGTAGACAGTAGACAGTAGTCTACACAGTTGGAAGCCCAGAGGGCAAGACATGAAAACAACCTCAAGTTTTGGGCTTTCTAAATAAACTCTAGTGAGGAAAGAGAAGTCCAAATCTGGGACACAGTAAGAACTCCTGTCTGTGTTTGAAGGTTGATTTTATTCCAATTGTGCTCAATTTCAGATGAACCAGATACAAATTCTCCTTTCAAGAACTATACTGGCAATACTGGCAGGAGCAGTTGATCTATGAGCAGACAGCCAGTTCCAGAATGATAATGGTGACGACAGAAAAAGATACAGGGTAGAATAGGATGACAATAAAAGGATATCTCCTCTATCCAGAGGAGAGAGGTGGTTTTTGAACTGAATTTTGAAAGGAGATTATGAATAGGTAAAAAAAAAAAACAAGGGAAGGATATTATAGGAAAGAGGGAGTGGCATTTTCCAGGGCATAAAAATCATGAAACAGTTGGTGTTGAGAGCATGGATTACAGCTGAAGTACAAGATGTGTTTGGAGGTTGGAGGCCAGACCATGAAAGAAACTGAATTCTAGGTTGAAGATCTGAATTTTTTCTGTGGCCAGAAGAGAATCATTTGGGAGTCTTTAAGACTGGGAAGGTTTACCTACAACCCAGGTTGAGGGACAGATTGAAAGGAAAGGCTGGTGGGATGGGAGCCACTGGGAAAACCATTGCTATGGTTCACCTGTGAGATGCATGACCTGAACTAGGATGATGAGGGAGGGGTTGGGGAGGCAGTGAACTGATTTACTTGTTAAGGCAATAGAATCCACAAGATTTGGAATATGGTGGTGTAGGAAGGAAAAAGTGGAAAGGGAGAAAGAATTAATCCCAAAATTTAGTCTTCATTATATCTGCTAAGAGAGGAATAGGTTGGGAAGGGGAGAAATTGGATGAGTTTCAGATTTTGTCACTTCAAATATCCTGCTTTTGAGTGAAATATATTTGAAGTCACTGCCTTGGATGATCCTACCCTGAGATATTCAAGAGGAATTATGGTTCCCCAGTGAACTAGGACATCTAATGCAAAACACCTGGCTCCATCTTATACATGGAGGGAAAGCATAAATAAGACACAGTCCACTCTAGTGGCTATCATAATTGTTGACTGCCAATCAACAGAAGTGCAGGTGGCTTGGGTGAACTTGTTATTAATAAGAAGTTGTCAGAAATAGATGACACTGGAGTGCTGGAATGGCAGAGAAGCTCTGAGATGGGCCCCAGTGATACTGCCCCTCCTGTTCAGGTCTTTGTGCAATTCTCTTCCCTTGAGTGTGGGATGGCCTGGTGGCTTATTTCGAACAAAAAAATATACAGCTAAGGTGATGGGTATCACTTCCACAATTAAGCTGTACAAGATGTCTGTTTGTTTGCAGGCTGTCTCTCCCCCTCTCTCTTTCTCTTTCTTTCTCTCTCTCTCTCCTCTCGTTGGCTTTGAAGAAACTAATGGCCATGTTGGAGAAGTACATGTGGCAAGGAACTCAGGGTGGCCTTGGGCCAAAAGACTTCAAGAAACTGACTATAGCCAACAACCATGCAAGTGAGCCTGGAAGCTATTAATTCCCCAGTTGACCCTTCAGATGAGACCCCAATTCTGGCCAACACTGTGAGTGTAGCCTCAAGAGAGACCATGAAGTAAAATGTTCAGCTAAGGAAGCTATGCTCAGATTCCTGACCTAAAGAAATTTTAAGATAACAAATGGATGTTACTTCAAACCACCAAACTTCATGGCAATTTATTACGCAGCAAGAGATAACAAATACAGTGGCCTCTTGCCTCAACCCATATGTGCTAAAGCTGTTTAGAGAATAAGAATCCGATAATTTTCCCTTTTTAAATAATATATTAACTCTGACATTTTTTTTTTATATTGTCCCTAGCTTCCAAAAGCAAGAGTCAGAAGACCTCGGACTGAGACCTGACCCTGTTGCCAGCTGGCATGAGATCTTAGAGAGACTTTTCCCTCTTCTGACTCTCAGTTTCACTATCATTCAAATAAGAGGAGTTAAACCAGGCCAGCAATTTATAGAAACTTTATTATTATTATTTTTTGCCACAGAACTCTTTGACCAAATGACATTTCATGAGGAAGCTCTGTGTACAAAACAGATAAAAGTGAAGGGCTTAAGTTAAAATCAGATTGAATGGAGCCCCTGCTTGGCCTCCCCATCTCTCTACGGCAGCCCCCAGATCACCTTGGAGGTGGAGCCCTGACTTAGAGGCTGCCGATGAGCCCTTTTAATGTCAACATCCTCTAGGTTCTCCGGAAAATTTTTTTAACAAACCACCTATGATTTAGAACACTCTCTAAATGAGAACACTCTACTGTGACATCTCTACATCAAGCCACCTCTGTGTGACCATCCCAGGACCCAGGGCTGGAGTTTCCCAGAGAGCAGCTCGCTTCCCTTGGGGGCAGCACCAAAGGTGCCAGTGCCCAGCATGAGATGATTTTTACTTCCCTGAGCTCCCTAGCAGGTGGGTTCTCTCCCACTCCTTGCGTACTTGCTTCTCCCAGACTGTTTCTTCCCTAACCAGAAAGTTGTGGCTTTCTTGTCTGGATGTATCTCCATGCTTTCTTGGTATAGCTGTTGTTGCTGTTATTTTGTATCCTGGTGCGTAGACTGGATGCAGTGTTTGGGAGAGGCTCTGGCTGACTGAGAGCCCAGGGCTGCTTCGGGCTCCCTTGTTCTGGCTGTAGAGTGTCACTTCTGCAGGGAGGCCACGTGTTCCTGCTGGACCACATGCCTAGAAAGTTCCCCAGTACACTGCCACAAGCCAGGAGTTCCTTATGCTGCACATGTAGGCTTTGAGCTCTGGACAGAAACATACCGACTTGCGCTCAATATTCAGTCCCCTCCATCTTTCTTTTTGCCAAGTATGATTTTGCCCCTGAACATACCCCTGGATGATAAATTTGAGTTCTCCTCCTCCTCCCAAGGATCCCCTGGCCTGAAGTCCAACACTGGCAATTCTCTTATCAGTTAAGCATTGCTCTCTCTACAGAACAGTCCTTCAAAAATGTAAATATTCCCCTGGAGAGCAACCTGCTGTCTTTAACTTCCTTCTTTTCTGAAAAAGGGAAGAAAACCTGAGGGCTGAGGGGCACAGTGAAGGTATAGTTGTGGGAGCTTTCCACTCTCCACTTTGTGCAAATGACAACCATTCTAGCCTCAGTTTACCCACCTGTAAGGTTATCTATGGTTGCCAGGACAATCTAAGAGTGAGGCATGGGAAAGTCATTTTATATGTTTATAAATTTATGTGCATCCTACTTGGTCAAAAACTGACCCAACAGAGAAAAATGCTTCAAAAGCCATGGAACATAGTTCAGAAGCGAGGCAATGCTGTGCTATTGTTCCATTTCCTTTGGGACGGCAGAGAGTTTCTTCAACAATAACTTACTGGGGGCCTGGTACCTGTCAGCAGGTGGCGAGGCTTTGGGGAAAAGAAGCAAGACAGTTGCTGCCTCTCTGATGACCTTGATGTCAGGGGTGTGCAGTCAGGTGGGGCAGGGGAGGGGATTATCAAAGTATTTACAATGCACAGAGGTCAGTCGGGGAAGCAGAGAGTTCTGAGGGAACTAGGAGAGGGGTAGCTGAGCCAGCCCAGGCTAGGCATGGCTTCACGAAGCTGCACTTGCTTCTGTGTGTGCACCTGCTTCAGGTCTCGGGCTGGTGAAGGGCCCCAGGTGTGGATCAATCTTCACCCTGGGATGCTTAGAGTCCAGTAGAAGAAACACATTGCATCAGGAATTATACACTAATTATTTCATTACAGTTTCCACAGGAAGTGAAACCAGAAGGAGCAAGTCAGAGATACCGCTAGTGGCTTTCCCGCTGAAGAGAAGAACACTGGGGTTCTCATTCTCTTTTCATTCTCTCTTAGAGAGGGTGTCCAGCCCTCTCTGTTACCAGAAAATGAATAGAATTAAGGTGTCAAGCTTGACGTGCATATCCTAATGGTTTTATTTTATTTTTTTAATTTATTTAACAGACAGAGATCACAAGTAGGCAGAGAGACAGGCAGAGAGAGAGGGGGAAGCAGGCTCCCCGCTGAGCAGAGAGCCCAATGTGGGGCTCCATCCCAGGACCCCGAGATCATTACCTGAGTTAAAGGCAGAGGCTTTAACCCACTGAGCCACCCAGGCGCCCCCTATCCTAATGGTTTTAAGTACGTGTTCAGGACTTGGAGCTGGGTTTGAGTTCTGGCTCTGATATTTACTATCTGTGTGGAAGCTACTTAAACTTTTTCAGCTTCAGGATCCCCATGTTTGAACAGGGGGTGGTTACACTGGCTGGATAGTTGATGACTCAAAGGCAAAATGCCTGTAGAGTTGTTAGGAAATGTTAGCTATTACAATCACCCCCACACCCCAGCTAGAAGCCCTTCTTGGACCTGTTCACGCAGGAGTTCAGAGCAGCCAACTCACCTCCTCCAGGGCAAGAGTTAGCCACTGGTTTGCTCTGAGGCAAAGCTGTTAACTTTCAGAGCTTACAGAATCTCTCCCGCTCTTGACACAGGGTGTTTGGGGGATGGGGGTGGGTGTCAAAGGACCAGCCAAACCTATTCAAGTTACCATGGCTACAGAATTAAGAACCTGTGAATTTCAGGAAATTGCAAAAAATCTGAAACAACTTGGCATGATTTTTTTTTTTTTTCACTTCCATTCACAAAGAGACTAGAAATGCACGTGGAAGGACATTTCCTTGCACGGTTTGCGTTCAGTGTGGGCATTTTGCTCGTAATCCTTCACGGAAGCTCAAAGGATACACTGACAGCGCTCAGTGCGGTAATGACTAAGTAGAGGCCAGAGATATGACAGAAGGCAGAAGGAAACAGAAAAACAATTCTAGGCTTGAGGCATTACTGAAAGAAAAATCTGGTCACCAGGGTTGGAAACAGGTAGGCACACAGACTATTCCCCTCTACCAAGCAGTCACGTGGTACACGCAGCCCTTTATGATAAGTAAGGCCTTTTGTTGGGATGGGGTTATTGCCTGGAGATGGTCGGAGTTTGATGGGGTTTTCCCTGTTGGAAGGGAGCCTTCATCTCATGTTTCCCACATGTTGGAGATGTTCAGATTGGCCGGGTTTAGATTCACGGGAATCCCCTGTGATCTTCTCAAGTCGAGAAGTAACTGAACCATCACCCTCATCTCTAGGACTTCAGGGGAATTTGTGGCTTGGAGCCTATAACCCTTTATTTCCCGATCGTCTTGAGATGCACTGCCCTAAGGCTGGGCACACTGATCTCACTCTGTCCCCACATCAGCCCTTTTACACCAGATGCTCGGCTTAGCTGGCTCTCGGAGAGGGTGTAGGGCAGGTGCGGTCCTGCTTCTCCAAGCAGGGCTCCAGCCTGCAGAGCACAGCCAAGGATGTGCCTCCTTTCCCGGGAAGAAAACCAACAGTAATGACCCGACTGCTACCTTTAGTGTCATTCTCTCTCTCTCGGGGCTGAAATTCGAACTTTTCTGTTTCCAGGCAGAGAACTGCACCACTATAAGCTGACCTTTCCTGGGCACCATGAAAAATGATATATGCAGGGCTATTCTGTAAAGTCAATAGATACCAATGTCAGCCGGGGCTTCTCGACCATCTGGCCAATGACTGAAAGAGATCATTCAAGGTTCCATAAGGGGTCAGCCCTGCCTGACGTCAGGAAGCAATAAAGCACCGTGGAAAGAAGAGTAGAGTTTTAGAGAGTGTGGGTTCAAAGCCAACTCCGCTCCTGACTTATGGAAAACCCTCATGTGAACCACTTAACTTCTTGGGGTTTTCACTCTCTGTCCATAAAATAGAGGGAGTGATTTATAACTTGCAGTGTTACACTGAGAATTAGATAAGGAATGACAGACTCTATCACACAGTTAGCCTCAATGTTAATTACTGTGTGTGTGTGTTTTATCCTCACCACAAGGAACTGTGTATCTGGGGTGAGCTGAATGTCTGGTACTTTCCAAACTAAAGTGACTTCAGTGTGGAGAGACTTGTGCTTTATACCTGTTAGATAGCTTTGCTTTCCTTGTAAGAAAACGTGGCTGTGTGTCCACAGAAGCCCAGGGGAAGAGCAGAATAGGTGTTTTTAGTTCATCGTGAGCATCAGAAGGGGGAGAATTAAGGAGGACATGTTTTTCAATCTGTCAGCTTGAATTCCCCTCCCAAATTCCATTCTGGTTATATGATCAGGCTACTGCGTATTTACGGGTGGCCACAGTCTGGCTGGAGGGGTAGATTTAGTCAGAAAGGAAGTTTTTTTCCCTTCTAAAGACAGCGAGCATGAGGAGCAGCAGCATTCAGAAGGCACACGGTGAAATATGTTTCTGATTTGGGGGTCACCGGGACCTGGGTCTGAAAAGTGGCTCCATCGCCCTGCATTCTAGGATCTGGAAAAATTATTCATCCTCTCTACTCTTCAACTTAGTCTTTATCCAATAAGCATGGTCCATTTCTCAGAGACGTCGTGTGGATGTTTTGTGAGATGATGTGCACAAGGGGGCATAGAATAGACTAGGCTCTCCATGTATTTTGGCTACTGGTATCATTAAAATAAATTAAAATCAGCATCCCTTGTTAAGCCTTTTATGTTTCCCATATTCTTGTCTACTGTCTTACTCGGGGAATCGTATTGATTCCTGTTCCAGGTGGGGACCCGAAGGGGCAAACTGCAATGCAAAACAGCAGCCTGAATGTGCACTGCCTTGTTTCATGATTTTTAACTGCATTTGTGTCACTTAAGGTTCTGGGGAAATGTCCCAAAGGGCTGAGAACAATGGGGTGAGTTTCAGACCCTCCACTCCCACATCAGCCAAAGCAGTCCCACATTTACCTCCGTACTGAAGTTCTGCCATCAATTTCATTTAATGAATGTTTCCACAGCCAAATATAAGTTTGAAAACCACTGTCTGAATTTCAGATAAGTCCTTATAAACTGAGAAGCAAGAAAACTAAGAAAAACCTCCATTTATTGAGCCCCTACTACGTGTCAGGTACTGAATCTGCCATATATTATCTCATTTGGACATCACAAAAGCCCAGAGAGATACAGATCGTCACCCTCTTTATATGGACAACAAAACTGAGGGCTGGAAAATCAGTAACTTCTTTGGGGGGAGGAGACAAGCAGTTACTAGAAGATGAGATAGGGAAGCTAGGTTTTTCAAACAAAGCACAGAGAAAAAAAATCTTTAAAGACTGTAGAGTTGGTCATACCCCCTTTTAATCCTTATCCGATTCATACTGTTCTGAGCAAACCAGAGAATATTCATAATGTGTATGCATTTCTTCCCCTAAACGCCGTCACCCACCTGAAACACTATGGTCAAAGCACAATCACCTCTATTGCAATGGGCTCCGATGCACACAATGCCAGCAAATTTCCCCCAGATTTCTTTAGTGCTGAACAAACTTCCCCCAGTCCTCCATTGGGCTGACCATATCCAAAGGGCAAGGCAGAAAGCTGGCAGGGGTGGGCAGCAGGTTTTATTTCTAAGAACATATGGGAGAGCTTCATAAAAAGTGGCCGGTGGGGGGGGAGTCCACAAAACATGAAAAAGAGGCATTTATTCTTCAAGTGGGGCTCCCTGTCCTGCTCTCACTCTGGACGGAGAGCATTTCCAAAGAGATCCCCCCGCAGCATCCTACTTTACTGACAGCTTTCGAATCTGCAAACGCCCAAACTCAAAACCTTGTGCATTCTGGAGTCAGAACCCGACATTTACATCCAGCCCTGGGCTGTTCCCTTTCCCCTAACCTGTGCCAAAACAACCTCCTGCTTGTGAAATATAGCCAAGTCTCTGACCTGCCAGCCCAGTGAGACGCCCTCAGAACAGGGAGATGAAAAGAAGGGGGCTCGGGGTAGGGGGTGAGGAACACATGAGAAACAATCCAAGATTGCCTAAATGCCTCTTTTAACTTCCAAGGTGATGGCAGTGTTTGACAAATGACAGTGATTTTTCCAAACTTCCGGTTACTGAGCACTCACTCTCCCAATGCTTTATGCTCCATTTCCTTCTCATAATGACAACAGAAGTTATTGTCCCCATTTTAGGTAAGTGGACACTGAGGCCCACGGAGTTGCAGATTCTCATCATGGTAACATCTATGATAGTTGTGGTGGGGACACCAAAATGACCGACGCCTGGCTTCGAAACCCAAGCTCCTAATCCCCTTGTAACACTGAAGAGAGAGAAGCACGCCTGTGCCCTTCTCAGAGTCTGCCAGGTAGATCTTCCCAGCCAGGGGCAAGGGGTTTCTCAGGGCTTTCTGTGATGAGGGGTGAGGAGGGGGAGGTGATTCTAGAAAGATGCAAGGTACCACTGGCTCTAAGCACCCCAAGACATGCACAGGTACCCAGCCCAAGGATCAGTGAATCAGGAGATACCCATGGGGAGTCCCCCTGCCCGTGGGTATGCATGGAAGTTGGGGTTCCCCCTCCCACCTAGTATTCTAGCTGCTCATCTGGCCCTAAGACTTGCCTCCTCCCTTCTGTTCTTCAGCCCTCCTCCCTCTCTCTGTCTAACCACAGGGAGGATGTGGTGGAATGAGGGATGGATGCAAAACTTTTGTACACTGCAAGGTGAGTGCCGTTTAGATATACAATTTTATTGTTCTATCATCCTCTATCAGCCTTCCCTTAACCTATCCCAGAGCAAGACCACAAACGATCTCCACCTTCAAATCCTACCACTCTCCCCCGCAGACCAAAATAATCACAGGTGAATCAGCCAGGCAGGGAGTTAAGAGAAGATTCCCACTTTTTCTCTGGAGGACGCAGAGCTAAAAACTTTACAGAAAGTTCCTTCCACGTGTGACTGCTCATAAAATTCAAACAACCCCTCCAAACCTCCAAGTCTGGAAGGGGTAAGCAGAAGACAGTCAAGGTGCATCTGATCATAACAAACACACCATTTTGCCTACGGCGAAGACACGGAGGAAGTTTTATAATGATGAGCCCACCGCTCCTCTGGCACCAAGAATGCAAACAGTGCGCCATAAGGATCTTTGGTGATGCGGGTGAAACCCACTTACCTCTCCGGAGTTGGGAAGGACCTAGATCCTTGAATGAACCAGCTCCATGGAGTCAGTGCCTGGCTGTGAGCAGCGGGGCTCCCACGTGCGCTGCCCCCGGCGTCACCCGCAGCCGCACAGTCTTTGTGCGAAGAGAGGCCGGCGTGAGTCTGCGCTCGCGGGAGAGCAGTGACAGTAGGCAGGCTGTGGCCAGCGCAGCCAGCTTTGGCTGGCTTATATAGCAGCTCCTGCCTCTGTAATGGGACGCCTCGCCTCCAGACATCCTTTCCTACTTTTTCAGTTGGTGAATTAAAGGAACAGCCCTCCCAGCGGAACAGGGTTAGCTCATGAAAGACGCACTCACTCCCTGCTCCCTGCCAGGAAAGGAACCCATTTGCATACAATTTATGGCAAAAGTAGGAATTCCAGCTTTCCTCCTCTGCCTCCTCCCCTTCTCCACCCCCAACCCAGACCCAGAGCAGCTGTAAGCTAGGTGTGATTTTTGCTTGGCTCCCCAAACGGATTTTCTCATTTTGAGACAGAAGCCCAGGGAATGAGAGGGCGCAGGACGGCAGCTCTGGCTCCGCCGCTCAGGCGGGCTGGAAACTCCACCGCTACCCTGGGCTCCCGGCGCGCTGGGGCTCTGCTCCGCAGCTGCTCAGTGGCACCTCCAAAAGGAAAGGGGCTGAGCCCAGTTCCTGGAAAGAGGACCTAAAGCCCTGCAGAAGCCTGGGGCGGTTGGGTTTCTCTGGGCCAGCAGAGAGATAACCCAGGATTAGCTGTCAGCAGCAGGGCAGTGGGGGAGCAGCAGATCTGCCCGGCTGGTCTTCAGGGTGAGGGAGCCTGCCCAGCTGCCCAGAGGCTTCACCCTCCCAGCAACCCCCCCGACGCCCCCCCTCTATAAGGGACAGCTTTGTGGACAATGCCCATGTTCCTTGAATGGGCCTGTCTTCTAAGTAGCACCTCCTGGGGAAAACCTTTCTGAAGTTTTCTTCTCAGTGCGGAAAGGTGTCCAGCACAAAGAAAAAAAAAAAAGGTTAACAACTTAATCTTTGAGACATAAACTGCGCCTTTGCTCTCCAGCGTGCTGTGGATTCTTTCCAAGCTCTGAGTCATCCGTTCGCTCTGTGGTTAGCATGCACTGAGGATCCGCAGGGCACACACAGGCATGCGAGGCAGGCGGGAAGCCTCGAGGGCACAGCACCCACATTTCAGCTTGTCACAACGCACAGCAGTTTTGTGATAGCGGAGGGAAATGAGGCCCATGGAACCTGTGGCTATGGTTGGACCCACCCTTATTAAGTCTATAGGAGGTGCTCTGCGAGGCACTTCATGGATATTATTTCATTACAGGCTTGCTCAAGCCAAGCAGGTGTCGACCCCTTTTGACACATGAAGAAAAGGAGGTTTAGGGAAGTAATTCAGTCCACTTAGGGAATACACCTGGGAAGCATTTAGATGACAACATGGGACTCCATAGTTCTTTCCAATGTGCGCCACTGTCCAGGAACATTGTCAGATGATATTTAAATGTTTTATGCCCTATTGAATTATAATACTGCTTGTACAAAAATCACTGCTCTATTTAAATATAGAAAATATATTTCTTTGTTCCATAAGAGCTAAAGGGGAGATCCTTGGTTTTTGTTTTTCTTTTTTTGATTCATTACTAATAATGAATGTTTTTAATAATGAATGATGTAATACCCATACTTATTATTATTGCTGTGGGCCTCAGTTTCTCTGTCTGGAAAAAGTGGGACAAGGTTAGGTCATCCCCATGGTTGCTATGGCTCTGTATTCTAGGATCTTCTGCTTAAGTGACCCTCCCAGACAGCAAGAAAGCCCATAAATAGTCATGCCATAAACAGCTCATTTGAACTTTTGAACATTCTGGCTGATTCAAATGTTGGTTGTTTTGGAAGTTTTTAATTCTGTGTTTCAGCCAAAGTATGTTGCAGTAGCACGAGACTGTGTCTTTCAACTCGCAGTGAATGCTTCCTGGCCTCTTGGTTTCCCAGATTCGACCAAGTTTATCTCTCAGGGTTAGGGAGTAAAACATTAGAACAGTATGTACTACATTTCACATGGTGTATAGGCTACATTTACATATAGCATGTAATCAGTATATGTTTGCTATTATGTGTGTATTTAACTGCAATAAGAAAGAATGCTAGAGGGCGCCTGGGTGGCTCAGTGGGTTAAGCCTCTGCCTTTGGCTCAGGTCATGATCTCAGGGTACTGGGATCGAGTCCCGCATCAGGCTCTCTGCTCAGCAGGGAGCCTGTTTCCCCCACTCTCTCTGCCTACTTGTGATCTCTGTCTGTCAAATAAATAAATAAAATCTTAAAAAAAAAAAGCATGCTAGAAAACAGGGTAATAAATATGACTTCTGGGAACATCCCAAACCTGACAGCTCCTATCCTCCCCACCTTCCACAGGATAGACTAGGGGTCAAATACAGGTGGCTTAGACAATCAGAGGGAAAACAAAGCCAGATATCACTAGACTGGTCCTCAAGGCAGGAATAGGTCAATGGAGCAAACACATGAGACTCTGAGTAAGCATTCAGTTACTATCATGGAAGTATATTCTGGCAACATATGAAAGAGATGGCTAGCTTTATTTATGTATCTTTAGAAGAGACAGGAATTTTAGGAAGTTTCTCTAAAACCCATGTGGCATCTGGCTTCTGTGTAAGGAGTGGTCCAGACAAGGACTCCTTTCCATCGATCTGTGCGCCTTTTGCTGCCTCTGTTCCAGGCAAATTTAGGGTCTGGAGACACTCTCCAACAACTGAACCCTGGCTAATGCTGTACTCTACCCAGAATTCTCACCTCTACCTCCACACATCACCTTATCGTCCAGTTCTGATCCAAATTCCCCACAGAGCTTCCTAGATTTCATCCACAAAAAGTGTTTCCAAGCACCCTAGTACATGGGAATTCTGTTAGGACATTCGTTATCTGTACATGGTAGATGGATGTCTAGTTTTTTCCCCTTACACTCTAGGCTTCCAGAGTACAGGGATCATGCCTGCTTTTTCTGTGTCAAGCACAGAACCTTGGGCATTGCAGAAACTCAGGAAATAGAGTTTAATGGATGAATACAGTAATGGAGGAACAAGTGAATGTTTGACATGCTGTGCTGTATCATTAAACATTGTCCTTGTTCTTTCATAGAGTATGAGAGGGAAACTAGATTATCGTGTCCAACACACCCATTGCACAGATGAGGAAAGGGAACTCACAGAAATTACTTGCTCAAAGCCACCATGGCTGCTTTCCACTCTAGACATTACAGCAGGGGATGCTTATAGAATTAATAACCACTCACCCTCCTGTTTGGCAGAGGCCACACCTCTTGGCATCCGATCTCTTATGGTCTTGTCCTTCTTCATACTGTAAGCTCTTTCTTCCACATGAGAGGATGGAGTGAGTGCTTGGAAACACCTCTGCACAGAGTGGGCCAAAGGCTGATGCTGCTGTTTCTTGTTTGCAATCCTCCCTCACTGGCTGCTGGTGGAGGCTGTGGGGAAGTCCAGAGGGAGCATGAGGGTTTGCCTCAGGTGAGATCATTCTCATTTCCCTGAAGGTCTGTGAAATGCAATGCTCTTGTTGTTTTTCCAGATGGATCAGCCAGTGAGTGGAATGTCGGTCAGGACTACCTCTATCTGAGGCAGTCAGGCATCCATTTCCTTGAGAAGTCTGGCACCCCCTGCTTCCCACCTGCTTAGCCACTCCTTCACTGTTCCCAATCTCCTCCTCTTCTTGGGATTCATCTAGTGTGCTAACTCCCGAAATGTGCAAACTCCAGAAATCCCACATGACTACAATTGCCAGAAATCTCTCCCAGAGCAACGAAGGAGCTCGGACCCAACACAATGGGCTAGTCATTCAATTAGACGCATTTGTTTGGAGTCAAGGTTCCCCAATTTGCCGTCCACAAGTCTTTGTTCGATATTTTTTGCCATCTCTTCTCATTTTTCCTGAGACAACAAAGGACAAGAAAGCTCAAGGCGTCATTGAGTGAACTGCAAGCTAGAGGACAGCTTTCCTTCTTGATGGAATAGGGCAAATCAGCTGCATAATCAACCGATAGATAGGTAGACTGGTCAGCATAGCAGAAGGGGTGGAGCTTTGGCTTAGAGTGGGTTCAAGTCCTGATGCATGTCAAGTTACTGGGAAACTTGGGGGCAAATCCCTTCCTTGCCTTGGTTTTCAGGGTCCTGGTTGCCAAACGAGTCACCCCTAAGGATCTTAGCAACTTAAAAATTTTAAGTAAAATAATAAAAGAAATAATTTAGAGGGCTCTGAGACTTTGCACATTCAATTACCTGTCCCTAGAACACCTTCCTTCTTCTTTGTCTGCATGGCAAGCTCCTACGTTATTTCTCAAGATTTACTTTATATACTTCCAAGAACATTTCCACGGCCTTCCACTAAGAGAGAAGGACCCCTCTTCTATTCCCATCCAGATTTCCATTTTTCATTTTTAGCACATTATATATTTTACCCCAGTAGACCGTGAGGGTAGGCACCATACCTTTCCTTGGCTTATTAACAGATCTGTTCATGGTTGGCTCCTATGCTATGCCACTTGCTAATTATTGTGAATATCATTCCTATACATCATGGTTCTTAGAATGGCTTAGACCCACAGTAGATACTGGAGCTAAACAACAACAAAAAAAACAAAACCCTTTCTTGGAATGATTTATTAGATGATTGGAGACTTCATTGTTATCACTGATTTCCTCATCTATTTCCTCATTGAGACTATGAGAGCTCCTTCAAGACAAGAACTCTGCTTCCCATCCCAAAGCACTGAGAAGTCAGTTAATGTTCCCATGAAATGACTGACTAACTGATTATCTAGATGATGGAAAAGGCATAAGGCTGGTAGTTTGGGGTTTCATCAGCTTGACCATCTACAAGGTGAATTACCTTGAGGAAATCATGTCCCTTCTTTGAAACTCAGATTCCCCATTAGTGAGACAGATAAAAATTCCTAACCCTAGTACCTCTAAGCATTGGTTTAAAGATGAAGGAAGAGAGTGGAAGAGAAATTGTGATGATTTATACAGATTTGGGGGATAATAAATGATTTTTCCCCCTAAAATTCCAGTCAAATGCTCACACTTTGCATCACTGAATTGCACTTATAGAAGCATCAATCCCAGGTTCTGTCTAAAATACTTCTGCAGGTTTAACAGGGGAGAAAAGGGAGTTGAGGCCACCTGGTGCTGTCTTGTCTTCTAACACTTTCCAAAGAAGGCTTCTTAGCTGGAGGCCCAAGGGGAGGAGGGAGGGTTCAAAAGATTAGCTCTGGCCCATGAGAAGTTGGAGGTCTAAAGTTGTGGATTCCCTCCAGATGTCTGGGGAAGTGGTCTGGGGCATGTTTACTGGTCTGAGCCCAGGCTGCAATGACAAATATGAGTGAGTCAAGCCATCTTGGGGCTTAATGCAGGTCACAGAGGGAATGCACAGCTTTGAAGTTAATGCAGAATGGGTATCTTGACTGATTTGCCGCAGCTGAGTTAGATGCTCGTGACGAAGTTTAACTTGTCCCTTCTCCTTGGTTTTTTTTAGATTTTTGTTTGTGGACAATGGTGGATAAGAGTGGCTCGCATTTATTGAGTGTTCCCTGTCATGTAGGGCACCTTTTAAGTTGTTGGCTTGTGTTCAGTTCTGTGATGTTTACTATGAGCCTCCTAGGTAGACACTCTTATTATTGCCCTCTTTCAGACGGGGACTGTGAGGTACAGAGATGTTAGTAGGTACATCATGCCAGACCCATGAGCAACAAATGGCAGCAAGAAGAAGATCCAAACTCAGGCTGTAAACTCCAACCTTGGCTTCCTGTTTTTGGGGGTGCTTCCTTACATATTTCACAGTTACCCAGAGGCAAAGATGACGTGCTTGAACCCAGATGGACCAACCGGACAGACTATGGAGTTTGTGCATAAAAATCTAATGAGGCAAGAAGGGCTTTGGTGGGGTGCCTGGGTGGCTCAGTTGGTTAAGCATCCAACTCTTGATTTTGGCTCAGATCATGATCTCAGGATCGTGACATCAAACCTGAAGTCATGCTCCACACTAAGCGTGGAGCCTATTGTCCCTCTCCCTCTGCCCCTCTCCTTACTCCCACTCGTGCTCACTCTCTCAAATAAACAAATACATAAAATCTAAAAAAAAAAAAAAAAAAAAGAAGGGCTTTGGTTAGGTGTTTCTGGGTGCTCTAACAACAGGGCTCAGTGAGAAGTCCCCATCCATCCATGCTAATACTAGAGTTGTGAATGGATCTGGTATGGATTTGTTCCCATCCTAATTCAACCACTAACCAGTTATGAGAAGAAGGAGGACCTGGGTCATATTACTTAACTTGTGTGCTATAGGTCCCCCACTTGTAAAATGGGCCCAGTATGAACTGATACATCCTAGAGTTGCTCTCAGGAATAAAGGAAATATACCCAGTCAAATGTTTATGCTTGCCACACTCTGAGTAATCTCAAAATAGTGGCCATTGACTCTTACAAGTCATTTATTCTACTCTGGGCCTTTACTTTATCATCTTTTTTTTTTTAAGATTTTATTAATTATCAGATAGAAATTACAAGTAGGCAGAGAGGCAGGCAGAGAGAGAGAGGGGGAAGCAGTCTCCCCCCTGAGCAGAAAGCCTGATGCGGGGCTTGATCCCAGGACCCTGGGATCATGACCTGAGCCAAAGGCAGAGGCTTTAACCCACTGAGCCACCCAGGTGCCCCTACTTTCTCATCTTAAATGACAGAAAAGATCATCTCAGAGCCATGTTCTAAAATAAAAATGTTCACAAAAAGAATGTATAGACATTGAGACATACCTTGAAATTCCCAGGTTGACCAAACTGAATTCACTGATTACTTTATTTACTCAAATAACCCACATAGATTTCCCCTCCATCCTGCTAAGCAAGTGCAAAACACACACACACACACACACACACATGCATGCACATACGTGTGCACACACACGCACCTCACTGAGTATTTTCCTAAAGGGATGTTTAGTGTTGGTTTGAGAGATGATTTATCTGGAAGAAGTAGCATTAACTTCCTTTGAGTAGTGGAATACATTTTCCAATCCCTCCTGTAGCGGGCTTTAAGGTCTCTGTCCTGCCACAGTTTTCCAAGCCTTTGTGCATTCTCTTTCCTTAGTGATGCTGGAAAATTCTCCCCTATTTGGAGTCAGCTGGAAGGTATCACTTGCCTCAGAGCTGGAAGCCCCCTTGGATGGACTGTATGGGGTACGGGGTCACTCTCCTCCTAGGGGAGCACCGTGGGCTCGCCTTTGTCCTGATGGGCAGTACCACCTCTAATCTTTCCCTATGCCGCAATCTCCCAACAGTAGGAGTGGCAGCAAATAGACCACTTATATTTGTTAATAACATGACAAAGCATTAATGTTACTTCTATTCTCACGCCTACCTTCCCCCCTCATTAAGGGGGTGGGGGGACACTGAGGTGAGGAGAGGTCAAGGGACTTAAAGTCAGATAACCAGTATATAGGTTGACAGAGGTTTTCCGCATGTAAAATACTGGGCTCCTTGGTTTGCACTGTGGAAGCTGTCTATATGGGTATTATTTCCTCAGTTTTGTGAGGTACGGTGACATAACAGAAGAAGCCCATTGCTTGAAACTGGACAGACTTGGGTATCATCTGGGTTCTGTCATTTATATAGTGTGTGATGTTTCAAATGCCATCACTGCTGTGAGCTCTGTCTGGGTCGCTGCCTATAAAATGGGGGTTGAGACTACTCACTCTGTTCAGTGGACACGAGGACTACAGTAGGCCGATAAGCACCCCCAACCCTCTGAAAGATGGCCACGACCTAATTCCCCAGAACTTCTAAATGTTACCTTTTATGGCAAAAGGGACTTTGCAGATGTGATTAAATTAAGGGTGGTGTCATAAGGAGAGTATTGTAGATGCAATCACAAGCGACCTTACGAAAGGGAGGCAGAGGGAGATGTGACAGCAGGAGAGACGGCAGAGTGACTGGGGAACAGGGATTGAAGGGTTGTGGCCGCATGCCAAGGACTGCTGGCCTCTACCAGAACCTGAATAAAGCAAGGAACAATTCTCCCCGGGAGCCTCCAGAAAGAACTGGCCCCATGGACTACTTGATTTTAGCCCAATAAAACTCATTTTAGACTCTGCCCTCCAAAATGGCAAGGGAATAAATTCTTGTTTTTTTTTTTTAATATTTTATTTATTTATGTGACAGAGATCACAAGTAGGCAGAGAGGCAGGCAGAGAGAGAGGAGGAGAAGCAGGCTCCCTGCTGAGCAGAGAGCCCGATGTGGGGCTGGATCCCAGGACCCAGGGATCATGACCTGAGCCAAAGGCAGAGGCTTTAATCCACTGAGCCACCCAGGCACCCCTGTTCTTGTTCTGAGCCAGCCAGGAGCCCCAATTCTTGTTCTTTTAAGCCACTGAATTGGTGCAGATTCTTATAGTAGCTGTAGCCGTAGGAAACGAAGGCAAGGACTCAATGAGATGATGTCTCTGCCTCGTGCAGAGCAAGGCCTTAAAAATGGTCATTCCACATCACTGGATTCTCAAATATCTTCTTATTGCAGCTCCTTGGATATGACTTTTTAGGTACCGTCTGGAAGATGGGGAAAGGCATGGAAGCTGGAGGGAGCTCCACCTCCCCCATGAGCCTGACAGTTTTGAAGTGGCCTCTGGATGGGGGAGTTTTGCAGTGTTGAGTGATTTAGTCCAGAGACAGGGGAAAAGCTGGACTTACCCATCACGTCCTTATCATTCCAGGGGCAGCCTGGCCCTCACAAGTGTCAGGCTTATCTAGGCAGCTGCTCATCTGTAACTCTGAGCTCAGACCCCTTTGCCACACACTTTGTCAAGCTGAAAGAGCTAAGAGATCCCTGTGCTCAAGGAAGAGATAAGAAAAGGAGGCTCGGAGTCGTGGCCTGCTCTGCCCACACACTGTGAATTGTGGTCAGCTGAGGCTAAAGTCCAGTGCTGCTGATTCTCAGAGCAATGTATCATAGGGAGGAAGGGACCTGTCGAGTTTCTGTTTGACTCGCAGAAGCCAGAGGAGTTGAGTTCTTAGAAAATCCTTCACAGGGCGCCTGGGTGGCTCAGTGGGTTAAAGCCTCTGCCTTGGCTCAGGTCATGATCCCAGGGTCCTGGTTTCGAGCCCCGCATCGGGCTCTCTGCTCGGTGGGGAGCCTGCTTCCTCCTCTCTCTCTGCCTGCCTCTCTGCCTACCTGTGATCTCTGTCTGTCAAATGAATAAATAAAATCTTAAAAAAAGAAAAAAAAGAAAAAATCCTTCACAGAGCTGTTTCTTCTTCTTCTTCTTTTTAAGATTTTGTTTGTTTCCTTGAGGGACAGTGAGAGCACAAGAGGGAGACGCAGACTCCCCGCAGAGCAGGGAGCCCAATGCGGGACTCATCCCAGGACCCTGGGATCATGACCTGAGTGAAGGCAGAAGCTTCACCCACCGAGCCACCCAGGTGCCCACACAGAGCTTCTTCTACTTAGAAAGAAAAGAGGTAAGAGGGTGGCTGAGAAGAGCGAGGGTCACTTGCCAGGCACAGCTCTGCCTCCCGGCTTCTGTGCACAATCCGCAAGTCCTCTCTCGTGGACTTCCCTCAGATTTCCAGTTCACCCAGTGACCGCATCACTTGGAGCTGTGGTATCTGGGGACCAAAGGAGCCTCATAGTGAGATGCCAAGCCAGGCTCTCAGACCCCGTCTCAGAGACCCGCCTCTGTAGGGGAAGTTCAAAGGCTTCCTAAATCCTTCAGAACACCTGCCCAGGCCGGGAATGGACCCGACTCGCAGAAGGATGGTACACGGGCGAGGGCGGTGCGCTACCATAAGTATAGATATGTGATTCACTGTCTGAAGCAGATGACAGGGGACTTCCTCCCTGTAAGTACTTTATAAGGAAGTTCCGGAGAAGTCTTGCTAATCCCCATGGACAGGAGGGGGTGGAGCCGGAATGAATCCGTGCGACAGCTGCCTTGTACGACCAGCAGAGGGGGGCTCACTTTGAAGCACATTCTGCCAGGAGCTCCTCTGTGTCAGTATCCTGTTGCCAATGAGAGATCTTCTGGGAGCCTGGCTTCATGAGCAGCACTCAGTAGTGAATGCATGCTTTCAAAGGAAGTGGAAGTATTTTGGTTCTTCAGCAAGTTGCAGTCTTGTTTGCACACAGTGAATCTCACAGATGATTTATGTGAAACTGCTGGTATTCGACTACCTTTGACCTACAAAGCTGGCACTTACATATTCGTCCAACTAGTGAACTCAGGCCTTGCGGAGATCCCAGCACCACAGCTGCGTGTGCACAGAGCACAGCTGCTCACTGCTAGGGATGCAGGCTTGCCCAGTGAGGCTATCTGCCATGGCCAGAGCCAAAGGAGGAGGGCAGTGGTCCCAGATTTTCTAGGACATGTAAAATCCTTGAATGCCTGAATGAACCAGGAACAACTCCCCACCAGAGCTGAGACTGAATTCTACCGGATGGTTGGTGACTATTATTATTATTATTATTATTATTATTATTTCATTTTACCAGTTACTTGAGTGTTCACATAGAGCAGAAAGTCAGGGTTAAGAGAAATAAAGAACAAAGAAATAAAGAAATAAAGAATAAATAGGAATAAAGGAATGCTATGTTTCTTATGCTCCAATGGTGCAGAGTATTAGATCTACTCCAGGGCTATAGACATAAAGCTACCAGCTTATGGCCAGCCATAGAAATCCTTCTTTCTTCCCATGGAGAACAATCACAAATGAAGTGATGAAAGAAGCTGCTTTAAAGGGAAGTTAGTTACATGATGGCTGGAGAGATGAGACCTAGGATTCTGCCAGACTTCTCAATGCCCAGACATCTGCTTTGGAGGCTACTCTCTGGCTAGAATTGTCTGTGGCTTAATAACTATTAGTTATTAGTTAACTTAATAACTCTTAGTCGTTTCCTTCTCCAAAGGTGCTGAGGTCAGAGGATGGAGAGTTTGTCTCTCAGACGTCTGAGTCCTTTTGTTCTCTCTATCCCAAACACCTAGTTTCCTTTAGGTAGCTTAGAAGAGCGCCCAACAGCAAAATCATTCTCTAGGTCTCGAGTGATCCAACAATATTTAACCAGCACCTTGAACAGTGACTGGCCTATAGCAAGCACTCTGTAGATATTTGTTTTATGAATGGTTGAATCTCCTCATCTTTGAAACACAAGCTTGGATGTGAAAATCTGGCTCATGCTTTTTCTTTATAAAAACAGCCAATTTAATTTGGTACGGAATTGTTGATTGTCTATGTTTTTCCTGTAGCAATAAAAACAATGACTGCCATCTTTTGTTCCTCATTCCTCATTGTGGGATGTTGCATGAACAGAGTTGGCAGCAGTGAGAACTGCTGAAGCCTGGAACTGATGAGTTGAGGAGGAAGATATCAGACTGGTAATTTAGTCCGAGTTGCGGTCTGGTCGACGGTGCCTTCCCTCTGAGCCGTCAATGTTTTCATTTTACAGATTTTATCTACTGGACTCAGACGTGTATCCTACCTTGGATACCTACCTGTAATGGGACCATGTGACAGGGATTAAAAGGTGATCCATCGAGCTCTGCAGGTGCTCACAGTCCCCAGGGGAGAACACAGACCCTGAAATGGGTGACTGTGGAACAACGTGTTATGTGTTGTAGTGAAAGTCCCTGTATGCAGCTATGATAGGGACACAGAGGTACGGAGAACCCAATTTTTCCCATTGCTCGAACACCTCCCGTATCAGGAGATTCATTATTTTAACAAGAAAATGCAGAGAGAAAGAGTGCATTGACCTTTTCTATTCACTCAGCATCTCGTAAAATGAGTATCTATTATGTGCCATGTCCTAGGTCAGGTGCTGGAGAGGCAGTAAGTAAAAGGCACAGTCCCCACTCCCACTGAACTTTCAGGTTCATGGTGAGGTGACCACAAAACACCTAAGGACACTAAAAAGCATATACTCATAAACAATACAGTGATGAGTGTGATAAAACAAGAACCAAGTCACTGTGAGAGGCTCTACATTGGTTCCCATTTCCTGGACGGACTTAGTTCAAGCCTGAGGAGTGAGAATTTTTTAAAGTTTGTATTTTTTAAAAAATAATTTAGTCACTCCTTGTAGACAAAACTGATTTCTGCAGAAAATACTTAGCCACTTAAAAATACCTTGTTATTGATAGAAAAAATATAACATAAGCTATTTTCCTTTATTAATGATACTGGTTTCCTTTGCAATTTGCAGAATGGGAATGTGAATTTTCACTTGACTCATTTAAAACATATTTATATAATATTTATTTTGTGCTATGGACTTAAGTGCGTCCCAGGTGGCAAACTCATTTAATCCTCCTAACCTAGCGGAGACATATTATTTTCATCACTATTATTTCCACTTCACAGTTAAGGAAATAGCTCAGGAACTCAGAGAGGTGAGATAACATGTCTCAGGCGGTATGACTGGTAAATGGCAGGGCCAGGACTCAAATCCTGCCTCTTCGACTCCCAGAATACCTGCTTATCACCACTACACTGCTGCGCCTTGAGGAGTTACCAAAGCAAATGAACTCTGACATGTGCCCATCTAATGGCGTGAGAACTGAGCATTTCCATCTCTCTGTTGCTGGAGAGTTAGCCGATGCTCCCCGTTGTGAAGTGCTTTGCCCAGAGCCACACAGCTGGTAAGTGTCAGATCTGGAATTAGATCCTGGCACCGTCCAACGCCAAGGACAAGCCTTCAGCTCCACGTCACCACTTAGGAGTCTTACAACATAGGGGCCGCCCCATTCTGGGGCGGAATACTAGAAACACAGTCCCTGAAACATGCTCCTTCTCTTCAGCCTACCCTTTACTTTATATACCTTAAAATGTACCACCCCCTTAGGGGTTAATTATATGCGCGCTCTCTCATGTTGATTTACAGACTTGAAATGGTTAGTCTTGTCTCCGTAAGAGCACAGGAAGTCTGATTCCTCCACTCAAACCCACCCACCTCCGTCTAGGCTGAGGCTGAATGTAGACGTTCTCATTAAATACTCACTGGTTTAAATCACGGACTTTGACATTTTTGTGATGTTGCATACTCACTCCAAAGTAATGCACTAAGAGAACCCAGTGGTTCTGAGCTTGGGGTTTAAGTCACAGGGACCTGGGTTCAGAGCCTAGCTCTCTTACTTTCAAGACTGCATGCTCCTGGGCAAGACTGGTCACCTCCCTGGGCCTCTGTGTTTTCATCCATGAAATGGAGGTAAAAACCACTACATTCAGGTTCTTAAGTCAGTGAGATGAAGCAGTTACTACCATACTCAGGACACATGAAATGCTAAACAACCGGTAATTATTATTGCTTCTAGATTTTTCTCTTTACTGAACTAATATAACCTGAACAAAGCTTCCTTACCAGCTTTTACTTCATCTCTAAAACTAGAGGAGCAGGGGACTTACTGCATTTTACTTTCCTCTTGAATTTTTCCCTGCTTTGATGTAAAGGGGTCTGATGTGTTTCACTCCTCGGTTTATGCCCATGGTTTGGACCTGGGAGAGAAGGGGTTTTCCTCCCGAGGGGGCATTTGGAAACGACTGGAGATATTTTGGGCTGTCACAACCCTGGTGGGAACGCTCCTGGCAACTAGCAGACAGAGACCAGGGATGCTGTGGAGCCCCTTGTAATGCATGGGCCTCCACCCGACCCCCAAACCAAAGTCTTAGAGAGCACGAATACGTCAATGGTGTTGAGAGTGAGCAGCCCTGGTTTATCCCCTCTAGCACCTCACACATGTGTATGCACACACGCACACCATGCCCTGCACACAGACGTGCTCACACTTACGCACACCCCCATGTCCCCTGAGCACATGGAGGGAACAGTGTGTGTGGATCCAAGACGTGCTGAGCTCCGGGATGAGGTCATGCTGGGGAGACCCACACGGGCCTGCGGTGAGACACATTACACGTGGGGGATCTCACCATTTCCGCACAGAGCCCTCACCTCGAGATCGCCGCCGCCTCATATCCTGCTCTGGTCCCTCCTGAGAACATAGGAAGCCTTGCGGCAGATGGGCTTTCGCTTAGTCACAGTCTCTGTGGTCAGATCGGATTACGTCCACAGCATCTCTGGCTTTGAGAGACCCACAGTGGCCTGGTGCTCTCTGGGCTGGCCTATGACCTTCCAAACTCAAGCGGATCCCAAGACAGGCAAGGAGAGGTGTTCGTTTGCAGCTTTATCAAAGGAGTAAAAGGAGGGAAACAGAAATAAGCCGAAGGATGCTGGTATCCTCTTTTGAGGGCAGGGACTGGGTGTTTCTCTGTGTGTATTTCTTGTGCTTACCACACCAGTGACAAGAAGTCTGTAATTCAATAAAATTCATGAAAGGTTCATTGAAGACTTACATGAAAACTATTGTAAAATAAGCATGTTTGAGGGCGCCTGAGTAGTTTAGTCGTTAAGCATCTGCCTTCTGCTCAGGTTGTAATCCCAGGGTCCTGGGATCAAGCCTAGCATCGGGTGCTCTGCTCAGTGGGAGGCTGACTTCTCTCTCTCTCACTCCCCCTGCTTCTGTTCCCTCTCTCACTATGTCTCTATCAGATAAATAAAATCTTTAAAAAAAAAAAAAGAAGTCTGTAATTCAAAAAAAAAGAAAAACATAAGTGATAGAAATCTCGTAGGAGTTTGTATTTCATAGGAAAAGGTAAGATTGGGTGCTAATTCTTACTGGTTATAATATTCCAGATACTATTATGTGCTTACAACAATTATTTCATGTAACTGAAACAGTGATGTGTCGATTAGCATCTCCCCTTGAGAGCTGTCAGGATACAGGGTGAGTGTGGCTGGCTGACCCATGAGCACAGAGCCACTAGGTGACAAAGCCAGGATTTCAAAGTAGGTCTCACTTCCTTCAAGGCCTCGGTCTTCACCAAGCTAGATGTCTCTCACTCGTGCAGAAGGTATGGCTAACCCAAGAGGAGTTACATGAGGAGTGATGGAAGGATCTAGGACTCCTCTTGGCATTGCCCTCTAGCAAACAGGTAGAACAGGTGCCTGTAAGGCCCCTGTCTCCCCTGGGCACACATTTCTCACCTGGCCATGCCGCTGCTGCCTTCTGTCTCAAGCTTAGGGTGTTTTTTGCCCTCTTCATAGCCCATCCTCCCAGAGTCCTTGCTCTTAGGTTTATCTGATGAATAGCATCATTGGCTCAATTGTGACACATCTGTAGGTAGAAGTAAAAATTTGTAACAGGAAAAAACAAGCAAACAAACAAAAAACCTTACACAATTTCTGTGACTTAACACAATGGAAATTTGTATCTTGTTCATGAAGAGCCCCATGAGGGGGCTGACTCTCCATCAAGCAGTCACACCAGAATGCTTCCACCTATGGCTGTACACCCTTGACTTCCTTGATATCATGCTTACTTGCAGTGAGCCAGCGGTAGAAAGAAAAAGGACTGCAAGGGTGGGATTACGGAACAGAGGCAGCAGCGACATTCCATGGCTAGAACCCAATGCAAGGGTGGGATTACGGAGCAGAGGCAGCAGCGACATTCCATGGGCTAGAACCCAATCATGGGACCGCACTCAACTGCATGTTTATCTAGGAGACTTAGGAAAGTGAGGAAACAAATTTGATGAAGAGATAGACCATCCCTGCCAAAGTGGGGATCAATGAACTTGTTCTTGAATTTGGAGGAGATGGTCAGGGATAAGGAAGAAATTCTGTAGGTAAGAGATCCGACCATGCCCCTCAGAGCTCACCTTTGAGCTGACGACTAATTCTTTCTATGTAAAGACCTCCCTCCCGGGTGGAAACAGGGACAAGGTGGTGAGCAACACTCCCCGGGGGGTTGGACCAATTTATAGGATGAAAATAGAACTCTTTGGGAAGAAGGATCAGTGGGGCCCTCTTATCTTCCTGTTCCATGTGAGCGTAGCCATATTGTGAGTAATTCATTGGCTCATTTATTCCACAAACATTTATTTGAGCATGCTAGGTGGTGGAGACCTAAACATCCAGCCTCTGCCCTTGGGGTGCTTCCATTCAAGTGTGGAAAAGATGAGGAATGGGGCAGAATGAGCCTTGTGACAGAGGTAGGCACAAACTAGATGAGGATCATTTAACCTAGGCTGGAAAGAAAAATAACTGAGTCTTAAAACATCTTCAGAGCAAAGCAATTGGGAAAGGATGTTCTGGTAAAAGGCGCATCATGTGCAAAGGCAAGGAGTCACAGAATAACATTCTGGAGCAGTGAATAATTCAGAAGGAATGGATACAGGATCCATGAGGGAGAGATGCAGCTGGACTAGATCATGATGAGTACCGTGTGCCCGGCAGAGGAGGATGCATTTATTCAGCTTTTCTGACCTTCTGGAAAGGACAGTGTCCAAGGGGGATAGGGGGTTTCATGAAACACAAGGGAACTGCCCATGGCTGGCTCTGGTGAGAACTTGCTGCTTGTCCATAATGACTTGGGCACTGCCAGCACACCATGTGCGTGCAACTCACTAGGTCAGGGACTTCCTCCATTTGCTTTACCCTTGGAGCTGTTGTCCACACACAATATCTGCTACACCTTCTAGCCTCTTATAGCAATAATGTGTGCAACAGACGGCATTGATTCTCTACCCACTTGGGTACCACTCTTGGTTTTCCCAAGGACTCTCCAATAAAATGATGTCCTCCCTCTCTCCAGCCCCAGGGGACTGATAGTTGTTTCCAGTCTCCAGAGAAAAAGATCGAGTCATCATATCATCACTCTGCAGCAACTTAACACCCCATAGTCATTGGCATTCATGAAAGAGACAAATTAGAGGATGCGCTGGGAACTAGAATCTCCGTCTCTCGTTTGTAATCTATTTTTGGATAGGAAGCAGAAACACATGGAAAAGATTTGATAATGTTAACAAATGACACAATAGTCACTAGCTGAGCCAGGAAATGTTTCTTTCCTCACTCAAGTGCTGAGTTTCAGTTACACAGACTTCTGGGAAGACAGCCTTGTCATCTTATCTAAAATGCCATTTCATCTCCCAACGCTCAGCCCGAGTGCCACCTGCTCTGTAAGTCATTCCTCGATATTCCGCTCCAAACGCCTCTCTATATTTTACTTGTGTCTCTGTTCCTTGATTACTCTCTTTGCCAGGATCATAAATAATTCCTTCCATATGTGCCTCTCTCATGAGATTATAAAATAAGGTAACATTTATTATGAGCCTGCATGTGCCACACACTGGGATAATTGTTTGACACTTTTTTTTTTTTATGGAATCTCAGATTGAGTGTGGGCAGATGTTACTAGTTCCATATTAAAAGTGAGTAGGTGGAAGTTCTTGGATGCTAAGCCCTGGAGGGTTTAACAATCTACACCTTTATCTTGCTTTGCACAGTCCTTCGGTATGGCATAACAACAGTTCTGAAAAATGATAGGAACAGGGACACCTGGGTGGCTCAGTGGGTTAAGCCTCTGCCTTCGGCTCAGGTCATGATCTCAGGGTCCTGGGATTGAGCCCCGCATCGGGCTCTCTGCTCAGCGGGGAGCCTGCTTCCCCTCTCTCTCTGCCTGCCTCTCTGCCTACTTGTGATCTCTCTGTCAAATAAGTAAATAAATAAAAATCTTAAAAAAAAATTTTTTTTTAAATGATAGGAACAAATATCTTTGGAATTTTTCTTTTCCCTCCCCAAGCAATACAATATCCATTCAAGGCTTGTTTTAAATTAGAAAACAAATACTAGGAAAGCTAAACAGTGGCGTAACCAAGGAGTCAGAGCACTAAACCTTGGGCTTCTGCCACAAGCATTTACACCACAGGACGTCTATTCTGCGCTTCGTCATGATACAGACAACGTTCAGTGACGTTGCGATATATTTTAGGATCAGATTTGCAAAACTTTGCTGAAACAGCTGTGTGTCACAGTGTGGAAAGGGCTTAGGCATCTGGACCACCCCTGTGTCCTTCTCTTTTTCGTCTTCTTTCTTGACCTTTAGCAAACCCAGTGTGCCTTTCCCTTGAAAGAGCTTATGGGACACAACCCTTCCTAGGGTCAATTCTCAGTTAAGAGAAATCTTCAAACACCTGCTTCAGTCTCTCTCTTCCTGTGTGTGTGTGCGTGTGTGTGTGTGTGTGTGTGTGTGTGTGGAAGGAGGCAAAAGTGAGGAAGTAGTTTCCACTCAGTAGTCTGGGGCCCACAGTATTGGAAAATTTCCCCAAAAAAGGAAATGTTACAAGAGCCTTTCTTTTGCAGAGCTTGGAGTGGATTCCTTTCTGTTTTTGGAAAAGCAGGTGTGAAAAAGCTATTATGTTCTCATCCATGGTCAGAAGGTCTGCTCAGACTTTTAAAACTGTGGAGAAAGCATTTGTTAGCCTCTGTTTCCAATTAGCTGGATGAGTTGGTTCCCCTGCTAGGGGAACATGGTCTCATGGAAATGATAAAGGCATCTTTACCATCCCCAGGAGACGGAGGCTGGGGGTGGCCCTAATGAGTTAATGGCAAAGTTCGAGCTCATTTAACTTTTGCAATCACTCTGTTTGCAAATACAGCATCTACTATGAGAACATACAGTGTCCATTATGAGGCGAAGATGACAATGAAGATATTTATTTATTTAATACATATATTCTGATCACTAGTTCTATGTTTAGCATTATTTAGATGAACCACAGGGGTTGCCCTAATGGGGCTTATAGCCCAGGGAGGAGACAGACAAGTACAGTCACAGTTGTGATCCAACGTGACGAGTGCCATGGTAGAGTGAGTGGGTAGACGATATATGTGGGTGGGAGTCAGAGTGGGGGAAGCTTGCTAGAGAGTGTTACACCTGAGCAGAGTCTTGGACATGATTTTGGGTTACAGAGAAGGGGACAGGAAAGAAGGAAAGGAGTTAGAAAGGGGCAGAGGGATTTGCCCTTTTGGTATGTGGAAATGGGAAACAGCATCCTGCATTCTAGAAAGGCTGGTGGGGAGGCAGAGGGATCACTGGAGTTGGGCTGGTGAGAAAGGCAAGGTTGGTAGGTTCCCATGCAGCCCTTGAAAGCCATGTGACGGATTTCAGTCTCTCCTACAGCTAGGTGATGGGAGGCCATTCCAGGATGTCAACAAGGCAGGGACAAGGATAGATTCAAGCCATAGAAATATCATCCTGGCTGCAGGATGAAGTGGGGTTCAGAAGAAGGCAAACTAGAGTCAGGGAGACCACTGAGAGGCCATCAGAGTCATTTTAGCAGGAGATGATGGTGGTTTGGGCCAGGGCTGGAGCTGTGAGAATGGAAGAAGTGGATGGTTTAAGCGATTTTAAGAACCAGCTGGCCAGGGTTTGGTGATTGATCAGATGTGGGGAATGAAATATAAAGAAACAGCATCCTGGAGGCAAGGCCAGAGGATAGTGATGTTATTTACCAAAGTGGGATTAGGAGAATGAGATGACCACCATTTGGACCTGGCAGTTCCAGCTCAGCAACAGAGGCCATAGCTGTGAAAAGACTCCTCTGTGACCCTGGCCTCAGAAGGATGTAGTGTCCATGTTCCATCCATCTCCAGACTTGGCCTGTGAGCTCATATACGTAGAACCCCTCACTTGCAATGGAGCCAAGGGTAGACCAAATTCATCCCTTGAAGGGGTCTCCTCGCTGGTTTGCTGTGTTTTTATTGTCATGGTCCAGAACAGTGAAATAGTTCATGTAAGCCAGGCTGCTGGGGTTTGCAAATAGTCTTAATTCTTACCGCAGAGTCACCTTGGCCAAGTTACTCAGCCCATCTGTAACTCGAGATAGACATTAGGAAGGTGGGAATCATAGTTCCTGCTTGATAAATTTATCGTAGAGAGGAAGAAGTATGTAGAAGCACATATAAGGGAGGAGGCACCTGATAAATACTGATAAAGCAAATGAGGCACTATCTTCCTCTTGGTTCCTTCTCTCCTCCTCTTAGTATAAAATGTATACTGGATACACTGAAGGCCATGGATTCAGAGCCCTTCTTTTTTTGAGGGAGAAAACATTGTTGAGAGGTCAGCTAAGAGTAATTTCTTTGCATCCAAGATCATCAACCTAGAATCCTGATCTAGTCATGCTTCTTCCCACTGCTCAAAGAATCAATCTTCAGTAAGGCTTTCCCGGCTCTTTGTGACTTATCCCCAACTTCCTTCCTGAGGGTATCTCCTGTCCCCACTTCCCACCCGCTGATTCCACCCACTGCATTAACCACAGTCTCTTTTCCATTCTTCAAATGTGATGATGGTATCTGCTGCCGTGTCAAAGTATGTGCTGGGCCTCCTGCTGGAACTGCTTTGTCTTCTTGCTGATTTAAAACCTGCCCAAACAGCACCAGCTCTTACGGGGTAGGTCTCTCCACCCTTCTCTGATTCATAGCACCTTGATGGTTCTTCTAATAAAATGCTTACTACAGAGTATCTTAATTTTTTGTCCATGAGTTTATCATTCCCTTATTAGTAAACTGTGACCTCTTCAAGGCAGAACCTGTGTCCTCTTGGACTTGAAAGTTCCAGCAGTTGGCACAGACCGGGTGTTTAGGTAAGGCTTACTGAGTGAGTCAATGGATGAATAAACCCACTTAAAACTGAAGCAACAGTAGATAGATGATATGCTTCATTTCCTCCTACTACCTCCCTAACTGGCCTTCACCCCAGTTTGGCAATCTGCCCAGAAGTGAAAGCATCTGGAATTGACCAAAGAAGGAAAGGGTATCCCAAAAAATGATTTAAAAATATTTATTGTGGAACACCTGTGTGGCTCAGTTGGTTAGGTGTCTGCCTTCAGCTCAGGTCATGATCCCAGGGTCCTGGGATTGAGCCCACCATTGGGCTCCTTGCTCAGTTTGGAGCCTGCTTCTCCCTCTGCCTGTCACTCCCCCTGCTTGTGCTCACTCTTGCTCTCTCCTGCTGATAAATAAATAAATAAATAATAAAATCTTAAAAAAAACTATTTATCGCTTTGCTTGTGTTCTCCAGATGAGGCATTGATTCCAAGGTGACAGCATTATATTTTGTAGTTGAAGAGTTTTTTTTTGTTTTTGTTTTTGTTTTTTTTAATCTCTCAACAAAGCCCAGAGCTGAAAATCTTTCCATTTCCTAACGTAAGGTATGGTGACCAGTTACAAAGGGAAGCATGGGTTCAGGTGTAGGAACACTGGACTAAGATTGACAAAGAGGACCAGATCTAGTCCAATCTCAGCCCAACTTGACAAGCAACATTTATACTTAGAAAATGTGTCATCCTCCCCACCTTTACACAGATTAGTTTATCAACACATAGGGTCCCTTTAAATACCTACCATTTGATCTACCCTGTTATAATTATTGAAGAGATGGCAAAATACAATAGTGGTAAATACAGTAAATCTTTAGGTGGTGAATACAGTAATCTTTAAGAATTTGCTTTGTACCTCCAAAATAATCTCAGAAAACCATTTACCTTTAAAGTTGACAAATGCTTCTTCCCTCTCTCTCTGCCTGCTTCTGATCTGTCTGTCAAAATAATAAATAAATTCTTAAAAAAAAGGGGGGGGGCGCCTGGGTGGCTCAGTGGGTTAAGCCTCTGCCTTCGGCTCAGGTCATGATCTCAGGGTCCTGGGATCAAGCCCCGCATTGGGCTCTCTGCTCAGCGGGGAGCCTGCTTCCTCCCTCTCTCTCTGCCTGCTTCTGATCTGTCTGTCAAAATAATAAATAAATTAAAAAAAATAAAGTTGACAAATGCTGTTACTGTATGTTTAAGTAGTTGCAAAGGCTGTAACTTCAAGTATATTAAAATATAATATCACTTTTGAATAAAACTCTTTGAAACAGATTTCACAAAATCTAAATTCCATACAGATTTGGTACTATTTATCCATTAAGAAATACCTGAATAAGATCTTTCTTAACAGTTGAAAACTTACATAGTTTCTTTTCCTCCTTAAATGTCTTTTCCCATTCAATTTCCTCCACAGGAGTTTATCATATGTAGGGTATTTTTATACTTGAAAGTCTTTCTTTGTTATCCTACTCCTTTAAAAGAAAAGATGTATATAAATTAATATTAATTTTTTTAATGTTCTGTAGGTATAGGGTACCAGCACAAGATAATTTCTTCTAGATTGAATATAGTAACAGTTATTAGAAGTATTCAATTGATAAATTCACTATATACTTAATAAAATTTTGATAAATATTTATGACATGAAGCAAGATTTTATGGGAAATTCCTTCCTTTCCTCTCCTCCCCTTCCCTCCCCTTTCCTTTTTATTTATTTATGTATTTATTTATTTTTAGGGAACAGTAGAGGATGGGAGGGAGAGAGAGAAAGAATCCCAAGCAGGCTGCACACCTGGTGTGAAGCCCAAAACAAAACTTGATCCCATGATCCTGAGATCGTGACCAGAGCTGAAATCTGACACTTAACTTACTGAGCCACCCAGGTGCTCCTGGAAGTGCTTTCTGAATGAGATGGATTTTCTTCGCTTAGATCATATACCTGTTAAGGAATATACATTATAGCTAGGATGAGATGGTATTATATAAATTCCATTCCTAGTTTTCACTTTTAGGTTGTAAGCCCTGAGAAACCCATTCACAGAAATAAACAGATGAGAAAAGAAGGACTTTTGTTATAGCAGTGTTAATAATCTTTTAGCAGGTTGTATGCCCAAAAATCACATAGGAATAACCATTAAAAAGCCTTTTTAATGGATTTTAACTGACATTTTAATTAAGTTCCCCTTTAGTTTTGTTGTAACCAAAGCATTGGGAGTCATCTGACTTGCAAAATTATTTGTTACTAGATTATCAGTCATTCATTTTCTCAACAATTTCAACAGAATTTTGAATAGTACCTTTGTTTGGTCTCTCAGACAAATTTATACCCCCAGGCAAGTCAAGATGAGTGAGAAGTATGGCTTCCTTTTTTAAAGTGGGTGAAAGGCATTTATGAAAAGGAGAGTATTCTTGTCCTCAGATTCTTGAGAAAGAGTGGAAATGAAAGTTGAGAATCTAAAAATTCCCTTAAAACTATCCGCCATCTGGGGACCTTGGAAAACCCTTGAGTACCTCTGTGGGCACAGTGCACTGGAGTTTGAAAATTGTGTTATGAGATATCCTTTCAATAATGAAATTAAGTATCCCCAGACAGGCAGCAAGATTGTACAGGTAATAACAAGGAGATAACAGTGTAAAGCAGCTAGAAGTCAAGTTCATATTGACCTTACATGGACCAGATTCTATAACTCAGAAGTGGGAAAAACTAACTTGTGTCTCTGCAATGCAGCTTGACTTCATGAGCAAGCTTGGAGTCATATGAATCCTTCAATTATGGAAACAGTATGTTAAATCTGGAATAAAGTTTAAAGATCATCTAGTCTGGAGAAGGCAATGAAACATTATCTTTAATATTGGCTTGGGTTAATCGTTTATGACTATTTAGAGTTCTATATCAGAAGGATTGGGAGGAATCCTCTGGGATCTGTAGGAGAGAATGCTGTGATTGATGAGTCATGTCTGTCTTCTGGCCCTGGGAGCAGGGCTAGAAGTGGCGTGGGTCCTCTGTATAAGCCTGGCATATCATAGGGACCACAGGGAGAACTGAAGCCCAGTGAGAGCAGGAAACTCCATCAAAATTCCACAGCTGATTAGTGGCAGGGTGGGAAGGATTATTTGTTCTTCAACATTTGGTGCTCATTCTGAGTTTGGTCTTATTTGCTACTGGCAAGTGTTTGGATATTTTAAAGCTGTAAGGGAGAAAATTCTTTTGGTGCAAATATGGATTTTTCTTTCTTTTAGGGAGAGCTTTTAGGTTCCTTCACATTTGTTCTCTGTGCTCTTTGCTGAGAGAAGGAAATGGGTCAACCATTATGAGGATGCTGAAAATACTGGGTGGTCTTAGTTACTCATCCAGAAAGAGCTCAGGAAAAGCCAAAGCCATATAAGCAATTCTCCACTCACCTGGCTATGGATTCGACATCATCCCGGTCCAGGAAAACAGATGTACAGAGTGGAGTTAGCAGAGGCCTGCGAGGCCTCTTACTATGCTGTTACATCTACAGATGGTTTCCACTCATCCCTAACATCCTGCACACTCATAGCGCCCTACATGAGTCCTTTTGCCACCTGAGTATTATCAGATACTAGAACTGGAGTGGGATTAGACAGAAGTCTAAGCAGAGATACAACGAGACATACACACGGATGGAGGGATTAACTTCATATATAACAAATGGATTTTACCATCCATATTGCCTTACCCTTTTTTCTTTTGGTCTCCTTTCTACATAAATCTACATGTGCCTCATTTTTTTTTTTTAAGCTGTATGGTAACATTCAGTTGATTCCAGGCTTTTGCTAGTACAAACAAAACAGCAGTAAATGTCCCTGTGACTTCATCTTGGTGCACTTCTGCGAATTTATTTGAAGGATAAATTCCTAGAAGTGGACTGGTTGCAACAAAGGTTTTAGTTTCCATCGATATTGTCACATGGAGAAGGTCACACCTATTTACACTCCAAACTATGCTAATGGGAGGGCTGACTCCCTTACAAACAGCCAACCCTAGGTATTTTCAAATGTGAACAAGAGGAATTGGATAGTTAAAGTTTTGAAGACTCTCTCCTGGCCGCCGCAGCTGGGTCTCCCCAAAGCAAGACAGCCGGGTGATGGCAGATGCCATAGACTCTGCTCAGAAGGCTGAATGCTCCTGCTTCAGTGGGAACAGGGGGTGTTTCTTCAGTCTGTGCCCTACTTGGCATCTGTCCCTGAAAGACCCAGCCAATGTGGGGAGCCAGCCGCTCTGACGGTAAGAAAGAATGGATTGGAAACAAATTGATCTTTTCACAGCTGGCCATTCCCTTCTCTCCCTTCAGCTTGGACCCAGCTCAGAACAAGGTCACTGATGTTCTGCTGCAACAAAGATGGCATTATTGAGGACTGCCTCCTTTGGGGGAAAGCGTTATTCCCCAAGAATGGCCTCTGTAGTGTCAACCATGACAAGCCCAGAGACAGGACAGCTACGAGTCTCCAAGGGTCTCCAAAGCGACCCCCAATCTGTCCATCCTGTTGACCACGGACTCATCTATTGGTGTCCACAACTTTACTTAAAGAATGTCAGATGACTCTATTCAACAGACTATAACCTCTTGTTTTTCCTTCCTGGAGGCCCGTGCTCAGTGGGTGGGAGACTTCAGGGTTCACAAAGAGAACCATGTAAGCAAAAGGGGAAAGAATCTAGTGTTTATTTTGAGAACCACCATCTTATCACTGTTCATCCTATCACTCTGCTGCTTTTTTTCCTATAGTACTTGCTCCAGCTGAGAGAAATCTATTTGTATATTTTTTTGTTGCTTGCTCCCCTACTAGAGTGAAGGCTCCAAGAAGGCAAGCTATTGTTCAGTCCATGACTGTATCATCTGTCCCCAGAGTACCTCTTGGCCATTCAAAGTGTTTGATACATTCATGATACACTCATGAATGAATGAAGCTAATGAGTACGTCCTGTGTTGGATAATGTCAAATATGTGATGTCATTTAATATTTAAACTTCATACAGTATCGATATTTTCATTTAGGAATAAGGACTTTGGGTCTCAGAGATGAAACAACACTTCTAGAACCACACAACTAGTAATTAGTAGAACTGAGATTTTCATTTAGGCCTGACTTCTATGGCCTTATCTTCTATGGCACTAGGATTCTGATATTTGAGAGTTTAAAGTCAAAAATATAAAAGGCTTTTGCAAGCAATGGGGGACAGGGTCATCAAAGACATTTGCAGGTGAACATGATGTGTTCAACAGAAGATACTCCTCATTGCCCTCACCAAGGTGACCAATTCCCAACATGTTAAGTGTTTATGAGATCTATATTCATTTGGGGACAATAGTAGGGCTAATTTATGTGAATTTGCACAAATTTGGGACCTCTGAGCTAAGTAACAAAGGGATCCTTATGTTAACAGTGAGTCAGTTTGAGGAAGGGAACTAATATTTTAAAAAGTCATGTGTGCAAGGAATCATGCTTTAAATATGTGATTCCCTTTAGTTCTTATAACATTATTTTTCTTTCTTTCTCTCTCTGACTCTCTTCCTCCCTCCCTTCTTCCACACCGCCTTTCTCTCTCTCTCTCTCTTTCTTTCTCTCTATTGATAGCATTTGGATATTTAGGTTGGGTATGTGATACTTAATGGTAGGACCAACATTTGAATGCACAGCTTTCTATCTCCAGAGCCTCTTCTCTTTCTCCTCACCATGCCCCTGAGTGTTGGGCAGAGACTATGGTCTCAGTTGACTAAGTACAGTGGTAGGCCCAGAGGGTGCTGCATAAATGACCTGTTGGCAGGCCCCCAACAGCCTGGTCCTCAGCCAGTGACCCCCCAGGGCTACTTGGGGTTTGGCGTCATGCCTGGTATGACTTTATCCCTTAACTGTTTCTTTTGTTGGCCAGCCCCCCTGAGGGAGCCCTGTCTCCTCCCTGGAGCGCTGTGCTGGAATGAGAGGTCTCTACAAGTGTTCCGGAAGCCCACACTCAGTGCTGTGGTTTCTTCTGAGAGCTGGCTGTAAGGTAATGCTCTGAGACAGTTCTTCCAGCTCCCGACTCAAAGATCCACAAACTCCAGGCTCCCAGGGGTTTTGAGCTGGCAGTTATAATGAAATATTAGCACAGAAGAAAATGATTTTTTTTTTTCTATTTTGGGTTTCGAATCAGGACAGCATGGCAATGGGATGATTTATGTCCTTATAATTTCAAAAAGTTTCTTCTAATGTTGTTCCTTCTCTAGCCATTTCTCTTATCAGCTTGATGTTTCTCCAGAATTTGCCTTTCTCCTCTCCCATCTATAGAATGCCAAACACATGTCCCCAATTTGGCTCCCCGAAACTTAGAATCTTCAGAAAACTCCTTAGAAAAAAAGCGTTAGAGACTATGTTTTGGAAAAAGTCAGCCCCAAAGAGGTACTTGCAGTATTTGGAGATAAAATGGTCATCTGAAATAATAGAAACCCTTAAAAAAGGTAGGAGTTTCCTCCAAAGAGTTATTTATTCCTCGTTTGTTCATTCAAGCAACCATTTGACAAATTCTTATTAAGTATTTATTCCGTGTTAGACATGGTGCTGAGAATGAAGAACATGGTATAAATCAGACAGAACCTCTTTCTTGGGAGCTCATGGTTTCTTGATTACCGGCTGGCTGAGAATTGTGGCCTGCAAAGCATTCCCTGCTGGGCACCCCTACCTTGTGAGTCCCTCTTCAACAGCTCTTCCCTTCTGGAACCCTTGTTCTCCTCATCTCACTCCCCATCTAGCACACAGCCCACATTAGAGAAGGAAAATGAGGAAAATGAGGCAACCTACTTGTGATTCCCTGAAGCGTCACTGTCAGAGTTTGGGCTTGACTGCTAGTCCTCTTCCTCTCCCTCCAGGATTCTTTCCAGTGGTGGAGCAGAGGGACATCTGAAATACATCTCTGAATCTCCCCTTGCTATCTCCCCACTCAAACCCACACAGATCCACTTTCCTCCAACCGTATGAGAAAGCTAAAGCCCTCAATACCTAGTGCTCTCTGCTGCCTTTGTGTCTTAGTAACTACTATTCCTATGTTACTACTGCTACTCCCAGAAACTATAGCTAATCCCTGCAGAGGTCCTAGTCAATGTCAAGCACCACTTTATGTGATTGACTCACTCACTCTTTTGGACGAGGAAACAGGTTCTGTTGTTATTTCCATTTTATGATGTAGAAAACTGAGGCTCAGACAGATTAAGTAACTTGCTCAAGAGGCTGGGGCCGAAATGCGATTTAACACAGCTTCAGAGCCTATGTTTCTTCTAGGGGCTCTGTAAAGGTCTGTTGAATGACTGAATGAAATTGAGTTCCTCTATTGCTGCTTCTGAAATGTTGTTTTAATCAGAAGTCATAGGGAAATTATCCACTCGAGATAGAAATAGGAGTTTCTTAAATTAGATTGGCCAAGAGTCTTTGTTTTAATCTATTCAACCTTTACCTCTGCACCCATCAGCATCAGCATTAACTATGTGAGATGAAAGATAAAGTATTTTATTAAATTTATTCATAATCCAGCAATATGAGTGCATGAAGTTGAGCATATGCCTGTGCACACATTCTGATGTTCCCTGAGACATTCACACTCCTCTTAAAGAGAGTAGTGGGAGATGCTTACCTGAAGGCCCCTGGCCTGTGCTCCCACATGCCCAGGGGAGAGGGCGTTGCTGACATCTGCCAAGAAAGAAGTTCCCCGTACTCCACAGTGTGCCTAGCTCAATTCTTTAAAGAGTCTCCAACATTTTTGAAGCATAGTAAGAAGAAACACCATCCCTGGCAATATGGGGCCACTGATGAATGAAGAATGCCTACGGAAGGATAAATACGTTCACATGTTACCCATTTCCAAATCCTCTAGAAGCATATCTAAGAACTTCTCATTAACTCTACTTCACAATTATTGGATCTACTAACTTGGAATTTCCCCTAGCAGACCCAGAGTCTGTGCTTCGTCTCTTTGGTTTCTCTGCACTCTGTCTTACACTGCTAGAACATTTTGCTCCCACAGCTGTTGGAAGAGACCCACTGATGTAGCCAGAGGAGTTGCTCAGCATCTTAACAGCAAGACCAAAAGGAGCAAAAAAAAAAAAAAAAAAAAAAATAATGGAAGTCATGGTTAGTAAGTGATTGACCTCATTCTGTAGGAATTCCTTCTGGAAAGGGAGCTGTAGTGTTGTGACAGACGGTAAATCATCTGTAAGAACATTTACCATGGAATTCTAGCAAAAGAAATGGCTTAAGGAACTTTCTGGGTATACAGACCGAGTCTGCTCAGAGGCCCCAAATGATACCTTGAAGACTTTGGCCTTGTGAAGGAGGTTGTCTACTCTAGTGCTGGGGTGAGCTGAAGCTGTAGGAGTGTTGGAGATACCCAACCTGCCAGGATGGCATTTATATTAAAAAAAAAATCTGATTCTTAAATCAGCTTCACTTAAAAGACTAGTTATGGGATCTATGAAGAAATACAAAGAAAGATACAGTCTACTGACTGTAAATTGGGAATTACTATTTCAATTTTATAGAGGTTTAGACTGATTTTTCAAATTTCCTAAATTAATTGAATTGAAATTAGAGTCATATTTAAACAAGTTTGTAAATTTGAGAGTCAGAGTTCAAACTTAAGTGTATCTGACTCCAAATGGTGTATGGCCGCCTTTCGTGAGGGCAGTGTTATTCATTCTACATATTTTTTGTACTTGGTTGCAATATTTGCTGTCCTAGGTATGTAGAATCCTGGAACGTCAAGACGAGAAGCACTTTTAGACATCCCAAGGTCTAATCTTCTCACAGTAGATACAGGAATGGGTGCAGAGGGGAAAGGGTATCATCCCTACTCATCCTCACATAAAGGTCACGGCCAGAATAGAAGCTGGCTGACTCAGTTCAAAATGCTCTCTCCTGATCAGGCACATCAGTCTGAATGGGTACTTAATATATTTTGCTGGATGGCTTTTAAAAAGTGTAATTCATGACAGCACAATCTCTCCTTCTAGGCAGGTCCTTGCTAACTCCCCAGAGTCCACCTTCTGTCCCATGTTCCTTTTTCTGGGTGGTTATCAGCACTAAATTATAAAATCTTTCCTCTTTAGTCCAGTGGACAGCAACACTGTTGGATACACTCGGGAGGCAAAGAAAAATCAGCTGTGAGCTTCAAGAACTTACTAGCGAGGGGGAGAGCCAGACATGAGAAGATTTCATTTTAATACATTTTATTATCATCTTGGGGTTATAGAAGCAGAGATGAGGGACACCTTTCTCTTAGGGGAGACAGGGGGGGTGTTTCTTGGAGGATTAATGAATTAAATTGATTAATGATTTCACCTATTAACCAAATATTTTTTGGTACCTCTTCTGTGTCAGGTCTTCATCCAGATATGAGGGGATACAGCATTAAGAAAGTCAAAATATTTTTCTGTCTACTGGGAGAAATGAGACATACAAATAAATGAAATATTCAAAGTAGCTGTCATGAGGAAAATATAACAAGGCAAAGGTCTAGAGAATGATACAGGGCTGGGGGATATCTTTTAAAAAAGAGTGGCCAGGGAAGGCCTCTTCAAGAGATGTCTTTTGATCAGGGAACTAATGGAGAAGAACCTCAGTTACCTTTGACAACTGCTTCCCAAACAGAGGGAAGAAACAGGACAGATGTCTTGAGTCAGAAGGAGTTTGCTGTATCTGAGTAATAGGGAAAGCCAGTATGGGTAAAGTGGAGTTGATGAGGGTTCCTGTCCTAGGAGATGGGGACAGAGTTGTAGGCAAGGACCAGATCACAGACTATATAGGTCATAGGTAAATGGATGGCAGTCAAATGGAAAAGGACTTTTCAATCTTTTCCTTCTTGGTAGGCATCACTGACAATGCCATGACATTAACACAGAGAGAGGTAAAGCTAATAGCAAAGGAGTTCTTCCGATGCCCATCCTGTGATTATGACTCATATGTTCCCACCATAGGCCAGATTCCATCAAAATATCTCTCTGGAAAATGTAGAGCTCACAATTCCTGGCCCCAGTATTCCCAACCCCAAGCCCCCCATCATGCATCCTACGTTGATCGTCTCTCTCTCTCTGGTTCTTGGTCATGTTGCTAACATCCCTTAAAGGAGATGGTGCAACTCCAACTAAAACTGTGTCCATAAATATTTAGACTAATAGAAAATGTTCCAAAGATGCAAAGAATCTGTCCAGAGGGAGAACAGACCTTCTCTTTGTTCTCTTCAGGCTTGTAATTTAACTCATGGATACATGTCTTTGAATAATACATAACTATCAATTAACCTAAAAGTGTTACATAGAAACCTTAGCCTCTTTGTCCCTCTGCTGTGCTGGGCTTGGCATTTTCTTCTCATCCTGGGGTAGACATTCTTCTTTATTTATTATTATTATTATTTTTTGTATCCTGCTCTTTCTTCTCTCTTGTCCTGTTTCTGATCACATACTGTGCATCAGGCTCTGTTAAACTTATCCCTGTGGAGTCTATACCCACTACCTCTTCTCATCCCATAGTCACTTGTCAATTCATTTTAATCAGTATCCTCCCCCACCCTCCTTCTCTGAGTCAGCTCCCACTGAGGTCAACCCAGTCTTCGTATTACTAAGCCCAGTGGCCATCTTTCTGGTTCTTATTTTACTAGACCTTTTCATTGAATGGATCATGCTAATTGGTTCTTTCCGAAACATACACCTCCTTTTGGCATCGGCTTGCTCCACTCTTCTGCTTAAACAATGCCAACCATTTCTTCTCTCTCTCTCAAATTTTCGGTTTCCCATGGAGTGTGTCTTTGGCACTCTTCTCTCCCTAGCTCCACCCTCGTTTGCCACCATGCTTGTCATCCATGCCTGGGCTTTGGTTCTAAAAATTTCCACACCTCTATGCTTTGCCCAGACTTAATTACCAGCTCCTCTCTGTGGGCCTAGTATCCTAAGCTGTAGCCAAACCACACTCTCATCTGATTAGGAGATTTCAAAGTGACCCTGATGTACCTCTTTATTTTTATTCCAGGACTGGAGCTTTCTCCCTCCAGCTAACTTGGTAAGTGACCTTGAGTAAATGCCCTCCCCTCCCTGGGCTTCAGATACTCCCAAGTGTAGAGTGAGCGAATTAAACCACTCCAAATATCCTTCCAGCTTTAGATGGAGATGATACATGGCCATAAAAACAAACAAACTAACAAACAAACAAAAAAACTGACTATCGTGGTTTTAAAAGGCCCAATAAACAACACCCTATCCCTCTCCCCAAATTCAGAACCAAGTGCATAATTGAAATTAGAGTCATATTTAAGCAAGAGAAACTCAATGTCAGCCTCATTAGATGTAAGTATATTCATATACTGGTTCTTCTTTACCTGTTTCCAAATCCTCCTGTAGATATTTCCTTAAGAAGGCAGAGAAACCATGCTGTCCTAGTAATTGCATGATGGAAATTATTCCTCTTGAATGTTTGATGATGACACATTTTGATTTAATTTAGCATTTTCAATCTTGAGAGAAATTCCAAAGCTGGGGGAATGTTTAAACTCCTTCCAGCTGCCTCTTCAGCATCAAGACCTCTTCTCTTCTCTAGACCTGGGGGTGACAGAACTCTTATCTTCTCCTTTAATCAAATCAATTTAGGCTGAAAAGAAGGCCAACTTGACAGCTTGCATTTTGCTAGCATGCTAACTCTCTAAGCAGCTATAATTTTTCCTGCTTTACTGAGTGAGATGAGTTGCTTGATTTTAAGGGCTCTCAATCAACAATCACCAAATGAAGTTACATATTTGAAGTCATACAAAAATAGAAAACACTCAAGGCTGAACAAAGTTAACAGTATGCAGATCTTTCAGTTGGTCTACCGATATTATCTGTGATTTTTACAGATGAAGAAGAGAGTCAGAAGGCAGACGTGACACGCCCAAGGTCACCCAACTAAGAAAAGTTAACCAAGGTGGTACTGTAAATCCTGATCTTGTAATTTTTGGTACAATGATTTTTGCCTGCACACAGCATACCAGATTATAATAAGCCTTTAATGTTTCTTTAATAAAGATTGCAGCCTTTTGCATTTTTTCTTTTTTCTATCTTTTTTTTTCTATTTATTTATTTGAAAGAGAGACACAGAGAGTGAGCACAAGCAGGGGGAGGGGCATAGGGAGAAGCAGACTCCCTGACAAGGGGGAAACCTGATGGGGGGCTCAATCTCAGGACTCTGGGATCATGACTGGAGCCAAAGGCAGACACTTAACCGACTGAGCCACCCAGGTGCCCCAAAGATTGCAACCTTTTGAATCAATAACACAAGTGTAAGGTCTAGGGCAATATCTAATTCAACACTGCAGTAATTTCAAAGACAAGAATTACATGAATTTTCCTCCTGGTCTGTCTGTTTATTATGCTGTTCCATTGTAGGCTAACACATTGAAAATTATTTAACTTTAATTTTAATTGGAAGAGTAATATAATTATTCTTAGGAAATATACCAGTCTTCTAATGAATTGTCAATTCCTATAGTTAATAAAATAAAGCACAATTATAATAGCATTGTTTTTTCTTTATTTTTGTCAGTAAATCAGTAAGTACTACATGAACAGTTCTCATTAAAAACTCCGGAGTTAGTACTGGGGGGCACTTGCCCCTCACTGCATGTGGAAATATCTACTAGAGCTCCTAGGGACTGTCTTCTCCTCTGACTCCCAGTGCAGTGGGGAAGCTAGCTGATCATATTGATGAGCTTGGAAGAGGTTGCTGATCACACTTAGCTTTGAGTTGGTCAATATGGTCCCAGGACCAGCGGCATCAATATCATTAGAAAACATACTAGAAACAAATTCTCAGCTCCACCCCCCACAACCACTCTTGAACCAGAAACTCTGCTGGTGGGGCCCATCCCTCTGTCAGTTAACCAGCTCCCTGCCCGTGGAATAACTGTGATGCCCTCTCAAGCTTGAGGACCTCAGGTTAGCTGATTTCTCCTTTCTCTCTTTGGTTCTGCCTGCTTGCAGAGGAGCTATATTCTGGTCTGCTTTCTGCTAGTTGGTTAAAAAAGCGAGTCTGTCAGTGGGGTTGGGGGAGGACATGCAGTTAAGCAGAGTTGCCCATGACTGAAGGTTTCCATGTGCTAATTTCAGGTGCAGAGTTAGGAAGCCAATAATGCCACATACCTACACCATGTTCTCCAACCAAACGTTTATCTAATAAAGCTGACATTGGGGTTCTCTTGTTTAAATATAACTCTAATTTCAATTATGCAGCGGGTGCTGACTTTGGAGAGAGGGATGGAGTGTTGTTTATTGGGCTCCTTAAAACTGCAACAAGAGTCAGTTATTTATTGGTTTCTATATGGTCACATACCATGTCCATATAAAGCTGGGAGAAGATTTGGAATGATCCAACTCCCTCCCTTTACAGTTGGGGTAACTGAAAGCCCAGAGAGGGGAAGGCTTTTCCTCAAGGTCACTTAGCAAGTTAGCTGGGGGTAGAAGTCTCCCAGCTGTGGGATCAGACCCACAAATCTAGCCAACACAACCATGGCGCACCTTACCCATTTCCAAGTTGGAGCAGAGAAAATGCGTATTTGGAGCCACTCATCTTACCACATTGAAGATTTCCTAATTTACATTTCAGTCTGGAAAACATGGATGCCTCTGTATCTACCTCATTTTCTTGGCCCCCTGGTGAACACAACCTCTATCGGAGTCACATCCTTGTACTTCTGCCCCACTTTCCTGTGTCCAACTGCTTTGACAGGAATTGAAAATGCATTGCAGCTGTTCAGCATCTCTGTGGATGGAACCAAATTCTTAATCCCAAACTGAGCTCATCCCAGGGAAAGCACGTTGTGTGATGAGAAAGTGCTCTTAGCTACGACACTGAGCTCACCCCCTTTTCCTTTTAGTCATTTTTGTTTCCAGTCTGCCGTCTAATTATTTCTCCAAATTGGGTTACTTGGTCCCCTGCCAGAGACATTTCCTATGAGTTAACAATCTGGCCTTCAGGATTGTTTTCTGACTGATCTAATTTTTATTGACATTATGTTTTCCTCTTCCCTGATTGCTTTCCTTAGTTGTCTGTTTGCATGCATTTTTCATGTTCCAAAGGACCACAGCAGCTGTCAACTCTGATGCTAGAGACCAACCAGTTTACCTCTACTTTAGAGTTTAATAATGCCAGCTAGAATTTACTGAGCAATTACGATGCACCAGACAATGTGCAAAGCATTTTGCATGTGTTGGCTTAACTGATCCTCTTACTATAACCTATGAGGTAGATACTGTTATAATCTCTACTTTTTGGATAAGCAGCTGAGGCCGAGTGAGGTTAACTTCTCCGAGGTCATAGCTATTAAGTGGTGGAGTCAACATTTAAGCCCTGGTTATCTGAGTCCATGGATTGCCTATTAGCCTTGGGTTATACACCATCACCTCTGTGCACAAGGATCTGGAAGATGTCTTTATACTCCTACCCCCTCCTTGATGTGCCACTCCTTTCTTTGTTCTATATCTACTGTGGTAGAGTTTGAGCCCAGGTCTTCTCCAAGACCATTTTACACAATGAGATGTGTCTTGGTTTCCTGGGATGATTCAGCTGGGGGAGGATCTGTTGGGGTGGAGGGCAGTGTAATCTAGAACTTTTGCAGAAGCCACAAAGAAGGCATATCTAGTGCTAGGCCCATGCTTAGAGGAAGAACTGAAGAGAGATGATTCTTAGGGAAATATTCAGGAATTTGCCAGTAGTGTACAACAACTAAGACTCATCCTCACAGACATCTCTGGAGACTGAAAATAACCAGCGACTTGGAGGGCGTGATAGACACAGAAGATCTTGCTGCTGGCCTGGTGTCCCAGGTTGGCCCCAGGTTATAGCCAAACCTCTTGCAGTTTATAGAAGAAATACTCGAGTTCTGTTGGGGGAAAGCTTATAATGTGCAATCCAGAGAGAATGGATTTGTTGGGGACACCTAGCAGACATCAAAGATCTGAGTAGAATGTGTCAGTAAAAAGAAGTGTGGGCATAATACAAATAACTCTTCACAGAAAATTCATGTGGTGAAAAGATTGTCCTAGAAATGGGCTTGTTTCACAGATACAGGCAGAATTAATGTAGGGTTTGTGCTCTGATATGCAAACATGACTTTAGGAGGGATACATAGTGACTGAGCTGAGTCTTGAGGGGTCAGTAAGAGTTAGACAAGGAAGGCAAGTGGCAAAGGTTGATGTTTCAAAAATAAACAACTTATTTCCTTTACAAATTAGGATGTAGTAGGTTGACAGTGACAAAAAAAAATAAACAAACAAAAAAAACCAAACAACCAACCAAACAACCAAACAAAAAACCTAACAATGGGAAAAACAGCTCTGTTTACTTTTTTCACCCATCAAGATGTCTTACTCTAACGATGTCGGAGCTGGAGCTGGTGTCTGCACATTTTCCCCTGTAACAATGTCAGGTTGGTGGTAATAGTTCTAAGTCACCACCTTCCATAGTTCCATGTCATTCACCTTCCAGTCAATAAGAAAGGAGATGGGTGACATTATCTACACTCAATCCTTTTATCAGAAAAGCAAGAATTTCCTAGAATACCCAACACATTTCCTCCTACGTTTTATTGTCTAATCAAATTATATGACCACTTTTATTTGCTTTTTAAGCTTCTATAGAGGAGATGAGTGAGGGAGAATGCCACCAGGAATGTGTGGTAGCTTAGGCATTCCACAGTGTGTTCTGTATATCATCCCTGCTCTCCTGGGAGCTTTATAAGTCATCACTGATACCAGTGTAGAGTACAGTGTTAGACCCAAAGAAAGAATAACATAAAATAGGAATTTCAGGAATAAATACATTCCGTTCATTTCAATAGGCATTTAGTAAGTGAGGCCCACATGCTAGGGACTGTGAGGTACAGATCAAGCAATATAGAACCTGGGGGCTGGTGGACAGGTACCCAAAATATAATATCCCAGTTTGCTGTGGTACATGTTGGGTATAGTACATAGGGGGTGGGTATTTCAGGAAACCTGAACAGGAAGCTCATAGCCCACTTGAGTGGGCTGGAGAAGGAGAGCTAAAAGAGAGTAAGAGAAAGCCAGGGTAGTTCAGATTATGCTCAGGTAACAAATGACCCCTATGTCTCACTGTGCAGCCGGAGCTCATTTCTCTCTCATGCCATGTGGCCTTTGGCCGAGCTATAGCTCTGCTCTATTTTGGCCTCAGCCTGGGACCCAAGCCGAGTGAGCAGTTTCTATCTGGAGCAGTAACAGAGAGAACAGAGAACACAGTCACCACACTTGGGCTCTTACAAGCTTCTTCCTAGAAGTGACACATGTCACTTCCGTTCATGCTTCCTTGGCCAAAACCAAGTCACATGTTCTGCCAAAATTTATAGGCTGAGCGTGAAGAGTCTTCTATGCAAGAGGCACAGGGTGGTGAACAGTGCTGCTGTGGACCACAGGGGCTGGGGCAGTATCTCACTGTGCTCTCTGTGCCTTCGGGGTCTACCTCCCCAAACCTCTCTTCCTCGTGGCTAGTCATCGATCTCGTTTTGTGTGGGAGAGCTGTGGTCTGAGCTGAGTGTCCAGAGAGGAGCTGAAGGAGCCAAGAGGCTGACTTCATCTCCACCTGGTCCAGAAAGGGAGACTGGGAGAAGAGGCCTATATCCAGAATCAGAAGATCCTGGCAGGAGGCAGCTTTGGGGAGGTAGAAAAGTGAATTTTATCATCTGTATCTTTTCTAATGCTCTTGGGATGGGAGCTCTCCCAGGACACTGAAGCTCACAGCCCAGACCCCTGAGAAATCATTGTTGGCAGCCAGTACTAGGTCAGCAGGTGCCAGTAGTGAGGATGGGCTCTTGTGACATGTCCATGGGTGTCTGCGGAAGCCAAGGAAAGTGTCCTAGAACAGTGACAATGACCAGACCCTGACATGTCAGTAGAAATAAACATGCAGGAATATGGATTTAGCACACAAAAAGCCAGGTTTAAACTCAATTTGACCTGAGTATTTGGAGATTTGGGGGAAAGACTGTCTTTGATTTTTTGCCTCCTTAGGTGTTTCCATCTCTCTTGCTTTTCAGTCCTGCCTCCCAACTATATTTATGTACCTTGCATTCATATCCTCCTCTAAAACTGCATCTGAAAAACAAGTTTTAGGCTTGTCATTAGGATACTCACAAACTCAGATTCCTGTCTATAGGCCCCAAGAATTATGCCCTTGGACTCTAGCATGGGAGTAGGTAGGTCTGGTCTTTGCCAGACTATATGGAATTTAGTTTTGTTCCTGCATCTGGAATTTTCTTAAACGTTCAGGTACTCGTTAACTTCTCTAAGCCTCAGTTTTCCCATTTGTAAAATGGATATGCTCATCGTAGCTCTCCTGCTTGCCTCAAAGAACCATTTGGGGAATCTAATAAGAGACTTTATTTATTGAATATCTACTGAATAACTGCTTTATTTGGGTGTAAGTTAAGTGAGAAGACATTGTCATTTATAATATTTAAGTAAGTGTAGGGAATTTTTGCTGCTTTAGTTATTATATTTGGGAAAATTAAAGTTTGGTCCACAAAGGTATATGACTATGGAAAATACACCATTAACTCTGACATTAGAGCTCCTGGTTAGGGTTTCAGAATATTCTGAAACATCTCCAATTGTCCAATTTGGACCATGAACCTTCTGAAACTGAAACTGCCCTAACTTGGGTTGCCAACCCTTGGATTATGGAGGGGCTTTTTATCTTGTGTCTCTGACCCCAGTCTCAACTGTTCCAATCTGTTCTATGCACAGCAGACAAGTGTAAAGGCATTTCACCTCTGCTGAAAATCTTCATAGCTTTCTGCTTTTCCAAGAAGTCCCCGTTTTCACATCCTTCCACAGTCTTTAAAGGCTGGCCTCTGTCAGTCAGTCCAACTCTTCGCTTGATGCATCTTTCCCAGCCCCAGCAATGCTGTCCCTTCCCACACATAAGCCCACAGTCTCTGTTATAGTCTCTCTGATATGCATGAGCCCTTAAATAAATCCCAGAACCTTGAAACTTGGCATACTTCTGTCTAGAACTTCTTTGTTCCTATAACTTCTGACTTAGGTTCGACTTAAATGTGTCTTCTAGATTTCTGCTTGAAAGTCACACCACTACCACTGGGGAGCCTTAAGTTACATATGTGTTTTTCTTCTTCCTTAGTAGCCCATATTACAACTGACTTCTAGTAACTGCGTTTGCTATTATGCATTGTCTGTTTCCTTTATAGACTGACGCTAAAATTTGGGTACTTTGAGGACAAGGACAGAGTCACACTTTTTTTTTCTCTCTCTCTCTTTTCTTTTCTTAGGTGGTACATGGTTTCCTACTTTGGGCCAGATGGTATTCTAAAGATTTTCACATCTTTAGGCAAGCAAGCAGTAAATATGAATCATGGCATCAAGCAACCAATGAAATCAAAGGTTCAGTTCAAGCAGTCTCTGCCCTCCCTCCCATGGAAGATCATTGGGAATGGAATCAGGAATATCTACACCCTTTCTAACCTTTGCTTTGTGCCATACAGTTATTCTTTTTCTGATGTAGAGACTTACTAGTGGAAATAAATTGCCACATTTTTTTAAGATATATCCTCTAACTGGTGAATCACCCAGGCCCTTCATCTAGCTTGTTAGCTTGCTCTCCTGGGTAAAAGATGTGTTCTTTGGGGAAATCATTTATTCTCATTGAGTGTCACTGTCCTTATCTATAAAAGAATGATAACATGTAGTCTTGTGAGGAATAATTTAGAAGATATGTAGCAAGTACTGTGACACAGTCTATGGTAAAGAATGGATTTTTTAAACATGAGGCTGCCTGTGTCTTTCACTCAACATTTACCTTGACAGAGTAAAACTATAAAGATCGTGGAAGGTGACTGTAAATCACAGTAAGTGGATATTACCTGCTGAGAAGGTAGAGAGTTGGAATCACTGCATAAAGAAAAGTTTCATATTACTCTTTCATATTACAGTTACTATTAGGAATACTTATTGGGGGTGCCTGGGTGGCTCAGTTGTTAAATGTCTGCCTTCGGCTCAGGTCATGCACCCAGGGTCCTGGGATCGAGGCCACATGGGGCTCCTTGCTCAGCAGGAAGTCTTCTTCTCCTTCTTTCACTTCCCCTGCTTGTGTTCCCTCTCTTGCTGTGTCTCTCTATGTCAAATAAATAAAATCTTAAAAAAGAGAGAGAGAGAGATTCTACTGGGCTCCTACATTGTCATAATTTGTTGGGCAAATTACCAAGACTTATTTTTCATATATAAAATTGATATATTTCATCTTCTGTGAGAGTGTTGTGATCACTAACTGAAAGAATGAATGCCAAGCCCTTTACCAAGGCACTATCACATATGGAAGCCTCAGTAAATTTTAGTGATGATGATATTCTATTATCCATCTTCATCCCATCAATGTGGACAGCCAACCTGCACTTTAATTCTGAGATTCTTTAACTCAGACAGCTGGTCTACACTGGCATGGATCCTCGGGGAAATTGACAGAGTCCAGACACCCTTATGGACATGACCTGTAAATTAGGTACTTGGACAGAATGTAGTGAGACAAGAACCAGACCACACATCATTTTATTCTCAAGTCAACTGCAGGGCCCGGAAGAGTTTTCTGTCACTTCTGGACTTTCCTGGGATGGACTTTCTGTGCTAGGTGTCGTGATTTTGTTGCTCTCCCTCTCTCATGGGTCTTAAGGGAAAAACTAAGTCACTGGCAACAATGACAACAAAAATAGTGGTGCCGGGCATTGTTGAGCTTTTCCATGGATTCCAATTACACATCATTTCCGGTTATAAAGATGAGTGGAGGTGTTGGATCCTGTTGCTTAACCATGGTGAGAAGGTCCTTTTACCAGAATGCATTTCTCAACATTGTACAGTGGCCAGTGATCCGTGGTGTAACCTTGAGTAAGTCATATAATTTGGCATTATCTTGATGCTCCCCATAGAGGGGAGAGATGGACACCATACGTGAGGCAGCTCTAGGTCATGATTAGACTCTGATGTGGAGAGAATCAGGCTTAGAGTGCAGTGCCACACAGACCAGTGTGTGACACTGGGCACACAACTTGACCTACTTGAGTTTCGGTTTTCCCTCCTATTAAATGGGCATGAGAATTGGTCTAGCCATATAGAGTCAATGAGAGAAATAAATGAGATCATGTATGTACAAAGTTTTGCCCAACTACTTGGTACATACTAAATGATCAACCCCCTTTTGCTACAGTTACTATTAGGAATACTTATTGGGGGTGCCTGGGTGGCTCAGTTGTTAAATGTCTGCCTTAGGCTCAGGTCATGCACCCAGGGTCCTGGGATCGAGGCCACATGGGGCTCCTTGCTCAACAGGAAGTCTTCTTCTCCTTCTTTCACTTCCCCTGCTTGTGTTCCCTCTCTTGCTGTGTCTCTCTATGTCAAATAAATAAAATCTTAAAAAAGAGAGAGAGAGAGATTCTACTGGGCTCAGTATTGTCTGAGTACATTATCACACTCAAATCCTCATAAGAGCACTGCAAAGGGATATTATCCCAATGTCAAATATGAGAAAAATAAGACTTAGAGAGATCAAATAACTCATTTAAAGTCACATGGGGTAAGTGGCAGACCTAGAATTTAAACTGAAGCCTCTTCAATGCCAAAGTTTATCAATGGTCTTCCTACTACAAGATACTGGCCAGATGACACTTTACTTTCCTTGACAAACACTGAGGGCAATGATTAATTAAATGGAATGAATTAATTTAATATCCACAAATATTTATAGAGCACCTAGTTCCAGGCAGTATTGTTACAGAAAGAAAAGGTGATGGCTTGATCCTTGGCCATAGTTTGTTATTTATTTGAGGATATAAGACAGGAAGATTGATGGGAGTTGTAAGTATTGCATAAGGCTCTGAACCTAGGTATTCCTAGGATCATAGATAGTGTCTTAGTTAACTCAGGCTGCTGTGACAAAAATGCCATAGACTGGGTGGCTTGAACAGTCAACTTATTTCTCGCAGCTCTGGAGTGTGGGAAGTCCAATGCGGAAGAGCCAGTAGATTCTGTATCTGGTGAGAGTCCACTTCCTGGTTCACAGATGGCTGGCTTCTCTTTGTCTCCTCCCATGGTGGAAGCAGCAGGAGATCCCTCTGGGGTCTCTTTTATAAGGGCACTAATCCTGTTCATGAGAGCGCCACGCTCACGACCTAATCACCCTCAACGTCCCTCTCTGCAGATACCATCTCATTGAAGGTTAGAATTTCAACCTATGAATCCCTTAAAAGTGGACATAAACATCTGTTCACAACAGACTGTGATTTCTTGATCATGTGATCAACACTTCTTCCAAGACTGGTTAAGGAGCTTGTTGGAGATTCTAGGAGAGTCGGGAATGCTGCTGTATGTGGAAGGCCAGTCAGCCAGTCCTTGGTGATATGGAACCACTGTTAAAAAAAAAAAAAAAACCCAGGAACCAGCTCAGGTGCCCCTTCTCCAGAAGGTCTTCCCTGATGCCTGGACCCATGCTTCCTGCATCCCTCTTTTGCACACACACTGCTTCACCACTTGCACTTTACTAAACTGTTGCTTCACTGGCTGTGGGCTCCTTGAGAACAGTTGCTGGAGAAGCAGTTTCTTCTTTGCTGCATTCTCTCCATAGCACACTGCTTGGCACAGAGCAAATGCTAAATAAAGTCTTATTCCCACAGACTACAGGGACAAATGAACATCTGCTTTGCTGAATGAATTCCCTGAATCCAGGCTGGTGATTTTTAGGAAGACATTTGCCAGTCATCCTTCTGGCAGAGGGATGACAAGGGCTGGATCTCAGAAGAAAGAGGCATGGGACAAGTCCTGAGCTCTCTCGACAGCTCTGAGGATAGTGACCCCACTGCCACAGGTCTTGGGAGCATTGCCCCCACCTTGTCATTCTTCCTAGATGTTGTTTCCTTGGGTAGCCAGATAGCTTCTTGCCTCAGGAAGGTCCCTGCTTTGAGTTATCCTGCAATATCTCTGGCACTGTCGGAGATAGCACCAGAGATATTGGTGGTTCAGAACTGGTGGTTCAGAACTAGGAGGTAGAAATACAAGCTGAAGTTAACACCCATCTTCGTTTTTCAGAGCATGCTGTTTGCTCTAGCTCATAGACTCTTTCTCCTTTTCCTCCTCCACTTTGATTAACTCCAACTGCCCTTTTGAGCTCAGCATTAAATCTTCCTTTGGGAAGCCTTTGTACCCTTGTATGTCCCCTCTTTGGGCCTCCCACATGATAGCCCTACTCATATTACAGATTAATTGTTCAATTATCTTTCTTCCTACATTGTCAGCCACCTTTAGCTTTAATTAGTTTACCAGATGAGGTTATCACTTAGAGGACTTCGGAGACATGAGAGAAACCTTTCAGAGGACTGACAGTTCTTGATGGAGAACAATAGGAAGTGGAAGGAAAATGTGCCCAGTGGGGGGGTCTCTGTGCTGAATAGCACTGAACAGCTTTATGAATAAGACCCAGGAGGAGAGCCCTAGAGAGAAGGAATGCAACAGTGGAAAACTTTAGTCACTTAAAAAACTTGTCCATGAGCCAGTCCCGAAATCAAATGTGATCTCATCAAAGCGTTTTGCCCCTTGATCATAGCCATATATTCTTGTGTGTGCGTGCATGCCTGTGTTTGCTTTTCAGACTACAAAGTGCTGTCATATAGTGTTTCAACAGCATTGTGTATTAAGCACAAGAGTTCCTCTCATTTATAAATGGTGAGTCCTACAGCACCAACATGTGCTCTGAGCCTTCTGACTCCCATGGCAGCTGCTCTAGTCCCTTTTCATGCCTCTAATCTGAAAGGTCTTCAGATCCTAAAGGGAAAAATACATGACTTCACTTCTTTCCTCAAAGAATTCAATGTGTCTTGCTATCTGATATATTACCATGAAGGTTTGTGATGGCCTCCCACAGTAGGACAATATAGTATTCTTCATTGTGGTAGAAGATGGCAAAAACCCACCCTGTGAAAGTGTAATTAAAAGAATAAGGGAAGAGAAAATACAAATATGCAAACCCCATGTATCCACAGAATGGGTATATTTGAGCCAAACTGGGGGCTCTGACTTTGCCAGCATCCAAAGGAAAAAGAGAGACAGGTTTAGCTCTTTGTTCTTAGGAAGATAAGAGTTCCTGAGCCAAAGAAATCATTTGCAAGCACTTAGATGTCAGAGAAGTCGTTTCAAGGTGTTTTAGCATTTATTTGACAAATACATAGTTAGCAGTTACCCTGTACCATGCTAAAATATGGGTTGGGGGGCAAATAATTGTCCTTGTCCTTGTGAAGCTGAGACCAGTGGGGAGAGATCCTCAAAACCATATTCTTTATAGATCATGATAAGGGCAGTAACAAAACAAGATAAGGTAATGGGAGACAATATGGGGTCATTTGGCTTATTTTGAGAGTTCTGGTGGGTCTTTTAATTAAGTGTTGTTTTAGCTAAGAAGGGAAGGGTGACTAGGTTCTCCCAATATAGAGAGCTTGTGGAAGAATGGCTTCATTCTCTTCAGCAGAAACAGCAGGTTCCGAGGCAGAGAAGAGCTGGAGGCATCCCAGAAGCTTAAGCAGGGCAGTGTGCCATTGTAAGCCTCAGAGGACAAAGGGGGAGACCCTGAGATGAGCCCTGAGAGCAGAAGGGGCCAGACCCCCAGAGTCCTGTTGACCTTGGCAGGACTTGGCCTTTATCCTGAGGGAGCCCCTGAAACTAGAAAGGATTTTAAGGGAGAAAGTTGAGTGACTAATTGGATTTACATTTAAGACAATCCCTCTGTGGCAAAAAGAAGCAGGTGGGGCAGGAGTGGAATGCTGGAAACTAGGAGATTATGGAGCCGTCCTGGCCAGAAGTGAGGGTGGTCTGGAAATACAGAGAGAAATGGTTAGACTCCAGACACATTCTAAAGACAGGAACTTGACAAGCTGGATGCAGCCATCTTACAAGAGGGGCAGGGGATTACTGCCCAGAGAGAAATCATGAACAATGTCCCTCAACCCCTCGTTCCCAGAAGTCAGGATCTATGAAAGAAGGTTGGGGCAAAAATCCAACTTTCATTTAAATGATTAATAATGTCCTTCCTGCCTCAACTTGCTGGCCACAGGGAGACATTTAGAGAGAATATTCACACTCTAAACTCAAACGTGCCTTTGCACACAGCCATTGCTGCTCACATCTGGAAGTTTCCAGCAAGTAACTGAAAACCAGCTATTTTCAGTTCTTTCATAGCTCTTTTTGTCCTAAGTGGGAATTCGGTCCCACAGTTGCTGTGGTGAGAAGCAGGTCTGACAGCTCCTGGCACAGCGAAGCACAGACACTGTCCACCGAGTTTTCCCTGAGTAAATGTGTCTCCCTCCAAGGATAGATGCTGGCACTCCTCTGTGACTCACTTCTGAGGGGCTCGGGCCCATCGTGGGTTCGAAGAAAAGAAGGCGGCTGGCGCCAGGCCCGAAGCTGGTGACATCATGCCTTCTTGCCTTGCCTTTTAGTAGTTGCCCCAGTGGGCACATCTGTGCCCGGATTTGTTGGCTTGTGTCAAAAGACAATGAAGTTTTGTTGCCAGTATCGGAAACGATGACTTCATGGTTCTTCTAAGGCGGAATAACTCAGAATGGAGGAGGTGGGGGATTAATGGAGTTAAAGGGGGCACATTACAAAGTTTTAGTTTCGTCTTGCATAGAATCTGGAAAGCTTCCTATCTGCAAAACTGTAAAGCCCAAAGCATTAACTGTGTTGGCAATAAGGACCCAAATTTCTGCCCATTTAGCTAATTGTATAAGAAATTTTGAGTCTCCAAGTCATTGAGGTGATGTGGGTCGACTTATTCTTTCCTGTGCTGAAAGCATGATGTAGAACTGTGGCTTTTAACATTTTTTGACAGTGATCTATAGCAAGAAGCCAATTTTATTTTGTGACTCCGAACATACAGGTATCCTAGAAACAAGTTTCATGAAAAATAACACTACAATGTGTATGTAACACACAAGGACAGTTTCTATTATAATTCGGTTATTAAATCACTTTATTTTTAAAAATCTGCTTGTGGCCCAATATGCTGGTTTCATGGTACGCTATTCAGGTTGTTACTTGCAGTTGGAAAATAGACATGTAGATGAAAAGACCCCCATAATGCGGTATTGGAGGTCTAGGTTCAATACCTAGCTCCCCACGTAAGTGCTATGAGGGTTTTCTGAGCCTTTGTCTATCGGTCAGTGTGGTCCACATTTTGCTTCAGTAATAAGCCACAGCAATAAGTAATTGGCCACTTAAAATGACAAGATGATTTACTATCATGGACACCTGAGTGTAACGACCCAGAGACCCAGGTTGCTAGGACCTCCATGTCAACTGACTTCCCCATTTGTTGTGGAAGAAATGGGACTTCCAACCAGGACCATTTCTTGCTGTCTGGACCTGGGACAGTCACATCAGCAGGGCTGGTTTCACTACTGTGTGGCCTCTGTAGTCACACAGGGCCCAGGGCCCAGGGTGCTTAGCTTACTGCTCTCCTGTCACTGTGTTTAAGTTCTTAATAGTTTTTAAAGAAGCCCTACGTGTTCATTTTTCAGTAGGCCCCCAGGATTATTAGCTGGTCTGTATACAATTGTTTTGAATTCCCATTTCCTCATCTGTAAATGGATTAATAGTGCAAAACTCACAGGGCTCTTAAGAGGACTAAAAGAAGGAAGGCAAAGGCACCATGTACGTTAAATAGAACTGTTGTTTTTAACTTGCGGACCTCATCTTCATTTGTACCACTACAGAAAACCTCTACCTCACCAAACTAGTCACCTCACCTTGAAATTCAGTACTTTTTTATACTGCTCTCTTCTTCCCTTCCGTTTATCTGTTCATTACTTAAGACTCAAATCTGGTGGCTCCTTGGGACCATCATCCATGACTGCCCAAGCTCCTCTCAGCACCCCTACACCATTAATTATGGATTCTCCTGATCACCCCTCTTCACAGCCTGGGACCCCTTAGTTCCTGCTCAGAACATTTAACAGCTTCCTAATTAGTTGTCTCATCTTCAGTTGGCCCTTCCATGTCACCCTCCACAATGCAAGGGTCATCTGCCCGTTATTTAAGATCCCGTTTCTATCATGCCATTTCCATATTCAGAAAACTTCAGTGGTTCCTGTCATCTTAGGATGACAGGTCTTTGCCCAGCATTCATGATCTATCTCTGAGGCCTCCTTCTGGTATGATTTCCTCTGTTCCCCCCATGAACATTGTGCCCCTGGTCCACACACTGTCTCTGGAATAGAGCTTCTTCTCCTATCTTTGGTTCTTTGAGCATTCTCTTTCTTCTACCAAAGTGACCTGCCCCCAATCTTCTCACTGGGAAGAATTCAACCCACATTTCACTGCTTAGCTAAAATCCAGCCTCCTCAATTTCTTGCAGGCCCAAGATGAAACTCTGAATTCCTACAGTGTTTCTTGGAATTTGACATGATGTATTGGGCAATTTACTTAATTCCTGGTTGCCATTTCAGCTGGGTATGTGTTCCAGAGAATAGGGACAATTACAAGATGTATCTATTGTGTCAGCTGCACTGCATGGGAGGCCCCTGGAGGTAAAGCCTCTAGCAGAGTTTGCCTGGGGCTTTTCCTGATCCCCTCCCGTGGTCTGAATCATCCCTTCCTTCTCTGGGCCCTCTTGGAACTTCACACATTCCTCTGATATTTCACTTCTATTCGAATTCTTTTTTAATCAATCAATCAGTTAATTTTATTTATTTTTGAGAGAGAGAGGAGCAGGAGGAGGGTCAAAGGGAAAGGGAGAGGGAGAATCTTAATCAGGACCCACACTCAGCATAAAGCCAGATGTAGGGATTGATCTCAAGACCCTGAGATCATGATCTGAGCTGAAATCAGGAGCTGGACCCTTCACCAACTGAGCCACCCAGGTGCTCCTCCATTCTAGTTATTTCTTGACATGACTAGCTCCCCACAAGGCATGTCTTATTCATTACTGCAGTTCTCACCAGGCATGGTGCCCAGTCAACACTCAGTGAATAAATGGATGGATAGAGTGAAAGCTTGAAAACCAGGTAGAAAGGGAAATTGCTGGCTACTGTGAATGTGTGTGGTGGGGAGGAGCCTACACATATCTCTAAGTGTAAGATCATTAGGCTAAGATAGCCATTGATTCCCAAATATCCTTGGCTCCAAGCAACAAAAAATTATTTATCATTCAAACTCATCCATTGTGGGATGATTACAATTCTACTCTATTCTTTCTTCATTTGGGGACCACAGCTGATGGAGAAGCTGAGTCTGAGATGCGGCATTCCATGGCAGAAGAAAAGGAAAGATGGTGGAGGCATGAAATGACTCTCAAAGCATCTGGGGAGAAATGATTTGTGACTTGTGCCATTTCAACTCACTTCTTGCTGACCAAACCAAGTGTCACGGACATGGGAAAGATAATAGTCTCAGAGGGATGAGCCCAGTAGAGAGAGGCGGTGGGTATTTTGACAAAAATATAAACTGCTGCAGTGGGGATAATACTCTATGTGGAGGGAATTCCACTGTGTAATGCTTATGGACTCTGAACCCACATGCATTCTGATTAGGGGACAGAGAGACTGATTCCCCTGATCCACTTACTCACCTTGGATCCAGGAACTGAGTGTGCAGAGCTCTGCATCTCCCTCATCTTTTCTCATTGGTCATGAGTTGCCTGTAAGAAGTGTTTCTATATATTCCCTTTAGGGATGGATGGGGGGATGCATGGGTGCAGAGCTGCCTATAGCTTGGTAGGTCTGTCTAATCCTGGAGTCCCATCTAGTCATTGGTAGAAGCCATATTCTCCAACTGTAGAGGTACAAGTAACAAAAGGGATGTTTTGGCTTCCCTTTGCCTTATCCCTCTGTCTTATTTCTCAGTTGGTTTCAAGCTCAGGTGAAGAAGAGGGCACTTTTTGAGGCCCCTCTCTCACTCCAATACCAATATTTGCAGAGATACCAGGTTCTGATAATGATGGGTTTATTCTCACTGGCAGGAAGAGAGGCTTCAATGTTGCTGTTGCTAGTACTGTTTCACTTAAAGACCTTCTCCAGATACAGAAGACTGATATTCTCGAATACAGTATCTAACATCCTGCTTCCTGTTCCAGGATTATCTTTTGCAGAAGATGCTGTATTCATCCTGAGTTAGTCTAGTTCCTTTACAATCAGAAATCAGAGTACAGTAGGAAACTGACATGGGGGGACAGGAATAACCCTGAAACCTGACCAGTCACACTTATCTGGGCAGTGCATGTGGCACCTACAGGGTCCTCGTGAGGGGGGATGTACTCAAAAGCAGAATACGTCTATCATTACAGAATAGGGTGTGCAGAGGCTGGACCTGGGATTCATATATTTCTGGCATAGCAATACCACTCCCTACCAAGAGTTTATTTGCTTAATTTGTTATCCATGGATAGTGTTTCAGTTTTTAACCAGAAGAAAGAGGGAGACATTCTGATTTGGGCAGGAAAAGGGCAAGAAAGAAGGGGCAAAGGTGAGAGAGGAGATGTCCTGATTCAGTAGATATTGCGGGAATGATCTCTAAAGTAGGAGGACTCATGTTTGTGAAAAACTCAAAGATTCTGGAAGAAGCAATGCAACTTCTGGAACAGGCACCAAATCTGTCAATTCACTGCAAGGATTTCTCTCCTTATTAGTTCCAGAGCTCGGCGACACCATTGGTAAGGCTTGTGGAGCAAAACGGTGGTAAGAGGAGAACCAGAGAGAAGCGGGCTCTCATCGAGAGCGCCTGTGTCCATGGCATTCAAAAACTTCCCTCCAAAAACCACTTGCTCATGGAGGATGTCAGAGAGACTGGGTGGGCTCCTTCTGGAGAATGTTTCAAGGAACAAGAGAAAACAAAAAATAAAAGTAAAAATGAGAATAAGAATAAAAATAAAGGCTACGTTATGGGGAACTGATGATGGTGTTGGGGACTAGTTAGGAATTGTCACATTTGCCCACTGATGGACTGGCGATCTCATGTGTATTCTCAGGCTCTGAGGCACCAGGTTATACCTACTTACCCTGTGCTGCAGGTTTGCCCTGAATGTGGGAGTGAATGCTTGTGATACACCCTAATGCATTAGTTTCCTGTTGCTGATGTAACAAATTGCACAAATTTGATTTTAAAAATTTATCATTTCATAGTTTGGGAAATCAGAAGTCCAAAGTCAGTCTCATGGAGTTACAAAATTTCAGCAGGCTATTTTTCTTCTGAAAGCTCTGGAGAAAAGTCCATTTTCCTGTATTCTCTAGATCTTGGCAATCACCTAAGTTCCTTAGCACATGGTCTTTCATTCAACATCAAAGCCAGTGATGAAGCACCTTTCATTCTCTTTCCCCTGACTCTGACACTCCTACCCTATTTCATAATGATCCGTGTGAAATTATTTCCATCGCAACATCTTTAGCTTAACCACACATACAAACTCCTTTTTGAGGTGTATTTGGCCTACTCTACCCTCCAAATAGTTTTCACTGTCTTTGGTTCAGCCTTATCAAGAGGAGACAAATTCAACCTTTATTAAGCACCGTTTCTCTGCTAGAAACATTTCCCACTTGATTTTGTTGAAGCCCCGCGGTGACTCTACAAGGGAGGCATTTGTGATGTCTGTTCCATAAATGACGGAGCTCAGGGCCACACAAGTGAATGACTCATTCCTTTTGTGAGAGATGGAAACAGGGTTGAGTGCAAATCAATCTAACTTAAAAACTCACTTGTCCCTACAACTTCAATCTCCAGAGCTACTCTTTCTTCATGTTTGAAATGACTGAATGAGTGACGCCATGACAGCTCAGGTCCAGGTCCATACTCTCTTGGTGGCTACAGGGGAGTACTTGAGGGCCCTTTCAGTTACTTCTTGATAGACGGACACATTCTCTGTTCCTGGAGTAGGGGAGACCCCTGATTCCTTCTGTCTTCCTCCTGGGACTCCGACCAGGATAGCCTGGCTTTGTGGAAGAAACACACCCAAATGGCCCAGATGAGTCACAGATTCTGCCCAGAGCTAAAATGTGATGAGGAGGGAAGGCTTTTGCTGCCCCAGCCTGCGAGATGGTTTCCATTACAGTATTTCTGCCTAGAACAGCAATTCTGTTCTTTGATCCTCCTCCCCATGACTACAGAGCCTTCAGGCCAGGGGACCCAGAGGCTTGCTTCAGCATTATAGAGCATTACCACTGACTGGTCCTTTGACTGAGTAAGCCACTCCCATCTCTAGGTCTTGGGTCCTATTTGGACTAAAAGTCTTGGGCCTTTTCTTCTCTTACAATTTAGAGTATCAACTGCTTGGCCAAGGGATACCATTCTCAACAGAACAGACAATATCAGAAAGACTCTGGATACCATACATTTGCAGAAAACTTTGTTATATGCTGCACTCTCTCTCAACAGGTAAGACAGCAGAGTGCCTAAGGGCCTGGACCCTGTGTTACAAATCTAACTCTGCCCCTAGTGGCTAGGTTTTCTTGGGCAAGCCTCGTGTTCCCCACCTATAAAAGGGGGATAATGATCATCATAATGCCCTCTTCCTGGCATTGTGGAGAGGACTGCACAGCAGTTAGAACAGTGTTGGCAATTGTGCAGTCCTCTGCATGTGCTCCTCTCCTCTACTTCCCTTTCCATTCTTCTCGAAGCTCCAGTAGAGAAAGGCACTTTGGTTCTAGAAGCGGAACCACTTGGCTTTTCTGCTGGGCTCTGCCACCCATCAGATGGACGACCTTAGGCAACTCAGTCCAACCTTCTGATTCTTGGGATTTTCATCTGTAAAATGAGGATAACAGTAATAGCAACTTCTTAGTGGAGAGATGAGGATTAATAAATGGGCTGATCCATATAAAGTTCCTAGCAAAGTGCCTGGCATATGGAAACTATTTATTCCCTTTGGATGCTATCCTCTTGTTGTGTGATGGACTTCTTTAGTATTTCTAGGATGTTTTGAATTTAATTCCATTCTCTAAGGTGTCAGGAAACATATTTAATATTTTGGACAAAGTTAAGCTTTTATATTGAGCTCACACACTTGTAAATATGTGTACTCAACTATGTCCTGATGCAGAACAAGTGACATGGATTTTTCTAGCACCCTCCACCCCTTAACTCATAGCCACAATGTCTGCAAATAATTAATGCAAAGAGGAGGTTTGCAGTTGGCCACCCAAATGCATCTTAAACATTTAATTTAAAAAACTAAAAGGATGAACTCAGCAAGCTGTTATAATCTTCAAAGGATCTATTAAGGACTGAGACATATGGTGTTACAAGATATATTCAAGACTTCTGGCATTTGGCATACTAAAAAATTGTGGAGTGGCTGCTCCTGTGTGAATATCAGGAAAGGGCTGCAGAGGCTCTCTAATGCCCTTGTTTCTGACCTGGACTGACCCTGAGAGTAGAATCATATAACAGGAGACTTAGCTCAACTCTTCGCTCTTCCCGATGGAACTGAAAATTCAGAAGGTTTAGGGCAATGGAACTATATTGCACAGAGAGCTGCCAAGAGATGGAGAGAGATTAGATTTGCTTTGGATTTAGGTCCTTTCTACCAGAAACAGAGGTAATGAAAATTTATGGCAACTAACATTTATTGAACAGTTGTGATTTACTGGATGGCTTTATATTACATTTATTTGACATCTTATAATAAACCTTAGAGGAGATACTATGATTGTTTCCACTTTACAGGTAAGGACACTGACACTCAGAAAGTTCACATAACTTGCTCAGAGTCATAGAGCTCATGAATGCAAATCCAAAAAGTGAACACGGGTCTATTGGATGGATGATGGACTATTTCTGTGAAACTGTCAAGGGGAGCATAACATCTAATATGAGTGGTCCAGACACTGATCTGCTTAAAGGCTGAACAGTGGGTCAAATGCCTTCTTGTGTATTCAAGATTTGGTAGGCAAAGGCTCCCTCCTTCTGATTTGAAGACTTTATGCCTCGACATGGGTCCTTCCATTCTGCTGCTCTAAATCCCTGGTCTATTGATTCTATGACTAATGCCTCCCCTTGAAAGCAGGGCATTGACCATACCAACTCAGAAGTTACTTGCTGCTTACTGAAGTCAATTTCCTCTTATACCAAATTCTTACTAAACTCTTAAGTGCACACAAGAACCAAGATATGTTTTTAAGTTGATAACAATATTTCCCTGATTTTGATGAAAGGAGGAACAAAAATGTTCCTTACTGATTCTATATACTGAGTATTGCTACCAGTGTGATCTCAGGACCAAAGTTTGGGGATGGGGTTTTCTTCCCTCAGTCTTCTTGGTTTGTGATGTTCCCTAACATGTGGCAGCCTCCCCTACCCCGCCACCATCCACTACCCATCCATCATGGCCCAAATCACCACTGTGCTTCACCTAAAATACTGAATGACCTAAGTGTTCCCCCTGTATAGAGCTCTTCCCTCTCCAATTCATTTAATTTATAAAAAGATTTTTGTATTGTAAAATAATACAAACATAGGGAAAAGTATCAAGTAGTATAATGAATAACTGCATCACTTAATGTTAGCAACTTTTAAAATGACATATAGGCATCCATAAAAGGAATATAAAGTATTGTTTTACATGCATTGAAGCTTGACATAATTGTATCACACAATACTTTTGTAAGTTGCCTTTTCTCAGTGCAACACTGTATTCTGAGAATTAGCTATGTTGATACATGTAGATAAAACTTATTCATTTTGAATGGCTCTATGGAGTGCTTCATGTGAATATTCTACAATTTAATATATCCACTCTCCTACTGGAACACATTTAGGTTGGTTTCAATTGTTCCTAATCACAAACAACACTGCAATTAATAGGCACCCTTGTACACATCTCTTTGTGTAGAGTGAACACCTAGATATGGAATTTCCAGGTCACATAATAGGCTTATATTTATATTTACTAGATAATATCAAATGTGTTGCTCTCTGACATTGCTGTACAAATTTACCTTTTTAATAGCACTCCATGGAGAATTTCCATTTTTCTACATCCTTATCCATGATTGATACTGATATATAACAACCGGATGGGTTTGACAAGTGTTTCATTTTCTATACTTGCATTTGTTAGAAAAAGATTCAGATTTATTTGTTATGTTTGAACTTACATTTATTAGTGAGAATAATTTTCTTTTTATGTACTTTTTACTGGATGCTGGTATTTTCTCTCTCAGAACCTGCCTGTTCATGCCTTTACCTTTTTTTTAATTTTTTAATATTTATTTTATTGATGTGGAGAAATTTTTACCCTGTATATTCTGCATATTAATATTTTGTCAGTCAAAGCTAACAAAACTTATAAATAACTTCTCCAAGACTATGACATATTGTTTACATTTTGGTATCTTTATCATGCAAAAGAATTTTAGTTCTACTGCAAATTTATCAAAATTTTCGGGTTTTATGGCTTGAGCTTTTGAGGCTGATTTAGTAAGTCCTTGATTCGGAGTATTTTTTAATCATTATCTTATAGAAGTTTTACTTTTTACATTGTGATCTTTAATCTACTTAAAATTTATTTTGTTCTAGTATTCTAATTTTGTTTCCAGATGGAAAGCCAATTGTCCTTGTACCATTTATTGAATATTGAATCGTCTATCCTTTCTGCATTTGTTTATAATGTCAAGTTTCCAAGAGTCTCTTTCAATGAGCTTGATTCTGCCACACTGATTTGTTTTTCCCTCTTATATTAATAACATATTGTCTTGAATATTATACTGTTAGAATAAGTCTTGATATCTGGTTTTGGCACTCTGAATTATGCTTCTTCAAAAATTCTTTGTTTGTCTATTCTTCCACAGAAGGAGTGCAAGCTCTGACTTCAGATTTTCACTGAAGTTGGAATGACTATACAGATTTTGATGGGAGAATAGAGACGTTCCTCAATACTTAATCTTCTCTTCTATAAATATTTATTTAGGCTTCTTTTTATATCCTTCAAAAATTCCTTACAATATCCTCCTAAACATTTATTTATATTTTGGTTAGAATTCTTTTTAAGAGTCCTACAGCTTGTCTTGCTATTATGAAAATATCCTTAATTTCCACTACACTTTTTTAAACAGATAGAATGTTTTCTGGGAACACTAGTAGATTTGTAAATTGATCTTGCAACTTGCAGAATTCTCTTTCTTTTCTCATAGTTCATCTGTAATTTTCTGAATTTTCTAATCATATTGTCTGCAAGTTAAGGCCATTTTTATCTCTAGTTATCCTTTTTTTTTTTTTTAAATCATGTGTTTGTTTGTTTTTCTTATTGCATTGGCTAGGGTTCTTGGACAGTGTTGAATAGTAGGGGTGACACCAGGCCTTCTTGGCTTCCTCCAGATCTTAAAGGGAATGCTTCTAGTGTTCCATCACAGAGAGGTCACACAGCATAGTGGTTAAAAATGCAACTCTGGAGTCAAGTGGATCTGAAATTAGGCTCTGTCACTTGAAAGTTGTGTGACTTGGGATGTATATATAACCTTATATTTCTTCTTTCTCTCTCTGTGTCTATAGACAGATGGATAATAGTTAAACCATGCCTATCACAAACTAAATGTTGAAAAACTACCATAAGGATGAAAAACAGTGTTTATTGTATATTTTTGATGAACCTTTTATATAAATTTATATATATTTCTTTATATTTCTACTTTTCCTGACCTTTTCCTCATAACTGAAGGTTGAATTGTATCAAGTGTTTTTTCTTCACTTAAGAGATGATATGTCTTTTGTAATTAATATTAAAAAATTGTGGATTAAATTGATAGATTTTATTCCAACTAAAACATCTTTGTATTCCTGGGCTAGCAGTAAACATAATCTGGATATGATATTTCATTGTTATTATTATTGCTGCTGTTGGTACACCATATATTAAAATATTTTAATTTTTTTGAATCCCCATTTATAAGCGAAATTGAGCTATATGTTTTATTCTTGCACTGCCTTTTTATATTTTGAATAAGTGAAGAGTTCTTTGGTCCCTGAAGATTAGTAAAAAGTGACCATGAATTCATGTAGTCATTTTTTTTGATATGAAAACACTGATTACCAATTAAATTTATCCAATATCTAATTTCATGTAGGAATTTGTTTGTACTTGAGTCAGTTTTCATAATTCATAAGATTCTCCAAAAGTTTTTTACTACTATTACATTTTCAAGTTTGTGTATTTGAAAATACACAAACTTGAAATATCTACAAAAATAGTATAAATTTTCTATTAATTTCTTATTATTTTAAAAATATTATTTTATTTTTATCTATGTCTGCGCTTTGTTACTACATTTTTGGAATTGTTCTCTCTCTCTCTCTCTCTCTCTCTTTTTTTTTACTCCTTCATTCTTGCTGGGGTTTTATTTGTTATTTTATGAACCAGAGTTGAGTTTTGTTTGATTCTCTCTTTTGATTCTTTGCTTTCTTCTTCATTAATATCAAATGTTTACCTGTACTTTCTTGGGTTGAATGCTTAACATTATTTTCAGTCTTACGTTAAATGTTTCAGTCTTACTTTAAATTTATTAGAGAATAAATTTTCTTCTAAGTACCACTTTTTTGGCAACTCAGAAGTTCTGATATTTAGGAGTATTTTCAAATTTTCCAAACACATTTTAAAAACTATACTTCTAATTGTTGATTTTTGTATTTGATTGTTTGTGGTTTAGAGGTACTTTGATATAATCCCTAATTACAATCAGTGATCACAAAAGCTACAAAAAGGAGTTACAGTCTTTAAAAGTATCATAACATATACACTAATCAGTATATTTAAAACTGTATAATATAAATCTAAAATATTTGGTCTTCTCATGTCATATTAGACACATTTATAAAGGCAAAATCTTAAAGTAATAGTGAGAAGGGAGGACATATTTTTGCCCTTTGGTTTTCTCAATCAGCAGCATCCCTCTCCCCACTCCACACACACAACAGGTGACTTCTTAGTTCCCAAGCAGCTGTCATTTAAAGTTCACAACATGTGTGATCCAGTGGCATTTTTCAAAGAATCACTTTGATTGTGGAATAACATACACACAGAGAAGTATATACATCTCAAGTACACAGATCAGTGAATTTTCTCAAAGGGAGCCTTCCGTGGAGCCTGCCTCTCCTTCCCAGATGGAGCGATTGGATATTAACAACAAACCCAAGCCCTCTACTATCCTTTCACTCTACGGCTCTGCCCAAACCCTGGGATAACTGCTATCTTGACTTCCAACTCTATAGACTAATTGTGCTTGTTTTTGAACTATGGGTTCTTTTTATCTGTCTTCTTTGGCTCATCATTATGATGTAAAATTCATCAGTGTTGAATGTAGTTCAATATAGTATCCGTATATATCCATATAGATGGATGATTAGAGACTATATATATCCCCATGTTCAGATAGATAGGTGAACGGATATAGATGGAAAGATTTGTTTATTGTAAGGAATTGTCTCAAAAATTGTGGGGGTTGGCTAAGCAAGTCTGAAGTCCCCAGAAATGGAATTTCACAAGCAAGCTGGAACCTCAAGCTGTTTAGAGTCTCTGGACTGAAGGAGTTCCTAAGCTCTCTTTTAAGGGAATCACCTGATTAGGTCAGCCCATCCAAGAGTCTCTCTTATGATTAATTTATAATTGACTGATGAAAGACTAATCACATCTGCAAAATCACTTCACAACAGATTCCAGACCAGTGTTTGACTACATGGAGACACTATTGAGGTCTAGTCATGTTGGCATATCCAAAGTTCATCACCTCAGCAATTTTTTTTTAATGGAACATGAAATAAAGATGCATCTTAAAATTGATGGTGTCTTGAATCTGATGAAAGACATTATCTTATAATTGACTTTTCATTCTTCTTGTTACTCTACCAGTCTAATATAATATATCCTATATTAAGTTATAAAACTCATTTTAATTATTTTTTTAATTTACAAATTTTCTATTAGATTCCTTTTTTCATTCACTATTTCTGTTGCTACTTACCTACTTTTGGTTCAGAATTTTTTGTTCTTTATTATTCCTTTGAGTATTACAACCCTACTTAATGAAAGTCCTTTAATAGATTAGAAAATTGTCCTTTGTTGTTTATTTACCTCCTGGTTATCATTCCATTCTTGACTTTAATATGGTTTGGTGTTATTTTTAATTTTTATTTCATTTTGGTTTTGAATGATGCGCTTTCTTTTTTTAAGATTAGCTCCTTCAGGTGTTTTGTAATTTGGTCCTGCAGGACTATCTGAGGAAGGAGTTCTGTTTTGTTCTGATATATTTCCCTCTTCTCCAGAAGATTTGTGATGTTTCCTTCGATCAGAACTGTGTTTCCGTTTGAGATTCCTGCTCCACAGACACACTGGAGATATTCTGGTTCAGTTACTCGAGGGAGTGTATGGTGTGGTTCAGCTGGATTCCTGGCTGGAGGGATGGATCCCCACATGCCACTCTGTTTTGATCAGGCACTGGTGACATCACCATTGAATTTCAGTCTCTTCCCTTGCTTTTGCTTTTTGGCAGGGAGCCTGACTGAAGTCTTGAGCCTTTCCTCCTATGGAGTTTTATTCCCTGTTCATCCCACAGGAGTAGAAATCCTGAATGGCTCTGCCTGCTTTGGACTGAGGGCCCAGAAGGCTGTAGCCTCAGCCCATTCCTTACCTTGCTTTTATTCTATTTCTCAACAAAGACATTTATGGTGGGTTTGAGGCCAGCTATGTGTTTCATTTCCCAGACGTTAACTCTGGCTCTTTCTCTGTCTGATACACCTCCACTGTCCAGTTGGTACTTAATCCTCTTGATCTTTCTCATCTCCCCCTGCACGGAGCACAACATAGAATGTGGTAAGGAATAAATGAAGGGAGATACAATTTTCTAATTCATTTCATTCCTTCCTTGCTGTCCAGAGGTAGCCCTGACTTGCACGTGACTTGGAGGAAAGAATCCTTCTATCTGCACCACGCCGAGCTGACCTGTCCCCAGGGCTCAGTCCTGAATTCCACGGAGGAAATCCAAAACTCCTTGACGTGAGGTAGGGGGAAGTGCTGGGATTTTGGTGTGGAAGTGAGGGGATGAGGGTCCAGAAAGGTGAGTCAGCATGCCCAGTGCTCTGTGACAAACATACCTTTTCACCCTTGCCTCATGGTGCTGGGGAGCAGTGCACTGGCTCCCCAGGTCTGCCAGGACTCCTGGCTCCGTGGTGGCGGTCAGAGGTCACCCCCACCTCTTGAACTCACCAATCCTTGCAAATTCACAAGTGAAACCTGATCTGAGCTCCAGGGCCTGGGAAGCAAAATCACCTCCCCCAGCTCAGTGCATTTGGACACAAGCCCGTGACCTTGGCAGAAGCCAGTTGGTGTTGGGGAATCTGAGTTCTCTGTATTGATCACCAGAGCAGCTGTTGAGACTGGCTTTCATGATCATCTCTCACAGGGAGTTTTCAGTGTGCCAAAATCTCCCTCACTCCCTCTCCTCCACCATTTTTATATGCAATTTACTTAAAACACTTGCCTTTCATGTGTAGGCCAAGATGGTGACTTCATAAAGGTCAGGAAATGGGGAAGTAAGAAACTTCCTTGAAAGATTTAAAATAACTTATTTTTAGTAATAATAAATGGCAAATTGGAAGATTTAAGATGAAGAGCCTGGTAGTTGGATAGTTTGGAATCTGTGTAGGGACTGTTGCCAATTGTTTCCCAGGACTTGAGTGGTTTCATGTCTTTGCCTTTTCTCTCTCTACTACGCTTTATTTGCTATCCCTCCTTTAGAAGGGAGATATCTGTCCACTTTAAAATCTTCTTTTCCATACTGTGGTAATGGGTTGAAATTGAGCTGCATGATTCCTCTTTCCTGAAATATCCCCCGTTCAGCAGTGTAATATGAGACCTTCTTTAGGCTAAAAGCGCAGTGAGAGAAAGAGAGTCACGTTAGCCGAGTCATCTAGAATATCTGTGGGTATTTTGAAGCTGATTTGTGAGAAATGGAGAGGAGTATTTTGGGAAGAGTGTCAGCTTAGGTAGGAACATAACCCACCATGATCTTCACCCTACTGCTCACCAGCCATGTGGCCTTGGGAAAGTGGTCTAATAAATGTAAGCCCACCAATGGTCAAGGTGTCAGTTTAGCTACCTATAAATGGGAGAGTAGGGAATAGTCAGTTCAATGGCTTGTGGAAAATAAGAAAGGAATTTAGGAAAGCAGAGGAATGGCAGGGACCACAGTGCATAAGGGATCATGCGTAGCCAAAAACACAGCCCTAGCACAGGGTTACTGGGGAGGAAAATAGACCAGGCATTGTCAGCACTTCTAATTATTTCAAGGGAAACCTCATATCTAGATTTTTATGTGAAATATCCTGATTTCACAACCAATTAACAACTCATTAAAAAAAATTAAAACAAACTAACAATGCCCTGCTTAGTCCAAGCAGATGTATCTGAGGCTGAACACAGCCTGTGGATAGTTAGCTTGCAACCTTGGGGTGGGGTGGGGGGCAGATGACCTTTGACCCCAGATTCACTATCTGTCTTCAAAATCAGCTAACATGCCTGGACCCAGCCCCAGATGGGGTGTCTGAGAGCCTAGTAATTGGCTGCAGCGTCAGCTTCCTGTTGGAGCCTGGGGAAAAGTCTTGCCCTGAGAGAGGGTTAGATTTCTCCTAGAGTTTGGAAGGCCAAAGGGAATGTCTGCTTGTGCAATATGGGGGGGGGGGGGAATTACACTGTGATGAGGACCAGGCCCTCTTGATCCTAACCTTCACTCTGCCAAAAATGTTTGGCTGGCCTTGGTTACATTGTCTCCCTTCTCTGACACTCAGTTGTTGCCTCTCTGTAAAATTGTAACTTTAGGTTGGATCAATATTTCTTAAACTTCAGTCCCTGGTTTATGACAGTGTAGAAGCCAGTCACTTGGGTGATCTTTGTCTCCTCCTACCCACCCCGTGTGGGGCCCCTCCCCTACTGAACAGGGCTGATTCATGTGACTGACTAGATACCGTGAAGGTGACAGCATGTGACTTCTGGGGCCAGCTTCATAAAAGACACTGATGTTTCCACCTTGATCTTTCAGCTCAATTGCTGTGGGGGTGGGGAGGGGATTGCACCAGCAGACCTGCCATAAGGACACTCAAGCAGCACTGTAGAGAGACCTACCTGCTCACGAACAGCCAGCATTGACTTGCTAGCCATGTGAGCCATCCGCCCGGGAAGCAGATCCTCCAGCCCCAGCCGAGCCTTCCGATGACTGTAGCTCTGCCTGACATCTTGAGTGCAACCTCAGGAGAGACTATGAGCCAGAATCCCCCCACCCAAATTCCTAACTGGGAGAGGTAAAAACATTTACAATTGCTTAAGCCACGGAAGAATAGATTACCTCATACACAATCATGATCAATACTACACCTGCCTACCATCAAGTCTATGACATATTTTTCCAGCTTTATTGAAGTATGACTGATGAATAAAATTGTAAGAATTTAAAAGTATACATTGTGGTGATCTGATATATGGATTCATGGTAAAAATATTCACACGATCTAGTTTATTAACATCATCAGCTCACATATTTATATATCTCTGTGTGTGAGAGAACATTTAAGGTCTACTCTTTTATTAGATTTCAATTTTATAATATAATGTTTCAACTGGGGTCAGCATGTTTTATATTCGATTCTCAGATTTTATTCATCTTATAGCAGGGAATTTGTATCCTACTAACCCCAATCTCTCCTACCCTCTCAGCCTCTGGTAACCCATTTTCTACTCAGTTTCTTTGAGGTTAACTTGTTTGTTTGTTTTAGATTCCACATATAAGGGATACCATGCAGTATTTGTCTTTCCCTATCTTGCTTATTTCATTTAGCATAATGCCCTCAAGGTCTATCTATGTTGTGACAGATGCCTGTTACATATTAATGCATTTCTTGAAATGGTTTATTCTTTTAATTTGCATACATTTATTTTAAAAGGAAAAGTTTTTATGGTGTAAATGGACAATAAACATCTCTAGTAAAAAAAAAAAATAACTCAAAATCTAATTTTCTTTCAATCTAACTTCTATCTTCTATCTATCTTCTATGTGGCCTGTAGAAAGTTCTAAGCCTCAGGCATCTTGTTTCTTTGTTAATAAAGGATATGAACAAGAGTTTAAGGGATGTTAAAGGAAAGCTGACACTAAATTAAGCCTGTGTCTTTGAAATAAACCAAAGGATTGAAAGGAAACCAAGCAGAGAATAACTTTCTTTTAATGAGATTTAATATTAAAATGCAACGTCCCCATTCCCCCAAACATCTTTCAGGCCTGCAAAGGAATGTTGTTGGTGGGGGTTTTCCTTTCTTCTAAGAAAACTTAATAAGAAGATCTATGCTTTTATCCAGTTCCAAAGCATCCCAAGATAGCACATAATTTCTATTTGTATAAAGTGAGATCACTTATGATAAAGCCCTTTATAGGGTTTATAGCCCACCCCAGTCTTAAAAGTGTTACTACCAATATAATACCTTTTGGTTATTAAAAGATGTAACATTCTAAAAGCCCTGGCCCATTCACTGAACTTTTGCAGTGACCAAGAGAGTAGGCCTGTCCAAAGACCATCATCCCTAAATTAGCAGTTCAGGAGGCTGAAGCCCTGAGAAGGGATGAAAGGCATCCACAGCTTCTGGGGTGTTAGGAGGACTGGGGTCAGAACCTGTGTCTTCTGACTCCTCGTGCCTTATGCTGTCTACACAGAATTAATTTTCCGGTCTCTTCACACGTGGGATTTGCAGCCCAGCTGGATCTTTGAGCAACTATGGCACATCAGGGTCTGAAGAAAGGGTGGCATGGCAGAGTCAGTGATGGTCTAGAGACCTGGTGCATGGTTATAAGGTAAGGATCTTTAAGGGAGCTGAGATGCTGAGAAGACAGACATGCAGGCTGGAACAGAAGAGACTAGAGAAGCAGCCATCTCTGCATCCTGGAGGCTGTGGCAGCTCAGAGATCCTATCTGCCACATCATAAAGGAAAGAGCATATACAAAAGTGTATGAGCACACACAAACACGCATATATACTCTAATACCCCTGGGACAGCATATGCACCCAGCTAATGCTGCAGCCCCCACAGAGATGCTAACTGTGGCCTTCAAATGAACACACATCTCTTGGGCTCTTTAACATCTTGGGCAACTCTCCAGCCCCGATTTCACCACTCAACTGTATAATACCTTTCAATTTCTATTAAAAAAAAATAGTTCTGAGTCTTCATATGTCTTGGATTTGTCCAGGACTAAAGAGAGAACAGTATATTTTGATGCACAGGAATGCATGGAGTCTTATTCTCTACCACGTCAAGTAGAATTTTTATAAGTATTGGGTGACAGAACTGTCAGAGCAGATGGAAAGAAAACATGTTAAAGCAGTTTGATGAAATAGTGTGGTAGCTATTTCTGGACCTAAAAAAACCCCCAAAAAACAAAAAAAAACAAACCACTCCTGCCTTCTCAGTTGTGTTCTCTGTGCCATTTAAACACTGATTACTAGATGTAGTAATTAATTGCATTTTCCTAAGACGTTTTGCAGGTCCTGGAACACAAGAGTGAAGACTGAAAGGTTCTGATCTTCTTCTTTAACTAGAGAAGAGACCAAGGCACAGAGAGGACCAAGGCACAGTGCAAGTTATGTCAGTGAGTAAGTTATTAGCAGACAGGGAGTAGTTGATTGTATAGAGGAAGTCACATTTTGCAGAGGACACACATTTTGGGACATTTGATTGTTTTTTTTTTCTTTTATTAGTTTTAAATTGCTAAATGCATCTCTCTACCACTCTACCTCCCTTCAAATTTGGAAACAAGTTACATTGGAGGGAGGCAGAATTCTGTTGAGAAAGGGCTTGCATTAGGGTTCAGGCTTGAACCCATTTTACAGTTTGCTTATAAAACTGTAAATTAGCCTTATGGACTAAGATTGATGCTGTCAAATGTCAAGGGACATTCAGATGTCTCTGAGCCTTTCCTCTCCTCCTGACACCCAAAGACATAGGTCTTTCTTGGCAGTGGAAAAGTCTACTCATTACTTTCTGAGGTCAGCACGTGGATCTGCTTAGCCAGTTGTCATACCTGCTGACAGTGAGTCAGCAGAGCAAAGTGGCTGGGCCAACACTGTGTCAGCTACCACGAGGATAGCAGAAGCAGGGCTCTTACACCAGATGCCAGGGGTCAGGAGTCATGCAGAACCATGGAGTTCCTAAAATGTCATCACCCAGAACCCAAATCAGAGACAAAGACCCAGGGACATCATTTCATAGGCTGTTTCTGCTTCTGCTATTCTTCTTTCTTATTTGATCTTATCTGGATAAATCAGCTGAACCTTGAGAGGGGAGGGTATGGGAATGGATCTATTACTTGTAGTATTTCTCGCCAATCTGGAGTAGAAAAGCTAGCTCAGATCGTAACACTTTGCCTGGTACAAACTTATTTCAGCACCAATCGGAGTAAAGAGTCAAATCATTGAATTCTAGCCAAATCCTAAAGAATGGGTCTTTCTCAACAACTCAACTATATAGTCGATATCAAGAAAAACGGCTTTTGTCAATGGCAGCCAAAATCTAAAATAGAAAAACAATTGAAAGTACCATTTTAATGCAATATTTCAGATTTCAAATATGCATTATTATTCTAACAGAATAGCTAAATTTTACCAGACATTTATGAAGAGATGGTAATGACGTCAAGACTAATGTGTTTATACTGGCTAGCATTTATTAAGCACAACTCTGCTGAGCACAGCACAGCCACACTGCTGAGAAATTCCCTTGCTATGGATACCACCTTTATGGCTCCATCAATTCTAGATGATTTTGTTTTAATTTTTAGGGGCTTTTATAAGGTAGTTATGACCATCTTCAGAAACACTGATTAATTTTGCAGATGTTTATCAAGGTCTGTTACACTCCAGGCAAGGCTCTAAGCCTTTTGGATCCAAAAATGTTGGATAAGACATATATATCTCCTGTACTTGTGTCCCTGTAGGGGAGGAAACATTTAACCACAAATGATTGTTAGAAATGATACAAAGCGATGAGAAAAACAATAATGAGGGAATTGAGTTCTTCAAAGAGGATATGGAGGGATGGACTCTTTCTATAAGGTGAATTTGCCAGGTGAAAAAAAGGTGTGATGACTGCCCCAGGCCAGTCTCTGTGGTGGGCAAGATGTTGGCATGTTGCAGAAGCTGAAAGACAGCCTGTACAACTAGGTGGAAAGAGTAAGAGGTGAGGCTGATGAGGTCAGGAGAAACCAAGCTGATGAGGGATCTCCTCTCTGAGCCCTTCCTTTCCTCCTGGGACCAGTATGGGGTCCTGTAGGTCTCGGGGGGAAATGAGATGAAGAAACTGAGGCATGGAGGCATCAAGTCTCTTTTCCAAAGTCACACAGCTTGTAAGAGCTAGACTGGGATATCTATCTAAGTATCTATATCTGTCTGTCTGTAGGTATGTATGTATGCATCCAGCTAGCTAGCTACTTATCATTATAGATATTAATATATATCTTCATTTATCTATCCATCTGTTACTATGAGTAAGGAGTTCAAGATTCAAGATACATGACAATAAACACAACTGTCAAAGTTTCCATTCTCATGGATCTTCCTTTATTAAGAGCAATAAGACAAACTAAAGCAGAGACAAGAGATGTAGAGTGAAGGGGGCTCTTTTAGATAAGGTGCCTTATACAGAGGATACCTCTTTAAGCAGAGGTATGAATTAATCAGGAAGAAGACATCAAGTCTATGTTCTGCTTTTTTTAATTAAAATTTTTATTTATTTATTTGAAAGAGCACGTGAGTGCCCATAAGCAGGGGGTAGGAGCAGAGGGAGAAGCAGACTCCTTCCTGAGCAGGGAGCCTGATGTGGGGTTCAGTCCCAAGACCCTGGGATTATGACCTGAGCTGAAGGCAGACACTTAAAGAACTAAGCCATCCAGGTGCCCCTGCATTCTGCTTTGAGAGAGTTTGTCGTTAGCGTTGTCAAACTAAGGAAAACATGATTGTCTTCATGGGGTAGTTTGAAACACACCATGATTACTGTGCATGTCTACGTATCTTTGTGTGTGTCTTTGTTGGTCAAATCCTTTCCCAGATCAGAGACAGCAAGAAAAGGTTAGCCTAGGCTGTGTAAGCAAGAATGATTTGTCGGAGACTTCAAATTAAATTTTTTTTTGCTAGGTTTGGAGAGTCACAGAGACAGTGTTCCTAAAGGGGAAAGGATCTAGCTGGATAGAAGTTCACGTGTGTTTGAGACAGAGAGAGATTCAGCCTTTTGTGCCTGCACACCAGGCATCAGTTATGTCTGGACAGACTATTATGGAATTTTTGGTAGAACATTCTTTTTTCTCATTCAGAGCAGACTTCCACAAAAGAGTGAGAGAGACTGATGAGCCCAGCAACAGTCAATAGAGATTCACGGGGAAGACCAAGTGTTGTTCAATATGATGGGTCTGGATAACTGTACAATACTGCCATAAAAGACTGAAGGTGAAGCCATACTCTCCTCCCTCTCCGTTTCATTCTTTCTCTCTCTCTTTCCATATTTATGTAGGTAGATGGACAGAGATATATCTTTTTTTCTCTTTCCCACAAGATTTTCTGATGCTTAAAAGATTTAATATAGAGTAGAATGTTGGAATTGGTTAGGATTATCTGTGATAATATAAGGTAATTAGCAGAAGACCATTTGTCATGTTAAATCTTTGCAATTTCTAGATATAAATGAAAAAATAAAAGACACAATTTTTCTTTTTTATGGCTGTCCAGTGGAGCAAACCATTCAGGATTAAATTGACAATCTACAGGTCAATTCCAACCATTTCAAGCTTCTTCATAGCCATGGCCAAGATATTTCACAGGGTTCTAGATGATTTACTGGGTCTTATGTAATTATTATTCAGAGGAGAAAGATGGTATGCTTTTGACCTATTGTTCTGGAAGCTGCTCTCACATCTCTCTATGTTTCTGCCCATCCATCCTGAAGCCATTTATGGAATATTATGAATGACACAGAGAAGAATAAGGCATGATCTCGGTTCCCAAAAAGCTCACAGTCCACACACACAAATAAATAGGAAATTACAAAAAAAAAAAAAGTAGAGTAAATGTGTAATGGCAGTAAGGATCACATGTTTTGGCACTTGTGGCAGAGAGGGGGAGCAATGGAAAGAACCTCAGATAGGATTAGGATACTTGAGGACAGTTTTTTATAAACACGGATGATTATGCTCATCCTCAAAGAAGAATGTGTGGGAGTTCAACAGGCAGAGGAGATGAGAAGCTTTCCAAGAAAAGAGAATTGTGTAAGCCAGTGCCTAGGCCTGTGGGGGCAGAAGAGCAAGACTTATTCAGGGACCACAGGAAGTTGGTTGGCACAGCTGGGGTCTAGACTGCATACTTGGTCAATGGTAAGGGTGAGTGCAGAGGGGGAAAGAGCGGTCAGCAGTAGGGCTTAGGAGTATTTAAGGTGAGGTTGTGAGAGACAAGGGCATAAGTGGAGTGAACTTGGATTTGTTGCTGATAGCTATATGACATCAGGACCATATTTTAAATTGAAAGTATCTGGCCAACATTTCTGGAGTTGCACTGGGTTCTTAAAGAATAGTTGTTATCAAGTGGTCATTTGTTTGCAATGATTATCCCTGTAGAGTGGGGCTAGAGTAAATTATCACATTATGGGGTTTGAGGATGCCACTTAATTATTTGTATGTTGGTCCTAAAAGTATGAGCAGTCCTTTTATGGATGCTTCCTAGACAAATAGTCTTCATGAAATTTTGCAGATAACTGGAAAAGGAAAGGGGGAGGGACTTCAAAAACTAAAAGACTCCATTATACCTCTAAGTCATGTGAAAATTTCTGTCATATATCAGTTACTCTGGAAACACAGCCATGGCCTGATGTTGTTTCTCTTTCATGAAGGGCATGCTTTTGTTTTGAATCTTCAACCGTGCCTGGCCCAGTGCCTGGGACAGAGAAGACCCTCAGTTAATGCTCAAGAAGCTGATTTGGGGGCACCTAGATGGCTCAGTTGGTTGAATGACCAGCTCTTTATTTTGGCTCAGTTCATGATCTCAGAATGGGACTGAGCCCTGTCTGGGGGGTTCCATCCTCAGGGGGAGTCTACTTCTCTCCCTCTCCTTCTGCCCTTCCCTTTACTCTTACGTGTGCAAGTGCTCTCTCTCTCAAATAAATGAATAAATAAACCTTAAAAAATTATTTGATAATGACCCAAACCAAGCTGTAAAAAGGCTCGTTTGAACATTAAGTAAGTCACATTTGTTAAATATGAGGAATATCAGAATTAAGAGCAAAAAGTAGGTCATAACAGCAATATAGCAACAGGTTATCCTTTTCTGGGGATCTACTCTAAGTTGAAGCAGCTGTCAGACTCTCCATACACCCCTGACTTAATTCTCACCATTCCCTCACTGCTCAGTATTGCTTTTCCCCACTTCACGGATGGGAACACTGAGGCTGACTGCACTGACTGTGGTGATTCAGCACTCTCAAGGTCGCACAGAGGAGGAAGAGAAAAGCAGGACGTGAACCCAAGGCTACTTGGGCAGTAAAGTTTGTGCATTTTCTCTCCTATTGCTATTGCCACGTATTTCCAGGTGTTTCTTGTGAAAGGGGAGAAGCACATTTGTTCATTGTTTCAGGAGTTGCACCGGTTTCCAGAGGAGAGACCATTTGTCATGTTAAATCTTTGCAATTTCTAGATATAAATGAAAACATAAAAGACACAATGGCTCCAGAGGAGAGAAAGCAGACCACAGTATCTTCCACAGTAGGAAGCGGAGGCCTTTGGCAGGACTTTATGACCACCACAGCTCTCAGAGAACAGAACTGACTTTTCTGTAAGGCCATGACCCCTAGCCCTGAAGATGAGGCCTTGATGTGAAAAGTGGACAACCACCACCACTTAAGGAACCTGTAGAATATTTTCTGTTTTGGCTGGTCGAATAAAATATATATACTTCCATCTCTCAGATCTTGAGATATTCTTTGGACAGCAATAACAGTTCCTGATCTGGATAATATTTCACATTAGACAAAACACTTGCACAGAGCATCTTATTTGATCCCAAGTGGGCTCCATTTGGGGATGATGTAGCTGTTGCTCAGAGAAGTAGTAGGACTTGCCCAAGGATACAGACAGTGAGTGGAAGACTTGGAAAACAAACCTGGCTCAAATTATTCCCAGACTAGTGCTCCTTGCACTATGAATGTTGTCTACTACATTGGGGCAAAAATCCAGGTCTGTTGTAAGTATCATACAAAGGGTATAGTTTCTTCCCATGATGAGCGTGGGACACACACTGAGGCTATTTCTGAGACATTTGTCTCTTTCTATGAGGGTCAATATCCCTGAGGTCTGGACTTCCCTCTGGGAACAAAGCATCCTTCAGGGTCTTCCTTAACTATCCTCATCAGTGCAATATGTTTTTTTCTGTCCAACTGCCCCATTTCCGTTGGCAATTTGTGCTTCCAGAGATGCCTAAGTGCTGATTCTGACCCCAATTAATCCATGTCTAGGTTATTCTTCCTGACATGTGAGTATAGGACACAAGTCGAAGTCCCCCACTTAGGCAGCCCAGAGAGGCCAGCCCTGCTTGGCCAGGAGCACGTGGACTCCTGACTATGGAAAGTCTGTCTGTGTGCTAAGTGTAAACAGATGTCCCCAGCTGCCAGATCGCGTGGCCATATGAAACCAATCACCCACTCTGCACAAACATGTATCATCAGGTCAAAGTCTGAAGGTGCAACCAACTCACCCTGCTTCCCATAAAACAGTGGGTGAGTAAGGGGTGGGAGATTTGTGGAAACTGGCCAGAGCACTCCATCTAAGGGCAAAACTTGTGTGGTTTGATTGTATAAGAATGGTGATTTGGGGCCAAAGAACTGCAGCTCAAAATTATGGTGGACACTCAGACTGGCCCCGTGTGAGCACTCTCAATGCTATACGTATGGGGGTACCAAGGTTTGAGGGTTGGAAGTGACTTCCTCAACATCTGATAGCAATCTAGTGGCTCCATCAGGGCTTTATCAAAGGTCAAAATGCCAGCCTAGCATCTGTTCCATTATGTCTGGTTGTCTGTGCCATTGGCTTTCTGGCTTCTGTACATGCATCTTCTTGTCTCTCTTATTTTGAATCCTGGTGGCCTTGGGAGGGACTTCTCTAATGTAATGCTATTTACTGGGGGTTAATACTGAGCCAGGCTAAATAGTCCATGTACTGTATTGTGCATAATAATCCCCAAATACCAAGAAAGGTCTTTTACTCCCCTATTTTAAAGGATAATCAGAAATGGAAAGAAATTTGCCCATACAGTTTGCAGGTGTCACAGCCTAGGCTTACATCAAGATGGACTCCAAAGGCTTAGTTTCAAGGAATGGGCAAAGTCATAATCAATTGATAAGCAGTGGAAGATGGCTGGGTGATCAACATTCATTCCCTGGAAAGGAACTTTCTCAGCATCTATTAAGTGCCTGGCAGCATGTATGGTTTTAAAGATGCCCTTGGCATTATTCTATCCCTCTAAGAAACAGTCAGTGTTGGAATCAGAAACACAAACTCTTTGTGTGGAAGTGATGTTAAGGAGATGACAGATCAGGTACAAGTGGAATAGAGTCGAAGGTCCACATTAATTTGCTCAAAAGGTAAGAGGTGGTTTATCAAAGGAAGTGCTACTTTTCTGTCAAAGAGTAGTTGACATTCAAAGCAAAAGCTGACATGTGTCGAGAGATGGACAGGAAAAATTGTGAAAACTTAGGGAACAACATATCGATAGGTATTATTGCTGGCTTGTTAAAACATGAGTGGAAAGCTTAAACTATAGTATCAAATATACAAGTTATAAGGACTTTGAATGTTTTGCCAAAGGAGCGGCTTTTTTTTTTTTTTGCTTGTTTTTATTTTTATTTTGTTTTGTTTTGTTTTTACCTGAGGCCAATTAGGAACCATGGATAAGTTTTAAGCAAAAGAGAAACATGGCTGCCATATCATTTAGGATTAGGCTTGACAGCTAATAATGGAAAACTGCAAATTAATACCAGCTTTAAAACAACAAAAGTTTATTTTTCATGTAAAGTCTGGAGTCAGTATAGACCAGGACTACTCTAGCGGCTCTTCTCCAGAATTCATGGTTTTTCCAACCACTCCTATATGTGGTTCTCAAATTCATACTCCTAGGCAGCAAGATGGGAGCAGAGATAAAGAAGGAAGAGAAGTGTCTTTATCTTTTTGAGCTGCTGTCACAAAATACCAGAGACTAGTGACTTATGAACAGCACACACTCACTTCTCACAGTTCTGAGGGCTGGAAGTCTGAGATTAGGGTGCCAGCAGGGTAGAAGTATGATAAAGGCCCACTTCCAGTCTGCAGACAGTTGACCTCTTCCTATATCCTCACATGGTGGAAGGCCTGGGGAGCGCTATGGGGTCTCTTATAGGAGCACTGATCCCATTCACGAGGTTCCACCCTCAGGACATAGTTGCCCCCACAAACCACACCCGCCCCCCCCCAGCCCAAGGACCCACCTTCTAATATTTTCACATTGGGCATTAAGATTCAATTTATGAACACTGGGCGGACACAAATATTCAGACTATGGTAGAAAGGCTTCATCACTCTCTCTCTCTCTCTCTTTTTTTTTTTTAAAGATTTTATTTATTTATTTGACAGAGAGAGATCACAAGTAGGCAGAGAGGCAGGCAAAGAGAGAGGGGGAAGCAGGCTCCCTGCTGAGCAGAGAGCCTGATGTGGGACTCGATTCCAGGACCCCAAGACCATGAGCCGAGCCAAAGGCAGAGGCTTTAACCCACTGAGTCACCCAGGCACCCGGCTTCATCACTCTCTTAAAGAAAAGTCTCCAAAGCTTATATAAAACACTTGTTATTTCATTCCATTCATCAGGAATTAGCCACATGTCCATATCCAGCCACAAAGAAGACTGGAAAATGTCTTTACATGGACAGTCATGGGTCTATGTAAAAATCAGGTTTTCTATTTCTCTACTAGAACTGGAGAATGGATATTTAGGAAACTTAGAAATCTATGCCACAAGTAGATATGAAATTTAAAGATCACTCCATTGTCCTTGGAGTAGAAGGACAAGGATATAGGCATATGGCTGAAGGTATAAGACTAAGGCTGCTGGTATCTGCAGGATTGGGTAGATGCTCTCCCTTCCCCCTTACAATTACTTAAGCTTTGACTAATTAAGGAAATAGCTGTCTTACCTTTATTTCCCCAGGACTGAGTCAGACGTGGATATATGCCTCTTTCAGCAAATGAGTCATGCTCAAGTTTGGGCAAACCTGCCTGGATATGCAGAATGGACCATAATATGAATGTGGCTTGGACTGCATTCTTCATTGACTTGAAATGCTGCTCATTGTACTTTTGACCTCAAATAGATATATCAGATTTCTTATTCTCATTATTTACAGAGCCAGGATAGGAAAGAGGACGTTTCTACATTCATGTCATTCAGATAGCAGTCAACATGTTTTGTCTTATGGATATTCACAGGGTTAACTTGTTAACTTGTTAAGAGCATGTGTTTTAGAACCAAAAATCTGTGAATTGGAAATTCACCTATGGTCTTCATCTCAGGCTGATTTCAGAGTCAGACTTTTTTTTTTTTTTAGGATTTTTTAGGATTTTTTAGGATTTTGTTTATTTATTTGACAGACAGAGATCACAAGTAGGCAGAGAGGCAGGAAGAGAGAGAGGAGGAAGCAGGTTCCCTGCTGAGCAGAGAGCCCGATGCGGGGCTCGATCCCAGGACCCTGGGATCATGACCTGAGCTGAAGGCAGAGGCTTAACCCACTGAGCCACCCAGGCGCCCCTCAGAGTCAGACTTCTTAAGCACCATGACATCTTGCCTTCTTTCTGAGTATTTGTTAATTTTTATCTCTTCCCTCAATATTCTGCCTTCAAGTAAATTGAGGGAAGTGGTCATAGCAGTTTTGATGAGTATTACTAAGAGGTGTGGCAGAACAACGGACTTGAAGATACCAGAATGTAGCCTGGGTCCCTGGCTGCACTCACTTGTCTACCTACCTTCATGCAGCCCTTTTAGGGATTGACTCCTACCCCGGGAAGTATGTCCAGTGTCCCACAAAAGAAAAAAGCACAACCCAGATCAGTGTTGGCTCACCCAGTTCTCACCATCCTCAGTCCACCTGTGCTTTTTTTCTCATGTTGTTTCCTGATGTCCTTGTGCTCCTTTTCTTCCAGAATCCTGTCCTCCCCACCTTTCTCAGTTTGTCCTGGTCCTACATCATGGCTTGATTCCTGGCTATAGTGCTCCTAGGGATATGAAATACTGGGTTTCCCCACAGAACTACAAGGTTGAGATACGCATCATGTTTAATGGCAGAACTGTTGAGACCAGACTGGCCTGGATTTGCTTCTTTCCTCTGCAACTACTACTTCTGGACCTTGGGTAAATCATGTAACTATCACAAGTCCCTGCTTTCTTATTTGTAGGACAGAGGATAATGACAATCCCTATTGTGTGTGCTATTGTCAGATCCAATAAATTAATATATAAATATTTGGTCTAGTGTTTGGGAGACAGTAAGGCAAAAGCAATATTAGTCACTCATGTTATTTTTGAGATTGGGGGATTAAGAGATAAGGTTGAGGAGTTGAAGGGTCTATATCATGAAGAGCTATTTTATAAAGAAGCTAGATTTGGGCCAAAAGGAAGAAGGGGTTCAGCGAGGAGAGTATTTTCATATCCTATTGCCACCGTAATGAATTTCAACAAATTTTGTGGCTTTACTTAAAACAACACAGATTTGCTATCTTGAAATTCTGGAGGTCAGAAGTTGAAAATGTATTGGCAGGGATGTATTTCTCCTAGAGACTCAATGGGAGAATCTGTTCCCTTGCTTTTTCTGGTTCCAGAGGCTGCCCACATTTTCTGGCTCATGGCCCCACATCACAATAACCTGTGCTTCCCTTGTCTCGTTACCTTATCTGACTCTGACCTTCCTGCTTCCCTCTTATAAGGGCCTTCGTAGCTACAGTGGGATCAGTCAGATAATTCAGGAAAATCTTCTCATTTCAAGATCCTCAATTTAATTATATCTGCAAAATTCTTTTTGCTATGTTAGGTAACACATTTGCAGGTTCTGAGGATTATGGTATGGATATCTTTGAGGAAGAATTATTCAGCCTGCCACAGAGAGTAACATGGTTATTTTGGAATTTTCCAGAATCATTCTAGTGAGAACAGAGCTGGGGACACTAGTTAAAATGCCACTGTAAGATGGAGGAGAAAGGATATGAACAATTAAGCATTAGAGGCAGTAGGGATGCTGAGGACAAATGGGTGTTGAGGAACCAGTCTCCCTAGGACTTGGCTAATATTATGGACGGAATGTCTGCATCTTTTTTCCAGGTTCTTCTGTGCAACCCCTAACCCCCACAGTGATGATATTAGGAGGGAGAGCCTTTGGGAGGTGATTAGGTTAGGAGGGTGGAGACCCCTGAATGGGATTAATGTCCTTATAAAAGGGATGGCTATGTGAGGACGCAGAAAGAGTAGGCAGTTGCATCTGGGAAGAGGGTCCCCACCAGAACCCAACCCAACCAGGCTGGCCTCTGACCCCAGACTTCCAGCATCCAGAACTGTGAGAAATAAATGTCCGCTGGTTAGAAGCCATCCAGTCTGTGCTATTTTGTTACAGCAGCTCAAGCTGACTGGGATTGTTGTGAGGATAGGAAAGGGGTGATTTCCGGATTTCCAGCTCCAGGTTCAGGAAGGATGGTGGAGACATTTGGAAACTGGCATAAACAGGGGCGGTGACTGACAAAATGACCAGGGCTTTCTGAGAAATCCTGTTTGCTCTAGCTTGTGGCCATTCTTCACAAGAGACAGAGGGCAGCCCGGCCTAGAATGGCATTCCCCACATGTTGCACATTCTTTGCAACTTTTTCCATATCAGTTTCAAATTCTGAATATTCTTCTTTAAATGGTCTCTGGTAAAAGTCACCCTTGTCCAAAGCAATTAGTTTCATGAAACCACAACTCCGATATGCCTGTGTATTTTGATACACAGACAACTCATACATAATCACTGAAATGGGAATGTGTACTTTCCACTTACCACCAAAAATCGTCTCACACGTTGTCGGTGCTAAGCATGCCACATGTAGATGAATACTGGAGTAATGCTAAGAATACAGACTGAGAAATTCAAACCTAGACCTGAATGAGTCACTAGTGCTCTCTGGACTTTTCTCTCCTGATACATGAAAGGAGATAATGACTGAATTATAATGATTTGGTTAGTCAGTAGGAGGGAAATGTGGGGACCTGTGCTTCATAGTAGGTACCCAAGCTATGTGTATTTATATCATGATCTTCTGATGATTTGTCCTCATGTCTTTTAATTATTTCCAAGCCTTTTCATGAGGTCGGCCAGTGAAGTCTGACAAGCTCCCTAGAAAATGTATTGTCTTTGCAGTAGAGATGGCAAAGTTACTTAAATGTAAAGCTATTGTTTGCCTCATGAGTCTCCTTTATCTCCCAGACCATTGGGGTCAAGGGAGTGTGGGGCTTAGGGGATCAACTCATTCTTGTTGACCACGCTGGGAGAGCTTCAGGTCTGGCTCTGCTGCTTTGCTGGGGGAAGAAAACCAGGTTTTCTTTAAGATTCAAAGTAGGAGTTTGAGATGGGAGGCCCTATTGCTTTCTGGACTATATTGGACTCATTCCCCTGCTTGTAGTTCTGGGTTTTTTGCTTACAAAGTTCTGGTCTCATGACCCACTTGGGAACATCACTGAGGGTCCAAAGATAGAACCAAGTGAATTTTACTAACCCCTCCAGGATCTCTCTCCACTGCACCCCCAGCCAGTATAGCAGCATTAGACTCAAAGCAACATTTGCTGAAGATAGCACGGTTTTCATGAACTTTCCATTGATACATCTGGTTTTCCTTTTGAATAAGGCTCTCAAATCTCATAAAACTGAAGTCTTTTGAATCAAACCACAAATTCCTTATAGCTAACCTCAGCAAAATTCCCTACACACGCTGTATACTTGGTCCCTCTAACCTGACCCCATTCTTTTTTTCTCTTCTGTCTTCATTAACTTAGTGGAGCCAAGTTCACAAAGATAAATCAGAGTTCATTTTTTTTTAAATTCACTTCATATTAATAAAAATTATGGGTAATTTTTCTGCCTTAGACCTTTGATTTAGAATATCTGCCATTTATTGAGCTCTAACAATGTGCCAAGTCCTTTACATAGTATTCCATTTAATCCTACAACGGTCCTGCAAGGTAGGTGGTATTTTTCCAGTCATGCCAATGAGGAAAGAGAAACCCAGAGAAGTCAAAGAACATATTCATTGTCTTGCTCCTGCTGGGTGGTGGATTTAGTCACCCTAATCTTACTTGTCAACTCCAGTGTTTTCACTTCCCATAGCTGTCTATCTATATAACACATCCCCAAGACTTAATTTACAAATATGATTTGATGTTTAAAATAACTCCTCAGTTGCCTCAGGCAATTATTACCCTGATTATTGACTTCATGGTGATGCTGATTATTGCTAGGGCTAATAACAGCTGCTGCTGCTTTCTGAGTGTCATGGTAACCGCTCACCATACCTTACATTCTTGCAATAATCTCTTGAGGCAAGTTTTGTGATCCCCATTTTATAGATGTGTAAACTGAGATACAGAAATGTTTGGCAACCTGTCCAAGTACACAGTCATCGACTCATTGCAAATGCAGATATTAATAGAAAGCAAAACTTTGTCTATGCCAGCACCTTTGAAATGTTTTATATGGTTAACACATTCAATCCCTGTGACAATCTTGCAAAGTAGATGGCATAATCAACTACATTGCACAAGTGGGTAAATGGAGGCAAAGAGAAAGGAAGTGACCACTCAAAGCCACACAGCTTGTCTGTGGGATGAGGGGCTCAAATGGGAAAGAGTACAGTCCTGGGTCCTGATTCAGAGTTTGTCATCACACCCCAATGCTGCCTGACTGTCTGATTTCAGAACTTCCTTTGCTCTGGACAGGTATCTGTGTGAGCAGATTTAAACTGTATCTTTCATCCAGTTCTTTTAGTCTCTGGTGACCTCATCGTGTCCAAAGGACAGGAATTGATGCGCACCCTGTCAGTGGTGATCATAGTTATTGAGATGGGTCTGCACTGATGTCTGGGGCTTTGGGCTGAATCTTAATGACATGTGAAGGTGACCTGCAAGGACTATGGGGCTCTGCCGGAAAGCTGGCACTCTGCTAGGCAGGAAGGAGCCCCACAGACTGATGGTTCCCCGTCTGTCAGGTCTTTTTATGGACAGTGTTCATGTGGTCAAAGCTAATCTAAAGGCTGAACGAAGCACGCTGTAATCTTCTGGAATGTTGGAAAAAGGGAAAGTAAGTGTTGAGTGTGAGTGGTGAGGTGGGGGAGATTCAGCCACAAGTTGGAAAATTCACTAGAACTAAGAGGAAGTTGGCATCAGACAGTTGACTTTTCAGGAACGGAGGGCCAGGAATCATAGACAAAACAGAGGCACTTTTCTTTAATTGCAGGCACAGGAATAGAGAAGTCAACATCCAGAAGAATCCCAGTGGCAAGACTGGGCTCTAGATAGGTATTATCCTATGTTTGATTTTTCAACTTTTTCCTTCAGTACTTCTGCAACCAAAGGGACAAACACACAGTAAGGCCTAAAGTGGACTGCAACACATTGGAAATTTCTTCGAAGCCACATGTTTTAGTAATCAAATACCTGCCAGATGTGAATTTACATTTGTGTTTGTTTTAAAGTGAAATACTTGTTTAAATCACTGTTTAGTTAAATTTCTTAACTTATGGTATTTATCTTTCTCACTTTGAGTTATTTCACTTACATATTACCCCGTAGGTCCATCCACATTATCACAAATGGCACAATCCCATCTTTTGTTATAGCTGAGTAATAGCCCTGTGTATGTGTGTGTGTGTGTGTGTGTACCACATCTTCCTTATCCATTTGTCTATCAATAGACACTTAGGCAGCTACAACCAAGTAAAGAAAAAATTTAATCAAATAATAAATAATAACTTTCTTAACCTAGTCTAATTTCCAACTAAGAATGATATTTGATGTTTATCCCTGGATATGTGTATTTCCAAGAACACTGTTTCCTATCAGTACTCAAGAAACACTTTCCTACATTGGATTTATGGGAAGGTACCCTCCAGCAACACAGAGGGGAAGGGAAGAATATTGGAAGGTGACTAATATTTATCTGTCACCTATGTTGTATCAGGCACTATGTTAAGTGTTACATATATACCATCTCGTTTAATAATCACAACAACAGACATGCACAGTTGTTACTATTAATCCCCATTTTACAGAGGAAGAAACCAACCTAGAAAGGTAAATCAAATTATACCAGGTCACAAAACCACAAATAATCCAATTTAAAATGGGCTGAAGACATGAACACACATTTTCCAAAAGAAGACATACAGATGGCAGGCAGACACATGGAAAGATGTTCAACATCACTGATCATCAGGGAAATGCAAATCAAAAACCACAGCGAGATATTACTCTCACCTGTCAGAGTGGCTAAAATGAACAACACAAGAAACAAGTGTTGGTGAGGTTGAAGAGAAGAGGAAATCCTTGTGTACTGCTGGCAGGAATGCAAACTGGTACAGCCACTCTGCTAAACAGTATGGAGGATCCTCAAAAAGTTAATAATGGAATCCAGTAATCACATACACTAACTCAGAGGGATACATGCACTCCTATGTTTACTGTAGCATTATTCACAAGAGTCAAATTATGGAAGCAGCCCAAGTGTCCACGGACAGATGAATGGACAAAGAAGACTGGTGTATGGAATATTACTCAGTCAGGAAAAAGAATAAAATCTTGCCATTTGCAATGACATGGCTGGAGCTAGAGAGTACAGTGCTAAGTGAAATAAGTCAGTCAGAGAAAGACAAATGCCATATGCTCTCACTCATATGTGGAATTTAAGAAACAAGGCAAGCAAAGGAAAGAAAAGGAGAGTGAGAGACAAACCATGAAACAGACTCTTAATTACAGAGAACAAACAAATAGTCATTGGAAGGGAGGTGGGGGGAATGGGTTAAATAGGCAAAGGGGACTAAAGAGGACACTTAACCATGATGAGACTGAGTGAGATATGGAAGTGTTGAATCACCATGTGGTACACCTGAAACTAATACAACATTATGTTGGGGCACCTGGGTAGCTCAGTTGGTTAAGCATCTGCCTTCAGTTCAGCTCATGATCCCAGGGTCCTGGAATCAAGTCCCACATTGAGCTCCCTGCTCAGCGGCAAGTCGGCTTCTCCCTCTCTATCTATAATCTCTCTCACTCTCTCTCAAATAAATAAATAAGTAAATAAATAAATATATAAAATACACTATGTTAACTATACTGGAATTAAAACAAAAACCTTAATATAAAAAAATTCATACCAGGTCACATGACTAGAACATTCAGGAACCAGAACTGGAAGCTCAGGCTGTCTGACTTTAAAACAAATGCTCTTTTGGGGCACTTGGGTGGCTTAGTCAATTATTATTATCTCAGTCTGACTCTTAATTTCAGCTTGGATCATGATTTCAGGGTTGTGGCATCAAGTCCCCAGTTGGGTCCCCTGCGGAGTGTGGAGGCTGCTAGAGATTCTCTTCTTCTCCCTCTGCACTGTCCCACTTGCACCCTTTGACTCTCTAAATAGATACATGAATCTTAAAAAAAATAAGTAAAACATAAGCTCTTTTGAGGAGAGAAAAATGGCGGCAAAGTAGGAGGACCCTAGCTTCACCTCACTCCACAAACACAACGAGGTAACTATCAGTTCATCCTAATACCCCAGAAATTGACCTAGAGATTGACAGAACAAACTACGCATCTAAAGGAGAGAAATGGCCACACCGAGAAGATATTTTTGCAAAGAAGATCTACAGATGGCCAACAGGTACATGAAAAAATAATCAACATTGTTAATTATCAAAGAAAAGCTTTGTACAGGGGTAGCCTCATAGTCAATGAGTTTATATGAGGCATGATTATTGCTGATTAAGAGCTAACCACCAGAATATGCAGTTCAAAACCACAATGAGATTTCACCTCACATCTGTTAGAATGGTTATTATAAAAAAGACAAGAAATAACAAGGGTTGGAAACCTTGTGTACTGTGAGTAGGGATGTAAATTGGTGTAGCCACTAGGGAAAGCAATGTGGAGGTTCTTCAAAAAATTAAAAAGAGAAATACCATATTATCCAGCAATTCCACTTCTGGGCATATATCTAAAGGAAATGATAACACCAACTCAAAATATATATATACCCCCACATGTTTATTGCCACATTCTGCAGCATTATTCATAATAGCCAATATATGAAAACAGCCTAAGTGTCCAGTGATAGATGAATGGATAAATAAATATGGTACATATATAAATAAAATATTATTCTGGAAAAAAAAAGCCAACCAAACAAAAAAAAATACTCTTTCACCAAATCATTTATACTATCACTCAGGGCAAAGCAGAGAATGAACACTTAATTTAAATCCATGCAGAGGATTAGGTCAGAAGATGCTCTCCCCACCCCATCGCCTCCGCACCCCCCCCTCCGGAAAACCAAACTAAAACAAAAACTATGGAATCTGGAATATCAACCCTTTTAAGTCCCATGTTCTGGCCTTTGGTGCTTATAGAATATGGGTCACCTCGTGCTCTCGGTTGATGACTTCTATCCCCTTATTCCAAATCAGAAGGGGAGCTATTTATGAAGGAGGCATAAATTTGAATGAGAAAAGAGATCCGTTATCCTATTTGGACATGTCTTGCATTTCATCCATCACAGATATTTTGTGGCAGGTTGAAGAAATGGCCCTCAGTCTGTATGCATCCCACATCCATTGCTATGTGACACTGTGGCTCTTTCATGAAGAGGGTAATCTATGACCCCATGCCTTTTGGGCTGCCGCCATGTCTTGGTTCATCCAACAGAACGTGACAAAAGCCATAACGTGCTGGTTCTGAGTCCAGCCTGTAAGAAGCTTCGTGTGTTTCTGTTTCTCTCACTCAGTCTTGCCTCCTTGTCATGCCACAGGAACGAAAGTGGTCCAGAGCGTAGGAGGAGAGACACATGCAGACAGCCACGATCAGGAGCAGAGCTGCCTAGCTGAACACAGCAGACCGCATTCTCATGAGGAAGCCCAGCAGGAACCAGGAAAGCCACCCAGCCATGCCTGCCTTAAACTGCTGACCCACAGAACTGTGAGCTAAATACATGGTTGTTGCTTTCAGCCACAGAGTTTTGGAGTGACTTATCTGCAGCATCAGATAACTGACATACATTTATTAAAACATGACTGAGTGCCAACATTGTGGCACACTGTGGGGACACAGAGGGGATTAAGTTATGGTCCCTGTTCTGAAGGAGCAGCTAGCACTCCAAATGGGAAGTCAGACATGTAAACCAGTAATCACACACGTCAAGCTATGTGATTAATCATGGTAACTTGTGAAATCCTTTTAGTGGGAATAGTTCTACTTCCTCTGTAAAGAAGCCACCGTTCCAAGGAGCACAGTACCAGTTGGTTCCAAAACTTCTGTGACAGCGTCATCCAGACCTCAGACTGCAGCAGTGGCCGCTCAGCAGGGAGCCTTAAGGATTACCCAATCCTATTTGTATCTATTCTAGGATCCCAATTAAGGAACCTGAAATGGGAGCCAGGAGCTTAGGGTCAGAATTTTTTGGAAAGACTGCTGTAGAGAGATGTTATCTTCTGTTTAAATTTGGAATAGCTAGATATTTGGGGGTACCAAGCAAAAATGTCAGTCCCTTGGACTTTTAATGAATGAAAAAATTAACAGAGCTGTCAGAGACTTTTTGACTACCTTTGGCTTTCCAGAAAGACAGCTAAGGCAGAGGCAGCTAGATTAGCATAGAGAAGCTGAACCTGGGTTTGAATCCCAACGGAGGCTTTCACTGTTCAGTTGTTAGCTTGTTCCAGAATCTCCATAAACCTCACCAGTTTGTCTTTATTTTATTTATTTATTTTTTAAATTTATTTGACAGAGAGTAGGCAGAGAGGCAGGCAGAGAGAGAGGAGGAAGTGGGTTTCCTGCTGAGCAGAGAGCTTGATGCGGGGCTCGATCCCAAGACCCTGGAATCATGACCTGAGCCGAAGGCAGAGGCTTTAACCCACTGAGCCACCCAGACACCCCCGGCTTGTCTTTAAATAGGTAACGTTCTGAGGAGGACTAAATGGGCCCGGTACATAATTAAAGTGAATTCCTTTTCCCATTTCTTCCATTCTTAACCCCCCTTTTGCTTTCTGTTACCTTCCTTCTTCTCCCTGTGGCTCCAACCAGAGTCCTAAGACATTAAGCTCAATGAAACTGGACCTTAATTATCAGCAAAGTAGATGTGTCTGAAGGCTTCGCCAATGTCTGTCTGTAAAAGTACCTCTTCAAAGTGGTTTTCAGTAACTGCCTGGGTAATTGTATCTATCCATGAGCATGAAGAGCTGAGATAAAAGGCAAGTCTGCTTGGAACAAACTCTTTACATTGAATGCAAATGCACATGTCAGCCGCTGGTCTGTCACTGGTCCACAGAAGGAATGGTGGTTTCGTGGCATCCTTTGCACCACAATGGACTAACTCTCAATTGGCTGGAACATTAAACATGACTAAGGACATAGCTAGATAGGCTGTCCTAGAATTTTTCCTTCAAATGTAGCACGTTCGAGATTCTTGTGCAAACCAGAAAGGAAATGGGGAAATTCTTTCCTCTTCTTTTTCTTTGCTCTTAACCTCAATCACATTACTCTTGCTTTAATTTCCTTCCATAGAATGAATGCCTAACAGAAAGCACATGTGAGAATCACATAAAAGTAGAGCAGAGTGAAAACTGAGTCTGGCAATCTATATATCAAGACTGGGTCAATGAGGTGAAGGGACAGCCTCGTGGATGCACAGTTTCCTCATCTGTATGGGGGCAAGAAGCATTTCTGGGGTTAGCCTGGGATTATAGGAAAGCTCTAAGAAATGGATGTGAAGAATGATAACGTCTCTACCAAAGCACTTTGTCTTAGGACCTTTGCACTTACTGTTCTCCCTGCCTGGAGATCCTTTCCTTTCCTTCAGAGATGCTTGTTGGGGTATCCTTCCGTTCATTCTGGCCTCTGCTCAAATGCTACCTCCTTAGACTTCCCTTGATTGCTTTACCCAGTAATAACCATCCTATCACTATCTCCTTATCTGGGCTGAGTTTTACTTTGGAGCACTTACCTGAAGTTGTATCATATCATATGTCACTTGATTAACTGACCATCTCTTGCCCCGGAACGCCAGCTTTGGGAAGGCAGGGATCTGATCTGTCTTGTTCACCTCGGTAGCCCCAGCACATATAATCCTGCGACATGATAAGCATTCAATACAAACATTTGTTAAGTGAATGCATAAATTAGTGACTGGGCAAGATTATATTAGTTTTACATGAAAAAAAAAAATCACAGGCACAGAGTGGGCATCCTATACGTGCTGGCAGAATCAATGAGCATGCATACTCATGTATGACCAAAATTGGGGAAGCAGGATGCTCCAGCAAAGCCGTGTCTCCCTGACTTAGCACCCCTGCAGATTGCGTAAGGAATGTCCAGACGCCTTCTCTTTCCAGCATGACGTAATGTGGAATGAGAAAACTTGCAGACCATGCTGCTCACAGACGAGACAGATGATCTCATCCCCTTCCTGGGCATTCCCAGGCTTTGCTGTTAAAAATTAAATAAATAAATAAGTAAAACCTACAGTGTTCCATTCACAGGTGGTTGTTTCAGGCCTCACTGTTTGTTGGCAAAGCCCTGGAACTTATCTCTTAGCTCCCTGGTGACTGTGGGGGAAGAAAGTCATGTAGGATATTGTCTGGCCTATTCCTTAGGCCAAATGGAATGGATTTTGCCTGAGAAATGAGGACATAAAGGGGGAGAAACACATTTCAGCATCAGCTACAGGGGACAAGCTGTGAGCAACTAGCTAAGGGTGATGGGAGTTTAAAAAACAAAGTATGCAAAGTGATTCATTGACACCAGAAGGCTGAGGTTGTTCTTGGGACTGTTTCAAAGGCTTGGGGCCTGAAGAAAGAATGTACCCAATTTCTTTAACGTGGATCACTTTCACTTACAAACTTCTTTGGTTTTGAGGTCTGAGTAGGCATTAAGATGATCATAATCCTAATTTATCATATTTGTCGCTCTACAGCGTGCCATCCCTTTAAGAGGCAGATCTTCACAATAGCCTCGAAAGGGAGGGACACAAAATGATCCCCGTATATGGTTGAGGCTTAGATTCAAGAAGGAATGTGAACAGGGGTGTCTGGGTGGCTCCGTCGGGGAAGTGTCTGACTCTTGATTTCAGCTCAGGTCATGAACATAGGGTTGTGAGACTGAGCCCCATGCTGGGCTGGGTGGGAAGCCTAGTTCTCCCTTCCCCTCTCCTTTCTTTCCCTCTCCCCACCACTTCTTTCTCCCTTCCTTTCTAAAAATAAAAGGAAAGTGAACAGACCACAATCATGCAGTTAGAGTGCAACAGAGCTAATAGCAGAACCCAGACCTCGTTATCTGGTTATATGTCCCAGTCTCTACAATGAAAATGACCAGACTTAAAAGGTGATCTCTATTTGTCAATCACAGAATCTGTCTCCACCTGATCGTTCTGTATCCCTTTCTTCCCTCCTCCATCACTGGATACCCTATGGAACCCTATTTCAGACTCGAATGTGGGAAAGGTCGGTGTACAAATCAAAATCCACCTGGGTATCTTGTGAACAACATCCAGATGGAGCTGTTGATTCCATCCTCCAAACAGGCTGCCCTCCCCCCCTTTGCTATCCCTTCCCACCAATCTATTTCTTTATCTAGAAACTAGTATCACCAGTTGCTTGAGTTGTAAATATAAAAGTTATCCTTGGTTTTTAGCTATCTGTAACAACTTTCTCCACCCAGCTCATGATAAAACTCTTCCAATTATCACTTCCAAACTATGTCTTGACTCCGTCCACTTTTCTCCATCTTCAGCGCCACCACCTTTGTCCTAGGCCACCATCCCGGCTCCCTGGTGTTTACAACAGCCTTACAGCTGTTGACTCTTCTTCCACTCTTGTTTCTCCCATTCATTTCCTTCAACAGAAAAAAAGAAGTGATTGTCCTGTCATATGCCTATCTTGGGCTTATCCCCCCGCCCCCGCCTCCATACCCAAGTCTTCCCAATGCACTCATAAAATCCAAAATCATTAAGGTGACCACCCAGCTCTGCTTAATCTTGTCCTTGGCTTTCTCTACAAACTTATTTGTGCTCTCTGTGCTCCCTTTACACTAGCTTATTCCATTTGAGGAGCTCTTAGTGAAGACAAATGTTTCTTGAGAATAAAATCTACAGAGAAGAGAGTGGGAGCTTGAATACGAGGATAGAACTCTGGTGATACTGTTTGAGCTGCTGGGTCCAGCTGAGCCTGAAGCACGACCCTGAGGTACTGAGGTAATACATCCCCTCTCCTGTTACTTTTACAAATTAAGGTTAAGTCGATTTGAGTTTACTTTCATTTGCAACAAGATATTCCCAGATTTTTAGAAACTCACAGTCATGTGGGGGGAAAGCTGACACATAAGTAGGCGAATTCTTTACAAAGAGATGGTTGGTATGAAGCTGGGAAACACCAGAGACTTTTAGTCATCTTGGGAGGGGAAAAGGGCCATGGGAGTCTTCCCTGCAGGAGACAATATCTAGTCTGAACCTTGAAGCTTGTGAAGCATTTGACAGGATGTATCTACCAACCAGAGGATGGTAGAGAGACTTCCAGGGATCAGGGAAATCATGACTCAAGGCATGGTGTGGAACAGTGTGATAGGTTTAAGCAACCACGAGTAGTACGGTATAACTTTAATGCGGCACAGGGGAAGAAGTCAAGGAAAGAGAAGCTGGAAAGGGAGACAGGCCAGATCAGGAAGTGGCTAATGGGGTATCCTAGCAAAATCAACAGTAACCTAGAAGTTTTGAGGAGACATTTTCTCCACTTTTAAAATGGGCATTAAGATCCCTGCCCAGCAACCCTAAAAGATTTGGGTGAAGATTACTCAATAAAATGGCTGTGAAAGTATGCTTTGAACTGGGTAATTAACTAATTCTACAAAGGAAACCAGGAAACTGGAACCTTTTGGGCATTTCCTCGGGGCCAGGACAGAGACTCAGGACAGGCAGGAAAAGCTGAGGACATGCTTAGTGAGTTTGGTGAGTCCCCTGAATTTTCTGTTCCCAGCAGCAGATATGGATAGGGCACGTGGGTAGTGGGGGGTGGGGTGGGGGACTAATTAAGAACATGGCCTGTTTCACAACCACCCAAAGCAGGATTTGCCCCCTTCCCCTCTGAGCTCCCTTCTCAGACCCCAGCAACACAGGGATCTCAGAATGGCTTCTCAGATGTTGAAGTCCAAACAAGACCAGCAATCAGAAGCTTTGTTTCCAGAAACTGAGCCCCCAACCTCCCTTCCTGTCTTACTTCCTATGTATGTTAACTCTTTCCCACCCAGGCCTGTGTCATGACACAGCTGGGCAAAGCTGAGAAAATGCCCTAGCTGCAGGCTCTTACACAGATAGTGCCAGCTCCAGGGTGGGGAGATGACTGGGTCCTTGGACGCTTGGAGGACTGGAAAGTAGGGTAACTGACAATGCACCAGAACAAGGGTTTGTTCTTCTGAGTCGGGGGTGGGGGTGGGGGTGGTGGTGATCTCGTCCACGAGACCAGGAACTCTGAAGCCACATTCTTGGCATCAGCCCTCCTGGACCATTTACTATGACCACTAAGTGTTGGACTGGTTATGGGCTGATTGCTTCCACGATTCCACTTTTAAAATGGGATGAGCTGGGACGGTGGGCCTGAACTCTCAGATATTACAATCTGGTTCTGCCCAAATAAAACCACAGAGGATTGCCACAAGAAATGAAAGGATGTTAAGATTTACTCACAAGCTGCTGAAAAGCTGTTCAGTGTCAGGTATCACCTGAGCACCAGGATAAGATCAGTAAGATCACTAAGAACTGCCCAGCCCTCCAGAAACTTGTAGTCCATTCATGGCAAGGAGCAGTGGCATTAGCTCCCTACCAGAAGCCAAAAGACTGAAATCCCTCCCCAGCTCTGCCACAGAGCCCTGCATACCCACACACAAGCAAATGGCTTTTTGTCCACAAAAATTCTATCTTGGCAAAGAGGGACCATCTTATAAACAAGGCCTGACAAGTTGTGCAGATTTATAGACAAATCTCTCAGTTGCTTTGTTTTTCATAACAAATATATTACTCAGAGAAAACACACTAACCTATTAAAATCAATGCAGAGTGTGTAGATTTATAGAGATTATCTGACCAAATGGTAAGACAGGAGGCAAAGCTATCTATTACATTTTGCAATGTTTCCTGGTGGACTGTTTGTGGTATTCAAGAATATACATGTCTACAGAACAAATTTCAAAAGAAAATAAACAGTGCTCTATTGTTAGGCAAGTTAGTCCTTGTGGCTTGGGGATTAAAGAAGGACTAGACCTAAGGGGGAAAAAAAAGGAGTAGAATTCAGATGAATTGGTTAAAAACAAAGGTGATGGGCTCTGGAAAGCTGTTAAATGACAGTACGATCGATGGATCCATGCCGGGGGTTTGTATAAAACAGGTTCGTGGAAAGTGAGAGTTGGAAGAAAAAGAAGTGACGGAATATATGCATCATTTTTAGGACTTGATATATACATGGGAACTGACCCGACAAATTCCATAGTATAAGTAGACATTTCAGTGCTTCACCGGCATCGCCCATGTTCAAATATCTAAATAGGCCAAATATCTTGTCTCTCGGAATCTTTCTGGAAGTATGAGACAACCCTTTGTTAGATGCTGTCCTGTGCCTCAGCACACATGGTAAGGGGCTGACGAAGCTGCTTGGTTTTCACAAAGGTACTACTTCCTCCCACCTCTGAGCCTCAGTCTCCTTTGCTGAGAAGTGGAAGTGATGAAGACCGTGCTTCCTCCCCTCCCTGGAAATCATGGCAGTCCGCAAGGCAGAGCGCTATGGAAAGCCATACATCTGCACACTGGCTTGTTTTGGATTTGACTCCCAGCTAATTGAGTTGGAGAGCCTCATTAAACAAATACATGCCTAGAACTTAACATCCTCTTCCTCAAGACTCAAAATGGGAAAAGCAAAGAATTTCCCTTCTCTTATCTGTTATACAAATTTAGGAATTATAAGGCACCTCAGGAGAAAGGACATGACTGTTGACTTTATGATACTTGGTGCCTTTCTTGCCCTCATCCAGATGGATCAAAGCCCTAAGTGTCATGTAAGGACCATAATGACATTTAAGGGAGGGAATGTGAGAAGTAAATAAAGTTTTGCAAACTCACTTTCCTGAGGCTAGTTGATATGAGACATTAGCTATCCCATGGGATGTACCATTCCAGAGATTTTTTTGTGTTAAATGGCTTCTGACATTTCTATACTTACTTTTTTTTTTTTTTATTCTTGGAGACTAGAAATATAGTTCAGCTGTATTGGTGGGCTCTGGCTAGCTATATAATCTTTATATAACTTGATTGGACACATCTATAGAAAGAAAGAGAAGAGACTTTTTCTTTAATGTAAAGTCTTCATAACAGAACTTTGGGCACTCTGAATTTATGTGTAGCTCTTAGCTGCTGCTTCTCTCTGGAGAAGGAAAATCATGTTTAATACCTTGGTTTAAAGGCTTTTGCTTGTTCCAACCTTGTTGCTGCAGAGCCTAGTTCAATCTGTGTGTATTTAAGAAAGAGGAAACAGGCTGGGAGCAAAACTGTGTGCTGGTCTCTTCCCAAACCGCCCCCCGCCACCCAGCATTTTTTTTTTTTTTTTTTTTTTTTTTTTTGCAAATGCCGAGAGCCTTTAAAAAGCTGCTTTGATTAGCTTCCACACCACTCCCCCCACAAACACAGAGTGAGATGCTAGTTTGTGGCCCAAGATGAGAGAAAGAGAGCAGCCGCGACTCTCACGGGACAGCTTGGCCACTCAAGTCTTCCAAACCCAAGAGACTTTACATAAATTGGAGATGCCCTGGAAGGGGACCAGCAGTCTTTTGAGCTCTTTACCCATCACTAATTCTGGCTCCAGCTGGACTCCTGCTCGGGTGATGAAAGGGACTGAAAGCAGCGGGCTCAGCGAGCATTTTGGATGGGATCTATTCAAGCTGCATTTACTCACACTGCATTATGGGGTTTCCATGGCAACAGGTGTATGTTTCCGTGTGTTACATGTGGAGGGGCTGTACCTCACAGTCTCCCCTTGTCGGGAAAATCTGATCATGTGCTACTTCCTTCCTACTTGTCTGAATGGGCTCTACCATGAGTCAGTCCCCTCTTTCCATGAGATATGCACAGAGAGAAATGCCCAAGGCCAGAGTCCAATATCCTGAAACCACGGATCCCACTGGAGACACAAGAGAATGAAGTCTGCTTTAAAGGCACTTGGCATGATTGTGGCAGATCAGAAATTGAGGCCCAGCCCCTTTCCTGTTCTCGCTTGGCTCCCAGCCTTGGCTGGGTTTTGAGGGCCATGAGATGAAAAGATCATCTGGACATTGTCCATTGTGATTCTTTTCTTAAAGGGTGCATTTCATGAGGCAGATGGTACCAAAGAGAACTCCATGCATGAGGCTGGGATAAGACATCCGTCTACTGGTCATTTAACAAGCCTGAGAACTGGATGTTTGCAAACAGTTGATGGGATCACAGAATTGTATTCAGAAGGAATCCAATTTAATGTCATTATTATAGGAGGAACCATCGTCTCTTGGGCCATAAAATAAGAACCTCATCCATCTAAGGACTTTCGCGGAGGAAGAATTGATTCTTCTTTCTGTTCCTGTCACTTACCCAATCCCACAAAAGACAGTATCACTTGTCTGGTGGGGACAAGGATCTGAGTTCTGTTTGTCCATATTTCTCTGCAGGGTGGGTCTATGTATTAAAAATTGTGCACCATGTGACTTCTCTTGAGTTCTCATGTATCTTGGTGCTTGTCTTCCAGGCTCTCAGACTATAATTTAAATTTATTTATCCAGTTTAGTGATTTTATTTTTGAATACTTACAATTCAGTGTTGAAAAATCAGTAACCCTTAAGATAAATCTGATCTTTTGATGCATTATTATTTCACTTGTAGAGTAACTGTGGGGTTTTGATTTAGATATGAAACTTTAAGAACTAAGAGATTATACAGCACAATTCTGAACTTCCAACTAACTAACCTTGGAAGATCTGGCAGTGTGGTCTCTACCTGTCAATCATCAGCCCCCCACCCCCAGGTGGGGCCAGACTTCCCCATTTGTTGGAGAGCCCTGGACACCCCCTTCATACATTTGCTATAGCTAACACTCCAGTGTGCAACTGAGTGTGTACCCTCTGCTAATGTGAGGTTGACATGAGGAGAGAATTCCTGATTCTCTCTAGAGAGATCATTTGTTAAAGTTTGTATGCCACGTAACGTGTCCTTCAGTTTGTTACTGGGGAGTGTGTGGGAAGCCAGGATGTCCCCCATGGCTGGCTGGGTTAGAGCTTGCTCTCCTCATGTCACAGAGCTGAGGTCTAATTGTAACACCAGCTGTCTAGGCACGGAAGAGCCGGCAGAGAGGAGGCGGAGGGTAGCCTCACCTGGGAAGAGCAGAACTGGGTTCCAGAGAAGAAACAGGATTTCAGTAGGCAAAGGAGGAGAGAGACTTTCTAAGCTGAAGGGTCATCGTGTGGGGAAAAAATAGGAAAAAGCTAATTATAAAGCATATGAAACCTTCAAAGATGATAAATACTTCGGTATGCTTAAGATAGAGGATGATAAATACTTTGGTATGCTTAGAGGATGTGTGACAGAGACCTGGGAAAGATGAGGCAGAAACCAGGTAACAAAGGGTCCTCCCTGGTCAATGGAAATCTGCTGGAAACTAATTTTTAATTACATAAGTGATGCACAATTACATTTTGTCTGAAAGTTCTAAAACATCACAGATAAACTTCTGTCTGACATCTGTCTAATCCTTTTGTCCTCTTCCTCTACCTAAAGCACCAGGGTTTCTCTAATTGGGACTCCGGCCATTTGGGGCTGCATAATTCCGTACCGGAAATGGCTGTCCTGTACACTTCCCTGACCTCCACCCACTTCACTAGCCCTACCGTGCTTCCCAACAGCTGAGATAACCACCAATGTGCTCTAGACATTGCCAAGTGTCCCGTGGGGGCAAAATCACTCCTAGTTGAGAAACACTGACCTAGCACTAACCTGAGTCATCCATCTGCTGTAGAAGCCCATGGACCTATTTTGATACAGTCACCTGTCCATATGTGTACCATGTTCTATTCTTTTTCATATATGTATGATTATGTTACATGCATCTGTCGTTATGATGCTTTCACATACCTGTGAGTTTGGGACCACTAACCATGCTGGTACAGAGGAAGCTGTCAGGCTTTCTCATTTAATGGCATGATATTCTGTAGTAGGGATATATCACAGTTTACCTACATCTATGTTGTTGAGCATTTACATTGCTGATTTTTTCTTTCCTTTTCTATTTTAAACAATTTTGCAATGACTGTGCTAACACACATTCCCTCAAGCACACAGAAGTCTGTACCCAGGATACAAGGCAGCCTGCCTGTTTTCATCTCCAAAATGACTACACCATTACCTAAATTCTTTGTGCTTCTTAGAGAAATGCTTCTGTCCTATTGAAAACAACCCTAGAGGGGAAAGAAAAAGGGGGCAAGGGAGAGGAGGGCAGAGGAGAAAATGAAGAAAACAAAGAGGGGTTTACTAGCCACTCCACTGATTGAACCACAGCGTTGCTGAGTATCAGTTCCAAAGGGGGGAAAAAAGTGTTTTTGGTGAGGAGATGAATAGCGCGACAGGGTATTTCAGATGTCAAAGGAGGCATCCTGGCACAACAGGAGGGAGAGAGAAAGATGAAGTTTCCAGATTTGTTTCCCAAAGTTTCTCAAGACTTTGCCCCCCACCCTCTGATTTGATCCACAGCCAAAACCAACCAGCCTCCAATATGCCTTATCCCAAAGAAATGCTTCCCTTTAATTCCTGCTTAAGCCAATTATTTAGCATATGTCTTATGTTTTTAGAATATATATATCCCCTCAATAGACCCCTTCCTTCATAGGCTGATAGGTTGGGACAGGGCTAGACTCCCCCATGGGAAATTAGTTTATAATGTCGTCCTTGTTCATGTCACTGCATTAGTGGATGTTTAGTATCCCACAGCCTTCCCTGTACTATATCCGGAGAGAGGAGGGCCAGAGCCTTTGGGATTAATCAGCTCTGTTCTGGGAGAAGCTGAACTTTAAGGTTCTCATTTTGTATGGGCCTGTGGCACGCCTGATGAGCAATTTCCCTTCCACCCTTTGAGATCCGACTTCTGTTGGGAAATACTATAACCTCCTTGTTCTCCTGACTCACTTTTTTGATGCCTTCCCCTATTACATCTTATATACTTACCTAGAACCTCTAATGCTTCAGTCCCGTGAGCAGTACCTTGAGGACATCTACAGCTAAGATGGTCCCATGTTCCAGACTCTGTAGAGCACTGCCTTGCATTGGGCAATGAGTCACGGAGCAAACAGATCAGGAGGTAGAGAGAAGGACACCACCTCACAATGGGAGAAGCCATAAAGCGTTATTGCAAAGATGCCTGGATACAAGGAGGGAATTATTGCAGCTATTTCTATAAATAATCTATGCAAGACAGTTTTATTAAAATTAAAAATGCATACACTCAGTGACCTGACAATTCCACTTTGCTCTACCTGAGAGAAAATTTACACCTGTGCGTAAGGAAATATACGCAAGGACATTCACTGCAAATTTGCTTGAAATGCAAAGCAAATAAACTCAAGGTCCAATAATATGGATAAAATGTACTGTGATAGATGCACACTAACAGAATACTATGCCATGTTAAAAAACAAAATAAAACAAAACAAAACAACCTGGCAGCTACCTAGGTACCAACATGTTTAAATATCTTCAACACTTAGTCATGTGAAATATGCAAGTTAAAAATTGATGCATATAATGTAACAGCACAAACTTGGAAAAAAAAAAAAAAAAACACGTTCTGTTGATAAATACATGCATGGGTTAATACAGAGAAATGGGTCCAGGAACTTTTATTGTGAATAAATAACACTGGTTACTATTAGGTCAGTAGTTCTCAACTGGGGGGGCTATTTTGCCCCCATGGGACATGTGGCAATATCAGGAGACATTTGGCAGTGTTAGGAGACATTCTGATTGTTATAATTGGGGGTGGGGTGGTGCCACTGGCATGCAGGAGGTGAAGGTCAGGCATGCAGCTGATATCCTATGGTGTGCAGGGCAGCCACTTCCAGCAAATAACAATCCAGCCCCAAACAGTAACAGTACCAAGGCTGAGAAGCCCTGCCGCACTAGACAGAGATCAGAGTAAAAAGAAGTATTTCAAAAAGAAGTTTATCTGGGGTGCCTGGGTGGCTCAGTGGGTTAAAGCCTCTGTTTTCAGCTCGGGTCATGATCTCAGGGTCCTGGGATCAAGCCCCACATCAGGCTCTCTATTCAGTGTGGGAAGCCTGCTTCCTCCTTTCTCTCTCTCTCTGCCTGCCTCTCTGCCTACTTGTGATCTCTGCAAGTGAATAAATAAAATATTTTAAAAAATAAAGAAGTTTATCTGTACTGTTTTCTATCTTTTAAAAAAATGTAATTGGTGAATTACGTTCGCAGTTATAAGATGACTGAAAATTGACCTTCAATAGATTTCCGTGGACCCTGGAGAACCATCTGTAACCTGGTCTCTGCCTTGTCTCTCCCAGGGTCCTAGTACACACCCCACATTTCAGACATGCCAAATATTTACACTCCTTCAGACCTTCATGGCAGTTTTTATTTCATAGGATGTTCTAAGCTCTGGATAGCTGCAGTGTTTATTCCACATCTCTACTTGGATGTCTAATAAGTAGGCCAACATTAGCCTGCACAGAACAGACCTCGTGATTTCTACCAACCCCAAGCCTGCTCTTCTATCCATCTTTCCCTTATCAGGGATTGACAGCTCTCTCCCTCTGGCTGTCCATTTCCCTCCCTTCCCATAGTCATTTCATCCACAGCCCTAGAAGCTGTACCTGCAAACCGTATCCTGAACTGACCATTTCTTACTACCTCCTGTCACTCTCTTATCACCCTAAGTAAGCCATCTTTGTGTCTTTCCTAAGCCACAGAAAAGGACCAGAGGGGATGTAGGGGACTGGTGCCACATAGCCAGGAAAGCAGGTCACAGGGATTGAGAACAGACCTGAAGAAAGCATGGTCTCTAAGAGGGTGTTACGGAGAACCAGAGTATGGAAATATGCCCTTTTTGGTAATAAAAGAAAATGCTAAATTAGCAGGATAAAAAAGTTTACCCATGAAGACAGCTGGCTAATTTTGCATGGAGTTCTTCCCAACTGGGCTTGTATGTCGTAATCGGACTTTGGGAGAGGATTTAGTCAGAGGGCACAGCAGGCCTTTGTTAGCGCGGCCACATGGCCCATGGTTTGCCATGGCAACAGAGGAGGACTGCCCAGTGTCCTTGAAGAGGAAGAGAGCAGGAATATAGAACTGCTCAGTGAGTAGACAGAGGAGCCAGTCCATGATGGAGCCTGGGGTTGAAATTTCACCTGTTGATGGGGTTGAAGTGGAAGAATGATTATGTCTGATGAACCTTGGAGTTTAAGTCAGAGACCAGTATAAATCCCTACTTTTAACCCATACTAACTGAGCTTACTAAACAACTGAAGGTCTCACTTTCTTTATCTACGAGGTGGTTTTAATAATTTTTGGCTAACTTCCATTCGACACAATACTGGATGTCCTAGCTAGAACAATTAGACAAGAAAAATAAATGAAAAGCATTCAAATTAGAAAGAAAGAAGTAAAAGTATATTTGCAGATGACTTGATTATATTTTAGAAAATCCTAAAATCTCCACAAAAAACTATTAAACAAATTCAGTAAAGACACAAGATACACAGTCAACATATAAAAAATTAGTGATATTTCTATATACAAATCATGAACTATCTGAAAGGGAAATTAAGAAAGCACTCTAAATTACAATAGCAATAACAAAATAAAATATTTAGGAACAAACTGAACCAAAGAGGTAAAAGATTTGTACACTGAAAACTGTATTACATTAGTGATGGAAATTAAAGAAGATAAAGATAAATAGAAAGGCATCCCGTGTTCATGCACTGGAGGAGTTAACGTTGTTAAAATATCCATACTACTCAAAATGATCTCCTGATTTAATATAACCTTGATCAAAATCCTAATCGCATTCTACCAAAAATAGAAAAAAAAATTTCCTATGGAACCAGAATGCTCAAAGCAATCTGGGACAAGAAGAAAAGAGCCAGAGGTATCCCACCACCTGATTTCAAAATATACACAAAGCTATAATAATCAAAACAGTATGATACTGGAATAAAAACAGACATACAGACAAATAAAACAGCATAGGGAGCACAGAAATAACTCTACATTTCTATAGTCATCTGATCTTCCACTAGGAAGTCAAGAACACAAAATAGGGAAAAGATAGTCTCTTCAACTAATGGTGTTAGAAAAACTAGGTATCCATATGCTGAAGAGAGGATTTGGATCCTTATCTAATACCATGTACAAAAATCAACTCAAAATGGAATGAAGCCTTAAATGTAAGACCTGAAGCCATAAAACTACCAGGAGAAAACAGGGAAATATCTTCTTGACATTGGTCTGAGCAATGATTTTTTGGTTATGACTCCAAAAGCATATAGCAAAAGTTGCCAAGACTGAATCAAACGAAAAAGCTTCTGCACACCAAAGAAACAATCCACGGAGTGAAGAGACAATGTATAAAATAGCAGATAATAATATTTGCAAACCATATATCTGATAAGGGCTTAATATCTAAAATACATAAGTCACTCAACTCCTTTAGCACACTTATTTTTTTAAATATGTATTTATGTGTTTTATTGAGGTATAACTCACATATCATAAAATTCTTCCCTTATAAGCATACAGTTCACTGGTTTTACCATACTCACAAAGCTGTGGGAACCAACATTACTACCTAGTTTTGGAACATTTACATTACCGTAAAGTAAATTCTGTACTCATTGGCAGTTACTCCCCTATAACTTCCACTTGCTTTCTGTCTCTATGGATTTTGGCTGTTCTGGATATTTTATATAAATGGACTCATACAGGGGCACCTGGGTGGCTCAGTTGGCTGGGTGGCTGCCTTCGGCTCAGGTCATGATTCCAGGGACCTTGAATGGAGCCCCGCATCGGGCTCCCTGCTCAGTGGAGAGCCTGCTTTTCTCTCTCCCTCTGCCTGCCACTCTACTTCCTTGTGCTCTCCCTCTATCTCTCAGTCAAATAAATAAATAAAATATTTTTAAAAATAAATGGAATCATACAAGATGTGCCCCTTTGTGTCTGGCTTCTTTACCTCACCATGATATTTTCACAGTTCATTTATGTTGTAGAACGTATCAGTACCTCAGTCATTTTTCATAGCTGAATAATATTCCAACATATGTCCACATATATATCCAACATAAGTCCACACAAAAACGTGTACACAAAGGTTCATAGCATAGTATTATTCATAATAGTAAAGAGGTGATATAACCCAACAATTTTCAAATGATGAATGAGTTTTTTGATTTAGGGAGCTGGGATCTCCCTGGTGGCAGGAACTATGTCTTTTTTTTTTTTTTAAGATTTTAAAAATTTATTTGACAGACAGAGTTCACAAGTAGGCAGAGAGGCAGGCAGAGAGAGAGGAGGAAGCAGGCTCCCTGCTGAGCAGAGAGCCTGATGTGGGGTTCGATCCCAGGATCACGACCTGAGCCGAAGGCACAGGCTTTAACCCACTGAGTCACCCAGATGCCCCAGGAACTATGTCTTATCCAAAGTTTCATACATAACATAACAAAGGTGCATAACAAAGGTGAATGTTTGGTCAATAACTAAATGAATGAATGAATGACTACTACCACTATAATAATTTGTAATAATTGGCTTTTATATTAATTATGATAGGACAACAACATTGAAAATGAGGCAAATTATTACTAATTAAGTAACAAGCTTGGTTAGACTTCTGACTCTCTAGATTTTGGTCCCCTTGTAATAAAATGGGCTGATCGTGATGATGTAAATGAAATCAGGGATGTGATTATTGTTCCTATATGTAAACATAATACCCCACTCTTCCTTCTCTCCTTTGCCAGGCCTGCCATATATACTATAACAAGAGGCAATCGCTAGGCATTTTTTAGTAACCGAGTAGTAAAGGACCCACTCCTTAAGAATTTCTTTGGATCATATGCTTTCACTCATATGTGGAATTAAAAAAACAAAAACAAAAACAAAATCAAATGAAAAGATGCTCCACACCCCTAATCATCAGAGAACTGCAAATTAAAAGCACAACGAGATACACTTTATACCTTTCAGAATGGCTAAAATGAAAACACAAGAAATAACAAGTGTTAGTGAGGATGTGGAGAAAAAGGAATCCTTATGCTCTATTGGTGGGAATGCAACTTGGTACAGTCACTGTGGAGAACTTTACGGAGGTTTCTCAAAAAATTAAAAATAGAATTACCATATGATTCAGTAATTCCACTACTGGGTATTTACCCAAAGAAAATGAAAACACTAAATCAAAAAGATATATGCATCCCTATGTTTACCGCAGCATCATTTACAATAACTAAGATATGGAAGCAACCGAAGTGTCCATTCATAGTTGAATGGATAAAGATGTGATACACAAACACACACACACACACACACACACACACACACATCTTGTCATTTGCAACAACATCTAGAAGGTATAATGCTAAGTAAAATAAGTCAGTAAGAGAAGACAAATACCATATGATTTCCTTCATATGTAGAATTTAAGAAGTAAAACGAATGAACTAAAAAATAAGAGACAAACAGACTCTTAAAAACAGAACAAAAGGATGATACTAGAAGGGAGGTGGGGGGGGATGGGGGAGATTAAGAGTACACTTACTGTGAAGAGCACTGAGTCATGTAGAGATTTGCTGATCATTATACTGTATACCTGAAGCTAATATAACACTGTATGTTAATTATACTTCAAAAAGAGGAAGGAAGGAAGGAAGGAAGGAAGGAAGGAAGGAAGGAAGGAAGGAAGGGAAAGGAAGAAACTTTTCAGTTTCTTTGTAAATGAATTTCTTTGTATCAAACAAAATTCCCTTTCTTTCAGAGCTAAAACTATACTTGTTCTCCTGGATAGTATTAAATTAGTTTTGAAATGTTTATGAATCTCTGAAGAAAGGATGAGGTTGTGGGTCATGTATTTTAGGATTTAGTATTTGTTTCATGTTTTCTCAATTTCAATTAAAAAAAAAATCACTGAATCCGAAGCTTCCTAAGGCAGGGCCATGTCTTCACCATCATGTCTTCAGTGACAAGCAGAAGGGTGGGCACATAACAGGTGCTCCACTGATGTTTTGTGGATATTTGATATAAAATGGTGTCCAAACTGGTCTCTGGCCTCAGTGTGAATAGGTGAACTCAGTGCTCTCCCAGATTCGACCCCCAGACAAGCACCAGAGACCGTGAACTTGGATCCATCCAAGGAAATCATGCCTTGTGGACATGACCTGTTTCCAGCCTAACTTGTTGGGAAAGGGTCTGACCTCATGCAGGCCAACTGGGCATGGCTTGGTGAAGGACAAAGTCATGTCATGGGAAATCAAATATAGAACCCAGGGCCTTTCACAGACTGAGGGACAAAGCAGATTATTTGTGGTGGAGACAGAGACAGTCATTTTAGCCCATATCTCCAGACTTAAAAAACAAAACAAAACAAAACAATTCTAGCCAGCCTCTGTAGCTGAGCCCTGGAGAAACTAACCTCAGAGCCACATGGCTGATGGGAATAAGGTTAAGGAGACAAATTTCATCTGTAAAATGATAGGTCTGAACAAGATAATAATCACTCATCTCTCCCAGCTCTGATGTGTGGTTTTTTGAGAAACCCTTCTGAGGGGGATGTGGCATCCCCCTGAGTACCCACGGCTGGGAGAGCATTGAGAAGCCCACATGGCTGCCATGGGGGTCCTCCTGGGGGTTTTCTGACTTATCTCTGCAGCTGCATACATCCAACCCCTCTTTCTGCTCACGTGTTTTCTCCTGCAGTGCACACACGTTAGTTACACAACAGAGATGTTCACCCTCAGTGAGGAAGGCTTTCAGCCACACTCTCGTTTCTCGAGGCATCACAGTCACTGGTGTGTTTCTAAAACAGAAACCTGACTTCCCTCTGCAAATCGTACCATAGTATCCATTGCACTGATGAAAGTCCAAATTCTTGGCACAGCACCCAAAGACCCTAGAATGTGGTAGGTAGGGTCTCAGTTAATCTCTCTGGGATCTTCCCTAGCTATGGCCTCCTTCAGCCGGACTAGGTGGTTTTCTTCCTTTTTTTTTCTTGGTTTTTGTTTTTGTTTTTTTTTCTCTTTTTCCTTCACATGGACCATGTCTTTTCTCACCTGGAGCTTTTGTGGATATTGCTTTTTATAGTCTTACAAAAGTTCATGATCTTTAAATATGCAAATCAGACCACAACTCTCCTTTGCTTAAAACTTCCAATGGCTTCCCTTCACACAGAATATAATTCAAACATCTAACCATTCTCTCCATGGTTTTACAAAGTTGGCCCTGTGCCCCTTCTTCCATTCATATCTTTGTTGCACTCTCTATGACAGTCGTGATTAACTTCTTTCTGTGTCCAGAACATGCCAAGGACTGAATGCCAAGGACTGAATCTAGCACCTTACTGCTCGCACAGAAGTAGTCCCCATCACTGTACTGCTGGATTTTTCACCTCCCTGTGTTTCTTTCCACTGAAATGAAACTTCTTGGAGTGGTCTTCTAAGATCACCAAGTCTCAAATAGCTCCTTTCCACTGAAATCTGTTTCATTTTTTACACAGTCTGGGTCACTTTCTGATATTTTTAAAATCACTTATTATTGACTAATTGACTGTAAGATCAAAGACCTTGGTTGTCATGTTCAATACTAGAGCTTCAGTTTTTAGAATAGTTTGTAGAACATGCTCAATATACAGGACTTTGTTGAAGGAAGGAAGGAAAGAAGAAAGGCAGGCGAGCTGGAGGGAGGAAGGAACATCTGTCATTATCTTGTCCTTCCTTTCACATATCTAACTTCTAATTCCTTACTTAGTTCCTCTCTTAGACCTCACTTTCTTCAGGAAACCTTCCCTGACCGTGGCAGATGAGGTAGGTGACTCTCATCTGTGTTCCCTTAGAAGTTGCCACTTTTACAAAGTACTTTTGATGCAGAAGGCTCTTTGCCTCTGTCATTCTCCCCTTGACTACGTTCTTACGGGCACGACCTTTAACCTAGACACAGCCACTGCCACTGAATAATTTTAAATCTCAGAATAAATAATTTACCCTTTCGCTAAAAATATGAAGTGCTTCCCAGGTAGCTATCCTAGGTTGCTATGTTCTGGGTTAATTCACTCAAGAATGACAAGAGATTACTATTTTGGGTTCCTGGACCCAATTCCAACATAGATGGGAGCTTCCCACACACCACCAAGCAACTCATAGACACTATCTCAGATTTTGACACACTCTGCCCAGAGATTGCATCAGGTTCCACAGGGAAGGGTTCAGTCCCACGAGACTTCCTCTCTTCATCCCGCCCACAAGCCCAGTCACAAGCCCAGGTCCTCACCAGCCCAGTCACAAGCCCAGGTCCTCACCTGTTCTTCTCACCAATAGGCTATAAAACAGAGGTTCTTATGATCTCCCACTCCACGGGTTTGATTAATGTGCTACGGCGATTCATAGAACTTAGAGAAACATTTTGCTCATTAGGTCATGAGTTTCTTATAAAAGAATATAACCCAGAAGAGCCAGATGGAAGACAGGCATAGCGCAAGACACAAGGAAGGGGTGTGGGGCTGCCGTGTTCTCCAGGGCATCTCTCCCTGCCTCCACATGTTCACCCATACTGGAAGCACTCTGAACCCTTAGCTTTGGGTTTTTATGGAGCCATTGGTGATTGAACTTACCCTCCAGCCCCCTCTCTTTCCTCAGAGGCCAGGAGGTAGAACTGAAAATTCCAACAACCCTCTAATCACTGGGTGGGTGCTTCTGGCAACCAGCCCCCACCCTTCTGTTACCTACCGGCTTTCCAGAAGTCATCTCATTAACCTAACAAAAGATGGTTCTCCTCTCCAAGGAAATTCCCAGGGCTTTAGGAGCTCCCTGCTAGAAACTGGAAGACCAAATCTATATTTCTTGTAATAAATCACAGTATCCCAGGGACGATTAGCAGCTGTCTGCTAAGTGTTGGTGTTCTACTTAAATTTGTCCTCTGATTCTCACAAAGGCCCTCAGTGGGAGTAAAAGCTGACTCCCATTTTATGGAGAATTAAATTTATTAAATTTGTGTGGGCATTAAGGCATGGGCAGAGCAATTGCTTGAGCAAACTAAAATACAAAATAGTGCTCTATCCTAAACTCTACATTTTCTCCTCTTTCCAACCTCTGTGCTCAACACAGTAGGGAACCTGGAGCAGGCACCCTTGGTGATTTGATTAGCCACTCTCCAATTAACAGCTATCCTTCTGGCTTCTCAGAAAGGAGGGAATAATCAGAGGTCTAAATCCAAGGCTCTGGCTCCAGGCGCCCTCTGGGGAAGTGGCCGATTGTAGCCTGTATTATCACCTGGCTAAGACCTCCTGTTGATCTGCCCCTTCCCTGAGATCTCCCACATCAGACCCTAGCTATGTTTCCTGGCAACGCTGTTCTGCAAACAGATAAAAAAAGACAATGCAGGGGCATTCATGGATGGTTGGTGATGATTTGCTTTTTGAAAGAAAGCGACTGGATAAAATCCTGAGTAGTTGGTGCCAGCCTCTTCCCCCCCAGGCACTGAGATTGCTGGCAGGACTGACAACTGATCCCCCTATGCAGTCACCTCCAGTCTCAATGGTACCTGCTCGGTTAGTTCCTTTGGCTCCTTGACACCATGCCCAGTCTTGCTGAGTCCCCTACAATCCTGGCTTAGCATCTTCCGAGCTCATTGCAATGGATTCACGGGGAAACAGAGGCTAAAACTAATTGGGCAAATAAAAGCTCCACATTTTGGACAGGTAACGTCTGCACTGCTCTGCAAGACAGCGCACTTGTCACCCCTCAGCCTCCTCTGAAAAGCTCAGTGTGCAAACCTCTTCTGTGGGGCTCACTCTTCCACATACCACGTAGTGTCATCCTATCTCAAGAGCCTCCTCTGGCTTTTTAATTTTGTAATTTCAAAGATGTGCTAAACTGACAGAGAAGGCTGCCCACCATGTATTAAGTGGCAGAAGCAAGTGCCAGATGGCTACAGAAGTGGCAGAAGAAAGTGTAGATTAAATGAATTGTCCTTAGAATCTGTAGCCCATTAACCAATACTTGAGGCGGGCGGGGTATAACTTTTCTTCTGGGAAACTCCCAACTGCCTTCAAGTGACTACCTTGCTAGAGGCAACAACTACTCTAGGTTGACAACGGCCTGGCCTCCAGTATCCCTTGAGTCTTCTTCAGCATAGGAAAGTCCTTTTGGAACTTCTCTTTGTCTTCACTTCTCTCCCATCCCCAAAGTATAAGATCATTTGTTCCTCACAACACTGAAGCAGCTCTTTCTGCCCACAAGGACCTATCTCCATGCTTTTGTAAAACTACCAATCCTAGCCTGAACCCTACCCCCTGCCCTGGATCCTGTCTAGTTTAACATACAAAAATTCCTTTGGAAACTACTTTATAACCAACCCCCCCCCCAGATACATGTTGGCCATCACCCCCTCCCCAAAGCATAGGACCCACCGATACACATCTGAAGGGTCTCATGACTGAGTTTCTACTAAACAGGAATAAATGACCTTTCCTAACAATAGCTAGCCCCCCTCAGGATCCTGGAAACCTTGTTTCCAAAATACCTGGGAGGTTTACACTATCCCTAACCACCTCCCAACTTGAAGATATATAATCACCCCCTCTCAGGACCCCATCACACCTCTTTCTGCCCCAGGGTACTGCCCCTGTGCTTTAAAATAAACATCAACATACTAAAAGCAACCTTTTTTAAATTTATCATTTCAACGGTTAATCAATTCATTTCAAAGCCTGCTTTGATGCCTACTTGATATCAGACTTTGGGGTACAGAAGTGAATAAAACAGAGTTGTTGTCCTGGAGGAGTCTAAAGTCTTGGGAGTTTGGGAAGACTCATGATTTACTTTTAAAAGATTCTTACAAAGTAATTGCCCTGCAGTGAAGGCTGGCCTGCCTCCATGTCTGATAAATAGAAAGGGCACCGGCAGCCCCTTTTCTTATGACAAAGGGTGTATTGTTCATATTCTTTTCAGTGTCACATCTTCTTCTTAGTGTTTCCACTGAACTTGGCCTTCCTAAACTACCCAACCTTGAGTTTGTGCCAATAATCTAGTACTTAGTCACACATGTCTCCTTTCCCTATTCCCACCTTCTCACCCCCCATTCCCTCCTTAGCTCACTCCAATAAAGCTCTGCCCCCTCCATTCCACTGAAAATTTTCTTGTCAAGTTTACAATGCTATACGTGTTATATTGCCCACAGGCATGCACGTGCACACATGCACACGTACACAAAAATGCACATTTGCAGTAACATCAAGTGGCAGGTGGACTGTTGACACCCACCTGACACTGCCTCCTGGATCTGGTAGATTTTATGTGGGTTCTCTAGTGACTGGCACATAACCTTTCATCCTCTGGTTCTTATTTATGTTAGCAGCCTCACCCTTACTTTGCTGATTCAGGATTCTATGCTCCCTTAGTGATGAGGGAAACAGAGGAAGAAGAAAAATTGTTAAAGACAATTTTGAAGCCCTTGAAAAGGCAGAGTGACATTCCTCTAGGGATCAACTGCCTTCACCTTAACGCTTCGCTAAGGGCAAAGGGCAATCCTAGCCTGTCTGACCTCTAGCCCCTACCAGGATCCTGTAAGTCTACGTTAACAATTCCTTGGAAACTTTATCTCTAAACCCTTCAAGATACATGTTGAAGATCATTCCCAAGCGTATGGCCCACTGATACACATCTAAAGGGTCTCACACAAAGGTTTTATTACTGGTAATGAATAACCTTTTTCCCAATAACAGCTAGCCCGTCAGAGTCCTGGAAACCTTGCTTCCAAAATTCCTGAGAGACTTAGACCATCCCTACCCCCCTCCCAATTTGCAAGCATATAATGGACCACTCCTCACAGCCCCGGGGCATCAGCCCTTTCAGCCCATGGGTCCTGTCCTCATGCTTTAATAAACCACCATTTCACACCAAGGATGTCTCAAGAATTCTTTCTTGGTCATTGGCTCCAGACCTCACCCCACCGAACCTCACTTATATTCTAAGACTTCATCATTAGTGTGTCTTTCCACCACCATACCTTTATTCATGCTGGTCTCCCTGCTTGGAATGACCATCCTTTTCTTGTCTAACTAGAACATTCCTACCATCTCTGCAATGAACACCTTTCTGCCTTATTCCTCTCACTCTTTTTTTTTTTTTCTTTCTTTCTTTTTTTGATTTAGTTATCTCTGTTCCCTCTTACCAAAATAACTTAATATCCCTTTGGGGAATTATGTCTTTCCTACTGTGGGCAAAAATGACTTCTTGATTCTTCATCTCACCTATTTGGTACAGACATGGAATGGGCATTAACCTAATCTCAGCCAACAGGACTTTCTCTCTAGAAGAATGTATAGAACATACAAATTATTTTATTCCAGCAATATTTCTGGGTCCAGACCAGGAAATACCAGCCACCAATGTGCTCTAGAGCTGCCTGGTTCCCATGCACTTCAGTCTCCTTCTCTGGCCTTTTCTCCTGACCTCAGAGCTTATTCTCACATTCCCAACATATGCCTTTCCAGATTAGGTCATTCAAAATTGGTTTCTGTTCCTTGCAAAAGAAAAATGACAATGATAACAAGAAATACATCATTTAAAACTCGGGTGGTGACTCTCCCTGCAAAGTTTACTTTGTCCTTCCTTGGCAACTTGTTGCTCTAGTGGACCCCTCTCCTGTGGTACTATAACTGACCTCTCCTTCCTGTATAGGCTCCCTGGGGGTAGAGGTCACAGCTCATTAGGTTGCGTACCTAGAGTCTAGGACACACTTTATCTAGCATGCTGTTGGGGTCCAGGTGAAGAATCCAAACTGTTGTACCTACAGGGCTAGTATATTCTCTCTTCTTGACCAAGATAATGACTTGATAGGGTAGTTTCCTTTTTAAAGAATTTCAATTTCAACTTAAGTGTCCATAAACAGATGAATGGATAAAGAAGATGTGGTGTATATATGCAATACAATACTGCTCAGCCATAAACAAAGGATGAAATCTTGCCATTTGCAATAACATAGGTGGATCTAGAGGGTATTATGTTAAATAAAATAAGATTCCCAAAGCACACCAAGAATTTTATTTTCTTTTCTTTTAAAGATTTTATTTATTTATTTGACAGAGATCACAAGTAGGCAGAGAAGCAGGCAGAGAGAGAGAAGGAAGCAGGTTTCCTGCTGAGCAGAGAGCCTGATGCGGGGCTTGATCCCAGGACCTGGGATCATGACCCGAGCCGAAGGCAGAGGCCTTAACCCACTGAGCCACCCAGGCTCCCTGCACACCAGAAATTTTAAACAGAGAAGCCTTAATATAAGAAGGTGACTACATGTGTGTTAGAAAGTGGGTCTAGCAAACAGGGGATGCCAGGTAATCCAGACATTAGTAATTAAAGGTAGTAGCTTCTATCCCTTGGGCAGGCAAAGCAAAAAAGGAAAGGGACAATTAGAAATTAGAAACTAAGAAAAGGATTCCTGCATGACTGATTCTCCTAAATCTGCCTAAATCTGGGGGTGTGTCTTGTCATGGGTGCTTCAACCTCTGAGCAGGGCACCCTGTGGCCAGTGCTTAGATATCCAGTAGGTGTGCCAAAGCTGGTGCTCAGACTTTAGTCTGGTATACTTGGGCCAGTGCCAGAACTCTGAGAATGTGGGCTTCTAGGGAGGAACCCCACAGTGGTACTGGAGGTGCTGAAGGAAGCTGGAGTCTGGAACCACCGCCATCTTGCTTCTGGAAGATGTCTGACAGGATCTGGGAAGAGGAAGAGAAGCTTCGTCCCGCTGCCTTCTGGTCCTCTATCAAGGGACCCAAATGAGACATGAGCCTGCAAGAACTCTGGGAAATGCAGTTTGCGGGTTCCCAGCTCTAGCATGACTCTATAGAACACAGATGGCAGTCAGGGGAGCCTTGGGGCTGAGAGACTCTGGGTAAATAACTGACATACATAATTCCCATAAAAAGCAACTAAGTAGAGTTGGCCTCCAAGGTAATGTGATAAAATACAAACTCCCTATTTTGTAACCCATATCCAACATGGTTCCCACTAACACTTGAGTAAGAAATTACAGCTTGGGATAGGACCTTTGTGGAAAATTCTGGTGCCAATATAAAAAGTGGCTTCAAAGTCAAAGCATTCCTGTGAGCCCTGACACATGGAGACCATGATTTATTTTAGCTTTTCCTTTTTTTTTTCTTTTTTTTTGCCTCCTTCTGCAGTCCCTGGTTCCAAGAACGTCTTCTGGGCCAGATGCCCCTATGGCTCAGATACTTGGAAACAGGGCCATTTTCTACAAAGCCTGAGGCTGCTCTTCAGACCACCCTGCCAAACCCCTTGCTGTGTGCAGCCACACCCTGCTCCTCCAGGGTTGCATTGCTCCACGTGTCCCCACCCTGCGTGTCACCACCCTCTTCCTTCAGAAGAGAACACCATGACTTGACACATCCCATCTCCAGACTCGGTTCCTTTTCTTTTTCATTGTCTACCACTTATGCTCATTCCTTCATTCTGAGGTTGGACAGAAGTCCCTGTATCTAACTTTTATGCTCTTCTCCTCGGATTCTACCATGTAAAGAGTGCCCTTTCCAATAGTGACAGTGACATTTTGAGGCTGTATGAAGCTTTAATTGCTTCATACAACCACAACTTTTGCTTTCATCTACAACCTCACTGACCCACTGTTAGGTTTTGGGATCCAAATTATCATATTTAAATCATGACTCCAGGCGTGTCTGGGTGGCATAGTTGGTTAAGCGTATGATCCTTGATTTTGGCTCAGGTCATGATCTTAGGGTCATGAGACTGAGCTCCATGTTCAGCGTGGTGTCTGCTTGAGACTCTCTCCCTCTCCGTCTGCCTCCTGCCCCCACTCTCTCCCTCTCTTTCAAATAACTAAATCTTAAAAAAAAAAAAAATCCTGACTCCTACTTGAAAAACTACCACATTCTTCTGAACATTAGTTCTGTCTACTTTAAAAGAGGATGAATGCCTACTTCTGGGATATTAAATGACACAGGCTCTGTGCTACATCTGGCACACAGTACGACAAGAGGAATCTTCATTCTCTTTCCTCAAGTGAGAGCGGTACTGTTCTCACACACATATGGGGACAGGAGGACAAAGCATTATGTAAGTCTAGCCTGGGCCATATAGTGGATTCCATAATAAGAAAGGATTTAGAGAAAAATCTGAGCAATGCTATGTGGAGAATTATTTTTCTGTTCTTATAAGAAGACAGGGATGATATTCTGACCAGATGAGTTCCTACTGCTGATGGACATCCCCCTCTCAATGCTACCCCTGTGCACATCTGTTATTTATGTAAGAAAAGGAATAAAGGGGGAAGGCTGGGAGCAAAAGCATGGGACTGGAACAATATGGGATAGTTTTAGGGAAAGAATGGCAGATTAAGGGCTAGAAAGATGACTTTGAATCCCACTATATAGATCCTTGAATGCCTGGCAAAGGAGTTTTGCATTTTATTACTTAGGTAATAGAAAGTCAAAACCAGAAAGACTAAAAAATAAAGAACCTTGTAAAATGGATTTGATATTTTATATATAAAAGCTTTTACTTAAGGAATGGCAGGCAAAGGGATTCAGAAAAAAATGCAAGATCCAGGGTGATTTATTTTCTGCAATTCTTTCTTTTCCCTCCAAATGATTTTAGGAAATATATACTTAAGGTAAGTGCTAGAGGCTGAGCTGTTTCTGTCCTTTCATTTCACTCTTGTCCATTTGCATAGGACACGACTCACTGCTGTGTGCTTCAAACACAATAGATTTCACCCATGGGCCAATTGTGATTCTATGCAAGGAAGGTAACAGGTCTAATCATGGGTCTGTTCTGGTAGAAGCATTTGGTCTAGAACAAGATCATTGCTGCTTTTAAGGACATAATGTTCCGGAACAGATGCGTCAAGTGATCAGGGTAATCAATATGGTAAACATAATGGAAACATGGGCAAGAACTGGATCCTCCAGGTAGGGCTTGTACGGCTTCAGGGAAAGTTTCCTGGAAAACACATAGAATCGAAAGGGATGACTAAGCTTAGTTATCCCTTAAAGGACGAGGAGGGTCAACCATTAGGAGGAAGAGCAGGAGCCAGAGAATCAGATGGAGGAATGACCCAGCGAACAAGCAGAGATGAGAAGCGTCACAGTGCACGGGGGCAGACCACAAGTAATCTGGGGTCCTAGGTGCTGAGGGGGAGTGAGGCAGGAGCAGAAGGATTAAGCCTTGTGTGCTTGAACCAGAAGCTTGTACTTCATCTTGTAGCTGACGTGGGTATGTTAAGGGGCTCTGAGCAGAAGAGTGACACTGTGGGCTTTATGTTTTATTCTGTTCTAGTGGCCACATGAAGGAGAGAGTAAGATGAGAGAGACCGGATGGGAGGTGTTGACAGTACTCTAGGAGGGCACTGGGGATGGGACCACTGGGGTGTCTAGGAGAGTATGGAAATAGGGTCTGTGGGAGTTGGCAGTTGATTGAAACAGGGAGATGAGACGTCCCGGATGTCTAGCCATGGACTGGTAGACACTGCTGCCCATCACAAGACAGGGGACACACAAGGAGGTGCCACTCTGGGGAAATACAATATATGTAGCTTAGAAGCCATGAATTTGAGGGGCCTTGAGGAAGCAGAAAACTCATCCTCTCAGTTGGACCACTGAGTACCAACTTCGTATCTTACTGAAGAATGGGAAACTCGAGGCTCCTGGGTGGCTCAGTGGGTTGAGCCTCTGCCTTCAGTCTGGGTCATGATCTCAAGGTCCTGGGATTGAGACTGCATCAGGCTCTCTGCTCAGCGGGGAGCCTACTTGCCCCCCCACAACCTGCCTTTCTGCCTACTTGTGATCTCTGTCTGTCAAATAAATAAAATCTTAAAAAAAAAAAAAAAAGAATGGGAAACTCATATTTGGTCTTCAGGGAAAGATTAATTTGCTCAAGGAATTCAAGGTGTTGTTTTTACCACACTCATTTCAGTAGAACTCTCTTTGCATCAACTTTAAGGAAAAAAACAAACTTCTGTCTTCAAAGCAGACACAAGCTCCTTTCTGAATCAAAGGTTCTGCTTCTGTTAGTCATATTAAGCCTTGGACAAACTCCCACCTGTAGGACTGGCCCTTGGGTTTCATATGTGTCCCTGTGTGAAGTTCTTTCTGGGTAGCATAGTAACAGATGACAGCATGAGGATCCCAGAAGTGGAAATGTCCCTGCTCAGAATACACATCAAAAAATTCAAAAGTCTTGAGAAATAAAGATGATCCAGAAAGAATTTTGAAATTTATGAAAGCTTTAAAAGAATTTTTGTTTTATATTTATTTCCCTCATATATTTCCAAAGATTTTAAAATTCAATTTACTCTTAAATATTGCCTGTTTCTGTCAGAGTAGAGATACATAATTTTTTCATCTCTATAAAAGCCATCTGTTTTGAACCCAAAGATTTTTTTCCAGTGGCAAGATAGAAAGGGGACAGAACAAAACCCTCAGCCCGCATTTACTACTAGTAAGCCATGAAATAAACAAGTCTCACTATCCTTACCACATGTGCTCCTGGAACAAAAGGGATTTTGGTGTGACGGATCCAATTTTTGCTATGAACTGTGAACTAGCATATTTTTAACTTGGCTTCTGAGGTTGATGAAGGGAGCTTTCTTGTCTTTCCCTAATAAAATGCAGATGACTCTCCTTTCCAAGCTCCTAAATCCCCAAAGCTGTGTCTGAATATGAATCTCATCTTCTTCAAGGATAAGAACAGATTTGCAATTCAGTAAGTCACATTGTGCATCAACAGCATTCTTCATTCCAAAAATATTTTTGGAATGGAAGGGCTTGACATATAGTAAGCAAGCGTTCACTAAATATGTATTAAATGAAGGTGCAAGAGGACGTTAGTGTTAACCCTTGAATATGAAGATTTAGGTTTAAATCCTGGCGTTGTAACTATCTAGAGTGGGAGGGGGTCCTGGGTGCCAGTTTAGAATAATGACCTTTAAGTGTGTTAGATCAGGATCCTGGTTCCATGCTTACCTAGCCATGAGTGGGGAGGATTTGGGTCAAATTTCATAACCTCTCTGTAACTCAATAGAATGCAATAGTTGAGCTCAAGGACCCTGGGTTTGAATCCTGCTTTTGTCATCTATTATCAAGAGGGTCTTGGCAATTTCTTCAAATGGACTGATTTCCTTACCTGTAGATTAGAGGAATGTTGTGAGCACTTATGAGTTAGTACATGCAAACCATTTGGAGTAGAGCTTGGCATATGGTGAGCACTCTGTGTATGTTAACTGTTATTCTATTATTTTTATTATACTACCACTTACTCTGCTATTCTGACTCTAAGAGAGGCTCCATAGCACTCAACATCTTGGGGTGGTGTTAGGATGGTCATTTGACCTTGGCCACTCTAGGTTTCAGTTTTCACCCATGTCATTGAGATAATGCTCCCTCCTTATCCCTTCTCCCCATGCCTTCCTTCATTTATAGCATAGGTTTTTGTGAGGCTCAAATAAGATCTCAAATGTGAAAACACTTAGCTAGCTCTCAAGTGCTCCATAAAAGTGAGTTTATTAGTTGGAACTCTTTCCACTACAAGTGACAAAAACTCAACTCAAATCGGTATGCCAAAAAAGAAGATTTATTGGCTCTCGCAACTAGATTCTAGGGTAGCTCACAGTCCCAAAGGAAGCACCGTAAAAAGCAGACTTTAGGAACCCAAACTGATGCTCATTATAACTCAAACACACATTTTACACCTGTATGTCATCTCTGATGCCTGAGACTCTTTCACCTCTCCATACAGGCCTTTTCATGTAATGAGGAAGATGGTGTCATATCCCAGCTTCATGTTGTTTCAGTATTCCAAGCCAACAAAAGAGAAAATCTCCCTTGTATATCACTCCCTCTGTTGTATATCTACTTCAGGGAAGGGTTCTGATTGATCCTGATTTAATCTCTTGCCTAAACTTGAGCCAATCACTGGGAATGAGGGGATAGATTATTAAGACTGTTCAACCTTGGTCATAATCCTTTCCATTTAGTGTGGGACAGAGGTATATTGTAGTAGGTTTCTCTAGAGAAACAGAATAATAGGACATGAATATGTACATGTATATGTATATGTATAATTACATCTATTATTTATAAGGAGAGTTCCTTCCTTCATTCTTTCCTTCCTCCCTCCTTCCCTCCTTCCCTTCATTCCTTCCTTCCTCACTTTCTTTTTTAAATAAGGAAATGGCCAATTATGTAAACAGCCAAGTCCCAAGATCTTCAGGGCAAGTAAACAGTCTGGAGAACTAGGAGAGCCAATAATATAATTCCAGTCTAACTCTGAAGTCCTAAAACCAGGAGAGCCAATGGTGTAGTTCTAGACAGAAGGGCAGCAGGCTCAAGAACAAGCAGAAGCCAAAGTTCCAGTTCAAAGAAGGTCAGGGAGGAAGAATTCTCTTATTCAAGGGAGGGTCAGCCTTTTTGGTTCTATTCAGGCCGTCAACTGATTGAAAGAGGCCCACCCACATTATAGGCTGCCATCTGCTTACTTAGTCTGTTGATTTAAATGTTAATCTCATCCAAAATACCCCTACAGAAACACGCAGAATAATGTTTGCCAAATATCTGGGTACTCCAGGGCCCAGACAAGTTCTCTCAGAATATTAATCCCAAGAGATATATTACCAGAAGGGAAAAGTAAAAAACAAAGATACCGAGCAGATTAAAAAATATAATCACAGGTTAGCATTATTAATAGTTTATTTAACTTCTGTAGAGATGACTACAATGAGCCTCTGTGTATCTGAAAGCCAAGATTAATTATACCCCAAACACTTGGGTGTTGCTCAATTTCTGGCCACGATAGTTAGCAGGATGTTGATCCCATTAGAAGCTGTTTTGGTAGGAGAGAAATCCTACTACTACAAGGTCTTCAAACTTGGAAATATTGACATTTGGACTGGAAAATTCTTTGTTGTGGGGGACTGTCCTGTGCCTTGTAGAATGTTTATAACATTCCTGGCCTCTACCCATGGGGTTTCAATAGCACTTAGTCCCCCTGCATTCCACCTTGTGATAATAAAAAATGTCTCCAGGTGTTGTCAAATGTTCCTTGGGGAACAAAATCTCTCCCCATTCCTGGTTGAGAAGAACTATGCTACTGAATCCCAGCTAATAGTAATTTATACCTCTACATTCTTTACCCTTAGTCCCAAAGGATGGAGGGAATGTTAGTTGGCATTACAACCAGATAACCTTCCCCTAGCCTCTCTATACACATTTCATTACACTGAAGTTCCCCATGACTAGGGCACTGAACTGTTAAAAAAGACTGCAGAATATATGACTCGAGATATTTTAGGGTCTAGTCTCTCTTCTGTCACTGACTTAAGATATATGGCTGGGCATCTTCTTCCTTTCCAGGCCTTGGTTCCCATATTGGCAAAATGAGATGTCCTATAATCTTTTCATGTTATTCTAAGATTTTATGATACAAATTGATCAGGAACTGTGAAATGGGAAATCACCAGAAGGTATTCACCAGTTGAATAATTTTTAGCTAAGACCCTACATTTTCCACAAGAATCTCTTTGTTTCTCAGAAGTTTAGATTGCATTGGCTTCCTTGGGATGTACAGGAAGTTGGGGCAAAAGAAAGAACTAACCTATGTCAGGATCTCTGCTGTTTCTTGATTTTTTGGGGGGGATTTCTCTAATGATTCCATCTCTGCATAGGCAAACAGTGTCAACTGGAGAATCATTCAGTAAGGCTGAACCATAATGTTTGTGAGAAATAAACTGGGGACTGTGCAGAGTCTGGGATGCCAGAGTCATGGGCATGACCCTATTACCCCAAATGGAGAGCAGTATGATACACATAGAATACCCATACAACTGGGTGAATTGTTTGTCATCTTTGTGTTTGAAGTTTAAATAGAGTGAAATTAGCCTGTTGCAATTTGCAGTAGACAATAGCTTTGCCTCTTTATTTTTCCCATCATAATTATTACAGCACAAAATAATCAGTTTATTGATGAAAAAACTGAAGCTCAAAAAGGAGGAGTTATGAGCAGTGAGTTGGTGACAGAGTCTAGATGGACAGACAGCTGGGGCTCAGGACATCCAGTCCAGCAATGTTTCCACCATATCAGCCCCCCAAGGAAAAGCCTTATGGGGAAAAACGTGTAGGGGGAAAAAAACCCCACCATCCCTTCCCCCAACCCAATATTAGAGCTCAATAAAGCAGGCCATGCACATGATACGTTTTCCCTCTTCCTCTTCTTTCCCTGCCCATCCTTAGGTGGGTTTTCACAAAGATTTCAGTCTTATGTTTGCCATTTGTTCTAACTACAAGCATATCAGAGCTCATACTGGGACCAAGAACTGAGCTTATGGAGAAAATGGTTCATAGTCCCAGCCCCCTTCCTGCCTTCTGAAGAAGAAGCAAACAGAAAGGATGAAAAGTGTCAGCTATGCTTCCATAATGAACTTGCTGGCAGATGGAGATGAGAACCTATGCAGAGCTTTTGAACACTTACTACATTCTAGTTTCCAGTTACTGTACTAGTTTTCTGTGGCTGTCAACAAATTGCCATATGTTCCGTGGCTTAAAACAACAGAAATGTATTTTCATACTGCTCTGGAAAATAGAAATGTGAAATCATGGTGTCAGTGGGGCCATATTCCCTCCAGAGGCTCTGGGGAGAGTCTGCTTCTTATGTCCAGTTTTTAGTGGCCGCAAAAGTCCTTCGGCTTGTGGCCACTTCATTCTAGTCACTATTTCAACCATCAACTTTTCTCCTCTTCTTTGTGTGTTTCTTATAAGGGCACTTGTCACTGGATTTAGGACTATCTGGATAACTCAGGATTACTTCCTTATCTCAACATTCTAAACTTAATTATTTCTGCAAATACTCCCTTTCCAAATAAGGTCCTCTTCACAGGTTCTGGATATTAGGTCACAGAGGTATCTTCTGGGGCATCATTATTTAGCCCACTACTTCTAGGAACTGTGTTGATTTTTCTACCTGCAGTATCTCATGGACTTCTCACAGGTCTGTGAGTTATGAAGGAACATTCTTATTTTATGGATGAGGAGAATTTGTAAAGGGACACAGAGTTAGAAAGTGCCAGAGGCAGGATGCACACTTGGTATTTTTTAATGAGTCTATATTCTTCCCCAGAGATTTGATCTTCCTTCTAAGAGCACACTTATATTACTTTGGTTTTTAATAAATATACTTTGGGGTGAGGGTATGCAGAAGAGGAACCAGCATCTATAGAGGACATAAGTATCAACACCGGTCGGGTGGGGGATTCCTTTTGGAGGATTGTTAACCTCCTGCAGATTTAAAGCAATCTTAATTCAGTTCTCAGATTCTGGCCCTGTCTCTGTGTAGCCGTGAATGAATTTTAACAAGTCTGTTTACCTCTTATCCCTCAGATTTTCCAACTATGAAATAAGGAAGTTGGACTTCGAGCTCTCAGTTTATGAATCAAAACTTCCATCATCAATCCTCAAGACCTACTTTTTGAGGAAATGATGCCATCTTTACCAGTATAACCCTGCTGAAAATATTCAAATTCTTCCCGCCTACTCTACTGGTACAACAGGACCCCAAATGCTAGGAAGCTTTAGGATTCACTCTGCTGAGGCTCATTGTCCCTGAAATACTCTTCCCTCTCAGGCCGTATCTCCTTCTCAGCCCTGAAAAACCATTTCAAAAATTCTTCCTGCCCTTATCTTGTTAGGTAGAATTACCTATTCCCCCTCTCTCTTCCTGTATCTTAGCTTGCACACACTTGAATAATGACACTTACCTTTACGTGCAATTATTATTTTCCTTATCTTAGTCTTCTAGAGTGTAACAAACAAATGAGGGAATCTAGATCTTTTTTTGAGAAGGTGTGACAGAGGCCCTGCATTCTTAGAAGTAAGAATTAAAAGTTGGACATTTGATTGAAAAGTGCCAGAGCCCTTTGAGGGAGACAGCCTGTGTTAGTGAGATAGGGAACACATTTTTAAAAAGACTAGAATTTGGTTCTTTGCAAGATAGTTATTTCTTTTGTTCCTTTTCTCCTATTCCTTCTTTCCTTCACCCTTTCCTTTCCATTCCTTTCCTTCTTTTATCAAAAACACACACTGAGGCCTTTCTAATTGCCAGATGCTACTAGTTCCAAGAATGTAATGATGAATAAGTTGCCACCCTGTAGTCAAATAGCTCAGTCCTGTGGTCAGTGCAGGCAAGGAAACAAAATTTACAACATCACATTATTATATCATATCACATCATATGTAATATATACTACATAATATAATATATATAGTACATATCATTTTTTTCTTCTTTTTCTTTTTAAGATTTTATTTATTTATTTGACAGACAGATCACAAGTAGGCAAAGAGGCAGGCAGAGAGAGAGAGAGGAGGAAGCAAGCTCCCCGCTGAGCAGAGAGCCTGATGTGGGTGGGACTCGATCCCAGGACCCTGAGATCATGACCTGAGCTGAAGGCAGAGGCTTTAACCCACTGAGCCACCCAGGCACCCCAAAAGTACATATAATTTTGTCCTATATTTTTGCATATCTTTTAAAGCTATATATGCACCATCTTGCACACTACACGAGAAATGTAGTAAATGCTTTTTGGCAGTTTTCTTCCTGGCTTCAGGGGAAGAAGGGTTAGAAAATGAAGGCATATTTATCAGACATAAAGAAAGATGTGTAGAATGGAGCATTTTTAAAAGCTCAGAGCCTGTGGGCCTGAATGGCAAGCTCAGACACATACATGATAATTCAACAAAATTTTCTGTGGCCATGGACACATCTTTTAAGGAAGATTATTTTGGGGGCCTACCTGGGTCTTCCAGTGCCCACTGTAGAGCTTGTATCTTGATCTACATAGCAGAAAGCTGCACCAACATCACCATCTGCCCACGGTCCAGAACCCCATCCAAACCAGACTATAGGACACCAGCAAGCAGAGACCGAACACATGGGCTTCCTCACTGAGTGCTCAGCCTGGGTCTCATTAGCCTCTCTCTCTCAGCTGCTTTGGACTCCAAAGAAACCATGTGTATTTCCATTGCTAACTTAATCTGCAAAGCATTCAGCAAACTTCTCAATTTTCTTTTACTTTCCTGTAATCTGATGTTGCAAATAAAAACAAATTATATAAAGGGAGGGAAATTAGTGAATGAATTAAGTTATTGATTACTGTACTTTAATACGACAAATAGTTCTTAATTATTAGGTCATGAAAGTACAAAGCATGAGCTGTTTTATCTTGATAACGTTATGTCTCTAACAATGCTTGCCATAAATTCAGTATTCAGTAAGTGTTAATTAAATTAAGTTCAGCAGTACGGAAGGACAGAATGAAGCTGGCATTATGGATTCTCTTCATATATGAGAAAATGGATCAGAATTAACCATGAAGGGAGCTGACACTCATTTTTTTGTATGCTCATTAGCTCAAGAGCTGTTCTTGCCTTCAGTGCTAAACACTCATACTAACCTGTTGGAGGTTATTGCTGGTGACTTGAGAGAGGTCTGTATGAATGGCCTTTCTCTTTTTCAGCCATCCTCTCTTCATTCCATCTTTCCATTCTTCTAGCTGTGAGATCTTTTTGAAATGCAGATCGGATGACCTGTCTGAAATCCTGCCTGCATCTACAGCCCCATCTCTCACACTCAATCGTGTATGCTCCATGTTTGTGCTGCTCGCACAGAATCTTGTGCTTTCTTGGTCCTCCCTATCTGCACATGCTGCACCAGTTTCCAAGAAGATGTCTGCCCACCACTTCTCTGTTCAGTTAGCTGGTATTTCAAAGCCTAGCTCAGACTGCACTGCCTCCTGGAGGCTTTCTTTGAATGCCCTTGGCTTAATTGGGGAATCAATCTTCTCTTTCACACTCTGTTGTATTACCACCCTAAGTCAACTAATACGTGTCTGTATTGTTTTTCCAGCTTAGCTCTGAGCTCCATGAGGATAGAAACCATGTCCTCCTTCTCTGTTACGTTCTCTGTTCTAGTCCCAGGATTGAACATTGATCAGTTGCTTGAAAGAAAGAAGTGAAAGAAAGAAAAAAGGACAGAAGGAAGGAAGGGAGGAAGGGAGAAAGGAAGAGAAGGAAAGGAGGAAGGAAGGAAGGTAGGAAGGATGGATGGAAGGGGAATGGAGGAAGGGAGGAAGTAAGGAAGGGAAGGGAAGGGAAGGAAGAAAGGAAGGAAGGAAGGAAAGATATATTGCCGAGGACAGTGTCACCAAATGGCAATAAAAGACATTCATGGTCTTATGGTCAAGCTCAGCCTGAATTATTTTATATATAAGCCCTTCAGGAATAATTTGCAACAGCTGCCCACTATCTTGGTTTTGGGGGACCAGGGATATATGGTCTCCATAAACAGTGTTGGGGAGCAAAGGAGGACTTCACTGTTCATTTGTGGAAGCCAATAGATTGCTTTTGTTTGTTGTGTTTCTGCTACCATGGCTCCCAGATGACACCCCATCCACACAAGCACCACTGCAAACAGACATGGAGCTGCCAGGCGGGTTTTCTCAAACCCAAGAGCCTCAGTAAACCAGCAGCTGACAAAAGCTAGGAGCAGGCCCCAGACACAGGGGAAGGAATGCGGATTTGTCTTGATCTGCCTCATCAGAGGGGAAATGATAAAGAAGGAGTCATAAAAGACTGGCAGCAGCTCAACTATTTGGCACCATAGGCTTCTTCCAAAGAACCATTTTCCAAGATGGGTCTGCAGCCCTGCAAACGTGCTCACATTCACATGAATGTTATGGTTGTTTTTTCTCCTTCTCTTTTTCCTCATTTCTTTTTTTTCCTTCTATCTTTTTTTTCTTTCTTCTTTTAAAAAGTTCACTGGTCCCTCAGTGAAAAGAATTAGTAGAAGAGTCAGGTCTCCGGCATCAGGTAAAGACAGAAACAGAAAGAAAGGGAAGGGAAGTGAATACCTCTCTGGAGAGACACAGTTCTGTCTGAAAGGGGAGGTTGGCTCTCTGCCCTCAACTGAGGCTCATTCCCTCAGGATGTTCCTGGACCTGGGAGCTATGGATTCAGAGCCCATTGAGTTCTTCTGCCTATTGTGGTATTGACCCCATCCCTGAAATTCTGACCTTGTCATTTTCCCTAATGGCTTTTCTTCTCCAAGTTCTGTGGGAAAGAAAGGACACCTAGATACTCTTTGTCAGCTTTTCTTTCTACTCTCTAAAGTAATTCACTGCAGACAAGAATATAACTGCACATTCTTCCCTTTCCCCCAGACAGATCATGCCAATTTTCTTTTATGATGCTGACATTTTGTCCATTCATTCGCTCATTGCTGTAGGGTCAGGCCCCACAGGTCCTAACTCTTCTGTTTGCAAAGATCACATTGTTTGTTACAATGAAGATATACATGGCTCAAACCCCCATTTCACAGATGGTGAGGTCCCAAGTGTTCTGTGATGACCTGTAGACCTCAAGAGGTGACCTTTTGTTTTACATCATCTCTTCTGGCTTCAGTTCTGTTCTCCATCTTCTTGCTTCCCCCAGCCAGCTGCTCCCACAGTTTGCATTCATCAGTGCTTGGAAAACAGTTTTAGTTTATCCTTTTAAATACCCCCCTCCCCAAACTCACACATGGGGATTGCGGATAGATTTTTACTTTTCACTGATAATCTACCTTCCACTTGTGTGTATGTGTTTGTAACTTTAGAGCAAAAGATGCAGCTTCATCATATCTCTTCCTCCCTCCTTCCTAGCACCTTAAACCTCCCTCTCTAATACTCTGGTTTATATGCCGGGTAGCACAGTTAAGCTTGTTTCTCCTACCCTGGCCAATGCTACCTTAATAACAAAATAACCCTCAAGCCAGCTTGTTTGAAAAGGGATGACACTGGTAGGCCCTCTCAGTCATGTAAGTTCAGGGGTTGACAAACTTGCTTTGGAAAGGGTCAGAAAGTAAACATTCTAGGATCTGTGGGCCGGATGGTCTCTGTCCCAATGCTCAATGCTGGCATTAAAGCATGAAAGCAGCCCTAGATAATATATAAATGAATGAGTATGGCTGTAATTCCAATACAAGTAATTTCCAATTACAAACCCTGATATTTAAATTCTATATTATTCTCATGGGTCATGAAATATTCTTCTTTTCTTTCCCAACCATTTAAAAATGAAGAAACCATTCTTGGCTTGTGGGCCATGTAAAAAATGGACAGCAGGCTAGATTTGACCATAGTTTTTCAACCCCTGCTACAGATAGAGAGCACATACCTACCCACTATTCTTGGAAAAAATAAATGATCTCCCTCACCCCCTTGGAAGTCTGTTGGGGCTGCATTCAGAGTTGCAGGGCATCTGTGAAGATTCCTGGTGGGGAGAATGGTCTCTGAGATTGGACTTCCAAAATAAACACTTGTTACATTTAGAGACAGCAGCTACAGGAAGAGCCTTCTAGACTCCTGGGGCCCTTGCACTCTGTGGAGGACAGCTGGGCTCAGCCAAGCTATGATTTCAATGATCTCATGGGCAGGTGAGGAGGCCATACCAGTAAGATGAAGGTTAGCAGCTGCAATTTGGATGAAATCATCTTGGTAGAGAAAGAAGTGACCTTCAGGAAAGCAGATGGTGGTCTGGAGACAAATGACTACTGTATACAAAAAGTGACAACAAGGATAGATTTGCAGAACATTGTAAAGTGTCCTGGAGATTCCCAGAGATACTGTGGAGTATGGAAAAAAAAAAAAAAAAGAACTTTCTATATTTGAGTTGCTTGGGGGATAATGCCACTATAATTTAGAAATACAAAGAAGCACAATGTTTTTTGTATGGTCTGGTTTGTGAGATGTATGTTATCATAAACACACTCGGTTGCCAAGCAACATCCATATGCCTATGTTTCCTCTTTTTAAAAATTTTCTATTTTGAAATAATTTGAAATCCTCATAAAAGTTGCAAAATAGTACAAAGAGTTCCCATATTTCTGTTACCCAGATTCCTCAATTAGCATTTTTCCACATTAGTCTTAGCATTCTTCCTCTCTTACATATACAATCACACACATGACATACGTGCTCATATACACTATTGTTTCTGAACTGTTTGCAAATAAGTTGCATCAGTTTGTATTTCTTAAAAACAAAGACGTTCTACATAATGATAATACAACCACCCAAACCAGGAAGTTAGCAGGGACGCCATATTGCTTTCTAATACCTGTACCAACTCGAATTTTATTGATGTCTGAATAATGTCCTTTTTATGTTCTGGCTCCAAAGCAGGAACACGTGTGCACCTCATTGCCATGTATCTTTATTTCCCTTCAGTATAAAACAATTCCCCAGTCTTTATCTCTCATGACGAACATTTTTGGAAAGAAAAAGCCAGTTGCTTTGTAGGCTGTCCTTCCCTTTGAGTTTGTATGCTGTTTCCTTATGATTTACTATAGTTTAGCAGTAACATCTAGCAAATATTCCTTTCATGGCATCTTACTGTTAGGCATCAAATGCTAATTTGTCCCATTACCAGTGATATTAACTTTTATTACTTGGGTCCAAGGTTTCTCTAGTGTGAGGCTAATTAATAAGTATTCTGTACTAAGGACTTACTGACTAATAAAAATGTATTTTGAGGATTGATACTTCAGGTCTTCTACTGTAAGTTAGAGTTTTTCCTTTTCCCCCACTTATTTATATCAGTATAGATAAACTGGATGGGTTTCTACTTTACTCAAAACATTATAGCTTGTAAATATCATTGTTTTGATGTACAAATTGTCTTAGATTTGGCCAGTGGAACACCTTCAAACTGGTGGCATTTTGGCCTGTGGCCATCAATCTTGAGGAAATTCCTTGCTAAGCCTACAGCAAGACATTCTAGAGCTATCTGCATTTTCCTTTCTCCAGCTCTGGATAAGCCATTATTCTTAAGGGGTCTAGTTTCTTTAGTGGAGAATAGTACATAAAAACCAAGGACTGGACATGATTATTGTGAAAAGGGTATCAGTGTTTCTAGGTCCTTTTAATGGATAGAGATAGAACACCTACACTTACAAAATCTCCACTTATTTAATTAGGTAAATTAAAAACCATGTGTTTGGGGCACCTTGGGTGGCTCAGTGGGTTAAGCCTCTGCCTTCAGCTCAGGTCAGATCTCAGGGTCCTGGGATCGAGCCCCGCATCAGGCTCTCCACGCAGCGGGGAGCCTGCTTCCTCCTCTCTCTCTGCCTGCCTCTCTGCCTACTTGTGATCTCTGTCAAATAAATAAATAAAATCTTTAAAAACCCTGTGTTTGCCTCATTATTTCCTATTTAAATAGACACCAGGCAATTATTAGAGTCTTATCCTTTTCCATATTTGCAAATCCCTCCTCCATCAATGAAATCCAAACTCACAGCAAGTACTTTCTTCCTTTTTCAATTCCTCCTGTTTATAACCCATACTGAAACATGCATGAGGGAAAGACCTCTCACAGGTGCCAGTCCTGATAACTTCAGGGGGCTGAGTTAATACTAGTAGGCACCTAGTTCTTGTTATGTGAAAAAAAGTAAACCCCTATTAATTTAACTACTGCAAGTCAAGAAGTTACTCTTAGCTGAATGCATTCTCAACCGAATTCCAACTTGAGCACTGTCTGGTATTGCAGAGGAAGTTGGCCCCACCTATATTTCCAGGGATAGATCTGACTGATCTTCTTTTTTTTTTTTAAGATTTTATTTATTTATTTGACAGAGAGAGATCACAAGTAGGCAGAGAGGCAGGCAGAGAGAGAGAGAGGGAAGCAGGCTCCCTGCTGAGCAGAGAGCCTGATGTGGGGCTCGATCTCAGGACCCTGAGATCTGACCTGAGCTGAAGACAGAGGCTTAACCCACTGAGCCACCCAGGCGCCCCAGATCTGACCGATCTTAAGATCCATTCCATTTTATAGTAATTGACTTAGGGATGGGCACATGGCCCAATTCTGGAAATGATGTGGAAGGCAAATTTGGCCATGGGGAAAATCAGTGTCTCTTCTATGAATTACTGTGTGTGGGCATAAGTCTCATGATTCTGTGGCCAACTAACTACCTGTCTGAAGATAAAAGAGACACATGGAGAAGAATCAGAGCCATAACCTCAGCATTAAGTCAAAACTAGAGTCTGCCTCACCTTCTACTCTCAATTATTTGAATCATTCTGTTTTCTTATTAATAAGAATTTGATTTGGATTTTCTGTCACTTGCTGCTAAAAACAACAGAACTCATAGATGTAGATAACAAAAATATGCATTGGGCTCAGTTCTTGGCAATGAGAATACAGAGAGAAGTATGGGATAAATTTGCTTTCCATGTTCTCAAGCTAAATATTATGAAGACATAGGACACAGTAAGGGTTCAGAGGAAGTCTAGATGAGGTGATGCCTTACCTAACCAGAAGTTTATTGTGCACAGAAGATATAAAGGGAATAAAGGCCATTAAAGACAAAATCTTCAGTACAAAGGCCAAAACACTAAATGGTGAGGGAGGATGGTGGTGGGGTTTTAAAATTTTAAATGAAAAGTATGAGCCACTATTGATTTCATGAAGAAACATATGTTGGTTACATACAGGTAATGCAAAGATATCTCTGCCAAGTAATTGGGGATAAATATGTGTAGAAATTCTATGGATCTAAAGATATAAGGCTAATGGCACCCTAGGTAGAGGGAAAATAAATTATGAACCCATGCCTCTGAAATGCTTCTTCTTATGAGAATGAACTATGGGTGGACCCTTCTTTGAAGGCTATACTGAGTTTGATCCATGAACTGAATTCCCTTTGTTTTATGGACAAAATGAACCTGTGTTTCATGGACCTGAGAGTAGAGGCCAGGAAGCTGTCTACCTCGAGACCTGAAGCTGTTCATACCTCTAAACCAAAATGGTGGCTATACCTACATGTAAATTTTCTTCAATGAGATTTTGAAATAAAATCCCCAGGACAAAGCCCTACCCTGCTCTGAACTAGCAGCATTTCTGCACTGCAACTTCTTTCTACTTTTTCAGAATTGGCCTTTACTCAATGGCACAGATCTGGTGCCGTCCTGATTTGATGTGTTGACAGATGCACCATTTGAGAAAGGACAATAGAAATCTTCCCTCTTTAGCTATCACCATGGAAACTTAGAGAACCAGTCAAATCACTATGTTGTTTGTCTCATGTCAAAGAAAATGTAGCTTGTCTTATCCGAATTAATTAGAATCTAACAAGAGGACAATGATGTGATGAGGAAAACAAAAAAGGAAATACTGTAAAAGAGACAGAAAATAATTACCATTTTAGAGAATGGGTTTTTATATCTGGGGAATCAAAGATAATTAATAAAAAATATTAGAACAGGTAAGACAATTTAGAAATTGGCCAGATACAGGCTAAATATACTAAAAGCCACTAATTTTTTTAGATACCAGCATTATAGAGATAGAAAATTCAATAATATATATCAAACAAAACAACCAAAGCAAAACCCCTGATGAAGAGACCCAGAATATCCAGCAGCCCTACCATCTACCAGAGAACCAAATGTCACTGTCGAATGAATGGAATGGAGCACAGCACCCCCGCTCCCTGCCACCACATTCACGTAGCATATACAATGTCTCTTCTTGCTGCCAAGCACTCTCATGACTTGTAGCATGATCCTCCCAACAATTCTTCCGGTATAAAATATAAGTCCCATTTTGCATATGAGAAAACTGAGAGAGGGGAGAGCTCCAAGGTCACAGAGTTGGTGAACAGCACAGTGGAGGTAAAATTCATCTCTGTGTGACTCCTGAATTCATAGTTTGTTTTGTTTTTTACTGTTTTCATCATAACATGCCATTAGGTTGAGCTCTCTCTTAAAGACAGAGAACTCTCTCTTTAAGCCAAAGTGGTTTATTTTTTATGGGAAGACCCTCAACTCCTATTTTCCTCTTTGGCTTTTTCATACTTGTAGAACAAAACATGTTTTTATATTTGGCTTCCATGCAATTTCCTTCCCATTCCCACCGCGGAAATGCATCCACCTGAAGTCAGTAGCCAATGTCTGATTTAAAGTAGAACAGCTGTTGGTTGGGTTGTAAAAAGGTAAAGCAAAAGTGTAGCCATTTTCTTTTCAAATCAGCCCTTTTCTTTTAAAAGTCAAATGTAGAGAGTTCATAGCATTTTGTTTTGATTTTTCACATTAAAACTTGATAGAGTAGGAGAAGGAACTGTGGAGGTCCTGTGTTTTTCTAGAGTAAAGTTCTCAGGGAACATTCCTCAAATGAGTCCCTAAATGTCAGGAACTTAATGATCAATGCCAAGGCGCTGTATCCTTCCTGCCTTGACTGTAACAAAATTTTCCCCGGGAATGGGATCTTTCCATTGTCCTTCCTTTTGAGAAATATATCTGTGTATAAACTGGAATGAAAACATGGGAGAGTCTTTCTGAAAAGACTTGGCTTTTGCCTAACATAACAAATGTGAACTATCTTGGGGAATTATTCTACAGAGAATATTTTTAAAAAGGAAAAGTAACATGAAGTCCAGAAATTGTCTTCAGTTGAGGATACTGAAATTTAAGAAGCAGATCTCATTATCCCTTCTTCTGTTGATTATTATTTCACACTTGGTAGACTAATAGTAAATGAGTGAATGGGGAGGGCACGTGATATGATGACCATTGGATGTTATACACAACTGATGAATTACTGAACTCTTCATCTGAAACTAATGTACTATATGTTGGCTAATTGAATTTTAAATGAAAAAGAATAAATGAGTTGGAATGCTGTTAATAACTATACATTGGTGAAGTTTCAGCTATAAGTGGCAAATAAGATATGATATAGTAGAAACACCACGGGTTTGGAATTGTATATAACTCCATTCAGTACCTGGTTCTCTCACTTACGACGTGTACAAAATAGAACATGGCTGCTTTTGTTTACACATAAAATATAAAGTAAGAAACCATAATTTGCCAGTCATCACTTGTTCATATGCTTTTTGTCTTCTCAGAATGTCCTCTCTTTCTTAGATGTTTAGATAATGTTTCCTTAGACTTTAAGACTTAGCTCAATGTTCATATCTCCTGTAAAGAATGACCTCTCCCTTGGCTATTCCTCAGAGTTTGTTTGTTTGTTTTTTTTCTCTGTGGCTCCCAAGTTACTTCACGGTATTATAAACATCACACTAAATTAAAGATATTTATTTTCCCAGGTGTGTCCCTGATCAGAAGGTGCTAAGACCTCGTCTTCTTCATCTTCATAACCGTAATGCCTAGCCTAGTGTCTGATGTCCTCTATTAGAGAATGTTGGGATAGACATAGCATGTATACATTTTTTCAGAATAAGTTTACTTTTGTTTGCACGTCCAGATAATCATCCCCGTTAGCACTGGTGATAGACTTGCAGGGTCAGATGTTGGACTCTCAGATCTAACCCCTCCAAACCCTGTTGTTTGCGGTCCACTTTTGGTGTCTGTCATATTGCACATACCCCCTCTGCCAGTGTTCATATTTTCTAATGCCGATTCTCTAAAAACTAAATTATTTACTTTATGCTCATTCCAATCAATTAATTATGTTACACCAAGTATTTGGTAGGATAATTATTTTTTGTGTATAGTGCAATGATTCAAGAAAGCTGAAGTGTTTACAAGTTTGTCCATGTAGTGCCTGTGACCATTTCACATACTGCCAGGGGTCCGCGGACCCTCTTTGGCACACACTGAGCTTTGGATCCTTCTCATTTACAAGTGAAGATTTAGCATGCTCAGAGAAGTACATGTCTAATCCGGGGTGCCACAGAAGCAGAGTCTGAACAAAAATCCCAGCCTTCTGAGCTGGCCGTCAATAGAGGTTCCATGAATTAAGCCAAATATGTACATTTCCTTGGAACTCCAGCACTTTGAGCAGCCTTTGTCATTGCTCCAGGCTTTTGTGGCTAGGGTGAAAGCAAGACACTACATAGCGCTCTGCCTGTGCCCTAGCAACCAAGCACAACACAGATGGCCAGCCTGGCAATCTGCCCACCAGACGCTGATTGCATACCTGGTGGTGAGACACAATGGCAGCTTCTCCCCTACAGGGATAGCGTGTATTTGCACAGTGCGGCTGGAGTTTATACTGATATGCAATAAAGATTATACCCTGTGCCTTCAGGCCAATTCGCTAGTCTCCACTCTAGAGGCAATAACTTTCTGCTGCTGTAATGACAACTTGTCTCTTGCAGCTGGATCATGTTAGGACAGTAGGAATTTGCTTTTTTGGTCCCTTTTCAAAAGTGCCTTGTAATAAGAGGGTAGCATTTTCCCAAGATGTTCCTTGCCAGTTGCACATATGTATTGGCTCATGAAACCTTAAGTGATTCCCAACATCAAAGAACAGGAATTGTCCATATCCACAGGAGAGAATAGTCCCCGTTTTACAGGTGGAACGCTCAAGGCCCATTTCAATTCAAGAAGAATTTATTATGTACCCATTGTTACTTGATAAATTGAATGAATGATTATTTTATGTAAGCCATTCAACCAGGCTCTGGACATATAAACAATGCACAATGTGATTCAGTAGACATTCAGACAAGCAGAGGAGACAGATATTTACACTAATAACTATAATACAACATGGTGAGTGGGGTAAGAAAGGGGTGTACCCAATACTGCGTGAGGAGAGGAGGGGGCAGTTAATTATCCCTTGAGGAGGTTAAAAACGAAAGCTAAATTCGAGCTGGACATGACCTCCAGAAAAATGCATTTTGGCAAACTGGGGAGAACTTTTGCTTTTCTGCCTGATGAATCTGAGCTCACGTTTCTACTTTACCACTTACTCGTTCTGTGACTTTAGGCAAGTCACACTAACATTCCAGATCTGTTTCTTTATCTATAAAATGGGGAGAAAAAAGAGTTCATGCCATAGATATGTATATAGAGTGAGAACAAAATGAAATAATCATTATGAAGTGCTTAGCTTCTTTTCTGGCATCTAATATGCATTCAATAAATATTAGCTTTTGTTGTCATTCTTATCATTATTATTATGATGTGATGATGATGTGAGTTGCTTTGGAGGCAGACTTGTGATGTGGTATTATCGTTGGCGTCAGAAAGCACTGGCTATAAATTTAGCTCTGAGTTTTACTCCCTGTTTGTCCTTAAGCACAGTCTCACTATTCTGAAGTAATTTATACCAGTTGACCAAGATGGAGTAAAAGTTTGTACAGCACTGCACTGGGTAATGGAGAGCCACTGAAGTATTTATGGAGGAGAATGAGTTGTCACATGAATGTTCTGGAAATCTCATTATGACTGCAGCCTGGAGAATGGGTAGGAAGTGCAAGTGTACAGGCAGCAACTGCACAGTCAATGGATGATGCAGGATGGGTGAGGGAAGAAGAATGGACCAGAGGACGAGCTGGATTTGGATGGTAATGGAGAGGAGCCTGAGAAGGCACGATCCACAATGGATTTCTGATTTGGTTAGTTTAGGATCAGAATGGTGCCATTCAATGACAAAAGATACACAGATACAGTGGGAGGAGCTGACTTTGGGAAACAATGATTCATTCACATAGTGAGCAAATGACCAGCACCTGAGACTCCTTTTCCTATAATAGGGTGAGTCTGTAGTTGGGGAGTGCAATGATAATTCTGAGATGATCCCAGGCTATTGCCTTCTCTTGGGAACCCAGAAGAAGGATCATCCATTCAGAGTGTCCTTTGTTCCCAGGGACCATGGAGAAAAGTGATCAAGTCTTCCTTCTCTGAATAAACTAATCAAGGTGTGCTGCAGTTGATGCCTGTGGTCCTCACCTCTCCATCCATTGAATGAGCTCTTAGATATGAAAGGAATGAAGACTGGGTTTCTCAAGATTTGAACCTCAGTCATGTGTATGGTGGTCATTTTGACTTTTTAAAGATATAATATGAGATGGCTGAGAACTCTTGAGATTACTGAATAGAGAACTGTCTATTCTTTTAAGGCCATTCCCTGTCACAGAATTCACCCTTATCCTCTTTTTTTTTCTTTCTTTTTTTTTTTTAAACAATGGACATTTTAGGGGTAAATTTCAAGAGGTACAGAGATATAGAAAAATACTTTAAAATAATCTCTGTGTTAAAAGAGAATAATAAATAATATTTTAATGATAATTCATTCTAACTTATACCAAACCAGCTCTACCAGCAATGTCTGCCAACCAAGCATCTTTGGAGCTCCAGATATATTTCCCCCCATTAGACAAAGGCCACTAGGAAATTAGCTGCAGAGCTGCTGTTCATAAAGAGAGTGCTGAAACTATCAGGTTATTTAGTGCCCCACTGGGGGTGGTGAAGTCTGCCTCACCCAAGCTATCCCTATGTTCCTTCCCAATTGAGAAGAATCACCTGTTAGTTCCACCACAAATAGGGTCAGACCTTGTACAAATTAAGTGAAAGCCAACATGGTGTTAAATATGGTGGTCGTTCCCCACCAGTCTGGGGTCCTAACTGACCCAGCTGTGCCAGAACCCCATGAACTTCTATCTCATGAAGCACACGCTATCTAGACAAAATTACTTAATGCTTGTCAGCCACAAAATCCTTTATTTAAATGAGATCTCTTATGAAAATTCAACATATAAAAGTAGTAAGAGCAACTATGAAGATATGAATATGTAGACCATAGTCCATATCATATGGATTATTCTTAACATTTGGGAGCTCCTAGGGATCTGCAGAACCTAGTGTGCAAATACATGATATAGACAATTCCCACTCTTAAGTGCTACAGGAAACTTGCCTGAGTAAGATTTCCTGGGTAGGAATCCTTGCCCAAATTCTCTCTCTGTGTGACTTTGGAAGACATTACTTAACTTCTCTATACCTCAGTTTCCCCACCTTCTGAGTAAATAACATTGTGTTCATTACCAAGTAGGGTGACTGTGTGGATTACATGACATAAGACGTGAAAGTACTAAGAAGCAAGCCTGTCACATAGCAGTCACCCAGTAAATATCATATGTCATTGTTTTGATTAGTTATTACTTTAATATAAGTTCTTAATTATTACTTAGTATGAGGAATCAATCCATGCCCATGTGCCTATATGCTTTCTGAAATGCTACTACTAATAATTGTAATTACAACAGCCACAACCATACCAAGAATAATATCAACGTCAGCGATAAAAACCATGAAACCCCTCAATAATCACAGGATCGCTTTGCAATGATTACTCTTTAGCCACTGTTGTAGAATGTTCTCTGACCTCTACAAGGTACCCCTACTTCTTAGATCCACTTTACAGATCAGGAAATCAAGACTCTAAAAGCTTATGCCACTTGCCCATAACCAGAGAACTAATACATGTCAGAGCCAACGTGCACAGCTAGAACTGTCTAACTCAAAAGCCCAAGATATTTGCCTTCCACCAATGGCTCCATGCCCTTCCATTTTTTTCCCCCAAGGAACTTTTCAGGAAATGATTCTGGGGATAGTTTTCAAGTCTTGATGCCTATACATGTGGATGATGCTCAGAGATCAGTGGCACCTTTCTCATCCATGTCCTGTAAACTTGGACACGTGGGAATGGCAATAGTCATGTACCCTAGGGCTCCAGGTCGTTCTTTTTCACTGTTAAAAATGGAGTGACCTCAGGGTGGTTCCATGTGGAATCCTAACTCATGAACATGCTCCTCCAATTTCTCCATCCTGAATACTACTTTGTTTTAAACTGGCCTCATGGCCCAGAGCTTCCTTTCCTCAGATACTGAAAGATGAGACAGTGTAATGTGAACTTTGTTGGCAGGCTGGGCTTCGAATAATACCTTGGCCATGTCCTACCTATGTGAGATTTGCAAGTCCTTTTTTCTCTGAGACTCAATTTTTTTCCTTTATAAAGGTAATTACATCTATCCAGAGTGGCTATGAGATTAAATACAGTAGAAAGCCCCGATCTCCGTGCCTGGAGTCCTCAGTACATAGGAACTATTATTATAATTATTAAGTTTAACATCGCCCTAAGTTTCAGAAATCTGTTTCCAGCTACATAGTTCTCCCCAATGTGAGTTCCTTTCCCAGGAGTCTGTGTGCTCTGCATGGTTGAGAAGGCACCACGCTATTCTCTGCTTTCTTGATAAAAGCATTTTCACCACCAAATGGCTCTGCTGAATCAACCCAACATTTCCCCCGCCCCTCCCCCCTCCCTGCTAACTATGTTTTGGCACTTCTTCAAGGGGCCTTTCTGTAATGAGCAGGTTCCCAGAGAAAGCTGTTTCCTGAAAGGCTTATAGCATTTGAAAGAAAACAAGTTTAGGGTCTCAGCATTCTTGCTTTTGAAGAAGGAAAGAAAGAAGCTTAATCTGCAGGCCTGGCAGCGATAGCAGGAGCCGCAGGCTTTCCTGATCCCAAACCTAAAGCACCATCATCTCATCTTGCATGCTTTCCCAGCCCCTTTTGCAACTTCATTCTGGCTTGCCCATGTGCCTGGGAGGGTTTGGTGGGAAACCCAACCTCTCCCCTAATTCTTTGTTCATCAAATTAGGGCTGAGTACTGTTGCCATCCTGATCAGATCAGCATAAATAAGCCCTTTCCTTATAGTAGCACGAAATACAGCAGCGTGGGTGTGCACACTGTTTCGCAGACAGGCTTAGAGACTTGTGGTAGAGTGGTGCAGAGAAAGTACGTGCAAACGAGCCAGACGGCCTTGGTGCCAAGCTGGCCACCAACTGTGGCACCTTGAACAAATCACCGATTCTCTATGAACCTCCATCATCTTTCTTAGTTTAATTGGAATTACTGTGTCTACTTCACTTGTGTTCTGAAGACTACTACATAGGCAAGGCACATTTTATATCTGGAATAGTCTATGTGTTTAATAAGTGCTAGTCCATTTACAAAGTAAGTATTCTTTCCTTTGATTGCTTCCGAGCTCTTCTTTGCATGTCCCACAGTAATAGACACCGGAATTAAGGAAGGCTGACATGGTATCACTGCTTTGATGGTGGTTACAGCTGGTGAACCTAGGCTTTATACATCCCGCGAGGAGAGTTTGGGATAAATGGCTACTATGATATAGTTCATCATAAAACCGTTGCATATTAAAATTGTATGGGGCCTTGGAGACCAAATAATCTTTTTATAAATGAGAACAAATGGTGTAGCCAAGAAGTGATCTATTTAAAATCACATGGAAAGCCACTGGGAAGGCTGGACTTCTCTCATAGTTCAATGCTTTTGCCCTTTTCTCTGCTCTGGAGAAGCTTATAGATTTACTGACACATGAAATGATTTGCAAAGACAGTATGTCAGTACGTATTAAATATTTTGGAAAGCAAGCCCACCCACCTGGAAAGAGCTCTGCAGTTAGGGGGATATTTAAGAAAGATTTCTATAGGAGGGAGATCTAATCGAGGTCTTCAAGACTGATGACACGAAATAAATGAAAAACATTGCCATTTTAAAACTCTGAGAGGCTAAAATTAGTTTTGTGTTTTGTTTTGTTTTACAGACTCTTAATCTCGAGGGTCTTTTCTCCTAGAAGCATCACTGCTTAATGTAGGTATTAGGCTTAGTGGGTGAAAAATTACAAATAAATGGGAAATTATATGCATAGATTTATGTTTCCATGGTGCTCTGGATTATGAAAACATTACCCCACAGGAAGATTATACTAGATCTCTGATTTTTTTTTTTTCCTGAGGGACATTGAAGATTAAATTTACTCCAGCCGCAACATGAATATCTTATTAAAGAGCCATTTTTAAAAAGCATCTTTTCTATCTCTAAAATCTGTGAATTGGAAAATGAATGCTTCTTTTTTTTTTCTTTTTCTGATGGGACCTCCCATAGACTTTTCTTTAGAAGTCTTTTTGTGCTTCAAGAAAGCATCATTTGGCAAAAAAGAATATTAGTTGCTCAGGCTAAATCTACTGGAAAGATGTGAAAGTCAACAATCGACATGATTCATAGGTATTTGAGCCATAAGCAGAATCCATAAACATTGAAAGAATTAACTTAGATACAGAAACATGTAGCTGCTTGAGTAAAGTTTCCTGCTCATCCTAGGATTCTCTTAGGGCAGGGGATTCCTTCAACTATAACTATATGCCATGGGATTCGTATGATGGCAGTTTTCTTAGAGACTAGAGTCCAAATTACTTTGGATACGATGAGAGCTCTTGGAATCTTCTCCCTACTTGTCAAACAGAGCAAATTTGCTCTCTTTTGGAAAGCTCTGTATCCAGGTGGACTGAGCCAAGGTATCCTGGGCATCTCTAATGCCTTATGGGCTTTGTCCATAAGGACAACCTGCCAGCTTCAGCTGATTCTAGAAGCTGTTTTCCACTGATGAGTGAAAATGGAGTGTTGGAACTGACCTCAGTTGGAGCTTTCACAGCTTTCCATTCAAATGCTGAAATATCTTTTGACAGGTTGCAGAGTTAGATGGGCAGGGTGTAACTAGGTGGGTATAGGTTTTCTTCAACCCAGAGGTAAAGAAAGAGGGCTTTCATAATTCAGAAAATTTCCTTCTGTTTCTTACCAAAAGAGACAATACAGGGAGGCGAGAGAACTAGGTGTAGTGGACTTGGGGGGTGGATTGTTGGTTGTATCTTTTACTGAGTTCTTGAAGTTTACTTGACCCTTTGTGTCATCTGTAAAATAAGAGACACTGATACATAACTTAAAGGACTGTGGTGATGCTCAACTAAGAGATGACATGTAAAGCACCTGTCAAATAAGAGACTTAGTGTGGTAATGATTTAAAAAAAGAAACGGGGGCACCTGGGTGGCTCAGGGGGTTCAGCCTCTGCCTTTGGCTCAAGTCATGATCTCAGGGTTCTGGGATCGAGCCCCGCATCAGGCTGCCTGCTCAGCGGGGAGCCTGCTTCCCCCTCTCTCTCTGCCTGCCTCTCTGCCTACTAGTGATCTCTGTCTCTCTGTCAAATAGATAAATAAAATCTTAAAAAAAAATAAAAAAAAATTAAAAAGAAATAAAACAACTCACCAGATTGTGAAAAAATTTTAGGGGTGTGGAAAGGGGGAGCATTTAAATGGAAAGGCCATCTAAGAGGTCCACTGGAATGAAACTTTTCAATGCCTGTTCTATTTTGTCAGCATATGTAGAAGTTACCAACTGAGCACACTCATCCCCACATATCTGCAGGTGACTACAGCCTAAAGCAGAATAGCATTCTACTCACTCACACCCAGAAGGAACTATGATTACCCCATGGGTGTGAGTGCCCATTACGGCTGGTCAGCTGATTCTTTCTACTGTACACAGAACGGTTTCCAAATAGGCGCCAAAGAATATGATGAGAAGATAGGCAGTGGAAAATCAGTCAACTCAAGGCTCTTACTGGCTATTGCGAGAGAGCCATGACTTCTTGGGTCATCTTCTCCAAGGTAGAAACAAAATTACCAAAACAACTGTTCGTGCTGATGGGACAATGTCCACGCTGAAACACTTCTTCTCTCTCCCTCCCCCTCCCTCCCTTTCTTCTGTTCCTAACATCTTGGATGAGTAGATTAGGTGCAGTACAATCAGAAAGTGACAGTATTTTGGGCACCTGGGTGGCTCAGTTGGTTAGGTGTCTGCCTTTGGCTTAGGTCATGATCCTGGGATTGAGCCCTGAGTCAGACTCCCTGCTCAGGGGACAGCCTGCTTCTCCCTCTCCTGCCGCTCCCCTTGTTTGTGCTTTCTTTCTCTCTCTCTCTCTGTCAAATAGATAAATAAAATCTTAAAAAAAAAAAAAAGAAAGAAAAAAGTGAGTGTATTTTTCCTCTTCTATCCCTGTCTCCTTGGATAAAAATCCCTGGTAACCCAACAGCTGATCTGCTCACTTTTAGAGAAAATGTGACTTCTATCCATTTTAAACCACAATATAACTTTGAGTAATCAAAATGTCCTATCCCCTTTAGTGGTCAAAATACTATACTTTACTAAAATTTAAGCTTTTCCCCTTCTCAGATCAGGAAGCCCATAGTAGGTAAGGGGTGTAAATGTGGGTGTTCTTTGATGAGTTTTTTTTTAATTCTATTTCCCCACTTTATACTCTTACTTATCCTTTCACATATAGAAAATTCTGTTTCTGATTGCTTCAGGAGCAAAACTGCGTCAGAGTGTATAGGTGAGCTGGGCAGAGAAAGGTTCTGAGTGTGAGTTGACATCAGAGAGTGCTCTCGCCCTAGGAGCTGTTTGAAGATAATTCTCTTATGAAGTGTTCTGTGAATTCATGATGACCTCCCTTGGCCCCCTTCTCTGTTCTGGGGCTGTTTATCCAGCATCAATGACAGGGAAGGATGCACGTCCTCTAGCTGGTCATTTAGGAGGTCACCACTTTCTGTACCACCTCTGCTGGGTTTTCACCACTGCACCTGCTACCTCTCTTAAAGCCTGTTTAAATGGTTCTTGACTGTCTGGGTTGCTCCCTTTCTTGGACCCATCATAACATTTTGGAAGAAAATGGGATTCTATGGGAAAACAGAGAAAATGAATCTAACACTGGTCCACACATTAGATAAGGCTACTATTCTCTAGAATGCCTTGTCTATACTGAGACCTGAAAAAAATCAATAGAAATCGTTAAGGTCAAAGATTAGGGATGAGGGGAAACATTGAGTGGAATGGGGAACACATGCATGTGTGGGAAGGAAGTACAAAGATGGCGCATTCCAGACACTAAAGGAAATTCAGTCTAACTGAAAAAAAATTTTCTGGAGTGTGAGACGAGATTAGAAGAAAAATTGCGGCTCAGTCACAAAAGCCTAAGAGGAGTACAATGGAAATATCTATGCTTTTGAGGAAGGGAATCTGTTTACACAGTGTAGATAATTTGAATTACATGTGGTTGTGTTTCATTTCAGAGGATCTATCACATTCATCTTGATTAGAATGGAGAGCTCCTTATGTCTCCACAACCCTATTTCTCACTTACCCCCATCTTCTTCTCCCATTAATTTGGCACGCACACATTGAGTCCCAGCTTGGATCCAAGTCATATACAAGGACCTACGGATTCATATGAATGGGACATGTTCTGTCCATCAGGGCTAAGGGAGGGACAAAGTAGGAAGTTGATGATATCAGCTTTGAATTATATAATAGAGCATCTCCTCTTCTAAACTCATTTTTTATTATTATGTTATATTAGTCACCATACAGTACATCATTAGTTTTTGATGCAGTGTTCCATGATTCATTGTTTGCATATAACACCCAGGCTCCCAGCAATATGTACCCTCCTCAATATCCATCACCAGGCTCAACCATCCCCCCACCCCCTCCCCTCGAAAACCCTTAGTTGTTTCTCAGAATCCACAGTCTCTCATGGTTCGTTTCCCCCTCCGAATTCCACCCCCTTCATTAAATTCAATAATAGATGTTTTCCATGGCGGGGTGGAGGCAAGTGGAAGAACAGGGGGGATTAAAAATAAAGCCAATTTGGAGGTAGGTGACGGTGGTGAAGAAACACTTCCAAGTGTGGGCGATATGCCTGAGCCAAGGATGGAGAAGTGTAGGTGTTTCCTTGCTGAGTGACGCGCGGGAAGGAGCACTGAAAGCAGAGGCCACACTTGCGAAGTGACGGGAGACATGAAGGCTTGATGCCTTCAGGGAGGTGTAAGTTGCCCAGATTGGCTGGAAGGTAGCATCGATGCATGTGGGAGTTGCAAGAGATGTGGCTAGAACGATAAATAGGGGCCAGATCAAGAAAGCCTCGTGTGTCTTATTAATAAAGGTAGGCTCTTGTTTTAGTGTAGTTCTGAAGAGGTGATGCAGTCTCTGAGTTTCGGATGCATCTTTCTATATCCGGTCTGTAGCAACAAGGCTTGGTTATTGCTACTCATGTGAGAAGTGCAGATGGTAGAAGGTAGATCATGGCTCTAGGAGTTACAGAGGAATAACAAACTTAAAACTGCCTGGCAGCAATTTGCTGAGGTTGTCATTTAGAGGAAAGGTAACACGGTAAAACAAACACAGATGGAAGCAGATCATTCACCAACACAAAAGGTAGTTCATGAAATTTGGAGTTGTGCGTCCTAGGAAAGTGTGGGGCTCGGGAAGACAGGCTGAAACCCAAGTTTGCCTAAAATGATGCCCAGTTGTTCGTGTTCTTCTGCACGAGAATTAGGGAGCTCAAGTTACCCTGTGAAAGGCTCGTATTCTGAGATGCAAATATAATGGGTTTATTATCTAAAGATTAGTGTTCTCCAAACATTCCAACTTGGCACACTATTGCTGCAGTTGTTGCTTTGCCATGAGGAGCTGTTTTATTTATTTTTTTTTCTTCTTCCTGTTGTTGTTCCTACCCACTCCCTTTCCCTTGGGCTAGCAACTCCTTGGATGCCAGAGCATTACCTGTTGCCCTCAAGGGCAGGGGACTTTGATTTTGATTCTGACTTTTAGTAGTATGCACTTTAGTGTACATATGTGTATGAATGAATGTGTGTGTGTTTGTGTACATATAGATAGTTAGTTTTACAGGATACCCATGGAGTAAAAAACAATTACATTTGTCTCATTTCAAATATGTATGAGAAGTATAGTCCAGAAAAAAAAAATCATTTAACTGTCACGATGTTAGCTTATTTTGTTAACTTTCTATTTTATTATCCATCTTTAAAAAAAAAAGATTTTATTTATTTGAGAGAGAGAGAGGGAGAGAGAGAGATCACAAGTAGAGGGGAGCGGCAGACAGAGAGTGAAAAGCAGACCCCAATGAGTAGGGAGCCCAACGCTGAGCTTAATCCAAGGACCCTAGGATCATGACCTGAGCAGAAGGCAGACACTTACCCACTGAGCCACCCAGACCCCCTTTATTATTCCATCCTTTTAACTATAATTCATATGCATACCTAACATAGATTACATCAGAATTTAAAATTTTCACAAAGTCAGATTTATTTTCGCATGAAATTGAATTGAGCTATTATTATCTTAATAGAGAGGTGAGAAACAGAGTTCCTATAATCTTGTGATCTTCTGACCCTTGTTTTAATTTCCAAATTTCATTTTAAATAGATGTTGTCTTCTGTTCCCTTCATTGTGCCCTTTCTTTCAAGATGCTTAAAGTAAGCCTCCATATTACGTGGTGATATAATGAAATGGCCTAGTGTCACCTCTGGTAATGCCAACAACAAGCTTTTTTGTGACAACTGTCCCTGAAAGTATTTTCTTCTTCCATGGAGTTGGCCAAGCCTATTCCACATGATATGAAGCATTGGGTCCAATCATATGGCCAATTTTGGAGTCTCAGTGCTGTCCTTAAGATGCCCCAGGGCCACCATGATCTTATTAGTGATCCACAATGACCCACATTGCCCGAGTCCGACAGAATGCACTCACCTCTTTCTCACCTCACTCAGGAACCTTTCACTTCTATCCATCTCACAGCTTTCCAACCCAAGTCTCAATTCACGGGATTCTTTTCCTTGCACCAAGCCCTAAGGCCCAAACTCTATATACTTGATCAAGTGTTGATCTCTTATTTCCTTCTTGGCACTCTACATTGTTCCAAGAAATAAGTCAGGACCATATATAAGGAACTTATTAGCACAGCCTAAGCAATCAATACATAGAAGAAAAAAATTTGTTATTTTATTAATATGTGTCACCAGCCTCAGGATGGAGTTTTGTGAAATATAGGCCCCCTGATAACCCTATCAAGATCAATTATGACTGAAAAACCCTTCAACTGGGTTGCCATTTGCCTATCTACTTTTTTTAACCCCTAGCCACCCTCCCCCACCTGCTTGCCACTCTCAATGTGTCACTATAATGCAAAAGCCAACTACTCTCTTCCCAGTGAGCTCACCAAGATCCCTGAGTTTAAATCCGGGTTCAATTATGTACTAGCTTTGTGACTCTGGATAGGTTGCTTCTCTGTGTCTTTGTTCACTCTTCTGTAAAGTGAAAATAATAGCAGAGCATATCTCATAAGATTGCTGCAAGGTTTAAAGGGTTAAAATAGGTAAAGGAATTAGTAAACTCTCTGGCCCAAGGAATCAGCAAAAGAGAGATATTACTGCTAGCATAATTCTCCTTGCCTTTGGTCCAGAATTTACCTGAAGCTCCTAAGAAAGGAAAAGTCACACAATGGGTTTCATGAAAGGTCTGCAGAGCTGCACATCTATCTGCAACGACGACCAACTTTATGCTATTATGCAAAGAATAGTTTATTTTTTTGTCTTCTTGAAGTAAAATGGGATTTTGACCTTATCTTTAAGAAACAAAATATTCACTAAAGCATTGGATCCTCCCTCCCCCTGACGAAGGCACAATCAGTGCTCAAAGGTGAATTTAAACATCCACTTTTAGATAAACTTGAAAAGTAATTCATTTATCTTTAAAGTTAGAGAGTAGTAGGGAATTTGGGTAAATTGGAAGGGGAGGTGAACCATGAGAGACTATGGACTCTGAAAAACAGTCTGAGGGGTTTGAAGTGGCGGGGGGGTGGGAGGTTGGGGTACCAGGTGGTGGGTATTATAGAGGGCACAGCTTGCATGGAGCACTGGGTGTGGTGAAAAAATAATGAATACTGTTTTTCTGAAAATAAATAAATTGGGAAAAAAAAATATATACTGCCAAAATAATTGGAGAGCAGTGGCAGCTAGGGTCCCTAACGCCGTGTGAAATGCATGTGAGATGTGGTAGATTTTCGGTAAATGCAGCCAACTCTCAAATAGGATTTGTCATGGTAACAATAGACTGCATTACTTTTATATAAATGTTAAAGATTAGAATATATCACATTACAATCCCAATACAATAATTATGTATTTTATATTCATGTGATTACCTTCATTAAATAGTGAAGAAAGGTCTTCTATCCTGTGTTGCACCTGGGGCTCTCATTTGTGCTGAAGTCATTTCTCATTTGTGCTGAAGTCATTTCTCTATGCACATGTTATGAGCAGCCTTGATCGATACTAGAACAGCTTTCTAAGGACGTGAGATCTGCACTTCGATTTCACAGGCAGCTTTCACAATAGGATGAATAATGGACTTCGCTGCTGTTTCCTCTCTAGCTCTTTCTCGGCCTCTCTCACACACATACACACACTCTCTTTCTGTTCCTTTTCATTCAATACCAGTTCTGCCTTGAAACCTACACCTGAACAGGGGGGAAAGGATCTGGATAAACATAAGATCCTCCTGCATCACATTGTTGCCAATTTTAATTTTAGTAAAGTCACAGGGTCCTTATAAACTTTCATAATTCAATTGCAGACATCAAACAAACACCCTTTAAATATTTTAAGATACATTATATCAAGGATATAAAACCTGTTTTGTCAGTAGGTACTCAAAGGGATCTAATTGTCAGTTCTGTGATGAAATGCATGTGAGACAGGTTTATCATACATCCTCCAAGGCTAGCAGAACTGGAGACTTCCCTCCACAGTGAAAACTGCATTATATTTGTCTTTAAAACTTAATTATCCAAATATTTCTGATTTACCTGCAGTGACAATTCTTTACTTTTGATAATGTTGATAACATACCATAGGAGAATAGCATGTAAAGCCTATAATAAAAATGTAAAGCATTAAGATCTTTTTCTTTCATGATAAGGTATAAAGAGAGAATCATAGGTTTCTGTTACGGACTGAATTGTGTTTTTCTCTCACTCCCAAATTCCTACGCTGAAGACCTACCCTCAACATGACTGTATTCCTAGGGAGGCAGTTAAGGTTAAATGAAGTCAGAAGGCAGGGCCTTAATTTGGTAACTGGTGTCTTTAAAAAAAGCAAAGAGACACCAGGGATCTCTCCCTTTCTCTTTCTGTGCATGCAAAGAGAAGAATCCATGTGAGGACACAGTGAGAAGGTAGCCATCTGCAAGCCATGAAGTGAGACCCCAGTAGAAATAACCCTAATGACACCTTAATCCGGATTCCTGGCCTCCAGAATTGGGAGAAAATAAATTTCTGTTGTGTACACCACCCATTTGTGGTATTATAAAGGTAGCCTGGGAAGACTAATACAATCTCATTCATGAATCATTTTAATGATTAATTATACTATTGGGAATTAGACCCTGTGCCAAGTGCTGGGACAGAGAGGTAAGTGAGACATGGTCCCTGACATTGGATGGGACCCTAAATTCATCTTATATTTGGTGAGGGGACAGACTCATAGAGGGGACTATTAATCTCAAGGTCCCAGAGTTAGTCATAGTAAAGTTGAGTACAAATGCAATTCTCCTGATTAACTTCAGCCTGACATTGAGGCCTGTGCCTTTCGTGGAAGTGAATGGTAACTTCCATTATGACAGGGAGGTATTAAAAATGGCAGTTTGAGGGGCTCCTGGGTGGCTCAGTGGGTTAAAGTCTCTGCCTTGGGCTCAGGTCATGATCCCAGGGTCCTGGGATCGAGCCCCGCATTGGGCTCTCTGCTCAGTGGGGAACCTGCTTCCTCCTCTCTCTCTCTGCCTGCCTCTCTGCCTACTTGTGATCTATCTGTCAAATAAATAAATAAAAATCTTTTTTTAAAAAAAATGGCAGTTTGGAACGTTCAAAAATCCACCCAAGAAATGCTCATTTGAATCATAGACTGTTTCTTTCAGTTTCCTATTTCCAGTTCTTGGCCTCAGGATGTGCACTAAGAGCTTGATAATGTCTTTGGGTCTTTGAACCAATTCAAGGCACTTGTTCCTTTCCACCAGCTATGCCCAAACAACAAGGTGTGCTGTCTAGTAGGGACAGAATTGGAACCTTTAATTTCCTTTCAGCCATGACCCACACTAAATTTCCCCAGAATTTTCTGGAGGCAAAAGGCTGACACAGGAAGAAAACCATAGAATTCAACTGGAAACCATCCAAAGTTCCTCATTTTTAGCTCTATCTCAGACAAGCCTCAGTCAAAGAGAAGCAGACTGCAAAGCCGTGGTGTAATATTTCTTTGTCTGCCAAAAGAGAGATAATGATGAAGAAGAAGACTTTTAATTGAAAAAAGACAGCTTGGATGATTTTATTTTTTTTTAACGTAGGGAAATGGGATTCTTATCCTAGGATCTGTTAGTGTATAATTTATATAAGTATGTTAAATCAAAGTAAATAGAGATGGGAAGTTATCAAAGACAAGAAGCTTTAATTCTTGGTGTTTTCTTTAGGTAATGAAAAAAAAAATATCTGTCTGCAACACCATAATTTATGTTTTAAGTAAATGCTGGGGGAATGGGGTAGGGCCAGGAGGGAAACACAGGTATTATACTACAGACCTGAGCTAAAACGTTTATGGGACTGTTACAGATTTGAGAAGTGATTATAATGTCAGACCTTCTATTTGTTTTTTGTTTTGTTAAGAGTGGAGACTTGCCTTAGATGACTCTCTTGCTGAGGGAACAGGGCTCATGGCTCTGTGAATTGCCCACCGTGCTGTCATTTGCTAGTGTTACTGATACTCATGTTCTCCTTGATATGTCCCAGCCTCCTCTGCACTTGGCTGGACCATGTGACTCACTCTGACCAATGAAATATGAATGGAAACAATGTGATCGCTTTCAGGGGAGGAGGTTAAGTCTCACACGTGCTTCCCCTTAGCCCATCATCCCCGCAGTTGGAAGGGGAGGCTCTGTGTTGGCAGAAACATAGACTGGGAAGGGTCTGGATTCCTGAATCACTGCTTGGGGCGGGGGGAGCTACCTAGGAAGGCCACCAGGCCTACATCAGACCCCGAGTAAGTGAGAAATAAACTTTTCTAAAAACGAATTTAATAAAAAGGTCACTAAGAAAACACAAAGTCACTAAGATTTGTGGGTTGCTACATCAGTTAATGATGAATACTGATCAACTAAATACATCTCCCCCTTTTCTTGCATCTACAGCTCTGATCTTTTTCGGATGTCCCTCCTCCTGCATAAGGCTAGGGAGTGGGACCCTATCTCTTGGTCTAGAAGAAAATCCTTGCTGTTTTTTTTTTTTTTGTTTTGTTTTGTTTTGTTTTTTTGTTGTTGTTTTTTTGTCCATTCCCTTGATTGGTTTGGGGTGGATGTGGGACAAGACTGTGAAGCTTTTGGGGGGCCTCTGAAAAGTTTTTTTGTTGTTGTTCCTAAGAAGGAGCCACAGATTGAGATTTTTCCTTTCTGATTAGAGATGAAGAGCTGGGGGGGAGGGAAAACACAAAAAAGCAACCTAAAGTGATTTGCTTACTAAAGTCAGGTCATTTTCATCATCTAGCTGAAATGTCTAAATCACTAACTAGATTTGATGGGGGGGGGGTGTCCCAGAACTGAGGAAGGGAGGAGAGGTCCCCGCAGCACTGTGGTGGACAGGGTCAGGGACACAAAGAAATACAGCTCTAGGGAGGGTAAATGGCCTATGACCTTTCACAGCAGTGATATCTACCCCTGACTTTAAGTGGCTCTATGGGTGATCATGTTCTTCTGTTACTGCAGATTCTTGTGCACTCAACACGCTTATAGGGGTGGATATTGGGCTATGGATGAGAAGACCAGAGCAAGCAATAACAGCAAGAGAAGTAGTGATGGTGGCCAGAGCCAGGGGGCAGAAGCTGGGAACAGAAACATAAAGCGAGAGCTGAAAATAACTATACTCAGAGCAAGTTAGCACTCCACATCTCTGCAGTCCAGATGGGGAACACAGTATTAAATTTGAATGTTAACGACAATAAAAGAGTATGGAGAACACTGTTGGTGGTGGGGGTGGGGGGGAAAACAACCCACCCATTTCGTGCCAGACAGACTTAGTTTGAGATCTTGGTTGTGACATTTACAGGTTTTGTTTCATTCAGCAATTTATTTCACTTTTTGAGTTTCAGAGAAACTTCTATCGTACTTTTATTACTAAGCATGCTTTTTAAAGCATTGTAAAGTCTCGTCTAGAATTCAGAAGTTCCGCATCTTGACATGCTCTGTATTTAGGTGTTGGCATTACGTTATCTCACGTGTAAACTGAGGAGGATGGCATTGTCATTCCTTAACTGGCTGCCTGGAGCACCAAGGTGATGCACGACTTGTAAGCCCTATTGAAACACATAAATTATTATTGAGGTCTTTGTGCCAATTCAATCTGAAGACTCCTGCTTTGCATGAAGAATGCACTAGTACTTCTTTTCCTTTACAAACAGCCACACTTCACTGTTATTTTTTTTTTTAAAGATTTTATTTGTTCATCTGACAAGATCAGAAGTAGGCAGAGAGGCAGGCAGAGAGAGAGAGAGAGAGGAGGAAGCAGGCTCCCTATGGAGCAGAGAGCCCAACGCAGGGCTCAATCCCAGGACCCTGGGATCATGACCTGAGCCTAAGGCAGAGGCTTTAACCCACTGAGCCACCCAGGTGCCCCACTTCACTGTTATTTAGATAAAATGTGACAAAGTCAACCATAGTTCCCAGCAAAACCTGGATCATTTTCATTTGACCTTGTATGTGGACTGGCTTTTGGGACCTCAGGAGCTGAGAAACCTCACTGTTGGAAACTCTGAGAATGCCCTGTCACCCACACGGCTTTGCCCTTTCTGGCTTTTCAGCCTTCCACCCACCAGCCCCATCTGGCTGAGGCTTTGGTCAGTGTGGGAGAAAAGAAAGGAACTGTTCGGCTGAGTCATGACCCAGGCCTAGCATATGGTACAAAACCAATTAAGGCCTCCTTGTTTTTGCCCTGAATCCATGACACAGTGGCATGGAAGGAGGTGAAACCCCAGCTTCCTTTCTCCTGGCAGCCCCTGTGCCCTCTGAAGGCAAAGGGTGGGAGCTCCTCCTAGTCATAGAAGATGAATAAGGTAAACAGACAAGGGGGTTAATTGCTTCCACTTCACCCCCACTGCCTCCCCCAGAAATGTTCTCTGGCCAAACCAAACTCAAGGGCTCCCAGAAGACCCAGTCTCCCCAAAGCCAAGAGCAACTCCCACTTCCCTGCCGCCACTTACCGTCCCCAAAGGCCTATCCCGAAGATCTGGTCAGGAAGCTTAAAAATAGCTGAGTGTGTGTGGTGACAAGCCTTGTGCCTTTGCTTTATAAAAATATTCTGAGTGGGGAAATAAACCTTTCAGCAGCTTATTTTTCCACTACTCTGGGGAGCAGCTCCCACCTTCTGCTGCTGTAAGCACTTTGAGTACCTTGCTGGTGGGGGTGGCTGGAGGGGAAGGCCAGGACCAGCTCGGGGCCTGAGGTGAGGGTTACTCCCTGAAGGGAGAAGTGTCTTGTTAGGAAACCAGGCGTATGAGGACCAACAGCTTCTAGGATCCAGAGGGACAGGGTCCACGCAACGTAATATTTCTGTACATTCTGCACATGGAGGAAATATGATCTCAAGCTCCTGAGTTGCTCCTGGAGTGCAAGGCTCTTCTGGATTGAGTCTGTCCACCCCCTAACACCTCTCCCAGACACAATGAGGTCCAATAAGTGTTAGCAGTTGCCCTCATCATGATGCTCCATGCCCATATACCTTCCTATACTCCACGCCTTCTGCCCAGAAGCTCCTTCTCACCTCTGGACCCTCACTATCACCCCCAACCCCGTCCCACCTCTTCCATTATTAAAATCCAGCCCACAGTCTGCCTCCTTGAAATCTCTCTTAACTCCCTTCACAGAATATCACTATATTTCGTAAGCAAGAATTCTGCCATCATTGTGTCTATCACATGGTGGGGTATTCCCTCGCAGGGTCTGTGTTTTATTCATCTTGATTTTTCTTGCAGCTTCTCATGGGAACTGGCAATAATATGTGCTGCCAAACAGGTTAACTGAAGAAGTTAAAGACTATAGTATTTCTGCCAAAGAGAAGAAAGAGACTGAACTGCCAGTTTTCAGGGAGGCTGGGTAAAAATCCAGGACCTTGTGGGGTTGAGAATTTATGAAATGTTCATGTCTGCTTCTTCCAAGGGGGCATTCGCTTCAGTAAATCACTCTGTTTGTTGTCACAAATAACACGGGAAAGGACTCTGAAAACTTCTGACTTGACAGAGAACCTTAACATCATCTTTTTTCCTGTCCAGCACTCCCTTAAGATGCTATGAACCTATTTTTACAGGTGAGAAAAACACTTTCCACCCAAGGAGGCAAGAGAGGAGCTGGGCCTCAACTCAGATTGGCCATTTCCAAGAATTTTCTTTTCCCACAAATGGCTAAAACCTACCAAAAAACAGAAAAAAAAAAGTGAAAAATCTTCTGATAGTTAATTATTAACATTTCCAAAAAATATAAAACCCATCTAAGATTGTGTTCATCCAAATTCCAGAAAACCACTGAGGGACCATGCATAGGGCAGCAGAGACTAGGATCTGCTCTCACCAGGATACTGAATTCAAAAGAGTCTGCCCACCCTCCTTGGTGTGGTGGTTGTACTGATACTGACCGTCCCTTGGTGCCATTATCGAGAGGTGGGGCAGTGTGGTCATCAGAGGTCAGGCTCTGCAGCCAAGCTGTCCAGCCTCAAATCACAGCTCCCCCCAGTGACTCTCCATGAAAGCTGGTACATGTTACTCAAAAATCTCTCTGTGCCTCAGTTTCCCATCTTTAAATTGATAGTAACAATTAGACCTAACTAGCATATAGAATATGAAATGATCAGTGTGACCTCTTAGTGCTGGGTATCACACTGAAACCATTGGATTCTTTCTTTCATCCGAATAACAGCCCGTTCGAGTATTATCATCTCTGTTCTACCTAGGAAATACCCAGGGCTCCGAGGCAGGTAGTTTTCTCAGTGGGTGTTCTGGATTTTGAGTCCCAATCTTTCTGAATTTAAAACTCTAGGTACCTTGTCTCTGTGTCTCTGAAACTCCTAGAGTCAGAAACTCCTAGAGACAACTTTGAGAGTGTGTTAGAAGGAGTCACGTGGCCTGGGTTGATGGGGAGCCGAAGCTGGAAAAGCTGGGATGCCCTGAGCTCTTGACAGCTTCCCAAGACAGAGCTGATGCTGAATGTTCTGCATGGGGCATGGGTGTAGCATGGATAAACACCCAGAGGCTCGGGAGGTAGAGTGGAAATATTTGAGGCCGGCAAGTCTGGTCAATTAATATGTGCTTGCGAGGCATTTTCAAAGCTGAAAGATAATTTGTAAGTGCCAAGTGATATTAATTATTAGTATGAGGGCAGGTCCTCCCAGCAAAATAAGAGGCGCCCGTATTTATGTGTGTGCATGTGAGTCATCTGCTGGTGAGGCTGTGCGTGCCGACCCTCCAGTGAGGAGGGCAAAATTCAGTAAATGGGTGTTAGGGAGAGAGACAAGAGAACCTAACATCTCCTTCGCGTGGTGTAGGCATCTGGTCTTTCAGGAGAGAATCGCTCTCAGTCTTGCTGGAGTCCTGCTCAGAAGGTAAAGATCTCAGTGGGGCCACCCATAGGGAATGAGCGTGCCAATGCTTATAGCCTGGGCTGGATCAGGCAAACTGGGAGATGCATGGTTAGTGCTTTGCCAAAGGGTAAAGCAGGGCCATAAATGGGAGAAAAATGAACCCTGAGCTCAGAGACGGAAACAATACACAACCTGTCAGGAAGTAGAGTCCAGGGTAGGTCTGGAAAGTGGTTCAGAAGGGAGTGATGAATGGTGTGAGGGCCTGGCAGCTGTGTGAGTGCTGGATGCCTCCTGCTTAGCATGGAGTGACCTGGTCTCTTAAAAGCTCTCAGGAGGGGTGCTTGGGTGGCTCAGTTGGTTGAGCGTCTGACTCTTGGTTTCGGCTCAGGTCATGATCTCAGGGTCCTGAGATCTGGCCCTGTGGCAGGCTCTGTGCTCCGTGTACTCTGCTGGAGACTATCTCCCTCTCCCTCTCCCCTGATGTTCTCCTGCTTGCACTTTCTCTCTCTAAAATAAATGGGTAAAATCTTAAGAAGAAAAGAAAGAGAGAAAGAGAAAGAGAAAGAGAGAGAGAGAGAAAGGAAGAAAGGCAAGCTTTCCGAACAGTCAGGCGAACCTAAAATCTTCTGTGCCTTCTCAGAAGGCACATCTCAGGCATGTTTCTGAGTTTTATTGTTTTTGTTGTTGTTGAGAGGGGGTAATTTTGTAAGTATACGATCTGAACTTGAACTTGTGTCAATTCAGCAATGAACTTTCTATGGCTGTGAGCAAAATACTTCTTTTTTTTTGTCATCAGTTGTTAATCTAGAAAATGAGGAATGGGCTCAAACTGTTGCCTAAGTGTTCTTACAGTGTCAACTTTCTGTAATTTAGAGAACTGACAGTTTTGGGTTTTTTTTGTTCATTCTGCAGAACTCAAGGGTCTTTCTGAGATGTCCTGTGGGCCAGTTTTGTAAAGTCAGAGATACCTAGAAGGTAGGGCTGTGTTCAAAAGAACAGCTCTGTTTTTATCTGTTTTACACATTCATTAAAGTTTCATGAGCTATCCTATGGGGAGAAATGATGCATACATACACATTTATTTACGTGTATGGTTTATTCTTTTTGTGGGATTTGCCTTGGGTGAGCTTAATTCTTTAAAATAAATTTATGGCACTTTGTATAGATAACTTTTGCAATATGAGTAGTAACTCCCACTTGCTGTTTTGGAATACCAAATTTTGTTAATAATAATTTCATTTTATATCTATGAAGTATGTTAGAGTTTATAAAAGCTTGTTTGCATAATCTTAATGGGCTCTCAAAACCACCTGTGAACTATGCCTTTTTAAAAAAGATTTTATTGGGGCGCCTGGGTGGCTCAGTGGGTTAAGCCGCTGCCTTCGGCTCAGGTCATGATCTCAGGGTCCTGGGAGCGAGTCCCACATCCGGCTCTCTGCTCAGCAGGGAGCCTGCTTCCCTTCCTCTCTGTCTGCTTCTCTGCCTACTTGTGATTTCTGTCTGTCAAATAAATGAATAAAATCTTTAAAAAAAAAAATAAAAAAAAATAAAAAAGATTTTATTTATTTATATTAGAGAGAGAGAGAGAGCTGTGAGAAGGAGGAGGAGTGGAGGAAGAGGGAGCGGGAAGGGAAAAGAATCTTGAGCAGACTCCACGCTGAGCATGGAGCCTGAAACGGGGCTTGATCCCACGGCCCTAACATGGTGATCTGAGCTGAAACCAAGAGTTGGATGCTTAACCACCTCAGTCACCCAGGCACCCCAGGCCTTTTCTTTTTACTATTATTTTTTAATAGTCTTCTTGCTTTTTCCATTGTAAAATGAATGTGTATAGCAGGGTGCCGAATTAAATGTTTAACTTGTTTTTTTTTCCTTCCTGTGAAGAAAATACAGAAATTACCATGGTCATTCTTGGAAGGATGATTCACTTTTGAGACAAAAATGTGACTCCTTTTCCCAAAATGGAAGGAGAGTTCTGCCACCAGAGACAATCAGTGCTCCTTGATAGGGGAAATGAGCTTGGCAAGTCTTGTTCTTCTCTGTTATGGTGATCTGGATTGTCTCAAAGAGTTCAGGGAAGGAAGGAAAATGAGCACTTTTATTTCTGAGTATTTACGTAGGAGAAACAAACAGGACTCCTGTGAGGAATTGCAGAGGAGAGAAGACTGCATCCCTGGGAAGCCAGATGACGTGAGCAGCTGCTTTGGACACTGCGCCCTTGGAAGGGTTTGGTCCCGGGCTCCAGATGGAGCTGAACAAGCAGGACTTAGCAATCTCTGGGCCTGAAAGCCTAAAGACATCACATTACAGTCACAGGCTTGGGACTGAGGGAGTAAAAGCCCTGTCCTTTGAAGAAGCACATGAGTGACCCAATGACGTTTTCATAACTTTGTAGCGGGCATCCGCAAATGTCTTTTATAAAGGCCCAGATAAATCTGGGGTCTTTGTGGGCCACATGGTCTGTGTTGTAATTCTTCAACTCTGCCCTTGTAACATACAAGGAGCCATAGGTGATATGTAACAGAACAGGTGGGTGGCTGTGTTCCAAAAAACTTTATAAAAATAGAACAGATTTACCTGTGAGCCCATAGTTTGAGGATGCTTGGCTTATGAAAGTACCAGAAGTAGAACTGCTAAGTCAAAAGTATGCATGCTTTTCTATGTTTTTCCAGGTGTTATCAAGTCACCCTCTAGCAGGACTGTACCAATCCCTACCACTCACGCACAAAAGTCATCGTTTCCCTCCATGATCCTCAGTTCTCAGTATTTTTATTTTTTAAAAGAACCAAGAAGGAAAAGTTAATTTTCTTTTCTCACCAAAAATCACAAAACAAGGTACTGACAAATTTATGACTAGAACCTAGATGTTGTGACTTTAAACTATATTGAGTGTGGAGAATTTCTGCAACATGATAATGGGCTATGTGGGGCTCGGCAGGGGCGGGGGCGCTCCAGCAGCAGCAAAAAAAGGACAGGCTATGAGGGTCATGTGAACTGCAGTTGAAAATAACCTTTGTTCAATGCAAACTGGTGTAGCTACTGTGGAAAACAGTGTGGAAGGTCTTCAGAAAGTTAAAACTAGAACTACCTTATGACCCACCAATCACACTACTGGTTATTTACTCAAAGAATACAAGAACAGTAATGTAAGTGGATACAAGCAGGGGTGCCTGGGTAGCTCAATTGATTAAGTGTCTCCTTTGGCTCAGGTCATGATCCCAGAGTCCTGGGATCAAGCCCCACATCAGGCTCCACGCTCAGCAGGGAGTCTACTTCTCCCTCTGCTCCTCCTCTCCCTAGTCATGCTCACTCTCTCTCAAATAAATAAAATATTAAAAAAAAAATCAGGTCCAAAAAAATTAGGTCCTTCAACTTATTTCAGGAGAATTTGTTTTGGTCAAACAAATACTTTAAGTCCCTACCATGCTTGTTTGTTTCATTCTTGGAATGGACCAGCAGTAAACTCTCGTGCTAGGGAGCCTCATACCACAGAAAGAAATATAAACAATTAACATGAAACATTTTTAATATAATCTGACAAACTAATAAAAGGTTTAACGGGGGTATCATGAAATACTATAGAGGCAAAGAGAGAACGTCAGATGCCAGGGATTGAGGAAGACTTCCATTGAGGACACAGAGTTTAAGTCTTCTAGAATAAAGATTTGGTGTGTGTGCCTGAGTGTGTGTATGGGGCAGAGATCGGGAATTCATGGCGCATAAAGGGAATTAAATAGAAATTTTGTGCTGCAGGAGATGTGAGTTCGTAGTTGGAGAAGAGCACAAAATGACCTCAGTTATGAAGGTTGGTCAAAGTCTTAAAATTGTCATTCTCTGGAAGACGCTGAAAGATTGTGTAGGGCAGTGACGAGGTCAGATTCATGTTTTAATGCCTTACAGAGACCCTCTTGGCTTCAGTGTGTAATGGATAAAGTGGGCAAACCTGAGGCCAACATACCAGTTAAGAGGTTATTGCAGTAGTTCGTGTCAGAGATGGTGAGGGTTGAGCTGGGAAAGTAAGTAGGGAATGGGTAAGGGACCTGTACAATCAGTATTAATTAGTAAAATTGGAAATACTGGGCATGAGTTTCATGTAGAGGACGAAAGACCATGATTGTAATTCCCGGTGTCTAACTGCAGCTCTGGGTGTTTGGTGGGGCCATTCCTTGAGATTGGAAGGATGGAGAAGATGAAGATGATGGGTTTAGAGAAAGAAGTGACTTCAGCCAGGGACCTCTGGCTTCTGACCTGCATGGCCATTGAGGATGGGCAAATCATCATCCCTCTTTAACTTGAGCTTCTCCAATCGTTTTATGAGATTCTAGAGTAGTTCCCCAGCATGCATGTGTAGCCTCACAATTGTAGACTCTGATTCAGTAGGTCTGCTGTGTACTCCAGGAATCGGTATTTCCAGAGAAGCTTTGCAAGTGACTCTGCTGTTCTGCAGGTTTGGGGACCTATGGATCAGGAAATCCCTGAGGATTCTTACAGCTTAAACATCTCAGAATGGACTTTTCCCCCGTTCTTTCTCCTTCCTGCTGACTCTGCAGATCTAAGTTGGCACTGACATCCGGAGTGGCCTCCAGTCACTACCACTGCATTCCAGCAACCACAGGAGCCTCACTACCGCCCCACACCCCTCCCACCACCCACACACAGGTTGGGCAGGCAGAAGTAGCCAAGATGCTTGCCCCTCACACAACTGGCACAAAGGCAACTCCCTGCCATGTTTATTTAAGGACATGTGGTTAATCTTCCTCCAGGGTACTCTATAATGAATTGCTTTTGCGGTTCACTGGGATGAAAGGTTGGTTATTTTTTTCCAAGTGTGGTGGTGGTCAATGCAAGAAAAAAGTTGGTGGGGGGACTTCCTTAAACTCAAAGTTTTAGTAGAGAGAACACATCCAAAAATTGAGTTTTATTCTTCCAGCTATGCTCAGAGGACACATTCTCTACCCTGTCCCCTGGTGTTTTCACTGATCCCACTTCCTGCTACAGATGAGCTCAGCAGACACTGCATGTGGACACATGAGGAAAAATAATTCAACACATCCGAAAAATTCATCAAGGCCTGGCCGTCAACAGGGAGGCTTTAGGTGTTACCTCTTGCAACTTTCAAACATTAATTGCACTGAGACCTCTAGGCTGGATTAAGAAGGGGATTCCTTTACATCACACGTGAGAACCTTTGGCTAGAGTGAGGCAGTGCTGGTCTTTTCCTTACTGCAGGCCTGTGATCAATTCTTGGCCCCCAAATCCGAAAGGGATGTGGGAATCTGGTGGGAAATGCAAAGGCCTGGAATATATGACATATATACAAAAATAAAAGGCAGCAGTCTTTTTCAGCCTGGAGGGGACTGTAAGATGGCTTAATTATAGTCTCCCAGTATATAGAGGGTTCTTATGTCTTGGATGAGGTAAGCCTGCTACTGGATCCCAAACTATTCTGCAGCAGAGACCACACCTTATTTATTTTTTTATTCTTTCCGTGATGTCTGGTACGAAGCTCTGAACGTGGTGGCTGAAGAAGTAGATTTAGCAACTGTTTTCCCTGGTCCTTTTACAGAGCTTAACTTTGGGGTCATTCAAACCTAGGTTTGGACTCCAGCTACACCAGTTACAAACAGTAACTTTGGCGAAGCTAATTAATTGTGTGTGTTGGAATTTTCTTACCTATAACATGAAGTTAGCATACTGACCACATAGGGCTGTCTTGAGGATTAAGAGAGACAAAGTGCAAGTTGGTGCAGCCACTTTGGAAAACAGTGTGGAGGTTCCTCAAAAAATGAAAAATAGAGCTACACTACTGGGTATTTACCCCCAATATATAGATATAGTGAAAAGAGGGGTCACCTTTACCCAAATGTTCATAGCAGCAATGGCCACAGTTGCCAAAAAGTGGAAAGAACCAAGATGCCATTCAACAGATGAATGGATAAAGAAAATATGGTCCATGTATACAATGGAATATTATGCAGCCATCAGAAAGGATGAATACCCAACTTTTGTATCAACATGGATGGGACTTGAGATTATGCTGATTGAAATAAGTCAAGCAGAGAGAGTCAATTATCATATGGTTTCATTTACTTGGGGAACATAAAAAATAACATGGAGGACATTAGGAGAAGGAAAGGAAAAGTGAACTGGGGGAAATCAGAGGGGGAGATGAACAATGAGAGACTGTGGACTCTGAGAAACAAACAGGGCTTTAGAGGGGAGGAAGGTGGGGGAATGTGTGAGTCTGGTGGTGGTTATTAAGGAGGGCACAGATTGCATGGAACACTGGGTGTTGTACATAAACAATGAATATTGGAACACTGCATCAAAAACTAATGATGTATTTCATGGTTACTAACATAACACAATAAAAAAAAAAAGAAGGGAGCTTACTAGGGAGCTTGGTAAATTCATGAAATACCTTTTGAAGGTCTGAAGAGCATTCAGGTCTACTAGAGAAAATAGGTAAGCAGGGTGATTTGAAGTGGTAATTTGCCTCAGACAGTGTTGGTGTAAGCAGGTCAAGCAGCCATACAAAGGGATCCCAAATGGAAGGAACAAAGTAACATCCCTCCAGTCTTGGGAGAACCTACCTCTATGGCTTGTGGCAATTTAGCACTACAGCTGTGCACAAGCAGGGTGTGTGTGTGTGTGTGTGTGTGTGTGTGTATGCATGTGATGCCCAATGTCTACTACTCTGATGTAATTCCCTCTATCCTGGAAAGGCCCTAGGTTTTAATACCTGTGAGAGGAGAAGCAGCAGTGATTAAGTGCCTTCTATAATCTGAGAACGGAAAGAAAAAACAACTACTCTCTTCCTCCTTCTGCTTACCTTCAAGCAGCACAGTCACATTTCCGCTCTGAAGTCCCCCTTCACACCTAACCCTGCCCCAGCCAGTTATAATGTTTAATATGTACTCACCACAGGATAGATTCTTTTTTTAAAATACAGAACATTACAGATAAGGCTGACGTTCCATTTTCCTCTATTATCATCCTTAGAGGCAATCCCCAACATGAATTTTGCAACCCCTAATTTCTATGTTTATTATGAAATGTATCCATACATAGTACATGCAGCTTCTGTTTAAAATTTTTTTACATAATGATCTCATACTAACTACTTATTAATAACTGGCTCCTCCCCCTTCTATTCTAATGAAGACTGCATTCTTTTTTTTTTTTTTTTGAGATCCATTCCTGTCTACACATAGGTCTAATTAACTCATTTTAGTTTTTATTATTAGAGTAAATGTGTGAAAATATCACAGTTTATTTGCCTATTCCCTATTGAAGGACATAAAGGTTGTTTCTAATTTTTCTCCATTGCAAGCAAATAATAATCCTGGATCCCCTGGTACATATGAGCAAGTGTTTCTCTAATGTACAATTGCCAAGTCACTGAGAATGCACATTTTAAATTTCATTGTCTACAGCCAAATTGCTCTCCAGAGTGATGGTGCTAATTTACACTCCCACCAGCAGGGTATGAGAGTTCAGTTTTCTCATGCCTTTACCAACATTTGGTGTTGACAGACTCTAAAATGCCTGTCAAACTATTTGGTGTGAAATGGTGTTTCACGGTTGTTTTGATTTGCATTTCTTTTATCACTAGTGAGAGTAACGATCTTTTCATTCATTCATTGATTCTTCTGCATTGTCTGCGCCCATCATATCCCTATTTTGAAGTTATACTGTTGGTTTGTTTAAGCTGATATGTCACTTCCTTACCTGATCAGGATTCTAATCCATGTTGGTTTTATGTATTATGGATATCTTTTCTAAGCCTGGCATTTTTTCTTTAGTATGTTTGCTGGTGTGTTTTGTAAAGAGCAGTTTAATATTTATGTAACCAGTTTTTATCAATGCCTTACTATAAACTTAAGATTTGACAGTCTTCCAAGGAATCTGGTTCTTCTCTTCTTGCCAAAATCATTATCCTACATTTTCTTCTAATTTAAATTTTTTTCCATTTACAATTTTGATTTATTTTTGTGCGTGAAGTGAGTTCCAAATGAAAAATCATGCCAATGACTGAGTTTTCTTTTTTTCTCCCAGTGATTTATAATGGCACCTCCACCGTATGTCAGTTTTCTCACATATATTTGAGCTTACTTAAGGGCTCCAAATTCTGCCATTGACCTGGCTTTCTCTTACTCCTCCAATATCACTTGATTTTAATTTCTACAGCTTTAAAATGTCTTAATGGATAGGTAGTTAAGTATTACCTCTTCTCTTTTTCTTTTTTCCCCCATAATTATCTCAGGTAATCTTTGGTGTTTTCAGGTACAGATGAATTTTAGAATAAGTATAGAGAGTTATAGGGGGCAAATCTTGCTGGGATTTCATTTGAAACAACATTGACTATATTGATAATTTGGGTCAAATTCATCACTTTGTGATTTTTAACATTCCCATTTGGGAAATGGCACAACTCTCCATATATTTTGTTTTCTATTATGTTTGTTAAGAACCTTTTGTAATTTTCTCCATAAGATTTTACACATACATATTTTTAAATTTATTTATAAAAATCGTATTTTTTTGCTATTATGACTATATTTGTGTTATGTTATTATTGCTATACACACATTTTTATATATTATTCAACCCTTCCAAGGTTTCAAAGTTGTTCACTTACAGTTTTTCTTGATTTACTATCTCTAAACTTGTAATGACAACTTCCAATTATATGTGTCATTTTTTTTTTCTTGTTTCATTGCATAGTTAGGACATTAAGATGACTAGTAAGGGTGATTGTGTTACTCTGTACTACTATGTTTTCTTTAACAGAAATGTTTCTAAGGCTTTATAAATAAGTATTCTATTTGCACTGGACTTATGATAAGCTGCTTATTATCAGATAAAGAAAGTATCCTGTTGATAATTTGCTAAGAGTTTTATCATGAATAAATTGTAAACTTTTATGTATCAATTGAGACTTTTTTTTCTTTTTTAATTTGCTTGTATGTTGAATACATCATTTCTTTTTTCTTAATGAAGCATACCTGCCTTTATATGATAAATTCTACTAGGCCCTGATGTTTGTTAAGTCTTAAGTAGTGCTAGATCTTTAAGATTTTAAAAGTCTTATTTATTTAAGGAATCTTTTTTTTTTAAAGATTTTATTTATTTACTTGACAGAGATCACAAGTAGGCAGAGAGGTAGGCAGAGAGAGAGGAAGGGAAGCAGGCTCCCTGCAGAGCAGAGAGCCGGACGCGGGGCTCCATCCCAGCACCCTGGGATCATGACATGAGCCGAAGGCAGAGGCTTTAACCCACTGAGCCACCCAGGCACCCTATTTAAGGAATCTTTAGTGCCACGTGGCACTTGAACTCATGACCACAAGATCAAATGTTGCATGCTCTTCTAACTTAGTCATGAGTCAGTCAGATGCTCCTATTTAAGATTTTTTAAAGTATTTTATTTAATATTATTATTTTATTTAATATATTTTTTTAGATTTTATTTATTTATTTGACAGACAGAGATCACAAGTAGGCAGAGAGGCAGACAGAGAAAGAGAGGAGGAAGCAGGCTCCCTGCTGAGCAGAGAGCCCGACGTGGGGCTCAATCCCAGGACCCTGGGACCATGACCTGAGCCAAAGGCAGAGGTTTTAACCCACTGAGCCACCCAGGTGCCCCTATTTAATATTTTTTTAATTCAAGATTTTTTCAGCCAATAAATTTCTTTCCTTGAACTTTTAAATTTTAGGGTGGGAGATTAGAGTCTAATGTTACTGTCTTTTCTGACATTTTTATTTTGATCTATATAGTTTTTCTCTACTAGGCTATCCCATCTATTATTTTCCCCATACAGCCCAGATATTGAAAAAATCATATTCTGTCTTGAACTGCACTCTAATTGTATTAACTGTATGTGCACTTTTTTCCAGTGTAAAACAGATTATATTTTTTGATGTCTACTTGTGCTAATTGTGCTTTTGGAGAAAGAACTGAAATTCTTCAGTAGAAAAAATCAAGGTAATCATTTAGTCTAATCATCTTAGCAATGGCTAATAGTGAAATTCCTAGATAAATCAAGGAAATATTTCCTTTCACAGTAATAATTCATTAATGATAATTAATAAAATTGGTAGCTTACTGTCTGTTGGAAACTGTGCTAAGTACCTTGTGTACATGATATTGTATAATATTCACAGAAATCATATGGAAGGGGTAGTGTTACTCTGATAAGAAAATTTGAGTATGAGGTTTAAATAACTTAAGTGTGCACAGGTGGTAAATGGTGGTTTTCATCCACTCCTGATGCCAAATCATACACTTTTGGCCACACTGTGTCTCCACCAAGGTTGAAGACTCTAATCCCATCCATGATAACTCCATGTTGGCACATACAAGAGTTTAACTCAACTCTTTACTGATTAACATATCCCTTGTACCTTAGTTCTATGATTAACAGAGAGGAATTCAGTTCTAAGACATACACATTTTGTTTGTTTTGTTTCATCTTATGTCTCATTTTCCTGTCTCCTTACACTATATCAAAGAAATCTACTCATGCTCTGACATCTTTCTTCTATTTCTTCTTCTGTATCTCCAGTTTTCTCACTGTCTAGTCATTAATGCTCATTGATTTTTCAATATCTTATACTAGAAAAAATAGATTTCAGGGAAAAAATTTAAAAAATGAAAAAGAGAAAACTGTTCTGCGTTAGACTATTGTGCCTCTATAGAAGGCAGGAGGCAGATACTGAATTCTCTGAGGTCCCTGAGTATGATTGGTGACTTAAGCTGAGAGAAGTCCAGCATTCTTGTGAACTAACTTGGAACCTTCCATATCCTGGGCCTCTCTGACAGGCAATGTGCCTCAGTGTTGTCAATGGGTAAGGGTTTCTTTGACTAGCCAGGCATAAGACAGAACATGAAGGCTGAGCTGCTTGCCCAGTGGTAAATGTTTTCCTGTTTCTGTAACCTACTCACTGTCAACTCTCTCTTTTCCTTTATGATATTTAATTGAAATCACAGCATAATGAGGTCTAGTCAGTCCCTTTCCTTTGGCTGAAGACTTGGTGTTACTGCCAGCAGTCTGAGTAAGAAGAGAGCAATTTCTGGAGAAACGGAAAGCTTCAGGAGCTATTAAAGGCCATAGAAATGAACTGTTTACATGATGCATTTCCCCCTTATGTTTTAACAGATTAATTTGCTATTAAACTGAAGTTTCTCTCAATAATGATGATTTTTATTTGATAGTTTTGGAATATCCTTGGGACTCCAGTCTAGCCAACAAATCTAGCTTTTCATTAGTTCAAGTTCAGGATCTGTGATTTCACCTGAATTAGTTCCTAGGAGTATGCTTGGAAAGCTAAAAATCTGTGCTTTTATGTTTCCCTTTTCTTTTAACTCAGCTTGGATGCCACATCTCTGTGAATTTTTCCTTAATTGCCAAATTGCAATATTATGCACATCCAGAAAACTTGTATTTGAACCATTTCATTTGATCCTATGCAATGAGACCCAAGCATTATATGAGAAGATATAAATATTGGAGCAGGAGGGATGTGTTTGAATCCTGGGGCAAGTATTAACCAGCTGAGTGATCTTGAGATCTCAGTATTTCATTTTTTTATAAAACGATAATATTCAAAATAGTCATGATCATAATAATACTTGCCTTATCTAGTTGTTGAGAGAATTCAATGACGTCACACATATGAGTTGATGCACAGGAGAGACAGTCAATAACTATGATTTTCCTATTCTTTATCTCTATCATCACTAGTACATGCAAAGAACAGCACTTGTAGAAAGGATGAATCTACTTTTCCATAACACTACACATGTGACCTAAGAGATTTTTATCAGGGTACTCTGTCTCATCAATGAACATGCTTTTTTTTAAATTTTTGGGCACTTGGCCACCTAGTAGACTTTATTTGAGTTAACCCCATAAAATATTATTTCCTTTCACACAGAGATTTCATTTTTGAAAGCCACCTAATGGCATTAAAAAAAAATCTTATTTTATAGGTACCGGGGGGTGGGGGAAGAACTCACTATTAAACTGAATCACATGGTTATTCCTTCTGTATAAAGTAAAGGAGGCTCTTGGAAAGTGAATAATCCCTTGTAATATATCATGCTTATATTCAGGTAACATGTGTATCAAGTATTCAGTACAATCTTACACTTCTGAAAAAAAAATTGCCACAAAAGCCAGGGATGGCAGCATGTGGATAATATTCTACCATTTTGTAGAATTTGTTCTACAAATGTAGAATTCTCTATGTTGTTATGAATTAATGTAGAAATGGGTTAGTACACATGTGAATTCTCCACAGCACAAACTCCTAAGGCTTTACTTTTAGGACTACTCATAGAGCCAAGGGAAAATGAGAAACAAAACAGTATTTATTGATATTTGTATGAAAGCATTATGGTAAGCAGTTTCACCAACATATCACAATTATTCATCACAGTATTATGAAAAGCATTGTTCTCATTTCACTGGTCAGAAAAATTAGGCCCAAATAGGCTAAATAATCTATGCAAATATCAAAGTCAAGATTTGAAATTTTGATGCCAAATCCCTTTCTAACTGAAATAAAGTAATTCCTTCTTGAGAACAACACACTAAGTGAGGCAGGAAGTAAAATTTATGATTTGTGTGGCCATTTACCTTAATTTGGGGGTACTTAAAAATATCTTACTATGCATTACCTTGGGGCCTCATTTTTTATTTGGGTACAGAACACAGGCCTAAACCTCAGGGTTTAGGCATCACGGGCCTAAGCTGAGGCAAGTTTCAGTGGGGTTTTGAAGGAGTTAATGCTTTCCCTTTTTTGATAGAAGATGAAACATGGACTGAAGCTAGAAGCCACAAAGTGGAGTATTTATTAAATATACTTATTTCCCTTTCATCTAGTTGGCCAACGTTCCCAACCATAATCTAATTTCCTCTAAAACTTTCCATGGAGCAGGATGGTGGTTCCAAATCCTGAAACACTGAAGGAACCATTTAATGATCAGTGGTGAGTTTCTATGAACTCATCCCAGAATTGGTAATGAGACATTAGAGAGGGCACATGGGTAGGCTCCAAGTTTCTCCAAAATGATCCTGCTAGCTGTAATTAAGAACTTTCTGGGGGTTTTTGGAAGGGTATTCTAGACGACCTTTAAGGAAGCCTATTTAGTTCAGTTTGAGAATACGGTATTATTAAGCCCAATGGTCTGCGCCCTTTGTTCCATTCTAGTGCTTCTAGACTATATTCCTCACACTGGACAACCAATTAGCAAATAAATGATGTATGTTGTAAATAGGCAAAATAAAACAAAACAAAACCATGGAGATGGCACAGTGTGTACCATTAACTCTGTATACTCATTCAACATGAATTTGCTAAGAGTTAATCTGGTACTAAGCTCTACAGATACAACTTGAGCATGGATATCCACTGAGTAAATCATAGACTAAGGGGGAATACATAAATAACTATGCAATATTACAATGAGTACCTTGGTAAAGTACTTGGTAGGTATAAATCACATCGGTAAGACTAGCAGAGGAAGAGTGTTGATTAATATCAAGTGGAGTTAAAGTATAATGAGTATTATAATGGTAATTATAACTATCACCATTAATTGGTCTCTTCGAGCAAATCCCAGTACTAACATCTGTACCTGAATTACTTTATTCAACCCAACAACCTTGAGAAAATTGTAATTATGATGATAATGATAAGGAAAATTATATGATAAAAATGTAATACTAAATAATAATTTTGAGACACTAGGTTGAACCTTTAAAATATTTTATTGGATCATGCCTGCAGCTCTGGGATCAGTACTACGTCACCATTTTGGAAAGGAATAGTCTGATGCTAGGGCAGTCTCCAAAAATTCCCCAAGAACATACAATGATTAGGTAGAAGGTTCAAAACCTAGGCTAACTGACTCCACACTTCATATTCCCAATATACTAAGCCAGACTATTTTTTTGAGAAAAATAAACATAACAGGATACTAGGTAGATACAAAAGGAAAAGGAGAGTATTTCAGGAAGAGGAAATTGTATGAAAATAGAAATATATATATATATGTATATATATATATATATATATATATTTAAAATTTATTTATTTGACAGACAGAGATCACAGAGAGAGAGGAGGAAGTAGGCTCCCTGATGAGCAGGGAGCCCAATGCGGGGTTCGATCCCAGGACCCTGGGATCATGACCTGAGCCGAGGGCAGAGGCTTAACCCACTGAGCCACCCAGGTGCCCTAGATATTTTAAAATAATATATTAGATAGGTCACTTTGTGAAAATATATTGCACAAGAAGGAAAGAAGTGATAAATCCCCAAATATAGATTAATGCCAAATTATAAAAGAGTTTGCATTTATACTTTATCTTACAGCTAGGGATCCAAGGATAGGTTCTTAAGCCAGGGGAACAAAAGATTCAAATCTGTGATTTAAAAGAAAACTGCAGATGAAACAAAATATGAATAAAACTTCTTGGTATGACTGGAAAACTCAAACTCTGCTGTGATTATGCAGGGTTCTGAAAATTTGATTTGAAAAGAATTGCCCTTTATCTCTGAAAAGCCACATAGTTCACAGATACAGGCAAATAACTTCTATCACCCAACATTCTCTGGGATTCTTTATCTCTATGGTTTGAATTCCTTCCCATGTTGGTTAGTATTAACAGATAGCATTTGGAGGCCAAAAACATACTGTACTGAGTGGTGTCAACACGAAATTGATGAAATTAGGAAATCAGTCTTTGATAAATATTTGAGTAGAAAACACCCTTTGAACCCTAGGTAAATCCACCTTCCCATGTCCCACTTCCATAGATGAGATTAGTGAAACAGCATACAACTTCTCTCTCTGGAATGGTGCCTTTGGAACATTCTAAATTTATTATTTCATTCCTCTATAACTATCATTTTATTTTTTATTCCAACTTTGCATTTTCAGCTTTCAAAAGAATTATCCAATGCCAAGAAACTCATCTAGTATTATTTTCAACTTGTAAAGAAGGACTAAATTTCTAGAACTATAGACTCCTAAGGTTGGCTTCTTCTGAATAGAAAGATGAAGATCAACCTTCCTTTCATCCTCCCTTATTCTCTCTTCCTTCCTTCCTTCCTTCCTTTCCTTTTTGTCCTCTTTCCTTCCTTCCTTCCTTGCTTCCTTCCTACTTTTATATTTTCTCTCCCTCTCTTGACCTCCTTTCATCTTTATTTCTTTTCCTATCTGCTATATTTTTTTCACTTTGGTTTTCCTAATTCATGTTTTGATCACTGAAACTGAAACTGGGAACCAGGAATCCAGAAACAAGCAAAATCCAGTCCCTGCCTTCCTGGTGTTCATGATCCAATGAGAAAAAGAAATAAGGAACTGTATATAGTACAATGTTGTAGGTGTTGTGATGAAGATGTGCACTATGGAATTACAAAGGTGGGGCACATTGTCCAGGTTCAGAATCAATAAAGTCTCCTTGGAAGTGGTGACTAGACAAGAGTTTTAAGGTAATATTTATATTCAGGGAATACTGAAAAGCTGTGAAAGGTGACATCTAACATTAGTAGGATGTATAGGGGGTCTGCTTCAGTGTTAGAGAGGCAGAAACTAAGGGTACTTGTGGAGGATCTGGGCAGAGCAGATGCTCTTTTCATATGAAGTGAGAGTCTTTTCAAAGTTTCCCCTTGAGAGCACAGGTCATGTCAGTATTTCCAATGCAAGCCATTGTTCTCATTTCACTGGCATGTGCTAGAGGCATGTGCCTCCAAATGGCTTGTTGAGCTGGGAGCTCAGCTGAGTTCCCTTCAATGGCTGCCATGACAGGTTGATCTAGTGTTGTCTGTCCTTTCCATCTTATCGTAGAATGAAACCAGCCCACAATGTAAACAAACACAGACGCAGAGGAAAAGAAACTTCCATGTTCAGAGCATTCAATTGTGACAAAGCTGTGCTCTGGGCTTTTTTTTTTTTTTACATACACAGTCTCACTTCATCTTCGGGGTACTCCTTTGTATATGGAAACAGCCCTTAAAGAAATTAACTGAGCTGAACAGAAATCTGGTTGTTGGCCTCAAACACAACCACACAGAAAAAAACCCCACTGTTTCTGATTGGTTCTGGTCTTACCCCCTTAATTGATGGTCTATTGAGGTTCCTGGACTTGATTCCAATGTGTTGATGAGGAGGCTTCACCACACTAACAAGCAATTGTTGGACATCAGCAGAGTGCAAGAGAATTCAACTCAACCCAACTGAGCTCTGACAATTTCTACCCACTGGCAGCATTAGATTTCACAGGTAAGGGCTTAGTCCCACAAGATTGCCCTCCACTTCAGATACTACCATGAGTCTGGGTTGTGCTTCTGACCGACCAGCTACAAATTGAAGGTTCCAACAAACTCCTCCAACTTAAGATGCCAACTGCAAATCCAGATTGGTACCCATACTTCTGATCAACTGGCTATAAGTCAGAGATTCCCATGACCCCCTCCTTGGGTTTGATTAATTTGCTAGAATGGCTAGCAGAACTCAGGAAACCCATTTACTCACTATATTACTGATTTATTACAAAGGATATTAAAGCATATGAACCCACAGCCAGTTGAAGAGATATATAGGGCAAAGTCCCAAACAAAGGAGCCTGTCCTTGTAGAGCTTGGAGCCTGGTAAGAGGCATGTTGAAGTGTTCTGTTTACCCAGCCTGAAAACTCTCTGCAGCTCCTCCTTCTGGGTTTTTATGGAGACTTCATTATGTAAGTTTGATTGGTTAACTTACTGGCCACTGATGATTGATTCAACATCTAGACCCTCTCCCCTTCCTGGAAATCAGGGCATGGAACTGGAAGTCCCAACCTTCTATTTGTGGTTGGTTTCTTTGGCAACCAGTCCCCATTAATAAGGGCTTTCCAAAAGTCCCCTCATTAACATAAACTCAGTTGTGGTGGAATGAAACTCCTTATGAATAATAAGACATCTATTTCACCTTTATGGCTGGGAAGCATTTTAGGAACTGGGGACAAGAGACTAAATAAAATAAAGGATGCTCCCATTGCTCTTATTCTGTAGGAAATTCTGAGACTTTTGGGACCTGTGAAGCAAGAACTGGGGAATAAGACCAAATATATATGAGAAATATCTGAATGACCAAATAGATGTATTTATTATAATTCATAATATCATATACAGGCACTGCATATATGAGAATAGTTCTAAATATAACTGCATTAAGCAGTTGTCTGTGATTTAGGAATTACTTAAGGCAGCTACCAGGGAAACCTGGGAAGGGATAGATCTTGTGGTCTGCTTAGGAAATCTGAGAACTTTTGTCTTCTTTGCAGTCTTTTGACAGGGTGATGGACATTCTTACCTTGGCATTGGCATACCTTGAGGTTTTATCTGGTACAAACTGAATGTACAAATTTCCTAAACTGGAGTCTGAGGTTTTAGATAAAGAACTTTATTATTCCTCTTGAGTTGTCCTTTTGGGTTGAAATGACATGTATATGAAAACATATGAGGCCCTTAAAGGTGAACTTAGCATGCTTAAATGAAGACAATATACTGGGGACAGAAAAGAGCTCTTTGAAACAAAGTGAAAAGAGAGGGGAATCATGGGGTTTAGTTCCAGGGTCTTTTGGCTCGATTTCTAGGTTCTCACAGTTGTGATACTCTGAGTGGTAGGTTCTGGAGACGGATGAGGCCAGGGCTGAGAGATGAATGCTGAGGGGCTGAGTACTGTGGAGACTGGAGTTAGAAAAACAGTGTTCAGCAATGGGATGTAGGTCAAGGTTCTAAGTATAATCCCAAATATAACCTTCAGAGATAAAAGCACAAGACAACAAAGACATTCAAGCCAAAGCAACAGTTTGAAGTGTACTGGAAGAGATCTGAATTTAATTATGAGTCAATGGGACAGAAATTCTGGCCCAGAGCAAGAGTATGTAGAGAAAGGAATGGGAGAAGGAGATAAGAAATTTCAGGGTCTTAGGAACAGAACCCCAAGGGTTTTTCATAAGGACACTGAAACAGTTTACAAAACACTGTGTAAATTTACATGAGTCAGCTACCTTCTCTGAGGTTCAATTTCCTCATTTGTAAAATATGAGTCATAATATGGCCTTCCAGGATGATTATATAGTTACAAGGAATATATTATAAATAAGGAATATGTGTGTGTGTGTGCGTGTGTGTGTGTAGCAAAGAAGATATAGCTAAATTCATCATACTAATTCTCCTTCCTATTGCTTTCCAAATAAAATAAATTAACTGATTCTAATCCACAGTAATTTAAAACTTAATTTGATCAAATAATATAAATAATATTGATCAAATAATAAATAAATAATAAATAAATAATTGATTAAATAATATAAATAGCTTCTGATATTTTTTCAGTCTTTCTATGATATTTACTATCCTTTAGATTCCTCCAGTTCCCCCCACATTCCTCTCTTATTTCAGTTCATAAGGGAAAACCTAATAACTTTGAAGAAATGTATTCTCGTGGCCTCAGAGCAAATTTTAGTAGTATCTGGACTAGTATTCACTGAGGTAGAATTTGTTCATTATGTTTTGTGGTCTTCTAGTGGGTATTCTGCTTGTTCCTGGTTTATTCTTATATCTAATGACCTCATTCTTGACACAGATCTACCCCCCAAGCCACGCATACTGCCCCTGCCCCCCATCACTGACTGAACTTCTCTTTATCTTTTACAAGTGTACAAATACACTTCTGAGACTCTCTCATGGCTTTCATTTGGATCATGATTTACACTATTTACTCTACAGTCTCTTCTTTGGAGGCATATTATTCTGAATCCCTGTATCATGACAAGTCTATTGACTTCCACTTCAGTGTTCTTACCACATAGAAAAGAGAGGAATCAGACAGTGCATCCTAGATAATCTTTCATCCTACAGAGCAAGGACTCTGGGACACCCATACACTCATTCTTCTTTCTCTTCCACTCTCTCTCCTCTTTTCCCACTAATCTGTGGCACGGAAGAAGGATTTCCCTTTCTCCTCTGCTCTAAGTAGAATGTCTTCTTATATTATACTTTTATTTTTTTTCCCCAATTCCTCTTACCCCCATTTTTTGATCTAGAAGAAAATATCTTACTCTCAGGGAACTTACTTAAATTTGGAAGTAGTTAAAATATACTAGTACTTTTGAGAGAGTAGTGGAGTCAAGAATTACTCTTCTATCATAAATAACTAGACTACTGGACAAATGTAGAAAACAGCAACTTTTAGACATTCAGTGCAGAACTGTGATTCCTGAAAGAAGGGAACCAGATGATATAGGCCCTGAAATCACCTAGGCTTTCTGCCTAGAGGAAATTTCCAGAATGTATCATAGGGAGGGGCAATCCAGAGAGCAAGAGTGGTCTTGCTGAGTAGATAAGACAGAAACTGGAGTTTGGAGAGGCTAAAGTGGTTAAATTTTATCGGTAAGTCTTCCAGAGAGGAGGTAGCTTAACGAAGAAAAAGTATGAGAGAGCTACAAAGAGGTCTGGTGGAATCCTGGCCTGAATACCAACCTGCCTAGGCTTAGAGTAAAGGCTTCAAGTTCAGACAAAGAACAACTTCTGGGCAAAGAACTTACTGTGGAATTTCAAGCCAAAAGATTCCTGAATACATCATTCAAGTTCCCACAAGCCATAGAGGAGGGGCCTTGTTGGATGCATGAGGCATTCATTAGAGAGCCCAGAATTGTCACATCATAGAAGTTAAGTTAAATTAGCTCTAAAATAAAGACTACTCTAGAGTCATCCTAAAAGAGTATAAAACAAACCTCTTAAGAATCAAACCAATCTGCAAGTAGCTTCACTACCTGCCATAAGAATATCAGGCACTCTTGAAAGGAACATAAAAAAATATAGTCCTCAAAAATGTGAGATATTTGATACACTATACTTAACAGAGTAAAGGCTAACTGGGACCCATAATCCAGTGAAAAATCAATTTATGGAAACAGATTCAGAAATGACAAAGATGATGAAGTTAGCAGATAAGCACATTAAACACATTTTCATAAATATGCACAAGTATTGAAAAAAAGCATAAATATAATGAGAAGAGAAATATAAGGCATAAAAGAAAACCAAATGGAATTTCTTGTAGTAAAACATGAATATCTAAAATTAAATTTCACAGAAGGGGATAAGCTGAAGATTAAAAACTGCTAAAAAATTTAGTTAGCATGGAAACATAACAACAGAAACTATTGAAAATGAAGTACAAAAAGAAAAAAACAGTGAAAAAAAAAAAAACCGAGCAGAACTCCATGACCTGCTGGAAAGTATCAAATGGCTTAAAATATGTGTGATTGGGATCTAAGAAAGGGATCTGAAGTAGCAAGGTATGAAAAATTTCCAAGTTTGACAAAAAATACCAGCCTATTGATCTTAGAAATGCAGCAAATCCCAAACAAGATAAACAGAAAAAAGCCACATAGAGGAACATCATAATCAAATTATGAACATAGTGTACAAAGCAGGAGAAAAATGTACAGTGTGAACAGAACAAAGGTAGAACTAACTGCAGGCATCCAGTGAGAAATTAGGTGAGCAACAGAAGCTAGTGGCGCACCATCTTTAGAAGGCTGAAAGAAAAGACAATAACAGTGTATTCTTTTATACCCAGACAGACTATGCTTCAAAAATGAAGGTGAAATAAAACATCTGTAGAGAGGAAAAAAAAAGTCAAGAATATTTGTTACTAGCAAACCGATACTATAATAAATGCTACAGGAAGTTCTTCAGGCAGGAGGAAAATAGCCCCATCTCTTAGTAGTCAAGCTTTGCATAATTTCCTCCTACATTGCATCAAGTTTGGTCTGTATTACTAAGAAAGCAGGATAGATATGATGGCATTTTTATATCCATTTGGAGATTAGGCTATAAAAGACAAATTTTTCTCCCTCCAATGCCAAATTCCCCATCCATCACTCTGTAGGAAGCCAAAATCCATGTTCTGAGGATACGCAGGGAGCTTATGAGAAGGTCTGCATGGGATTTCAGCCAGTCTTGGTTGTGAATAAGCTGATAATGTGAATGAGCTGGGATCTTTAGCCCCAAATGACTAGATCCCGGAAGACAGTTTGACTACTTCTTGAGAGATTCTGGAAGAACCATGTAAGTTACTCCTAGATTCCTAACTGACAAGAACTGTGAAATAATAAATATTTGTTATTTTAAGTTGCTAAGTGTTGGAGCAATTTGTTATGTAGCAATAGGTAAATAATACACTTCTAAACTAATTCTAATACACCAGCATTTTGTGATTAAAAAAAAAAATTCCTTATAAACAAATAGAGCAGCAATGGCCATGGTCGCCAAACTGTGGAAAGAACCAAGATGCCCTTCAACGGACGAATGGATAAGGAAGATGTGGTCCATATACACTATGGAGTATTATGCCTCCATCAGAAAGGACGAATACCCAACTTTTGTAGCAACATGGACGGGACTGGAAGAGATTATGCTGAGTGAAATAAGTCAAGCAGAGGGAGTCAATTATCATATGGTTTCACTTATTTGTGGAGCATAACAAAAAGCATGGAGGACATGGGGAGTTAGAGAGAAGGGAGTTGGGGTAAATTGGAAGGGGAGGTGAATCATGAGAGACTATGGACTCTGAAAAACAATCTGAGGGGTTTGAAGTGGCGGGGGGGGGGGTGGGAGGTCGGGTACCAGGTGGTGGGTATTATAGAGGGCATGGATTGCATGGAGCACTGGTGTGGTGAAAAAATAATGATACTGTTATGCTGAAAATAAATAAATGAAAAAAAATAAAATAAAAAAATAAAAAATAATAAAAAAATAACCAATATGCAGAAATCTCTGACAGATATTAACAAATTTAAAAGAGCAATTTATAAAAAGGATTATAGCCTGATCAAGAGATATTTAATCCAGAAATGCCATGTTTATTTTTTGATCAAAATAAAACAACAAAATTTACCATATTTACAAAGTAAACATAAAAAGAAACTCAAAAGATTAACTCGACTTAATCTTTAAGGCCTTGAAAAGACTCAACATGTATTTTTTATAAAAATGCTCAGCAGGGAGCCTGCTTCCTCCTCTCTCTGCCTGCCTCTCTGCCTGCTTGTGATCTCTCTCTGTCAAATAAATAAATAAAATCTTTAAAAAAAAAAAAAAACTAAGAATGCTAGAAATAGGAGAGCTTGCTCAACCTGATCAAGGCAATTTATAAGAAAAACCTACAGCTAACCTCATATTTAATGGTAAAAGATGGATGGCTTTTTCATAAGATCAAGGACAAGGCAAGATTATTTACTTTGATGACTTCTGTTACATAATTTCAATATTGTACTAGAAGTCCCATACAATGAAATAAGGCAAGAAAAAATATAGAAGGTTGTATTGTAAAACTTTAAAACTTTCTTTTTTCCTGATGCTTCAACATCCCCACAAACAGGCTATTAGCACCCTACCCATGTGACCAGTGCACTGGTGTGATAAGGTGGGTCCCTGTTACAGGGTACATTTCTTGCTTTCCCCTGTCTATTGGTTAATGACATTCAAATGTACCAGTAAAACCTCCTTGTGCCTTTTGCTTTTGTCTTCCACACTGACCCTCAATAAAGGTACTTGTTCATGGGTCCTGATCCCCACCTACTTGGCAGAGCCTGCCCCCTTGGAACTCTTTCCATATGGCCCCCTGAGTGATGAGCCATGCCTCCCTCTTTCGGGATTTGCAAGTATAACAAATCATTTAATTTAATATGTCTCTCTGTGTGGTGTTCTTCTATGTCTGTACCTGACTGAACATCAAAAAACCCCATTTTAAGTAACAGAATTATTCTTTACAATGCAAAGGTGAACTTATTAAAATAGGAAGGAGAACCTTTTTTTTTTTTTTAAAGATTTTACTTATTTATTTGATAGAGACCACAAGCAGACAGAGAGGAAGGCAGAGAGAGAGGGAGAAGCAGGATCCCCACTGAGCAGAGAGTCTGATGTGGGTCCCAATCCCAGACCCTGAGATCATGACCTGAGCTGAAGGCAGAGGCTTTAACCCACTGAGCCACACAGGTGCTCCCCAAAAAGAAGAAGAAATTTATATTTATTTTTAGGCAACATACGTGAGTATACAGTTTATTTTAAGAAATCTGTAACAAATGGTGCCAAAACTAAAAAGCAAATCTAGTAATGTTGTAAGATAACAAATAAAAGGTTGGGTGATGGACATTGCAGAGGGTATGTGAAATGGTGAGTGCTATAAAGTGTGTGAGCCTGATAACTCATAGACCTGTACCCCTGGGGCAAATAACAAATTATATGTTAATAAAAATAATAAAAAAAGGAAAAAAGATAACAAATAAATGGTACTTTTTTGTAACAACAATGAACGGTTAGAATTTGAAATTCAAAACTATCACTTATGATAGGATCAAAACCACCAAATACTTAAGGATAAATGTAACCTAATATGTGCAAGACCTGTATACTAAAGTTACAGAGCATTTTACATGAAAGAACACTAACTAGTAAATGGAGAAAAATGGTATGTTAATAATCAGACATTTTCATAAGATGCCAATTCTCCTTAAACTGACCAATAGATTCAATACAGTCTCAATCAATATCCCAGGGTTTTGTTTTTCTTTTTTGTAGAATTTTACATGAAAATTCTAAACTTCTATATTAAAAAATGGAAAGCCTAGAATAGCCTAAATAATTCTGAAAAAGAACAATGGTGATAGAGCTATCCTGCCTGATTTGAATACCTATTATCAAAAACATTAACTAATACAGTATATTCCTGGCATGAAGAGAGAGGCACAAAGGTCAATGGAACAGAATTGTGCCCCCAAATACACCCAAAATAAATAAATATGTCTATTAATTGCTTTTTCAAAAAAGTGCCAAGGTAATACTGAAGGAAAGAGCAGACTTTCAACAAAGGATCAAAAAGATAGTCACATGGGAAACAATGAATTAATGTTCTTCTCATACATTATACAAAAACTAACCAGAAATGGTCACAGACCTAAATATAGTAGCTCAAAGTATAAAATTTTTAGAAGAAAATATAGGAATTAAATTTCCACTACTGAAGTAAGACACTTTTTTTAGACCCAAGGGCACAAAATGTTTGAAATACAAACAAATTTGATAAATCGTACTTCATCTGATTCAAACATTTCAGCTCTTTAAAAGGTACTTTGAATAGAATAGAAAGGCAAGCTATAGCCTGAGAGAAAATATTTTTAATAAGTATGTCCAACAAAGGCCTTTATCTGGAATATATAAAGAACTTTTATAACTGAAAAATAAGAAGATAAACAGCTCAATAAAATAGCCAAAAAAAAAATTAACACACACTTCACAGAAGACACAAATGGATGATAAGCTTACAGAAATATGCTCAATGTCATTAGTCACCAGACAAGGACAAATTAAAACCACGGAGAGATAATCACTACACAACCACTATAGAGGCTGTAGTTGAAAAGATCGACATCAAGTTTTAGTAAGAAGTGCAACCACTGGAATCTTTACTGTGTCTAGTGGGAAGGCTATCTATTTTGGAAAATAGCTGGTAGTTTCTTACAAAGTTAAACATACGTCTACCACATGATCCAGCACTTCCACTCCTATGTGTTTGCCCTAAAGAAATGCAAATATGTTTACCAAAGATTTGTACTTGAATGTTTATAGCAGCTTCCCTCATAATAGCCTCAAATGGGAATGATCTAAATATTCATTATCTGGTGAAGGGAAAGCAAATTGTGGTGTATGCACATAATGAAACATTATTCTGCAATAAAAACGAATACACTACTGATATGATCTGCATCACGCAATGCATCTTAAAAACATTACGCATAGCAAAATAAACCAGACTCAGGAGACTATACAGTATATTATTCAAATTTTATGAAATTTTAGACAAAGCAAAACTGTACTGATGGAAACACAGAAGTCACTGCCAGGAGTTTTGGGGGAGGGGAAGTGACTGATTACAGAGGGGCACAGAGGTATTCTTTGCAGCAATAGAAATTTCCTATAGTACACTGTAGTGTTTGTTATACAGTTGTATATATTTATCAAAACTTATTGAAATTTGCACTTCATATGGGTGAATTTTATTATAGATAAATTATAACTCAATAAAGCTGGCTTTTTAAAAGAACAGTCATCAGCTATATTCCCAGGTATCTTATGGTTCTTGGTGCTATAGTAAGGGAATTGATTCTCTAATTTCCCTTTCTGTATTTTTATTGTTAGTGTATAAGAAAGCAACTTATTTCTGTACACTGATTTTGTATCCTGCCACGTTACTGAATTGCTGTATGAGTTCTAGTAGTTTGGGGGTGGAGTCTTTTGGGTTTTCCATATCAAGTATCATATCATCTATGAAGAGAGAGTTTGACTTCTTTGCCAATTTGAATACATTTTATTTCTCTTTGTTGTCTGATTGCTGTTGCTAGGACTTCTAACACTATGTTGAACAAGAGTGGTGAGAGTGGGCATCCTTGTCATGTTCCTGATCTCAACTAACTGAGGGTTTTGGAGGGGCCGGGGGTGGGAGTTTGGGTGAGCCTGGGTGGTGGGTATTGTGGAGGACACGTATTGCATGGAGCACTGGGTGTGGTGCATAAACAATGAATTCTGGAATACTGATAAGAAATTTTTAAAATGAATAAAAATTTTTAAAAATAAAAAAATTAAAAGAACAGTTATTCACTCATTGAGTAATACATGCTTCTATGTCACTAAAAGAAAATAAAGTTATAGTTTAAAAGTAGATCATTCATTGAACAAATACTGAATGATCACTTACACATGCCAAAGTCAGGGCTAAGTGTTCAAGACAAAGTTACAAACTAGATAGTGGGTAAGACAGGTGAGTGAACACCATTAAAATACCATGTAACTGTTATGATGGAGATAATCACAAGAAACTGTAGGGTGCACAAAGAAGAGACACCCAATTCAGTGCTGGGGATATGAAAGGCTTTTTATTAAAGGTAATATCAGAGTGCAAATCTGATGGAAGAAGATGAGCAAGCTAAGCAAATGAGGATGTGTGGGCAATAGTCAAACGGGAGGGGGCACACAGCTGGAACTTGGAGTAAGAGAGCAAGTGGTTTTCTGTGAGTGGAATTGAAACTAGATGTAAGTAGGTATATTCAGGATATAGCTAAGAAATAGAATTAAGTCAAGCGGAGAAAGACAACTATCATATGATCTCCCTGATATGAGGAAGTGGTGATGCAACATGGGGGCTTAAGTGGGTAGGAGAAGAATCAATGAAACAAGATGGGATTGGGAGGGAGACAAACCATAAGTGACTCTTAATCTCACAAAACAAACTGAGGGTTGCTGGGGGGAGGGGGGTTGGGAGAAGGGGGGTGGGGTTATGGACATTGGGGAGGGTAGGTGCTTTGGTGAGTGCTGTGAAGTGTGTAAACCTGGCGATTCACAGACCTGTACCCCTGGGGATGAAAATATATGTTTATAAAAAATAAAAAAATAAAAAAAAATAAATAGAATTTATAGGATCTAATAATTTTTACTTCTGGGACCTGAGGCAAGGCAAGAGACCAAGGCTGTTTTTACTTTTCTAGCTTGAGAAACTGGCAGTATTCACTGCCACGGATATGTGGGAGTAAAAAGAATGGGTTTAGTGACAGGTTGAGGGGGGCTGTTTCATGAATGTTGAGTATGAAGTGCTCAATCTGTAGCAGCACATTGAATATAAAAGTGTGTGGCACACAAAATGAACCAGAAATAAAGAGGCAGGTCTAGAGGGCATGAACAGGCTGGAGTTATCACAAGAAAGGACGAGATTAATCAGGTATACAGGGACACACGAAACAAGATGGTCCAAGAGAGGGAAAGGAATGAACAGCCAGATGACTGAGGATGACTAGAATACCAGGGCCCAGAAGTCAAGGATAGATAAAGATAATGCTTTGAGTGGCCAAGAGAGAAGTCAAATAAGACAAAAGGTGAAAAGTGCACATGCAATGTTGCAAGAGGGAGAAAACCATACACTTTTCCAAGTGTAGTCCCAGTGGTCTGAAGGTGGAGAAGCCAGAAACAGAGGTCTGAGGAGTGGATGGGAGGTGATAAAATGGAGATATTAAATATAGACCTTCCACATGAAAGAAGAGAGGATGCGTGTGGAATCTGGGGGAGTACCTGGGGATGGGAGGCTGGGCCGTGTCCACATGCTAATGGGGTGCAGTCAGTGGAGAGGGAGGGATGGATGGAGTAACATTCCTGAAAAGTGTAGAAGGGAAGGGATCCAGAGAATGGGATCCATTTTTCAGTAGATAAAGAATGTTTGTTCTGGTCCCTCAAGATGGGAGGAGGAGGGGATGAGTGAAGATACTATTATGTAAGTCCTATGGCAGGTAGTTGAGGGAGTTTGACTGATGTCTTCTATTTTTCTGTGGGAGGCAAGGTCATATGGAGACTAAGGGAGAGACAGGGGTCCTGCCTTTTAGAGCAGAGGAGGCAGTTTAAGTATTTTTTTTTAATTTTTTAATTTTTTATAAACATATATTTTTATCCCCAGGGGTACAGGTCTGTGAATCACCAGGTTTACACACTTCACAGCACTCACCAAAGCACATACCCTCCCCAATGTCCATAACCCCACCCCCCTTCTCCCAAGTTTAAGTATATTTTTAAAAAATATTTTATTTATTTATTTGACAGAGATCACACGTAGGCAGAGAGGCAGGCAGAGAGAGAGAGACAGAGAGAGAGGTGGAAGCAGGCTCCCCACAGAGCAGAGAGCCCAATGTGGGGCTCCATCCCAGGACTCTGAGATCATGACCTGAGCCAAAGGCAGAGGCTTTAATCCACTGAGCCACCCAGGCTCCCCCAGAGGAGGCAGTTTAAAACAGCTGCCTCACACAAGATGAATACTGCCTATAGACACATCATGGGACTCCCGAATGTCATTAAGGGCTGAGTTAAGATTAGGGACCATGAATTAATACTGTTTATAATTCAGAGTGATTTTTTTTCTCCACAATTACCCAGTAATCCAGGTTTAAGTGTGGAGCAGGTGACAAGTTGAATTCATTTGGGTTTTGAGTTCTACACAGGACTCACCATAAGATCATTACAAAATAAGAAATTAAGGATTTTGAGAAAAGTAGTTGCTGTGATGGTTGATATCAGCTAGATGAGGAAGGACATAAAAAAGGGAGTCCTGGGAGATGAGAATTGAAAATAGGTTGATCTGTAAACTGGAAGTTTCTAGAAGGCCTAAAAATGGTATATTGGGGATAAGTGAATTGAGGTAATGCGGCCAACATGGAAAGATAGAGAAGATCATACAAAATAAAAAGGGCAAGGAATCCTAAAGATCAGGATGTCAGAAGGACTATCTAGTCCTAAAGGCATCAAAGTTGGTAGCAATACAGGGATGGGGAGAAATATGGAAGACAGAAGTGAATCTTTAAAGGATTAGGAGGAGTGCCTAGGATAGGAGGTCTTAGGCAAGAGTGCAAAGAAGGAGTAAAGGAGTATAGCAAAGCAGAGCCACAAGACAAACTCTTAAATGAGAGAGAGCTATATAGGTCTGAAGAAACTTAATCCAGAATCAGTTGTTTTAAGCAAGGAGGACCAATTTCCAACTTTTAATGGCATGCAAATGGAGGAAGAACAGCCTCCACTTGAAATGTCTTGTGTGGCTAGGATGGGTAGCATCCATGAAGCTTCTGGGCTCAGTGCAACTGACAAGGATAAACAGAGGCTTTTGGTGATGGGAAGCTTTGCAGGGTGGATGAATGAGCAGACATCCTGGTGGTGGAGGCAGTGACCTCGGTTGCATTCTGCATCAATGGGAGTGGATATGTCTCAACTAGGATGATCAGTGAGGTAATTAAAGCTCCAGAATCAGCCAGACCTGGGCTGGGTCCAAGTTCTGTCACTCACTGACCATGAAAGCTTCTCTGAACATCTGTTTCTTCCACTACAAAATGAGGATAATATTATTAACATCAGAGTTGTCTTAAAACTTCTACAACATGATGCTTGTCAAACAGCATGGTGCAGTCAAATAGTAAGTACTCAATAAATACTACTGTTATTTTTATTACAATTCTGGGTATACGCAATGCTGGAGCCCAAAAAGAAAGGGCTGTGCTTAATGAGATAACCTCTCAATGAATGTGGGTGGAAGGAAAGTTGGGGGGTATGAGAGTTTGCCAAATGGAAAAAATGAAAATTGTTCAGTGGACGAGACCTTTATTTCTCAAGACAGATCGTTAAACAATGTGCAATGTCAAAGAATCTGATTATCAGATCGATTTTCCTACTTTCCTATACTGGTGGGTCTAGGGATTCAGGATGATTTAACTTTTCCTTTGTTGACAAGAGCAAAGTGTTTAGAAAGAGTTGCTGGGGGAGAGAGCTGTCACTTCCACACCTCATTTAGACACCCCAGCCCTGCTTACGCAGTCTGCTGAATTCTGATGAGAGAGTTGTATTCTTACAACAGACACCATTGTCCACATGTAGACACATCACGGTAGTTCCCAAGTAGAAGACAAAGATCACTAGGAAGTGGAGACTTTCTTGAGTTTATTCCTCTGATGAAGGGCCCTTCCCCTGCAACAATGTGAGTCTCCATGCAGGGGAGGGGGATCTCTCCTCCTGTCTCTTTACAATCTCTATCCCAAGGGCCTTCAAAAGGAAGCAGCCTGCTCAGTGGTTGTGGTGCTTTTCCTGAGGGTATGGAGGATAGATTATATGATTTAAAACACAGCCCTTCCATGACCCAACTTAATCCCAGCACATAAATTCCTGGAGCCTGATTAAGGCTCCTGGTGGTCACTGGCCCTGGCGATATGCTCCTTCTGAAACTATCCTCTTCGATCTTAACTTTTTTTTTTTTTTTTTTTTTTTAACCCTGAGAGCTTTTGGCCTACTTTTTGTTGTTTACATTTTATACATTTTTCCAAAACCCCAAGTTTTCCTTCACATGGTACTTATTCAATAATTTTATAAATAAATACATTCCTTTGATTTGTAGTGAGTTGGGAGGGGAGAGTATCTGGCTCTCCACTTCTCTGCCTATCTGATAAGTATGTAGAAGTTAATAGCCCAGACTCTGGAACCAGACTGTCGGGAGACTAAATCATAAGTCTACTGCTTCCTATGTGTCCTTGAGCAAGTTGCTTAATCTCTCTGTACCTCAGTCACCATCTGTGAAATGGGGATATAACGACAATCTCATGGAGTTGTTTTGAGGATTAAATTAGTTCAAAAGTACAATGTGCTTAAAACAGTGCCTAGTGCATAAAAACATAAGAATATAGACATTTTTTAAAAAGATTTATTTATTTTAGAGAGAAATCAAGCATGTGGTGGAGGGGAGGGGGAGCTCTGAAAGAAGGAGAGAGAAATTTAGCAGACTCCATGCCCAGCATGAGCCCAATGGGAGGCTTGATCTCACGATCCTGAGATCACGACCTGAGCCAAGACCAAGAGTCAGATGCTTAACTGACTGCACACCCAGGCACCCCTGGAACTACAGATATTTTTGTATTATTTATCTTAGCATCCAGCACTGGAATGCCTCCTGGGAAAAGGGGCAGGTGGAGCTTAATAATTTCTTTTGAGGTAGATGAGATCTTCAAGTTGTGGGTGTTCATAAATGCCAAACTATCATGAACTATCATGAGATAGGAACATGATTTATCAATCTCTCTCCTTAAATGGAACAAGAGATGAGAAATGAGATGAAAGAAAGGAGGAATAGAAGGGAGAAGTCAGTGATGTGAAGAGAGGCTGACACTGGGTGTGATGAAGGGTTTGTGAAATCCCTTGGTAGTGAGGTGGATGGAAGACATTTCTTGATGTGCTAATCTGTTCTACTGACAGCTTTTTCATGGTGGTGATAGAGATTTCTCCTCTGGGACCTCTCCTCTTGTTGTTGAGTATGGTCTATTTTTCTTATACATGTGCAAGTGGATATTTTAGATACTCAAAGAAATAGTTTTGTCCTGTGCCCCACCTCCTCCAAGCTGGGTCTTTACAGAATAGGATGGAGACATGCATCTAGATACATACCCTCAGAGGCAAAAGGCTCCAGGGTTCCTGGGAACTTGCTGATGTATCAGAGAAGGTTTTGGGTGTCTACAGGCTGCAGAGTGGGGGACAATATGAAGCAAATTTTGCTGAGCTCTCAAAGGTGAGAGAGATCCCTGTTGACATCTCAACCAACATTTGCTGAGAAATGTTATGTGATAGCTGCTGAGAGAGGTCCACGAATGAAGCCCTATAACTAGTCCTGTGACATACTGCAGTGGCAGAGCTAAGTTTCCAGCCCAGTAGGAGGTGAACGTGGTGTGTGAGGAAGTCTGGGGGACTCTGTTCCCCTCCTTGAACTGTACCCCCTACATTCTTATTGCCCTGAACTGCTCCCACATACTGAGACTCCTCTGAGATCTTATAGCTAGTAGCATTTCACATACAGCCATATAAAAGATATAGATAGGGGCACCTGGGTGGCTCAGTGGTTAAGTGTCTCCCTTCAGCTCAGGTCATGATCTCAGGGTCCTGGGATTGAGCCCCATGTCTGGCTCCCTGTTTTGCAGGGAGTCTGCTTCTCCTCCTTTCTCTGCCCTCCCCCCCACCCCCGCTCATGCTCATTCTCTCTCTCTCTCAAATAAATCTTTTTAAAAATGCAGATAGATAGATTTCTTCAAATAGATTTCATTTAGTCCTTCTAACAACTCCAAGAGGCAGATGAAAGTGCCATTTTGAAGAAAGGGATAATGAAGAAAGAAGATGTGTAGTTACAGGTGTGAATGGGCTTTAAAGACTGATATGTCATAATCTGGTTGATGGCTTTGCCACGTTCTACTTGTAGGACCTTGAGAAAACTTAACTTCTAGGAGCTTCAATTTGCCTTAAACAAAGAGATTTTATAGGATCATGTAAGGATTATAACAAAATACTGATCTCTTGGAAAATACCAATAAAATAGTGTGTTGTTCTTTGGTTATTCCTTTGTAGACAATTTTTCACATCTGTAGACACTATGTACCTAATAATTTAGAGACAAAAGTTAAGTAAATTATATTCTTAAACTAAGCCACCATAATCATGTTAACTCTTGCATATAGTTTACAATGAATTCATATGCTCTATTAGGAAAAAATCTGCTTAATTTATCAGCTCTGCCAAGTTTTTATGAAAATAAAACAAAACAAAACAAAAAGGTGGACAAGGTAGCAGGAAAAAAAAAGGAAAGAAAGAAAAATATCCTTTATGTAGTCTTTTGCTGTGGACATTATATATTTCCTCTCCAACAGAGAGAACAAAAATCTTAAAACCGGATGGTTCATACTTAGAAGGAGCCAGAGCTAGTCTGGAATTAGCTGGTTCTGAATGGCCAGGTAGAATTATGTATGGGCCAGTACAAGCAGGGTCCTCTGGCTTATTATTCTCCTTTTAAGGTTCCAGATTATAAAGAAGGAGACTCCCCCAACATGTTCTGGCTTGGAGCCTATGCCCCGGTCATGTTGGTGAGCAATGGTGTAAGTGTCCGTTGCCCAGATGCATATGCAAAGGATGGGTTGCAACTTGGACTCTTGATTGAGAAACCTTCTGCGCTGCTGCAGAGGAGGGTCTACTTCTTCCTCTTCCTTCCTCCTGAAGCTGAGATGGGGAGGCACTGAGGGCCTCACCCAAGACTGATTTGGATGAAAGGATCTTTGTGAAGAGAGTCCATTTGTCAGCTCCAGGGCCATTTTGGTGAATGATTTAACTATAGTCATTCTGCTGTTGGCAGCAACTTTACATCAAAACCCACAGTCCCACCTTCACCAAGCAATCTATAAGCACATACTTGGTGCACACCTATGCTGACCTGATGCTTTGAGGAGCTTTCTCTAAGTTTCTAAGTGTTTCATTTTTATTTGCATTTGAGGAATTGGGGAAGAGAGAAGGTAACACACACACACACACACACACACACACACACACTCCAAACTAAAAAAAAAACAAAACAAAACAAAAAAAAAACAACACTTTAAAAAGGGAGACTTTTTCAGGGAGTTTAGCCAATGTTCCAAAGAGCTGTGTTGATGAAATGAAGCAGCTCAAGTGAAAACAAATTGAATTTGGAAAAAAAATTTACTCCACCCAGTGGCAGTTGGAGCTTCCATTCTGAGTTACTTCTAATGTCCTGGAGCCACGTTTACTTTGCTGAACAGACTAAATCATTTAATTTGTCAGCTTTTCCTTCCCTCTGCCAGACCTCACTCAAGAAACGCTTCCAGGGCCATGGGAGCTCACCAAAGCCTTGGCCTGCCTGAGTCACTCCCTGGGGGCCACGTATCCACAGCGCAAGGTTCTCTGTCTTAATTCAAAGCTGCTCAGAGTCAGGGGAGAGTGTTTCTGCTTCCATCCACAAAGTAGGTCAGAAGTATAGGATGATACCAATAGCTAGTATTTTACTGAGTTTTCTTTGTTCCTGGCAAATAGCATATTGAGAGCTCTAAACCTATTAATTCATGAATCCTTCACCATCATGGATACGGAGAGCTAATATTCTTCTGGCTTTACAGATGGGGTGCCTGGGGTTCAGAGAGTAAACAACCTGATTAAGGTTATACCACAGTGTTAAGCTTCAAAACCAGGTGGTCTGCCTTTGAATATAAGAACACTAAGTAACAGTGCAATTTACCACTGAGCAGTGCACTCAGTACGGGGGTGTCTGCAGGATGGTGGAGACACAGTGATGCCCTGGCATAAGCTTTTGCTCAGAACAAGATGAAATTCTAGAGAAAAAGCAAGCATATGAGTAAACGACAGTGACTGTGTAAGCAAAGCCTAGGAGTACAGAGAAGAATGACAAATTAGCTTTATCTCAGGGTTCAGAAGGGGTCTAATAAAGGAAGATTTGAAGAGAAGGTAATGCTTAGACAAGAACTGAAGGATAAAAAGGAGAGACCAATAGGGTCAAAAGCACAGAGGTGTGGACATAAATGGTGTGGCAGTTAAGTACAAAGAGTCTAGAGTTGCTCTAGGGTCAGTTGAAAGAGAATAAGCAGAGAATGCTAATGATCACCATTATCTAACTTTCCAGCTTCCTTTGTAGTTAATGTGGAGCAATACTGTGATTTCATTTCTGGCCGACAGAATGGGACAAGAAGTGACAATGCAGGTCTTCCAGGTCTGGAGCATAAACCCTTCCATGGGTGATCCTTTCTTTCTCTATATTCTGGCAGTCAGAAAAACAAACAAACAAAACTCTGAGAACCCAGAGAAGGAAGGTGACCCATAAGACCAAAGGAAAAGAGGGTTCTGAATTATTGCCCAGAGCAATCACCCCTCTCTCAACTGATCCACATCACATGGAGGCATGGGTAAAAAAAGAAGCTCACTGTATTATTCTGCTAAAATTCTGGGATTATTTGTCCCAGCACTTGGTCCACTCTGGCTAATCCTGGAGGTCAGTCAGAGGAGAGTATCAGCCGAGTCATTGAGAACCTTGCTCACCGGAAAGAAGAGCATAGAACTGGCCTTTAACATGATTGGGAGCTACTGAAAATTTTAAGCAAAGGAGTGGTTCAGATCTATAGTTTAGGATGTTTGTTCTGAATGCTGCATATTCAATGAGTTGGACTAGAGACAAGATGGTAGGAATGAGAAGAGGTGTGTGTGGCTAGTGGTCTATCTGTGCAGCCCACTAGAGTGGACCTACCTCATATCATCTTATTCTATTGTTTAAGCTGTGGACGTTGCACATAGAAAGCCTTGTAACAGAGATTCATGCAATGTTATAAATGAATGAATGACTTCACCACTGCCAATTACTTTAGGCCAGTCCCTGTGGTTGGTGTTGATATGCGTTATCTCATTTAAATTCACGATTTAAATCTGCCATCTAATGGGTGAGGAGACAGAGACTGAGACACATCATGCTACTTTTCCAAAGACCTAGAGCACTAAATTCTAGATCTGAGACTTGAACCCAGGCCTCGGACTCCAGAGTTCATAATCCTTTTATTACACCTTGCTTGCTCAGTCATGTTCAAGTAGGGAGGAAGTTCTGGGGTTGAGTTTGACAATCCTCCTGGTAGAGAATCCCTTTCATCACATGCTATTTATGTGGATTCTGCCTGGTATAGGTAGTGACAGGAAACAGCCTCTAGTACCATGGGTTCAATGAGACTTAGAAGCTTTTGGGTCCTCAGATATGGTGAGAAAGCCTTTCATTTTATGAAGGAGGGAAATGTAGTCTGCAGAATGGAAAGGATTACTGAGTCTGCAATATATTGTTTCCTTTTCTTGGGGATGCCCTGTGGGGAAGAAATGTGAGCTGGTGAAATCTCCTTATAAATATGCTGGAAGGATTCCAGGGAAAACCACAGGTGGTATTTCTTAGTGGCCATCTTTACCTTTAGAGAACCTTTAACAGCATGTACCTTAGCGCTCTAGGATTGCTTATGGCCAATAAACCCAGAATCTACAGATTCATGGAGCATGGCTTTCTGAAAAAATGTCGTGTAATCCATGCGATCACTGGAGTATAAAATGGAGATGTTTCATGACCGAAAGGTTTGGCTTTCATATAGGTGATGTGCTTTTAAACTTCTTTAAGAGACCTCTATGTGACATCTGGGTCAGAGCAAGTCCTAATGTGACAAGAAAGGGTCCAGGAGGTAGCATGGGCAGTCCTGAGCTTCTCCCAGCTTCCCCTGTGCCTTGAGATTACTTGTAGCTTTGAAATTACTCATAAAGCTTGATACCTGGTAACATACTTTACTCTTGTTGAGTCTAATTGGAGAATCCAATGTTTGTGTTATCTCCAAAGGCTACTGCTTTATCTAAGATCACATGGTTTGGCAACAGAAGATCTTACCTCAGAACTCCTGTCTCCTAGATCCCAAATCAGTTTAATGTTGATGTTTCGTTGTTCCTACGTCTTCCTCATCTTCCACATCTTCTTTTGTGGTTTAGGATGATGACGATGGTGATGACTAAGACAATGATAGCACTAGCAACTACCTTTTAATAAATACCTACTATATATAAGACATAATGTCCTATTTGTCCTATGTCCTATATAACAATAACACAAATATGTATAAACATTCACTATTCACTCAAGACAAATACGTATAGAGCCTGTAATAGGTGGCACCTTATGAAACTTCTAATATTAAATCTACAAAATAGTCATTTCATATGGCTCGACCTAATATTATATGCCAAGTAATCTAAATTAGGTGGTCAAGGGAAGCCTCTCTGAAGATCTTTGATCTGAATGACAGGAGGGAGCCTAGTATATACTATAGGGAGACTATTGCATGAAAAGGGAAATTTCTACTAAAGGCTCCTAGGAAGGAACCAGTTTGGGAACTTGAGAAACCAGAGGGGTACTGCGATGGCTGGGGCAGAATGAATGAGACAAAGAGGGACAGAAGTCAAATTTGGACAAGTTGGCGGGAATCAAACCATTGGGCTTTATAGGCAGGACTAAAGAGCTTAATTTTTTTATCCTAAATGGGTTTTGACTTGGAGTAGGAGAGGGGGAAATGAGATGTGATTTACATTGTTAAAGAGTCTCTCTAGCTGTCAAGTGAAGAAAGGTTGTTAGGGGCGTAACAGTGAAAATAGAGGGATATCGTATGATGCTCCTATAATTGTCGGGTATGAGCTAACAGTGGCCTAGACTGATTGACAGCTCTGAGGATGGAGATAACTACTTGGATGTAGAATTTATTTTGGTTGCTCCTTGCTCCCAACAACCACATTCTAAAAGCTCTTGTCGATGTTTCAAAGAATGCTTGCTAACAATCTCTCAGCTTGGAGGAAGCTGTGGACACTGACAAGGGTTGTACTCACTTCCTTTGATGTATCAGTTATGAGTAAGATGTAATTACAAATTAATTCTCTCCTTTGTCTCAGAGCAGGATTTGCTTTGGGTGGTGGCAACATTTGAAAGAAGGCATCTTTAGCAGCCCTCTTAGCTAAGGGTCCTGTCTTTGGTATGGGGAAAGCTAGACACCAGAGCTCATATGCTCTTCTCCAGAAAATGAAACTGCTTCCCAGTCCAGAAATAATTAGACAAAAGTCTCACGGCTGCAGTGAACAGAAAAGAAGGGCTATGATGGGCAGATTCTTGGCATTGCTGTTAAGGATACACAAGGGCTTGCCCAGTGACCAGGAGAGTAGGGGCCACTGAGGAAAACTGGCTGAGGATTAATTGAATGATGAAGAGGAGGAGGATGAGGAGGAGAGGAAAGGGAGATTGGAGTCTGGGACAGCGCCCGGGCTGCCTTTGTAGGCAAGTTCCCTAACAACGCGTTCTGGGGGAAGGCAGGGTTGATTGAAGCTTAATTCAGATTCTTTGAATGTGCCTTAAGGAGACAGACTAAGGAATGATCTGATGAAATGCAACGGGAAGCAAAACTTGGCAGGGGCACAGTGGCAAATGAGCTGAGAATATGGGGAGATATCCTGCCAAGACCCTATTCCCCCCAGGACCACCCTCGGCGTATCCGGAGAAATCAATCAAATGGACGGGACTGGATGGCTCCCACAGAACAGCAGTGGGGGACCCCTGTAAGGTTGGGGGGTCTTCCTTTTACAAACAGGATTTGAGAATCAACAGAGCATTAAGACGGGTCAGTGAAGACATAGGGGAGGCACTCAAAGTTTTTTAATATCCTGTGGGTGACTCAGCAGTGCCAAACGCTATGCCCATTCCTGGACTGTGCCCAGGGAATTATAGCCCTGCCTCCCAGTTCGTGTGAAGGCCCAGGAGCAGGGAACGTGACATGATTTCAATGTCTACCACACTGGGGAAATTTGTGAGAACTTTGTAGAGAGTTCAAAAAATTCATCAACTCACTAAACATTCCCTGTCCTTGTTCTTGAGCAGCCTACATCTCCCAGTGCTGCCTCTTTCCTCTCTTGGATGTTCATAGTACTCCTCTCTAAAAGTCAAGTTTGTTGTACTTGTGCCTTTGTTCAGGTAGTCAAATCTCCATGAATGTCTCCTTATAGGCTTCTCACAGGGTCATCTGTCGAGGGTGTCAAAATTAAAAGTGGGAAAAAACTTGGTATTATGGACTCCTTTCTATATTATAAACTCCTTCCTGCTCCCCTCACCAATTTCATAAAAAAATCTCTTTACAACAACCAAAGTGCTTTACCCATTACAATTCTGCATCTCACTCTCATTTTGTAAAGTCACTATCATTATCCCCAGGTGACCGGCAAGGACTTAGACTCAGAGGGGAGAGATCTACCCAAAATCACATGGTACACTTCACGGGAAAGAAGGATCTGGAACCTGGGTCTCCTAGTCTCCACCTTGATCACTTATCTTTATGCAATGATGTCTTCAATATCTTCTTTTCTTCTTCTGCCATGTCAATGGGTAAAATAGAACAAAATAATATTCCCTATTCCCATATCCACACAAACATGATACAACTTCTAGACTACTTTCCTTTAGCTCAGCTGAGACAAACTCTCATCTGGAAAAAATTTGTTTCTTGACATTTCCAGTCTCATTGACTGCCCCCTCCAACCTCATACTTTTTGATCCAAAAAGTCTCTCCCATCCCATCTACTCATAATGATTAAAAAAAAAAAACAACAACAACACACACACACACACACACACATGAAATTATTATTTCACACTACTATCTGTTCCTTTGCTTATACTCTTTTCCCTATTCCAATTTCCCTCCCCAACCTTTGACAGGGAAATTTCTGGAAACAGGAAACATCCTTTAAGCCTCAGGAATGTACCCTTCACTTCTAGCTGGCATGAATGGGTCATCTCCACTCCCACAACCACTCTCTTTGTTTTCTCCACCACAGCACTCACCAGATTATATTATTAATGCCTATTCACATGGCTTGCCTCTTCCTCTGGCCCAGAAGCCCCTTGAAGGCAAGGACTTCCTATCTTCATCATTTAACACAGATCTTAACCCATCATAGCAGGTACTCAGGGAAATATTTCTTATTCTGATCACAAATCACAAAACTATATATAGTTACATTTCCAGGCAATTAGTTTTAATAATTAAACAACCATTTTATTATTTCCAGAAATAATTTTATTGGCATTTTCCTATAATTTTACATATAATAAAATACACAGTTCTGACATGTTGAGTTAGATGAGTTTTGACTTTTATATATACCTGAGTAACCACTACCTCAAACAAATTATAGACTATTTCCCAACTGTTTTTTTCCTTGATTCCAGCCCACAGGAAAAGTCTCCTAAACACCTTGGCCAAGGCTAAGAATCCGTTTTAAATCAGTATCTCAATGTGAACTGTCCTCTACAAGTACACCTTGGCCTAAGGGACCACGACAGCTGGAGCCAACTGCAGGATCCTGGTGAATGATGCAATACATGGCATTACTCTTCTGAACAGAAATGGCACTGTTGGTGATACATAGTTAGCTGAATAACATTTTATGTCCCTCTCATTCATGGCCAGTGGTCAGTGCAAAACCCTATTTTCTCCTGGTTTAAGCAGAGAAGTTCCAAAGAATCCAAATCAGTCAGGGACAGATAATTGAGCTCAGGGTCCTACATAATCCTTAGGCCTGTGACCTGGTTTTCATTTGGTCCTGGAGGATATCTTTTCCTTCCATGAGCTGTGAGCCAATGTTTTTTTTCCTGCTGATTTATGATCTCCTATAAATTAACAGAGACCTTTCAACTGGGAACTCCACATCCCAAAGGCATGAATCTTCCATAAGTAATTCCTCCCTGAGGAATCCAGAGTTAACTCTCAATTACATACTGTGATGGAGATGCATTGTGGCTGAAATGATATAAATGCTACTTATATTCAAGTTGGAAGTGCCACACCAAGTCACAGGAAGAGAGCAGTTGGATTTGTGTTCCAGAAGGATGAAAGCTTTGCCTGTTCTGGGCAGAGGAAGGGGTCTCATCATGTTTTTAGCTATAGTAAATATTGGCTTATTAAACACCTCTGGTGCGATACAGATACAAGGCCATGGGAACACAGTGTCTCCTCTCAAAGCATCCCCAGCTTGTGGTGAAGACAGACACATTTATAACTATACTACCAGCTAATATTTTCCACCTGTTTAGAGATTATTTTTACCATTATTTTAGTGACTTAGGCATCTAAAGTTATAATGAAATGGAAAAAAAGGCACTAAATCACAATTTTTACTAAGTCTGGTACTGTATGTCTTCAATTCATTCCTCCTTTTCTTCAAACATTCAGAAAGTACTGCTAGGTGCCAGATATTGTGCTGGGGACCAGGAATACCGTCATAAAGAAGAGGTAATCCTTGCCCTCAAGGGTTCATAGCTGTGGTAGCTAAGAATCTGTGGGCTGCGTTCCCACCAATTGTACACTAGATGGATATAGGTGTGGAGTGAAATACAGATTCAAAGTTGGAGGTCAAAAACTTACGTATTAAGAAGATTTTTTTTTCCTTACTGAGAAAGGAAAAAATGGGTTATAGTAGAAATGTTCAGAACTAGGAGTCAGGAGATCTAGTGTCTACTCCCAGATCCTTTTTCCATTAACTGACAATTTTATTAAAGTCAATTAAATTCTTAGCTATAATTTCTTTATACATACAATAGGGACACTGCTTACCTTGCATATTGAAGTGTGTGTGTGTATGTGTGTGTGTGTGTGTATGTATTTTATAAGAATCATACACTATATAATTCATTCTACTACACTTTCATCCTTCTTCTAAATATTTATCCCGTATAATAATTAATGGTTTTTGTGTGTGTGTGACTGCTATAACAAATTACCACAAACTTGGTGACCTAATGGAAAATTATTCTTTCACAGTTCTGGAGGTTAGAAGTCTAAATTGTATCACTGGGCTGAAATCAGCAGTCCGGTGGCTCTAGGGGACGATCTGTCCCTTGCCGCTCCCAGCTTCTAGTAGCCACTGGCATTCCTTGGCTTGTAGCCACATCACACTCCATGGTCCCATTGCTTCTGTTTGTAATCTACTCCTGCCTCCCTCTTACAGGGACACTTGTGATTACATTTAGGGCCCACCCAACTAATATAGGATAATTTCTCCATCTCAAGGCCCTTAGCTTAATCACATCTGAAAAACTTATTTTTGCCATATTAGGTAACATGTACAGGCTCCAAGTATTAGAATATCTTGAACAGGGCCATTATTCAGATTACCGCATCCTATATTTATGTGTTTACCTGGCACTTTGGGAGTTGATAAACTATGTGAATTAAGAATATAGGATCTGGAGTCAGAGGACCTATTCCTGAGTATTGTCTCTGCCACTTCCTAATTATGACCTTGGGTAAGCAACTTCTAATATAATAGTATGTTTCATGAGATTATTCATATGAATTATTTAGCACAGTTAGTTCAGGGCACTCAACAGAAGCCAGCAATGGTCAGTAGGAGCCATTCATGGCCTAGAGTTGGAAGTTCTTGTCTCTTCCCCTAGAAAACTCAAGATCTGGTGGAGAAAATGTGAAATACACAGTTTCAAAGAAGTTCAATAGCTGATATTAGCAAGGGAAGGTCAAGGCTGTGGGAACCCAGGATTGTGTATTATAACCTGAAAGAAAAAAAGTGATAGTGTCTGGGAATCTTGGTGGATAAGAAATAGTTAACTCAAAGGAAGAGAGTCCAGGGAGAGTACGTGAGTACAATAAAAAGAGGCAAGACAGAGCAAGAGGCTTACTAAGGAGTAATGTGCAGTCTGGGCAGCACCTGAGAGTCACCAGTGGCTGGTCCATCCAGGGCCACCAGGGCCAGGCAGGGTTTGTTTCCTGGGAATGGAGCCTATGCAGTTGTACACACGCTGCACTCAGAAAGACTTTGTGCCTTCTTGAATGCCTTGCTGCTGTTGTCTTAAAATTCCTAATAATGATTTTTTTTTTTTAAACAAGGAGTTCTGCATATTCATTTTGCTCTGGGCTCTGCAAATCCTGTAGCCAGTCCTGGTGCCAAGGAAATGAGTTTAGGCTTTTTCTTAAGGACAAGAGCTTCCTATGAAAGACTTTTAAACAGAGGCAAACATGATCAGACTTGTGTTTTACAATTGTCAGTCTCAAGTTGTTTCTGGGGAGACTGGTGGATGGGACGTCAGCGGGAAAGGTGTTGTAACAACTGAGGTTGGAGGGTCTGGCCTGTGGCAGAAGGGAGAGTTAGAGGAAGGAGACAACATCAGATGTGATATATTTAGTGCCAACAAGCAGTGGTAGTTGGATGCCAAATGTAAAGAGGAGAGAGAAGATCAGGATAACTCCCATATTTTTATCCCAAATGATGGAGAGTGGCAAAGTCACTGATGAGACAGGGACCCCAGGCAGCGAGTGGCGGCAAATTCTAGAAAGAATAATGCTTTTTAGTTGGAAAGGATTGCAAAATTCCCCTCTTCCTCCTCTCCCTCACCTCCCTTTTCCTTGTACTTTCCCCTTCTACCTCCGTACCCCTTCCTTTTCCTCCTATTCATGGACCTGAGAACATGGGTTACAACCCAATAGGAAAGAGTGAGGCTGATTTCAGACTTTATAGAAATTGTCTTTCCTGTCTGTTCTCCAGACAGCTTTCAAGCCAAAAGCTCTCCTACCTTGGCAGTCTTTTTCCTGCCAACCCGATCCCTCCTTCTGGAAGGTCTTTGTCTAAGTATCCTTACTTGCCTCCTCACACCCATGTGTTTACACACACACACATTTTGCCCACTCCCATCCTCCTCCTTCTTCAGGCTCTCTAATTTACATCAGGAAGGTCTTCACTATTTTAAAGCATTGCCTCCCAATGCCAGGGCCATAGAGGCACACACACACACACGCACACAGTGCATTCTCCATTACATATTTCACTGATTCCGGTCTTATCCATCTTTTCAGCACTATCATGACTACAATAAAATTTTAATGATTATTTGTTTAAAATGCCCTTCTTTCCCATTAATCTATAAGTACCAAAACACAAGAACCATGACCCCTTGTCTCACTAACGCTTCTCTTGAACTTTTCTGAAGTACTATAAATGAATGAATGAATAATGAATGAATGCGGTCCATTACAATGATGCCATAAGGAGACACCAAGCACACAGAGGCATAGGGCAAATCTTTGGGAGGAGCCCCTATATCCAAACCAAGTAAAATGGGTCTCTAGTTAGAAAAACCCAAGAACAGCAGCTCTAATAGCGGAATATTGGACTACCTTATTATAATGAGACTTACTGGTTAACAGTTTACAGTTCATAAACTGTCTTCACTTGGACTATCTCTTATGCTCCGCAAGGAACATTGAATCAGAGGAATTACTATTCTCAATTGCAAATGAGAAAAGAAGTCTTGGGGAGATGGTGTCACACAGACAAAGGGGCAGGACTGGTATTGAAAGCCAGGTGTGTTTGGCTCTGAAGGCTGTGCTTTCTTCTCCACGCCTTGGTGCTTCTTAAGCAGACTGACAGTTATGAGCACCAATTCTGTGCCAGGCTCTGGCTCTGCACTTGGGCTATGGAGATATACCTGCCTCCTCGCAGTGAGAGGTAAATGGACAAGTAGACAAGACAGGCTCAAAGCCAGTGTGCAAGGAGGGGATGACTGAATCAGCTCTGGGGTTGGCTTGGCGTCTGGCACCAGAACATTGAGCCGGCAGGGGCCTTGCCTTCCTGAGAGACAGGGCTAATCCCTGGCATGCCAGGGTGGCGGAGTACTTGGGGAATGATCTCAGAGACAGACAGGGAGGGCCCTGGCCTTGCTCGCTCACTGCTGACAGTCACAGCTCCTGGCCTGCCCACTATTGGTGGAGGAGGGTTGGAGCTGCCCTCCATCCTCAATCCTTCCATGAACTTTGCCTTCCTTCTAGTCCTCTCCTGTTTTCTAGCACCTTCTCTTCCTGGACACCCATCAGGCCTTACTCTTTGTCCTCAGCTCTGATTAAAGAAATAACTGACAAGGATTGACAGTGATGCTACTGCAGAGGAGAAGAGAAGGGACCCGTGTGTATTAAGAAGAGATTATGTTGCATGCAAAAGTCACACTGACCCTGAGTGGTGAAGCCCTGCTTGTGGGGTACCATTCAGTGTGGTTGTGTTTTTATGAATGTGTGGATATTTGGGGTAAAGTGATGAACTATGTCACAGAGAAAGATAACTTCTTCATTCATTTTGGAATAGAGGAAAGACTATGTCTTTGGAGGGGCCTGTGATTTGGTGTCTTTCTGTACTCTGCCATTTAAAGGCAACCATGGCAAACTGCCTTATCACCTTGAGGCTTGTTTCCACCTGACATTATAGTGCAGACAACAACAGTACTTGTCCTATGGGATGATAGTATGAATTCAATCAGAGAAACATGGGAAGTGGTTGACCTAGCATTTGTTATAGTACAGAATTTGCAGGGTCCAGTCTAAAGTGAATATGCTTATATTCTTAACTTAAATACAATTTATTTAAATCCCAGAGCTGTTGTATGATTTTTTTTTAAAGATTTTATTTATTTATTTGACAGAGAGAGATCACAAACAGATGGAGAGGCAGGCAGAGAGGGAGATAGAGGGAAGCAGGCTCCCTGCTGAACAGAGAGCCTGATGCAGGACTCAATCCCAGGACCCCAAGATCATGACCTGAGCCGAAGGCAGCAGCTTAACCCACTGAGCCACCCAGGCGCCCTGTTGTATGATCTTTTATTTAACCCACATTTAGTCTGATCCAGTGGACACGAGGTGGAGAACATACAAATAAGACAGTTTGCTCTCAGGACCTAGTTTAGGAGAAGAGACAGATATATGAAAACAGTACCCAATGGGTTAGAAGCATTAACTGAGGTAGAAAAATGACAAAGAAGAAACGTGCAACCACAGAAGAGAATGAAATGGTTTCTGAACTGTGGGTTAGAGGGAGTCAGAGAATCCTTAATAGAGGGAGCAACTGTCCCTCCCACCCCCAGGGACATCCAAGGAAAGGGACTGTCTTACGGAAGCCACAGAGGTATCCAGGGACTTGGTCAATGTGAGGGCTTCCTTGCAATGTCCATTTACCAACCTGATGTGAAGGTTATTTTGTGGACTCAGAGAGTTTGGGATACGTATGCGTTCGGTGATAAGAAATGGAGAAGTCAGAACATTTAAGATCATGGGCTTTGGAGTCAGCAATCTGGGTCCAAATGTACTTCATCACTTTACTTACCAGTTTTGCCAGCCCAGGCATCTTAGTATCTCTGGGTCTCCCTTTTGTTGTCTATAGAAAAACGGTGCTAGATACCACCTTCATAGAGCAGCCCCAAGGATATGGGCACAATACTTAGTTCAGCAGCTGGTACCCAATAAATGATCACTGTGTGTGTGTGTGTGTGTGTGTGTGTGTGTGTGTGACAGAAAAAGAACAGGAGGGAGAAAGAGAGAGACAATTTATGCATATGAATTCGCATTTCCGGAGTACTTACTCTCCATGGTAGAAACTAAGGTAATTATTATGCATACATGATCATGTGAAATGGTTCTATTGAGCCCATTTCACAGATGAGAAAAATGACGTTTCAGAGAGACTAAGTAATTTGTCTTAGGCCACATGGCTAGAATCAGGAGAGCCAGAATTTGAGAATGGAACCAGATTGTTTGGTACAAAAACACCTATATATTAGTTGTCCTTCTGAGACCTCGTCAAGCGTAAGCTGCCCTCCTTGGTCTTGAGTCATGCCTTGTGGCTATCGAATTAACATGTGGCCAATCAGAATTAGACCCCTTGAATCATAAAGTCCCAAGAAAAATAACAAGTTTCATTTCTTGGGGGATGAAGGGCCCCACCCAAAGCTTGCTCCAAAGACTTAAAGGAAGGGAAAAGAAGGAAGGAGCGATGGTTTTACTCAAAAAGTGACACACGTTTTTCCAGGGGCCAGAGAGGGGATGGAGATAATGAGCAGAGTGGTTTTAAACTTTTTATTTAGTTTTTCATTGTTGCTTCAGGCTTGGACAAGGGTGCACTACCTTGTTTTATAAAATAAAAAAGTTTAAAATTTTTTAAACTTTTTATTCAGTTTTTCATTGTTGCTTCAGGCTTCGACAAGGGTGCACTACTGGATCTTGCACAAAAATGGAAGGAAAGAGAAGGTTTAAACTGCAAGACTAAGGGAAACCCTTTCCCCTGCCAGAGTCACATGATACACCTGCACATAGACACCAGGTCACATTCTACTGGTCTGGTTATCTCTGGAAAGGGGACTCTGTGTGGAAACTAAAGGGTGAGGGAGAGGTTTGGGGAAAGATTGGCCTCAGCTCTGAAATGGTGGGGTTTGTTTTGCACAATGAGTTTCTAGAATTATTTTGCTCAGTTTCCCGAAGTTTGAATGGCACTGAGTGCTATGCCTTGTGCTAGGCTCTGCAGGGACCCCTGCATTGGAGGAAAAGTGTTTGACTCTAAGTGATATGTTAGAGGAGTTTGTTTGCAGTACAGAAGCGTCACAGAGAAGGGCATGATGACCTAATGGGCCAAGTTCTCCTCAACTTATTTTAAACACACCAGGGAAATGTATCCTTCACAATGACCTTATTTCTCTGAAGAAGGAGAGTGAATACAAAGATTCATAGCAAGGAGGAGTGAATCAGTTTTCTGGTTTCTTAAGAAACCATGTTGGCAAGTTTAAGCTTCCATTGTCTCTTCTCTTATTACAGATGTAGCTTGTATCTGCCTCACATGCTCATTCTGGCTTTTCTCTAGCTGGTTAGAAAATGTTTCACAAAATAAAGATGATCTATTTTTTCTTAAAGATTTTATTTATTTATTTGACAGAGAGCCACCCCGGCACCCAATAAGGATGATTTAATAAGGGTGCCTGGGTGGCTCAGTGAGTTAAGCCCCTGCCTTCAGCTTCGGTCATGGTCTCAGGGTACTAGAATTGAGTACCGCATCGGGCTCCCTGCTCGGCACGGAGCCTGGTTCCCTTCCTCTCTCTCTGCCTGCCTCTCTGCCTGCTTGTGATCTGTCAAATAAATAAATAAAATCTTTTAAGTAAAAGGTGATTTAATAGAAATAAACATTACTGTATCCTATGGCAAGAAATTTTTATATAGAAGAATGAGCATAAATCCTAGTAAATTTAGTATATTCCAATATTAGTGTTACTACTAATAACAATAATGATAAAACTAATGTGGAAGGAAAAGTTCAGGCTTGCCTGATGGTTTTCCAGGACCACAAGTAATGACAGAACACAGTGGAATAGGGTTTGTTTTTTACAGAGGAAAAGAAATTGGTCTCATTAATTTTATATCCAGCAGTAGTTTGTCTAATAAATCTACATCCTCAAACAAGCAGAATTCAATCTACAGCATGCAAAACCTTCCTTCATTTTTAAGGAACATACACTAGACAAAGAAATGCATGCAACATAGAGATAAAATAAGAACTTAGGAGTAGAGAAGTCATAGTAAAAAGGGATGGTGGTGACCATTAATCCATTTATATAATTAATATTAATGACCCTGCGTGTTAATGTTACCTAGAAGAATAAAACTATTACAAAGTTTGATAATTAAAAAATATTTAAAGTCAGGAAAGGGGGAAACCAAGGATTCAAGAAATACTATTTATGGGTTGAAGCATATAATTTTTAAAAATGTCTCCACTGTCAATGTTTTAAATACTGTCCCCCGTCCTTTAGGGGGTTTCAATAAATGGAATCTATTTTTGTAAAGAAACTTTAATTCAAAATTCAGGAACTCCTTTAGTTTCTGCTACATTCAAGAAACTTGAAAATCATCCTCTATGGGCACCAGGGTGGCTCAGTCAGTTAAGCATCTGCCTTCGGTATGGGTCATGATCTTGGGGTCCTGGAATTGAGTTCCCCACCAGGCTCCCTGCTCAGCAGGGAGTCTGCTTCTCCTTCTCCCTTTGTCCCTGCCCCATATTTGTGCTCTCTCTCACTTTCTCTCTCAAATAAATAAAAATCTTTGAAAAGAGAGAGAGAGAAAGGAAAAAAAAATAATCCTCTATATTTTAAAATGGCCTAAAATTGGATGGTTATAATTTCACAGAGAGGCGACATATGGGTGATGTCTGTTTCAAAATTTATCTGTGCCATTCTTCTTAATCAAAGCAAACATGCTAACAAAGGAGAAAAACAAGTAGAATTAGGTTGAAATGAAAATCTATGAAAGTGAAAAGGAAAAGGAACAGAGAAGAAAGAGATGTTGATCAGAAGTTAGGTAACATGAACTATATGCCTTTGGATTACTCAATACAAGAGTAAACAAATGCCCATAGCAAAGGAGAATGTTGTAGGAAATACCTGTCGTAGTTGTGAGTTCTACAGAGATAGACAACTCTTTTTTTAAAAAAAAAAGATTTTATTTATTTATTTGACAGAGATCACAAGCAGGCAGAGAGGCAGGCAGAGAGACAGGAAGGGAAGCAGGCTCCTCACTGAGCAGGGAGCCCGGTGCAGGGCTCCATCCCAGGACCCTGGGATCATGACCTGAGCTGAAGACAGAGGCTTTAACCCTCTGAGCCACCCAGGCACCCCAAGCTAGACAACTTTTGATAGGCCTCATATTACATATGCCCCTTGTACTCAAAATACAACAGTTTCCTATATATTTTACCTTTGCAAAAGTCATCAGTCATCAGGACTTATATTTGTTGGAAACTGTCTTCTGTCATCTGCAATCTGTAACTAAAGAGAGTTATATTGTTCTTTCAATATATTCTTAGACTTTGATATCTGTCCCTGGTGACCATAAGCTCTGTGAGGATAGGGATTGTGTTTATTCATCATCCTTTAGAACCTGGCAATGTATGTCATATATAGTAGTACTTAATATACCTTTCTTAATAGAATAAATTAATGAATGATGTATACATGGATATTAAGCCCTATTCCAAAGGTTACCTAGCAAGAGAGTTATAGAACTGGAACTTGATCCTTAGGTCCCTAACTCCAAACTCCCTCTGCTCCCAGCTATACCATTCTTGTTTTCCTAAATTCTGCAGAAAAGAACAACAGAAATTCTAATCATGAAACATATTGTCAAGTGTCAAGTGACACTCTGACAGTCCACACTGAATGTGGATCTGCCATGGGTGGATTATCCTTCTGATATGTTATGAGTTTGAATTAAAAAAAGGAAAAATACTAGAAGGGTTTATGTCTCCAAATATGAAAACATAAAAGATTATAATCCAAGTTCCTTAGCCACTCACACCACTTCTCTAAAGGACTCATGGGTTGGAAAGAGATCTCCATATACTCTCTAGACAGCTCTCAGGTTTGTCTGCCGTTAGGTGGGAGTTCTAGGATTCTATCCCCCTGATGGTACTGCCTTATCACATCATTGCAGGGGGCACTATAAGACTTCAATGCAATGGTGACTTTGGTATCTTGGAAGATTGCTTCCTGTAATGAGATGTTAAAATAGGACCATTTGTAATTTGTTTTCAGAATATACACTGCCAACTACTTCTACCTTCTAGAGCACGATGTTAGCTGATTCGTGTGGAACTTGAAAAAATGGGGTCAAAGGTTACGTGACCTCCAATAGTCACCTAAAGGGTATGAAAATTAGTGAAGAGAAGATTTAAAAAGTTTTAATTGGAAAAAGTTGTTAGTTATGAGGCTTCTTGAACATGGAGGGGAGATAAGAGCTCATTCTACCTCACTTTGGAAGAATGAGTTTTAAGGAATTATGAGAAGACTAAAATCTGTAGGTTGACACTGCTAAAGCTTAATGGAGGAAAACAGTGCCTGGTATCTGTTCTGGTGGGAGATGAAGAGGGGCAATTGTGTTGGGAAAGACCTGCCTTCTCAGAGTTCATGGCTGCAAAGAATGGAGATGCTTCTAATGGATCAGATGGTGGTCACCAGAAAAGAGAAAGCTAGGAGTCATCCTAAAAAGTCTTTTCCCAAAGGGACTTCTGGATGAGTGTTGGGACCCTAGTAAAGAGAGTCTCTGTGGGACAGCCAGAGGCCAAAGGGGAATTTGCAGGTGGCCCATGTTTAAGGAATCGAATGAATGTGAAATATCCAAATGCACTGGAGGACTGTTTATAAAGAACTCACAAGTATGCCACAATGTATGTTGGCTGAACATCAGTTAGCTGAGCATCAGATTTTTGGTTTTGGCTCAGGTCATGGTCTCAGGGTCCTGGAATGGAACTCTGCTTTGGGCTCCATGCTCAGCAGGGAGTCTGATGGAGATTCTCTCCCTTTTCCTCTGCCCCTTCCCCCATTTACATACATGTGTTTTCCCACTCTAAAATAAATAAATAAGTAAGTATCACTTAACTTAGTCCACTGAACCTAGTCTCAGTTTTTATTTCCCTTTACACCCATAGGACACCAATTTCAGATTATAGAAGCATTGATAAAGGAAGACTATTCTTAGCATGAGTCTCTCCTCAACCCTTCACTTCAATCCTCATGAGGGAATGAAGGAAAAAGAGAAAGGAAACTGTGAGTACCACACCTCATAGAGGCCTGATCTGGGGAAGGAAGAAATTTAAGTGGAAAATGAAGTTAAAACTGTGATAATTCCATGGGATTGAACATCATTAAACTGAACTGAATCATTGAAATAAATTGTTTGGGGGATGTTTTTATTATTGAAGAGCAACCAAACAAACCATCAAGCCACTCAATATCGTATCCAGTCACAGGAGAAGAACTGACATCCAGAATAGGTCTGAATGGGCAATGGGGAAAAGAGTAGAATGCCACCCTCCCCCCACTGACCCCACCTTGCCATGCCATTCAGAGTCCTGATCTTTCAACATCTTGGTTATGCTTTTATTGTTTGCTGAGGGAACTAGGGGATACAACTCACTATGATTTGAATTCCATATATTCTCAGTCCAACCCTACCCTAAGCAAGATTCCCCCTAATATAACGAAAATAACTAGTATTAATTACAGAGTGTTTGCTTCATTCATATACTACGCTAAGTGCTTTTTGAAAATGAACTTACTTGATCTTGTTATTCACCATCTCAAGGAGGCAGGTATAATAGCCTCTTATTACAGATTAAGAAACTGGGGCTAAGATTGGGGAAGCACTTGTAACCAACAACGCATGACTAGAGAGCAGTAGAGTCTGGATTTCAGTGAAAATCTAGCCAACTCCAAGCTTCATCTACTAACCATGACTCTACTTCCCGTCTCTTAAGCAGATGTTGAGAAGACACTTGTGATAAAAACTTTGTTAGTCTCTAATTAAACTCTGAAGCCTGGGAAAGAACTAGTTGTAAACAACTCATTCCAACTTAATTATGCCATTATGCCATTGCTACAGGGAAATGGCAGAAATCCACTCCTGAAATTCCTGTTCATTACCATTAGTTCCGCCTTATAGCACCACATGAAATAAGTTTAATTACTTTAATACAGGAGAATCTTTGTGCTACAATGACCATATCTCCTTTAAATCTCCTTTTTCCCCAATTGAACCATCTTGGTAATTTCTAACGTGTGTGATCCTTTAACTTGTCCTTACATGATACCAGTTAAATATGGCTTCCCTAATACTTCTTTCCACTAAGAGATAGAGATAGTACTTTGTTCACTGTACACAGCAGGTAATTTAAACATCCCATATGCAATTAGGCATCAATAGTAAATGCTTGTCGTTTGGATTGACGATTCTTCATCAGCTCCTTCTTCAGTCTGGATTCTTTAATCTAGATTCCCCAAAGTTTTTAAATGTATTTCTAAAGTCACTCTGATTAAATTAAATCTTGACTTTTCCCCTAAAGGGATTTGAGATCTATTTTGTTTTGTTGAAAACTGTGGCCTCATTTGAGTCATTTAAATAGTTCATGCTTCTGCCTTCCCCTTAGTGACCTTTTAATTCATCCCTGATACATCTGAGTTTGTTTGCTTTTTGACATTCCTCTTTGGATATAATCCCATGACATTCAAGTAGAGCATTTTCTAGATATTTAGAAGCAGAAGGCTAGACTTCAGGGGGAAATGTTAATGATTGGGCAACTTTTTGACTGTTCTTGACTTAGAGGTGGCTCTGTTTTAAGAGAATGTATAAATATTGAAAGAAAGACAAGCAGAGAAAGAAGACTAACCTTGGAAAGAGGGAAGGAGGCTTCTGAACAAGAGATGAATAATAATCATTCTAGCTAATGATAACTACCATTTATTAGGTAATGACTATATTTCGGGTTCTGAAACCTGCTTTACCCACATTATATCATATAATTCTAGACAAACCATCGAGAGGTGAATATTATTTTCCTCACTCTGCTGAGGAAACTGAGATGGATACAAAATCACTTGCCACAGGTCTTATAGTGATAAGACTGCAGAGCGAAGAGTCAAACTTAGAGGTTTTTTAAATTTCAAAGTCTAAGGTGCCTTAACCCCTGTGCTTTATGGCCTCCTAAGTCAGAAGGAATCTAAATGAAGATACTAAAAACAAATAAACAAAACCCCAAAAAGTCTCTGATGTGGACGAGAGTCTGAAGAGAATACAAAACAACTGGATTCAGTGAGGAGGTTGAAAATGGAGGCAACAGCCATTGGAAGTTTTAAAGCATCCACCCCCAAACTACTAGAACTCATACAGCAATTCAGCAGCGTGGCAGGATACAAAGTCAATGTGCAGAAATCAGTGGCTTTCTTATACACTAACAATGAAAATACAGAAAGGGAAATTAGAGAATCGATTCCATTTACTATAGCACCAAGAACCATAAGATACCTGGGAATAAACCTAACTAAAGAGGTAAAGGATCTATACTTGAGGAACTATAGAACACTCATGAAAGAAATTGAAGAAGACACAAAAAGATGGAAGACCATTCCATGCTCTTGGATCGGAAGAATAAACATTGTTAAAATGTCTATACTGCCTAGAGCAATCTATACTTTTAATGCCATTCCGATCAAAATTCCACTGGCATTCTTCAAAGAGCTGGAGCAAATAATCCTAAAATTTGTATGGAATCAGAAGAGACCCCGAATCGCTAAGGAAATGTTGAAAAACAAAAATAAAGCTGGCGGCATCACCTTACCTGATTTCAAGCTTTATTACAAAGCTGTGATCACCAAGACAGCATGGTACTGGCATAAAAACAGACACATAGACCAGTGGAACAGAGTAGAGAGCCCTGATATGGACCCTCAACTCTATGGTCAATTAATCTTCGACAAAACAGGAAAAAATATACAGTGGAAAAAAGACAGTCTCTTCAATAAATGGTGCTGGGAAAACTGGACAGCTATATGTAGAAGAATGAAACTCGACCATTCTCTTACACCGTACACAAAGATCAACTCAAAATGGATAAAAGACCTCAACGTGAGACAGGAATCTATCAGAATCTTAGAGGAGAACATAGGCAGTAATCTCTCCGATATCAGCCACAGCAACTTCTTTCAAGATACGTCTCCAAAGGCAAAGGAAACAAAAGCGAAAATAAACTTCTGGGACTTCATCAAAATCAAAAGCTTCTGCACAGCAAAGGAAACAGTCAAAAAAACAAAGAGGCAACCCACGGAATGGGAGAAGATATTTGCAAATGACAGTACAGACAAAAGGTTGATATCCAGGATCTATAATGAACTCCTCAAACTCAACCCACACGAAACAGACAAACACATCAAAAAATGGGCAGAAGATATGAACAGACACTTCTCCAATCAAGAAATACAAATGGCTATCAGACACATGAAAAAATGCTCATCATCATTAGCCCTCAGGGAGATTCAAATTAAAACCACATTGAGATATCACCTTACACCAGTTAGAATGGCCAAAATTAACAAAACAGGAAACAACATGTGTTGGAGAGGATGTGGAGAAAGGGGAACCCTCTTACACTGTTGGTGGGAATGCAAGTTGGTGCAGCCTCTTTGGAGAACAGTGTGGAGATCCCTCAAGAAATTAAAAATAGAGCTTCCCTACGACCCTGCAATTGCGCTCCTGGGTATTTACCCCAAAGATACAGATGTCGTGAAAAGAAGGGCCATCTGTACCCCAATGTTTATAGCAGCAATGGCCACAGTCGCCAAACTATGGAAAGAACCAAGATGCCCTTCAACGGATGAATGGATAAGGAAGATGTGGTCCATATACACTATGGAGTATTATGCCTCCATCAGAAAGGACGAATATCCAACTTTTGTAGCAACATGGACGGGACTGGAAGAGATTATGCTGAGTGAAATAAGTCAAGCAGAGAGAGTCAATTATCATATGGTTTCACTCATTTGTGGAGCATAACCAATAGCATGGAGGACAAGGGGCGTTAGAGAGGAGTAGGGAATTTGGGTAAATTGGAAGGGGAGGTGAACCATGAGAGACTATGGACTCTGAAAAACAGTCTGAGGGGTTTGAAGTGGCGGGGGGGTGGGAGGTTGGGGTACCAGGTGGTGGGTATTATAGAGGGCACAGCTTGCATGGAGCACTGGGTGTGGTGAAAAAATAATGAATACTGTTTTTCTGAAAATAAATAAATTGGGAAAAAAAAAAAAAAAAAAGAATGGTGGTCTTCACCTCACTGGGGGTGCTAGAAGATGATGTTACCACGTTTAACCTGAGAATAGGCCAGTGGTTTCAACCTGGGACAATTTTGTCCCCCAGGAGATATTTGGCAATGTCTGGGGAAATTTGTGGTTGTCTGGGTGCTGAGTGCAAGAGGAAAGTGATGCTGCTGGCATCTAGTGGGTAGAGGCCAGGGATGCTGCTAAACTTCCTGCACTGCACAAGACAGCCCCTATAATAAATAAGTACTTGGCCTAAAATGTCAAGAATGCTGAGCTTGAGAAATTATGGAATGGACTGAAATTACTAATCTTTATTAAAACTGTATTTTATCTCTTTAACTTCATGTAGCACTGGCATGTCTGAAGGGACTGAGCTCAGAGGCCACAAGAACACACAAAAAATGGGTTCACCATGCAGGAAGAAGGGGAAATGAAATATATTTTGGAGTGGGACTTACAGCCTTGGAAGGAATGTGCTGAACATGAACATGCCATTGTTAATACTAAGTTTTGAGTTAAGACTCATGCCAGCCATCCTTTGCATGGGTGGATTTTGGGTCTAACTAGAAAGAATTGGCCTTTGTATCAATACTCAATGATTGTAGCAGATTTGCCTGTCTCCTGTGTTTTTGCTATTCCTTCTTTTGAAAAAAATCAATGTCCATTTTAAGTTTTAAAAGGAGGATCTGTTACCTTCTATATTTAGCATCATGAAGGAGGAGAACTGCAATATTTGCTTTCCATAAATTTGCAAAAAGAAAGATATTTTCCACACACCGCACCCATTCCATGGTTTTCCACTGACAGCTGCATATATGGATATCCTGCCATATATCTCTGGAGAGTAGGAGAGCTGGGAGGCGTGGGCAGGCCCATGAATGGGGCCATTGACTTAGCTGTTCCTCGATGGGCAGGCACGATTGCTTTCAAGGGGCCAGTTCTCTTGCTGTGACCACATAGCTGGGGGTACTGCCAGTGGATGGGCTTCATCCAATAATTCCTAGTTGATTCACATTTGGGTCAATGGTGTTGTGGGCAGCATCAGCTGCAGACCCAGGATCCAAAGGGCTACTTTCCAAGCTGGCCCTCCTTATAATCATGCCCTGTTAGTGGAGGTGAGGGGGGAAAACTAGGGTGGGTCACTCCAGGAATGATTGGGAGAGGAGAGGAAAAGAAGGAAATGGTTTCCATGAATTATTGCTGGGGTTTTTAGAAAAAGAAAAGCCTGGTTTTAAGGAAGAGGTAAAGGGAATCTCAGCATCATGTCACTCCCATAGCTGTTGAGTTAAGGTTAAAATGGGCATGAACTGGTCTGTCTCTCTAGCCTCCTCCACTACTCTTATCTTCTCCAGCCAGGCTGTCCACCATCTTTAGTTCCTTTAATGCTCAAAGTCTTTGCAAATTCTATTCTCTTATCCTGAAAAGGTTTGTCCTCTGATCTTTCTCCTGAGTGGCTCCTACTCATTTTTAGGATGTAATTGAAACATAATTTTCTGACCTCCCAGACTAGGTCAAATTGCTGTTCCAAGTTTCCATAGTAGTCTGATCTTCACTGTGGTTATCCCAATTACAATCCATGGCTATGTTTCTTCAATTAGTCTGTGAGCTATGCAAGGGTTAGGACATATCTGCTGTGGTCATCCCTGTACCATCAGTCTTACCCTAGCACCTGACCCATAGTAGCCATGACTGAATGTAATACTAAATTAGAGGTAATGGTGAAGAGAAAGAGCCAGAGGAGGAGTGGGGGAGGGAAGGAAAGGATGGGAAAAAGAAAGAAAGAAGCAAGGAAAAAACGCCACATGAAAGAAACTATATCAATCATTAGGTTTAACTTCTGGAGTTGCCTAAAAGTAAATGGGAGAATGGAGAAAGTTAAAATCTAGACCTCCTGAATCTCAATCAAATAAAATAAACAGACAAACACAATAAATCTAGAATGAGTGTCCAGAAAGAGGTCAACTATCCTCATACTTGGATGCAGTATTGAGTTTATGTCTCCGTTTAAGCAAATTCCTTCAGATATCCTACCAAGTAGCCACATGCCCTGCCTCCCGCCATTACTGACAGAATGACTAGGGTCATTAATATTTATCAGGTAGGAGCTCTATGCCAAGGATTGTGCAGAGCACTCAAATCTATTTTCTCATTTCATCCTCAGAAATCACACATTGAAATAAGGATTGCTTCCCTGTGGTGCTGATGGGGGAAATTGAGACTCAGAATCTCAAGGTGTATTAGAAGAAAGCACACTGCCTTGGGTACCTGGAGACCTCATTCATTTATTCACTCTCTGACCCCATGCCTAACTGATGTCTTCTACTAATATTTCAATTGTTACTTTCTTAGGGGGGTTTTCCTTACTTCCCTTGCTGGCTCAAATCCTCTCTTGTGGGCTTCCATCTCACCTTCCTTATACCTCTCATAATTCTACCTTGGTATTTTTGAGAGATTAATTGACAACTATCTGGAAGCAAGACAGATGTCTGGAATTGGCCTTGTTTCCCCAGCCCCTAAATAGTCTCCAGCACATAAAAGGTTGCCAGTAAGTAGAGTTATAACCAAATGATTCAGATCCTTTTATAGTGCACTTACTGTGTTTTGGGTCCTGTACTGGTCTCCCTGGATACAGAAAAAGTATGTACATGGTCACTGCTTTAAAAGAATCCACAGCCACTTGGGGAAAAAAGTGCTACTAGAAAGAAAGACCGAGAGAGAGAGAGAATTGAAATAAGTAAACAGCTTTTGGGAAATGTTTTCTAGAGAGGAAACTTGATGAGAGCCCTCAACGGTGAGGAAGATTTTGTCAAGTATGCAAGGGTTAGATGTGATTAGGGAGAAGGAAATGCAGATGTAGGGAACAATATGAGCAAAGGAAAAAGAAAACGAGGTATGAACATATGTGTCTGGCAAGTGTAAACAGATTGCTTTGCCTAGAGCGCAGAGCTGGTTAAGGGCATTGGCCGGGAAGGGATTGCAAAGGTTTGAAGTGGGCTACAGCACGAAGTGGTTTTCATGATTGCCTTAGGGGCTTGAACTCTTTACTGTAGGTGATAGCAAACACATGTTGGTGGTGAAGCACATTTGGAAGAATATTGAATCATTCATCTGTTCTTTGAATACACATTCGCTGGGTATTGATTCCACACCATGCCCTGTGCTACTATACTGAAGAATGTGGGTAGAAATTAGAAATTAATAAGACAGAGTCCCTCCTCTGCAAAGATTGAAATTGGTTAAATACATAACAGAAGTCAGGCCCTGACCTCTACTTTGCCTTTAGAGATGCAGATGCAAAAAATGAAATGACTTGAAAGCAATCACAGTCTTCTCTCACTCAGCACACCGAGTGCAACCCTGTAATGACAGAATGAGCAATGGTGTGAGGCAGTGAGGATGGAGGGACTGCCATAAGGAGAAGCCATAAGACTCTTGAGGAGAGGAGCTCCTAGAGAAAGTGGGTCATAGTACCAATTCCACATTGCCAAGAGAAGAATGCACATATTTTTCTGCCCTTAATTATCTGTTGCAATTTTTTTCAAAATTCTGGCCTAAAAAGATTCTCCATCTATGACATCAGATGCCTGCCCAAATTTTATAATCCTCCTCTATCCTCCCCTTAGCTTATCTTTATTAGGTACCTACATTTTGCCCGGCACTTCCATAAACATTTACTTATACTATCCTGTTTAACAGGATACTAACTACGTGAGATCAGTTCCAGAAACACCATTTTACAGATGGGAAAGCTGTAGAAAGGCTAGGAAGTGGTCCAGCACAAAATGTGTTTCCAAAAATGTTCTACAACAAAATCTAAGAACTTTCCAATACATCATGTTGCATAACATGCGTTTTAGTTTGGATTTAAGCATACCAAAATTGCCATTATTAAAACATCACTGAGTGTTAGCAAAGGAATCATCCGGTAATTATTATCCCACAAGTATCCATTACTCCCCATGAAGTCAGTGGATTTCACACAAACCCAACACTCATTTCTGAGACCCAGGGAAACTCAACCCTAGCCCAAGGTGATAGTGTGTTGGTAGCAATGCCTGGATGGGAACCTATGTTTGTAATTCCTGTTGCCCTGATACTGACACTAGGAGTTATAGATTCTAATGCTTGATTCAGATGTCTTTGCAATGTACTTTTTCCTTACACAAAGGTATGTTGGCAAGGGTGTGACTTTTGAAGCCAGTTGGGTCTTGGTCCAGATCCAAGCTCTACCATTGACTTATTTGGTGACTGTGATTGAGTTCCTCCTTGGGTTTCAGTGTTCTGTGAAATGAGGTGAGCAATATCTTTCTAGCAGGTTAATGAGTATAAATAACTAGCACATGTAGAGCACAGAGAGCATAGTGCCCAACACATAATATAACTTCATACATGTTAGTTCTCCAGCTTCCTATGCTAGAAGATGGAAGGAAGGGACAACTGCCAGTATGACCTGGATACTCAAGGGCACAATACTCTCAAAGGATGTGAACTTTATTTTCTTCTTCCCCAACCAGGATTTATCTCTTATCTTTGTGACTGTGCCATCTGGTGGGGAGACCTGGTTGGAAACACTTTCTAAGATTAGAAAGACCAGCTGAGATTCAAGGAATGCCTCTCTCAACTCTCCATGTCAGCATGCCCTCACAGTCACCTGTTGAGAAGGCAGTTACTTCTCTGGATTGATGGATCAAATCCATTATTCATCCACCCAAAAAACTCTGTCCTTCATTGTCAGGGCTGACGTGCTAGTTTTATTATATGAGGGAAGACTCAAAGCCACTCTTTTGTCTCATTTCAAAGAGAGGGGCTTTTCTTAGAAATGGCAGGACAGGGCTGTGTCAGTTCATGGAAGGACACTTTGCTGAAATAGTGGGGCTTTGTAAGTCCGTAAGGGAATGGAGGTGGCTGAATTTCCAGAGGGGGATTTGGCTAAAGGGATTCCTGACAGACTCATCCCTTCAAATGGCAACCTTGGCCTCACTAGAGATTCTGGAGCAGAATGAAACAAGTTTTGCATTTTGAGAATAAGAAGCATGCCCTCCTCCCTCCCCCACCCCCTCATATTTATTTATTTTTAAAATTTTATTATTACTATATAGTAAGAAAGTAAGTGAAGTCAGAAAGACATGCACCTACATTCTATATTTCCAGTGGAAAAGGATAAGATTCAGACACTTCTCCAGATGTTTCCAACCCTACAGCTTTCTAGAATTACATAACTTATTTTCAAAAATTGAGAATGTTTTTCCATGTATAGATGCAAGTGATGTTTTCAATATATAAATAAAAGTGCTATCTTCTGTTTTTGTTTGTTTATTTCTCTCTAAAGGTCCACTTTTCTTTTTCTGTTTGAATAATTTTATTATTTATTTATTTATTTTAAATTTTTTAATTTCTTTTCAGCGTAACGGTATTCATTGTTTTTGCACCACACCCAGTGCTCCATGCAATCCGTGCCCTCTCTAATACCCACCACCTGGTTCCGCCAACCTCCCAACCCCCGCCCCTTCAAAACCCTCAGATTGTTGGTCCATTTTTAGGTACTCTCATGAGGGGTGTGGGTGTGTGTGTGTGTGTGTGTGTGTGTTTTAAATAAAATTTTGATCTGCCCAACTGTCATGGTGAGACACTAGTGAGTGACTGGGATGGTACTGACTGGAATGAAAGCAAAGATCATGAACTAATGAAGTGGAGAGAGTGCTTGCCATGTGACAGATACTGGAAGCTGAAATTATAGCACAGCAAAATAAAAGACATAGTCTTTGCCCTTACGGAGCTATTTTCCTGTAAATTTTTGGCTGAATTCAAAAATTTTTTTATTTTAAAAAATAATTAATTAACTTAAAATATTAATCAATTAAATTAAAACTAATTAAATAAATTTTTAGAGCAGTATAAGGTCCACACAAGGAAGGCAGAATGTTCCCTGCTGTTATACATGCATAGACCCTCCTATTATAAACATCATTTGTCAGTGTAGTACAGTTGTTACAACTGATGACCATACATCAACACATCATAATCACTCAAAGTCCACAGTTACATTAGGGTTCACTCTTGGTCTTAAACCTTCTATGGGTTTCCACAAATTTATAACTACAGGTATCTGTCATATTATTATACAGAGTATTTTCACTGGGAAAAATTCACTGTGTTCCATCTAGTCATCCCTTTTTCTTCCCGAAGCCCTGGCAACCACTGATCCTTTTACTGTTTCCATAGTTTTGCATTTTCCAGAATGTCACATGTTTGGAATCATCCAGTATGTAGCCCTTTTAGAGTGACTTCTATCACTTAGCAGTGTGCACTTACGTTTCCACCTTGTCTTGAAAACTCATCTCTTTTTAGTGCTAAATAATATTCTATGGTCTGGATGTATTCTAGTTTATTTATCCATTCACCTCTTGAAAGATAGCTCTGCTACTTCCAAGTTTTGGCAATTATGAAAAAGACTGCTATGGATATCCATATGTAGGTTCTTGTGTAGACATAAGGTTTTAACTCCTTTGGATAAATAAGGAGGAGCACAATTGTTGGATTGTTTGGTAAGACTATGTCTGGTTTTGGGATGCCTAGGTTGCTCAGTCAGTTAAGCTTTTGGCTCAGGTCATGATCCCAGAGTCCTGGAATTGAGTCCCACACTGGGTTTCTTGCTCAGCAGGGAGCCTGCTTCTCCCTCTGCTTCTGCCTGCTGCTCTGCCAGCTTGTGCGCTCGCTCTCTCTCTCTCTCTCTCTCCCTGTCAAATAAGTAAATACATAAATAAAAATCTTAAAACAAACAAACAAACAAGAATATGTCTCCTTTTGTAAGAAACCACCACTCTCTTCCAAAGCAGCTGTACCATTTTGCACTCCCACCAGCAATGAGTGGGAGTTCCTTCTGCTCCATATTCTCACCAGTATTTGGTACGGTCAGTATTCTGGATTTGGGCCATTTCTAACAAGTATGTACTGGTACCCCATTGTTTATTTTGAAATTCCCTGAAAACAAAGAATGTGGAGCATCTTTTCATATGTTTATTTGCCATCTGTGTATCTTCTTTGGTAAGTTATGGTCATTTCTTCATTTATAAACTGTTAAAACAGTTGTGAGAATTAAGTGATATGCTATCTATGAAAATGAGGGGACATGGCTAACTGGATTAAGATGGCAATCTCTGAAGCCAGAATGCCTACGTTTGGAACCCAGATCTAAGCTACTAAGCCATTTTCTGCTTCATGTTTCTCCTTAGTAAAATGAGGAAAGTGATTATAATTACTTTATACAGTTGGTGTAAGGAAAAAAATAGATAACTTATGAAAAGCATTTAGTGTCTAGCATAGAGAAAGTACTTAGTGATGTTGTTTCTTGGGTACATAGTAAATGCTAAATTAAATTTGCTTGCTGTCATCCACTGAAGCCAGAAGAAAATGAAATTCTGTGATGTGGAATTGGGTTTGCTTTTGGATGTATAACTTTCCTAATACAATTAAGTTTGGGAGATGCTGTTTCCAACTAAAAACTTAACAATTATTACACAACTCATAGGAATTTGGGAAAGATTTACTCATTCTTTCAAATCATCTCCCTGAAGACTAAAATCCCCCCCCCAAAAGTTTCCACTTTCTTCATTGGTGTGGAATTTGATCAGAGAGACAGATTATTTCCCCCTTAATGGACATCTTAAATCAAGCCTTTTTCTTGAGTTTGCAACTGAGCACATGATTCCTTGGGAAGTTATAAATGAGAGAACCATGATGTTAAGTCAGGCACTCAAGCATCAGGGATTCAGTTGAAATGAATTGATTGCTGAGATCCCTTGAAACTTGTTATCTTCTAGATTCCTTCCAGCTTCTGTGACCAGAGGTAGGTGGTGACTCCCAGAAGCATCTCCCTTTCCTCTCAATCCTATCTTCACTGTGTTAAAGATCACAAAGCTGATTCATTCATTAATCAAATGTTTATTGAGCTTACTCTGTATATGAAGCACTATGCTACATGCTAATGATTTAGGTGTGAATAAATCATCATCTCTGTTCTTATTAGTGTCTTCCAGGGGAGAGTCAGATAAGAAGGCAGGACTTTTCAACAGACTGTAGCAGATGGGGTGCTGGTACAGGGACAGAGCTGGAGCACAAAGCAAGGCCCCTACTCCTTCTGGGGACCAGAGCACAGAGAGTGAACTGTCTGAGCTGAGGTCTGAAGGACAAGTAAATGCCAGCCCAAGCAAAGTAGACGTGGGCGTTTGGGATGCATTTCAGCCAGAAGTAACAGCCTAAACAGACCCAGGAATTAGCAAAAGCATGGTACATACAAGAAATGGCAAAGAATCCATGAAGGTTGGTATATGAAGTTGGGTGTAGCAAGACCTGAGGTTGGAAAAGTAAACAAAAGGCAAATCTTGACAGCCTTGTAAATCATCTAAGGAATTTGAAATAGCATAGTTCTTGGAACTTTGGTACAACTTTGTTGAAAGACTAAATGGATAAATGAACTTCATTCTGAGGGCAACAAAGAGTTCTTAATTGATTTTTAAATTAACTTCTGATTTGTGTTAGGTGATATATGATTGAGGTAAAAAAGTGACTCACCCAGTGCCTTGGATGGGGGATTGACATAACATGAACAGTCTTCCTGCACATGTTGCAACCACTGGGAATATGGGGAATCAGGAGAAGGAGCCAGATAGAAGAGGTTTCATCCTTGGGAACAGACTACATAAGACAGGTCAAGTCCCCCCAAATGCAGAGACTATCAAGTCAACCGGGATGGATAAGCAAATAAATACATTTTGTTGTGGTTTAAGCAAACTTTCATAGAGGATGGGGTTCGAACCCTGCCTCTGTCCCTTACCATCTATGGGCTTCTCTTCATATGGAAGAGGGAACCATAAAATCCTCATACAGTGTTGTTGTGAGTCTGTAATGTCTTTATATATAAAATTCCTAGCACAGTGTCCACATTTCTGCTGAGGTACTCAGAACAGATCATTTAAGATGAGAAGCCATCATTAAATTTGGATATTTTCTAGAATACCACGAAGAATAACCATATTCATTGAGTGCTTATATCATGCAAGGCACAGTTCTCAAGATTTAAAGTGATAATTGATTTAATTGTCTAAGGACCCTTTGTGACAGAAAATTCTATTATCGTTTCAGAATGGAGAAGACAGAAGCACAGAGGGAGAAAGTCTGAGTTCACAGGAGGATGCACTGCTGAAGTGGCAACGACGGAATTCAAACCTGGGCTGTCTGCTCCGGGCCACGGGACTTAAATGCTTTCTTATATTATCAAAACTCATCAGCCATATAATGAATAAAAGAGCAACATGTCATATGTGAACTCTCTGGATCTGGCAACCGTGATGCGACGACACAGCATGGGGTCATAAGCTGAAGTCTCAGGAAAGTTGTCTTTTGGAACAATCTTAAATCATCTCATCCAGCCCACTGATGCACAGATCAGAAATCCTATTTTGTGTTGATTGTTAGACAATTACCAATCACCAAACTGCAGCTTTGCCTAAGCCTACTTTGAGTCATACAGATTGAGCTGGAATATCTTGTAGCATTGGATAAATGTTTGTGTTTTTTTCGTATCTAAGTAGGAATCACCTTCTATACACAAAGCAAAACCAGGCTCTATTTAACATGAAGAGACTTGCTGAAGCATCTGGGATCTGTCCATACCACTGACTGCCTAATAGAAAAGATATTTGGGGCTATGGAGTTTGACAAGCAGGAAAGGATATTCAGGTATGAGCTAGTCTGCAACACTGGACTCATTGGACTCTTTGGTTGTATGTAAAAGAAACAAGTCAAAGTTGTTTAGATAATTAAGGAAATTCACCAGTGGTCATATCCAAAAGTTCAGAGGTAGAGCAGGCTTTCTGTGCAGATCAATCCAGTGACTCAACATTATAACCAAAGGCCTATTATATGTCTTTTCTTCATTCTTTCTACCTTTTTGTTATCATCTTAGAATATAAGCTGAATTTAAGATATTGGACAGATGTTCTAGGTCTTCATGTTTATTCATAAACAGAGACAAAAAGAACTTTGTTCCCATTAAGGGGTGCCTGGGTGGCTCAGTGGGTTAAGCCTCTGCCTTCGGCTCAGGTCATGGTCTCAGGGTCCTGGGATCGAGCCCCGCATCAGGCTCTCTGCTCAGCAGGGAACCTGCTTCCCCCCACCCCCCTGCCGCCTCTCTGCCTACTTGTGGTCTCTGTCTGTCAAATAAATAAATAAAATCTTTGGGAAAAAAAAGAGAAAAAAGAACTTTGTTTCCATTAGTTCTCTTTAAAGAGTGAGAAAGCTTCACTTCCAGAAGTCCTTAGCATGCCTCCCTGTGTCACATTAGCTTAAACTGGGTCACATGCCAGTCTCTAAACTAATCATGTGGGAAGTAAATGGGCTTCACTAGTAAACATATATCAGTCAAGGCCTACCTCTGGAACTAGGGGTAAGTCAATTCTACCTAAAATGCATAGCTAAGAATGATGGAGGGTCAGGTCTCTAAAGGAAATCCAAGAAACTGTTATCCTCAGAAAGGGAAATAGATGGTAAACAGTAAACCAAGGTGTACCCAGTCACCTCTTTCTAGGAGGACAGAGTCTAAGTTCAAAAGTCCCAAGTTTTGTCTTGAAGCAACATTTGCATTTAGAATGAACTTTTCAGCTGTTGCATCTGGTAGTCTGGGATCACCTAGCATGATGGGATCATATGGCCCATCACTATCTGGGGGTCATCCTCAGAGCTTATAGGAATATGAGATGGTAGTGTTTTATTACCTGGATAGAGAGACTGATGTTCTGGGGGAGAAAGTGCCTTATCTAAGTTCCTCAAGCTGGTAAACACAAAACAGTCCTGAGAACAACACTATTCCTTGCTGTTTCTCTGAAGTACACAGAGATAAACAAGAGAGGTTTCAACTAGTCATGACAAGCACCAAACTATTCAAGAGATTACCCAAACAACTTAGCTAATTCCTCTGATTATTTTAAACATGAACTCACAAATGAGGCGGGACAAGAGTATGTCAGAAGCTCACACATACACTTTCGGCATGCATCTGAGTGGTAGTGTGTTTGTGCTATTATTTGTTTACGGGGCTTAGTATCCAAGGGACATGTTGTATTGTCATTTATCAAGACTGGGGCTTGAGTTTGACTCTGGTGTAAGTTTTCCATGATCTGCTCGCTACATTTCTTCCTTTAGGCAGCTCTTCCACAATGGTAAAAGCATTAAGTGACAGCTTCCATCTGGCCAGTCCTAAGTTACTTTTCATGTAATTCATCATTATAAGTTAGCTCCCAACATGTTGGACCCAGCTTGACAAGCCATGGCTTTTTATGAGACATCGTTCTAACTATCTTAGGATCATAGAAGAAAGAACTCCGCAATTATCTTTTATGGAAAGACTCAGGACACGCATTTTTAAATTGCATGCCCAGGACTTTATGTGCAGCAGAATCAAGGTATCATATTATCCAATGTCCCTGGCAATTCCCTAGGACTAAATTTCAGGCTACAAGATGTTTGTTGTTCATCTCAAAGGTCAGATTTGACCACATTTATTAAATTACAAACTTGCTTGTCTTTTGTCATCAGAAGATGGTATGAATTAAGGCTTTCTTGTTCTGGTTACAGTGCAGATTAGAGGTGAAAACATCTAAAAAAATTAAAGTGACCAAGAACATTGAACAAAACAAAAGATAATAAACACTCACTGATTTTGGGGGTCTCCTACAGCATCTGATACAATACAGAAATGAACCATTTGTTAAAATACAAGACATTGTTAAAACACAATCCCTTTCTCAAAATAAATCAAGCTCTCACTAGATAAACCCTCCTGCCACCAAGCCTGCCTACTTCAGTTCCCAGTACAATGGTCGTGCTGTGTTCTTACCACATTTGCAATCAAACCATCTCAATGAGTTTTCATTCCCTTAGCAAAGAAGTTCAAATGGTTTAGAAGATGTACAGAACCTACTCCAGCCCTGTATCCTGCTATTCTTCAGACCCCCAATTTTACCAACAAATACAAAAAAACTTAATTTTCTGTTAGAAGCTATCCTTAGTCACATACCTAAGCTTGTGTAAACAAATAATTCATCCTGGAATAAGTAATAAATAATTCAGCTTGGAATGTCCTATCCTACTTATTCCAAATAAATACGTCCTCTTTCATGATGTAGCATAAGTATCAAAGCTTTTGGGAAGAGTGCATTTTATGGTATGTGAATTATTATATCTCAAAAATATTAAAAATAACAAAATTTTCAGAACTCTATCCTGACGAACTTCCATCTCTTACCTAGCTCTACTATGCACAGCCAGGTACCTGCATGCAGATAACAAAACACACACACACACACACGCACACACACACACACACACACAAACACAGGTTAAGGCACATAATTTGTCCTCCTCAAGCATTCTACATACTTACTTATCTTCCATATTTTTGAATAACTTATTCATTTTCATTTAGAGACTCGGCCATTAATGATAAGTGGCTGTGGAGCACTTGAAATATGTGCTCCAAGGTGATATGTGCTGAAAGTGTAAAAACCCCACACTAAACAGATTTTGTATAAAGAATAATACAAAATATCATTAATAACTATAAATGATTAGATATCAAAATTAAAATATTTTGGATACACTGGGTTAAATGAAAGTATTAAAATTCACTTTATCTTTTCTCTTTTAACTTTTTTTAGTGTTGTCTACTTAAAAATTTTAAGTTAGGTTTGTGGTTCCTCTTATTTCATTTGGATAGTACTGATCTAGACTGTAAACCTCTTGATTGAAGGGACAGTGTCTTGTTCATCTCTGCATATGGAATCTGGCCCACTGTAGGTGCTCGATACTACTTCTCTGAGTAAGATGAGTGAATGAATATGATTAAGACTCAAACGAAGAGCACAGATACTAAAAATGATGTGAAGACACGGGAAAGGACATGAACCTATTCTCATGCAAGACCAAGAGTGTCTCATGCAAGACCAAGAGTGCAAAGGAAGGGAGAGTTGAGCCTTGAAGCTGGCAGGGGTCTGGATAATAGAGTTCTTCTTCTCTCTGAACTTAGGTTTCTCACATGAAAATAAAAAGGCAGGGCAAAATGACAATGCTTCGATGTCATTCCATTAAGAATCTATGGTAAGGTGATACCCGACAACTAATGGGGACCAATCCATTTGGAATATTTATTTTACCCTTGATTTCATGTTTCTGACTGGCAACCAAGTTGTGTAGAGGGTCCAAGCATGCCTGGAGTTGCTAGAAAGAGTTTTATATATATATGTGTGTTGATTCAGCTCGTGAGTTGGACAAATCAATCTAGTGTTACCTCTACTTAAAACACCATGCCCACAGTCTCGAGTCATGAAAGCCTCTGCAGGCTGTTCTTTGCATCTTTGATTGGGCTGTTAGTGGGCATGTGACCCATGGCAGCCACTGGCTGATGACCCAAGGTGATATTTTCTTTCTTTCTTTTTTTGTTTTAATATTTATTTGTTTATTTGTTTGTTTGTTTGTTTATGTATTCTAGAGAAAGAGAAAGAGAGAGAGAGGGAGAGAAAGAGCACTTGGTGGGGAAGGGCAGAAGGAGAGGGAGAGAGAGTTCCAAGCAGACTCTGCTGAGCATTGAGCATGATGCAAGACTCTATCTCGTGACCCTGAGATCACCACCTGAGCCAAAATGAAAAGTGGGATGCTTCACTGACTGAGCCACCCAGATGCCCACAAAGATGATGTTTTCCAATAAATCAATTCAGACAGACTACCTCTAACAATTGGATTTGAAGATACGAAAGAAGATATGATAGTTATTTGTAAGAGAAATCTCTCCCAACCATAAACATAAATATAAATATAGAGATAGAGGTATCTAAAATGTATTATAGAAACAATGCTAATAATTACAGCTTTTCCTAAAATTTCATACTGTATTAGGCATCACACGTTATTTCCATTATTTCATTCAAACTCCAGAAGAATAGTTTGGACCGTTATTTCACATTTATAGACAATGTAAGAGGTTCAGAAAGCAGAAGCAACTTGGCCAAGAATAAGAACCCATGTCTATTTTGCTCGTTTTTACCACTATATGACGTTATCTTTCATCTCCCAGATGTAAATCTGATCCATGCTGTCCAGCTGCTGATTTCATAAATCCATTGTTTGGGTGGAAATGACCTACACACACAAAAATCTCCAACTCATTCAAGAAAACGGAAACTTGGAACTCTGAGTTTCTGTTGAGTATCAGCTTTAGTGATGAATTAGCACCTAGAGTACCGGGGTCCCTGGTTTTTCCCCTGGGACTCTGCAGACCACCAGGTTGTTCGCATCCTCTCATGAAGCCAGTTGTTAAGGATATCCTTAGGTCTGACCCTTGTGTCAGGGAAAGGAGCCTCTCTGCTCAGCCCTTCAGATCACAGAGCCAGCCCATCCTTCCTAGATTCCAGGAATTTATGCGCAACCTTTATTTTTTCTTTTGATGGCCCTGCACAGGCTGACATTTGTGAACTGACACATAAAAGAACATGAAAATCTGGTTCTGAACCACATGTTCGAGTCTATAAATGGGACCCTTTCCTGCATGTGTGGAAAATATAACTGCTGTTTTTCCCTTCTCTCTTGAACCACGAGTACAAGGGTCCTTCTTTTAGGATGGGCAGAAATGTCTATAGGGAGCTTTTTTTTCCCCCCTCAACTTCACTTCTTTTCCAGATTATAATTTATATCTGAAAACATTTTCTATGGTTCAGAGATATTTTTGGAAGTGTGAGGGTGGCCTCAGGCAAAATATTAAATACTCTGAATTTTTTTTTAAACTTTCAACTTCTTGGGCTCCTGGGTGGCTCAGTTGGTTGAGCGGCTGCCTTCGGCTCAGGTCATAATTCTAGGGTGTCCTGGGACCGAGTCTCGCATCAGGCTCTTTGCTTTGCAGGAAGCCTGCTTCTCCCTCTGCCTGCAGCTCCCCCTGCTTGTGTCCATGCTTTTTCTCTCTCTCTCTCTCAAATAAATAAATAAAATATTTTTAAAAAGGGAACAAAGGATAGGAAACTTTCAACTTCTCAATTTCAATCCTTAGCTTCTAATCTGGAAATTGACCCTCTCACTATCTCAGAAAGCCATCCTTCTCCCCTGTTTAATTTTGTCAGGGAACATCTGATGGAGGAGATGGCCACTCTGATAGTCGTCATAGGTAAGTTGCGTCCTTCTGGAGAGCACAATTTCTATCCTGACTGAAGCCGTGGCTCAGTTGGTTAAGCAGCTGCCTTCGGCTCAGGTCATGATCCCAGCATCCTGGGATCGAGTCCCACATCGGGCTCCTTGCTCAGCAGGGAGCCTGCTTCTCCCTCTGCCTCTGCCTGCCATTCTGTCTGCTTGTGCTTGCTCTCTCCCCCTCTCTCTCTCTGATAAATAAATAAAATCTTTAAAAAAAAAATCAGAGAAGCAGTGACTTCCAGGTTGAAGGAAATAGACCTGTGTATACTTGGGGAGAGGGGAAGGGTTAGCACTGCAGAGTTATTTTATAAGCAGCCTCTGACCTCATCTACAGACACAGAAAGGCAGAGGAGACCCTTTTGGGGTCATAATCCCATAATCTATGGGAAGGTAGGATTTTAGCATTGAAGAGATCCTAGACCAGTGTTTCAGTTAATGTGCAGTGTCCTTTATGCAACACCCCTGACAAAGGAACATCAAGGCTCTATTTGACTGTCTCTGGTGGTTGGGCGCTTACTACTGCCACTGTTGGGGAGCCTGAGTGGCTCAGTCATTGGGCATCTGCCTTTGGCTCAGGTCATGATCCCAGAGTGCTGGGACTGAGCCCTTCATGGGGCTCCCTGCTCATTGGGAGGCCTGCTTCTCCCTCTCCCACTCCCCCTGCTTGTGTTCCCTCTCTGGCTGTCTCTCTCTGTCAAATAAATAAATTAAATCTTAAAAAAAAAAGCTTGCTGTTACTCTCTTCTGTTTCTTAACATGAAGCACATTCTTACAGCCTGTGATGTAAAGCTGGGAAATCTCAAATCACTGGGAAAAAAAAGCAGTGCTCTGTATTTGCCCTCCACACAGATTACTTTCTCGGTGGGGTCCCCGTGTCTGGTACAAAACTGAATAACAAAAGAACATTATGGGGCGCACAAACATTTTTACTCACTCCTGGTAGGACCAGAGGGGATTTTGGCAATCTGGGGTCAAAGACTATTATAGATGAAATAGCAAAATGGCTAAAGGATATGGCCTCAGGATCCAGAGAACCTGGGTACAAAACCTGGCTCTACTACTTGCAATCTGCATAAAGTTGGTCTTAGTTTCAGCATCTATAAAATGAAACTAATCATAGTACTTGTTTCATAAGGGTGTTGGTGTTGAGAGGATTAAATCATTTAATACACAGCAAGTATTGAGAACACTGCCTAGCACATAGTAAGCACTCAGTAAACTTTTCCTATTACTACTACTGCTACTACTACTACTGTTACTGTTGTCATTGTTATTACTCTGGCTCAACTGCACATAGAGGATTCCTAAATTTCTAAGTGCAAAACTCCTACTGAGATGCAACACTTGGGGGTCAAATTTTTGCAGCTGCAAAGATCTCACTGCGTACTAAGTACACTTTGCCCCTCTCCAAAATCCTGTTGTCTGGGCACATCTTATTATTCCCCATATTGCAGATGGGAAATCTGAAGCTCAGAGAGGCCAGATGCTTTTCCCGAGGTCTCCCTTTAAATGCTGCATCTTCAGAGATAGCTGTTTTCATCCACCCACGAATGCCCCTTCCTATTTACTCTAAGATTATCATCGGCATACTATTTACTATCATCTGGTATTTTCCATATATTTCCATGGATGATTTTGCTTATTTTCCTCACCTCCCAGCTAGAACACAAGTTCTCTATGTACAGCAGCCCTTTCTTTCTCCCTAAAAGAATCAATCCCAAGTACCTAGTTCATTGCAGGCCTTTGGTAAACATTTGTTTTTTGTTTGCTTTTGTTTTATTTTTATTTATTTATTTATTTAAATATATATATTTTGACAGATACATAGTGAGAGAGGAAACATAAGCAGGGGTAGTGGGAGAAGGAGAAGCAGGCTTTCCGCCGAGCAGGGAGTGCAACGCGGGGCTCTATCCCAGGACCCTGGGATCAGAACCAGAGCCAAAGGCAGACACTTAATGATTGAGCCCCCCAGGAGTCCCTGTTTCTGTTTTTAAAACTTTATTTATATATTTATTTATTTGAGAGGGAAAGAGAGAGAGAGAGAGAACAAGTTGGGGGTGGGGGAGAGGATAGAGAGAAAAGCAGACTTCCCCATGAAGCAAAGAGCCCCATGTGGGACTCGATCCCAGGATCCTGGGCTCCTGATCTGAACCAAAGGCAGACACTTAACTGACTAAACCACCCAGGTACCCTGGTAAACATTTGTTAAAGGACTATGTGAAGGATACCAGGAGGCATAGTCAAACAATATCTCTCTGAGAGTCACTGAAGGAGCTGACTTTTTCCCAATTTCCTGACCTTGGGTAATTAACTTCCTGGCTCTAATTAGTGCAATGGGAATAATATCTCAACTTCCTTATAGCTGTGGTGAGGAAAAATAAAATAAGGTTTATAAACCACTTAGCATAGTGCCTGCACATCACGAGGACTCAAGAAATGCCAGCTCTTACTCATCTGAGGAGACAGGATTTGTGGGATTTGGGTCAGAATCCTTCCTGCCATGGGCTCTGCATGTGTAGGATGAATAACAACTTTAATGGGCACAAGGAAGTTCAGTAAACCAAGAACCATCATCTTTCTGTTTCCTTGGCTACTACAAATTCAACAGTTATCTTTTAATGGAGAACTGAACCAAATGTTCTCATTATTTTCCTTCTAGACCAATGTTCCTTCTCAATCAAAGTGTCTCAATGCCACCTCATATGTGACCATTTATTTCTTCCCACTGGTGCAAGGAACATCTGAAAAGGAACCCTAGCACATGACACTTGGTGGGATCTCAGGGAGGACTTAGAGGTTGCCTAATGTGACTCCTGCCTATGTCCGGGAAACTGAAGCCAAGAGAGGGAAAGGGATTTACCTTACATGACCCAGTAGACAAGCCAGGACATGAGCCCAGGTCTGTGGGATATACTTTCTGCCACATTTTGACACTGACACTTCTAGATGAAAAACAGCCCACTTATGTCTCCTGTTCATAAACCTTCCATTCTCCGTGACCACTTCCAAATGAAGAACAATGGCAGTTACAGGAATAAATTGTTACTTTCCCATCTTAAATTGTCATCTGGGGACTACCACTTTTAACACATTTATATAAAGATTAGGCTACTCTCTGCTCTGTTGGTCATTTTTCCACTGAGGGAGTTGCATGAGCTCAGCCTGAAACAGGCAGTCTCACTGATATACGGTTCAATCTTCTGGGGCCAACACGGAAAGAGAACTCTTCCTCACTTTTTGTTTTGACCTCCCCATTCAGCCAAGGCTCTTTGAGAGAGGACTTCACTTACTAAACAACCCGCTTGGTGGCATCAATAACATTTTAGATTCCTTTTAAGAGGACTTCATATGACACTCAATTCTTGATTCCCCAATAAAACAACACAGCTGTTCCCTTGCTACTCGTCTCTCAGCAGGAGCTGCAAAATCATATTTAATCAACTCTGCTTTTAAAGCCATCCAATTTCCTTTAGGGCGCTGGCGTGCTTCCCCAGGCCAGGATGGCCCCTGCTGACATGTCAGCAGCAGCCGCCCAGCCCAAACAGAGGGAGCTGCCATTTCTTGAGCACTTACTCATGTGCTGGGCCCTCTACCGGGTCCTTCACATTTAAGATTTCATTTAATCCACCTTGCCATCCCATGAGATAGGAATTAGTCTCAGATTTAAAGACAAGGGGACTGAGGCTTAAGAATGTAAAGTCATTTGTCCAAAGTCATAGTAACAAGTGAGAGAACTGGGATTCAGCCAAGTAGTCTCCAATTCCAAAATCAGAGCATTTTTGACTTTTCAGTCTGGCTTTCTACATAAGGAAGTACCAGAGAATTAGAGAAGGATGAGTGTGAGCCAACTGGATTGGCCTATCAACGTTGTCAACAGAGAGTCCCTGCCCAATGCTATAGGTCCTAAATTCCCTTAGGCTCACAGCTTTGTCACACCACAATGAATTTTCTGTTAGAATGGGAATACCTTTTGGTTCATCTTTTATTCATCAATCCTTGACGGTAACCATATACGGTTCACTCTCCAAAGCGAGGTGGAGGGAAACAGAGATGAAACGCATATGAATCTTGCCCTCAAGAAGCTCCGAGTCTAGGAATAGATATATCATAGCAACATAAGTCATTTTGGTAAGATGTAGAAAGCATAGGTATTATGAGTGAGCCAAAGTCTTACAGAAGCTGAGAAAGAAAGGCTATTGCAGTCAAGACATCATGTTAGGCTTTATGGGTGAGTGTAATAGCCAAGATCATTACCACTAGCTGCTGTCACATATAGCCTCCCAAATCAGTAGCTTAACATTGTAAGAATGTCTTCCTTACTTTCTGTTGGACTTAGTTAGTGTTTTCTTCTACACCCTGACTCGGGATACAGGCTTCCTGCATCTCATGGCTCGCTTTGAGAATCCTGTGCTTCTAGCACCATGAGCAGGGAAGACTGAGCAAGTGGAAGATAAGAGTGGAAGGTTGAGGGTCCAGGCCTGGAAGAAGCTTACTTCATTTCACTCACATCCCAGGGAACAGACTCAGTAACATGGCCCCAAGATAACTACACTGGAGGGATGGGGGATGTGTGCTTCCTGTATACCCAGGACAGATGGTTCATTGAGCGCCTTAGCACTGTTTCTGTCAGGGAAGCTGACACAAATATTGCAGAACTGTTAATCGAACAAGTTGAGGGAAAAGCAGGATGTAGATAGTGTAGGGGACGTTCAAGGCCACTTTGATTCAAAAACATTTGGTTTGGAAAGATAGTTCATATCAGATTTTGAAAGGCCTTGAGTGACAAGCATTTCCCAAAACATGTTTTCTTCATTTGTTAGTAAGTATGATGTTAAGAGTGGTTTGAGTGAGCAAAAGGATTTTGGGAAAGCTGGCTTATCAAATTATTATTGTTTTAATTCCTATAGGAGTCCTTGAGATTTTTGGAGGTAGGTAGGGTATACCAATTATGGTAAACCTTTTGATCATAAAATCTCTTTTTCACAGAGTATCTTATAAGATTACTATTTTGTGAAACATGTTTTGTATAAGGAATCTTAGGCAATGAAAAGCCACTTAGCAGGAGATAACAATGACTAGACCTGTTTTAAGCATACAAGCCAGAGATGCGTTTCAGCTTGATTTGTTGGTCACAGTTGGCAACAGCATTGTTGGGAGAAGAATCAAGAAACCTTGTCTGAACTTACCTGGGAAAACACAGTGATTGATTAGTAATGTCTGCTGTGTATTTAAAAATGTAAACATGTGATGGCTGATTTTTTACATCAACCTAGCTAGGCTGTGGTGCCCAGCTGCTTGGTCAGACTATAGTCTAGATGTTGGTCAAATGTATTTTGTAGATATGATGGACATTTACAATCAGTGTCATTTACTTTACAATCAGTGTTTTTAATAATGATTACCCTTGATAATGTGTCTCACCCAATCAACTGAAGGACTTAAAGCCTTAAGGTTTCCGAGAGAAAAAGGAATTCTGCTTCAAGAAGGTAACATAGAAATCCTTCAGAGTTTCCAGCCTGCTGGCCTGCCCTACAAATTTCAGACTCAGTAGCCCCCACAATCATGCAAGCCAATGCCATACACACACACACACACACACACACTCACACAAACACACACATATATGTGTATATACACACACACACACACACATATATATATATTCATATTCCATACATAATCTTTTTTTCTTGCCTTAGGTGAAGATAGCAAGTTGGCTACAAAGAGACTTTGGGTACCTGTAAATGGTGTCCACACCAAAATAGGGAAGGAATTCAGTAAGAGGAAGATAAGAGTTCTGCTTTGGAATTCTGTGCTTTACATGGTGGCAGGGCAGCCAACCCTTAGAAGCACATTCACTCACACATAAAGAGAAACCAGCATTATTTTCAGTGTGTAAAAATATTTTGGTGATATGGGAGAAATCCCTTTACTGACCTGGGGACAAAAAGAGCTACTTTGCTCTGAAAGGCAGCAGACACCACTGGCATTCAGTGTCCAAGACACACTTAAGTGGGGTGTGAATTAAAAGAGAGAGAGAAGGAGACTGGACGTAGAGAAAGGAGGAAAGGAATGTCCCTGGGGGAAAGCTGAATGGAGCCAAGTCACTGGTCATGACTAGGACCTCCAGGGTGCTGGGTGAAGGTCTCACCACTAGGAGAATGGAGTGACTTAGTAACGCATGTGTGCATGGTGAGCCACTTCTCATGTGGTTATGAGAACCACAGGAAACTCTCCACTGTCACAGCTCGACAATTGTATATTGATTTCTCACAGTGCTGAAGGCACTCATAGGCACGGGTGTTTCACACGGGGAAAGATATGAGTCCAGCCCTGTTTTGAATCAGTGTTCTGATAGCACCCTGAACTTAACCCTATCTTAACCACTCATGAGTGTAAATGAGGTAGCTTTGTTCATACATTGATTCAGGATTTATTGAGTTCAACAATGTTCTTGGCATGAGAAATATATTAGTGAACAAAAATAGCAAAACTCCTTGCCCTCATGGAGCTAACATTTTAGTGTGGGTGACAGAAAATTCTATGATAAAGAAGTACACTATTTGACAAAGTAAGTCATGATACATTAAGGAAAATAAAAAGCATCTGTATCAATCAAGAGAAGCCAGGTTATGATGCAACAACAAACAACTCTGATATCTTGATGACTTCTTCCATAGGCCCAATATCCATCATGGACCAAGGGGGTGTCTCTGCTTCCATATCTTCACAGCCTTCCTCACTTTAGGATCCAGGCTGATGGAGCAACCAATATATGTAATATTGCTGGCAGCCGAGGCAGGCCAGGTGGCAGGGTGGGAGGCGGAAATCTTTTTTTCCCTGCTGGGTCTCATATTGGCAGTGCAATACTCAGCCTGGAAGTGACACATATCACTTCCAATATAAATCACTGGAGTGAACGGATTACTTGGGTTGACCCAAAATATGGATCAGAAAACACAGTCCTGGACGCCTGGGTGGCTCAGTGGATTAAGCCTCTTCCTTTAGCTCAGGTCATGATCCTAGCATCCTGGGATCGAGTCCCACATTGGGTTCTCTGATCAGCAGGGAGCCTGTCTATCCCCCCCCACCCCATGTGCCTCTCTGCTTACTTGTGATCTCTCTCTGTCAAATAAATAAACAAAATCTTTAAAAAAAATAAAAAAAGAAAGAAAAGAAAAGAAAAAGAAAACAGTCCTACCATGTTTTTTGATTGAAGGGAAACCTATACATTTGATAAATGACAATAGAGACACTGGGTCACATAAAAACTTCAGCTTTTCTTATGAATAAAATGAGAAGCCACTGGAGATTATGAACAGAGAAATGAGTATAAGACGAAACAGGCCTTTGTTGGTTATCTTGACTCTGCGACTTAAAAGGTGCATTTTGGGATACCGTGAACTGGGATAAGAGAACCTACCTTACTGCGCTGGAATGGAGATTAAATGAGGTATATGTATAATGTCCGGCATAGAATAAACTTCTGTAAAAAGATGCTGATATATTGAATTTACTATATAACAATTTGTTTCTTTAAATAAACATTAATTTCTTCAAAAACAAAAACCATGTCTTATTCATCAATGAATTCCCAAGGCCAACATGAGTTTCGATCCACTTCACCATTACCATGTGTGCTTAATTCTTCAAAGGATGGCTGAATGTAGGGGTAAGAAGCGCAGGGTGTCTGTGTGTATGTTATTTCTCCTAATAATTCACTTTTTCTAAAAAAAAAAAAGGGGGGGGAGGGTGTTGCTTGAATATGAAAGGTCAGGAGAGCAATGCATCAGGCATGGTTAATGATTAAACTGTGGCATTCCAGCAGCAGAATCTGGCACAGGCATGTTCTCTGTGGCCTCATTGCTTGGGGGCTGTTTGTAACAGGGTTAGTTGTCACCTTTTATTTCTGATATAAGATATGTTCTGCCCAGAGCTGACACATCTGCAAGCCCCACAGACTCTTCATTCAAGGGAAAGGTAGACCAGCAGCAATAGCAATGCCTAGAGATAGAATTACAAGAAACCTGAAAAATCTTCCTCTGAGTGTGTGGTACCACTATGAATAGAGGCTCCAGGGTCCAAGGTCAAGCTAATGCACAATGGGGAAATCAGAAATTATTCTCCTATACTCCACTGTATGTGCCATCTCTCACTGTGCCTTTTCCACAGCCCTCCCATTTCAATCTGAGAGTGATGCTAACTTTGAGCTATCCGACAGGCTCTTGACTCTCATCCTTGTTTTTTCTCTGAGACACTCATCTTTCATATTATTGAACACATTCAGTTCATAGCTGTGCATTTAGAGAGATAAGCATATCATCAAGTAAGCAATGAGGATCATACTGCCTGGTTTGCTTAGGAGGGTCATGGCTTTTTCCTAATGCCTAGGGATAATTATTAATAGTGTCTTCTTCTGCTCTCAATTTTTCCCAGTTTGGGAGATATGTAGGATCATTAATTATAGCAGAATTTTATCTCTTTTTAAAGAGCCAAAACCCCCCCCAAATTATCAAATCTTTCCAACAGAATGACTCTAGAGTTAGCTTAACTGTTCATGTGATATTAGAGCTGTGAAGGGATTGGTGGTCAACCAGAATAATCCCCTGGGGCCCCAGGACAGGAGTGTATTGTCACAGGAAGTCTAGAGAGATAGCAGTCCACTCTGCTGCCAGTCCCAACTGGAGCTTGATTTTCCCAACAAGTTTAGGTGTCACATTCTTTGTCTTCTGGGAGAGGCCAAGTAGTGGGGATAAAACACCCAGCCTCAGGCCTCTTACGAATCTTGGTTCAAACTTCGACTTTGTCAACTAAATTACTTCTTAATTCTAAGCCTTTTTTTTTTTTTAACAAGCTCAAAGTATTTATTAGGAGGATTAATAGACATAGAACTCCTATATCACATTGCAGTTTGTTTCTAGGTGCTACTAAAATTTTGTTAAGCAACAGGACTTTAGAACACAGATTTTATCTTCCTTTCCCCCTCTTTTATTTCCCATCTCCTCTACCCAAGCTCCCTACCCTGGAGCGGAATAAGTCCATTTTTTGGGCAATGATTGCTCGTGCCTTCCTCTCCCACAGACAGCCTGTGAGGCCATTAATTTCAAGTTCTTAACAAGAACAATAATATATGACTTAGCCAGATTGTTGTAAAATTTAGTCACATAATGGGTGAAACTGTTCAACATAGTTTATTGAAAATAACTTAGGGCATCTATTAATATTATTGATAAAATTTTACTTTTCAAATCACTGCAGATATGAACATCTGAAGTCTACGAGAGAGTGTGCATTGGTAGATTTGAACTGTTGAGATAATCATAAGAAAATCCTTCATCTTGGATCTGAAGTATAGATACAGCATAAATTGGTCCTCAGAGTATTTTATTTTGATTGGAACAGGAGAGGTCTTGGATATGGGAAAGAAAGAAAAAAAAATACCTGAACATAGCCCAGGCATTAGGATGAGTTATAAGATATTCCCCCAACCTGAGATCTACATTTACATTATAAATAAATAGATGTGCTATTGTCCCATTGCAAAATAGGTAAGATGTAAAAATGATGCAAACTGTCTTGGAGAAGTTAGAGCCATTAGTCGTAGTAGTAGCAGTAATAGTAGTAGTAGTAGTGTTTAGGTATTTGGTGTTTAGGTGAAGTTTATTGTGCACATAAGAAAAGATCACTGAGGGGTGCCTGGGTAGCTCAGTCGGGGGCGCCTGGGTGACTCAGTCATTAACTGTCTGCCTTCGGCTCAGGTCATGATCTCAGCATCCTGGGATCGAGCCCCACATTCGGCTCCCTGCCCAGCGGGAAGTCTGATTCTCCCTTCCCCACTCCCCCTGCTTGTGTTCCCTCTCTCACTGTGTCTCTCTATGTCAAATAAATAAATAAAATCATAAAAAATAAATTACTGAGAGCAGTTGCGGAAGTAGAGCAGCTACCACTGCAAGTGAAAGGGAATTCAATCGAATCCGATTGTTCACAATAACAAGTCATGGTTAAACAAACGAGTGCAATCTGCTACTATTTTCATAGAGTTGGGTACACTGAGCAAAGTGCCAGAGAGCACACCATAGAGTTTGCCCTTATGTGCTGTGGCATTACCTCAAATTTGGGCTTACCCTGTTTTGAGGAGCCATATTTTTTAAACACTTATTTTGTATATTCGAGAGAGAGACAAGCAGAGATTGAGAGAGCTAGAGTGGGAGTGGCAGGGACAGAGGGAGAAAGATAATCCCAAGCAGACTCCCCGCTGAGCATGGAGCCTGATACAGAACTCAGTCTCATGTTTGATCCATGAGATCATGACCTGGGCTGAAATCAAGAGCCAGATGCTTAACCGTCTGAGCCACCCAAGTGCTCCACTGGGAAGTCATATTTGCTTAGGGAGTTAGAATTTGTATTAGAGAAATGCAAGGAACCACTAGAGAGAGACTTCAGATTATGGTTTTGAGACCATCTGGATTAAGTCACTTGGAAATCATCTTTGAAATGCTGACTTCTGGGTCTTCTCATTATCTAATGGAACCTATGCCATTTGACTATTTGGAAATGGGATCTGAAACTCACGTGGCATTTCTATCCTCATGATTTTTAGAAAGTTAAGTTAGTGGCTCTATGAACAATCCAGTGTAATGAAGGGAAATAACTCACCAAGACCCAGTAATGGTAGGTGGCATTATCTTCATATAACCCTTGAGACAACAGAGGGTCAGAGGAAGTACAGTGAGCACAGGACCCAAAGGATTTGGTTACAGAAGAGGGAAATCATTGTTAGCCACCTCTCAACTGAAGTGGCAGTGAGATGCTTTCCCAGATTCCCATTTTCTTGAAATAGCAGACTTGGGGAGGTAAGATGATTTAGGATGGAAATTTTTTTTTTTTTATTATTTAGAAATTCCCATTTTTTTTTGATTATTTGGAAATTTCTATTAAAAATCTGAAAAAGGGGGCACCTCAGTGGCTCAGTGGGTTAAGTCTCTGCCTTCAGCTCAGGTCATGATCTCAGGGTCCTGGGATGGAGCCCCAAGTCGGGCTCTCTGCTCAGCGAGAAGTCTGCTTCCCCCCTCTCCCTTCCTGCCTCTCTGCATACTTGTGATCTCTCTCTGTCAAATAAATAAATAAAATCTTTTTTAAAAATCTGAAAAAGATGATAACCAAGTACAAAATAATCCCTACCACTTTGATTAAGTCCCATCGCCCCTGCTGCCTCTGATTATATCTAGAAGTCGGAGGCATTTTCCAGGGGCAAAAGTAACTATTGCATATTAAAACTATGTTTTAATTCATGTTCAAGGAATTGGAAAACACTTAGATTTTCGGGAAATAGTAACTCACAGGTTACTGAGCAGATGGTAATTTCCCCTCTGCCTCCTGCCTAAAAACACATATTGGGTGCGTCACCAGCAAAGCCCAGCCTGGTATAACCAGCTCTGTTACTCAGTCCTGAAGCATTTGCTTCTGTATTTATCATGCAGCTGAGAATATAAATGTAGATCTTAGACATTTGTAGTGAGGCAGTTTCAGGAGACTGCAGGACAGCATATCAGTACAGAATCTGAAGACAGAGCATTCATTTTTGGAATAGGTTTGATTTATAGAAATAGACCCTTGGGTCCTTTGCTTTGGATAAATGTTCTCATCTGATCAGTTTGTTCCTTGCCACTGCACAGAAAGCAATCACTCATTCACTCCTTTCTCATTCAACCCCGAAGAGCATCGCCTGCTGATTTAGAGCAAAGATTTTTATACTTTAATGTGCACACAAATCACCTGAGGATCTTGTTAAAATGCAGATCATGATCCAACAGCTCTGAGGTTTGGCATTCCAAACCAGTCCTAGGTGACCTCATGCCCACTAGTTGGTGGACCACATGGAGTGACCAGATCTTAGAGTAGAGCCCAAGTTACAACCAAAGTTCACAACTCTCTAGTTATGAGATCATGGAAACAGTCTTCATTTTAAACATATAGATTTAATGTATATATGTATATAATGTTCATAGATAATGAGAGTGCCTAACATAGGACTATTTTAAGGACCCAATAGTGGTAGGTGCAAAGTATTAAAATAATTTCTTGTTTCATCATGCTATATCAACAGATGCTTGCTATCACTGTAACCAGGCATTTATTGTATGCCTATCAGATGCCAGGGCTTTAGGAAAAGAAACAGAAGATGTGATTATTATTGTCTTATATCTAATAGTCTGGAAGTGATCAGTAAAATGGATAGGGGATATACAGATACATAGATCTCCCATAAGTTAGTTGATGGGCTAGTACATGCTGTGATGGCGGGAATACTGGTTATGTGGTCAGGAAGACTGGGGACTCATTTTCCTCTGTCATAAAGGATTTTGTGCAAGCCCCCTTCTTTCTATGGGATGCTGTTTTCTCATTTGTAACAGAAAAAAATTATACCAGACCATACAGTAGTATTTTCTAAGTCATGATTTATAAGTTTTATGATCTTGGTTGATTTGTTAAACTCCTAGGCATTATTTTCCTCATTTATAAAGTTAAGATAATAATAACGACAGTTGAGGTGATTATATATTAGTGTAGTGTTTAGATCGTTATCTGGCTTCTTTGAACCCTCAGTAAGATTCCTCTTCTTAATCCTTCTCCTCCTCTCCCTCCTCCTCATCCCTTACTGGCTCTTTTTTCATACTCTTTCTTACTAGGTCTGTGACCTGCCAATTCATATTTGCCACTACTCAGGGTTTTCTGAAATTGCTTAACTATATACGGTACTTACTTATTTTCAAATTTTATTTAGGGTGGTTCACAAAGCCAACCAATTCTTTAAATGAGAGGTCACCAGATTTTTTTTTTCCCCTGAAAAGGGCCAGACAGTAAATATTTTAGACTTTGCCATAGACAATATGTAAACAGACGGTTGTGGCTGTGATCCAATTAAACATTATTTACAAAAAAAGGAGGTAGGCTGGATTTGGTGTATAGGCCACAGTTTGCTCACCCCTGCTTTAAATTAAAGAAACTGTAAATGTTCTGTGATTTATGAGAAAGTTGTTTCTTCCAACACAAACCTTTGGTCCATAAAATGCATGACATTGTAGGAAAGTGTGTGGCTCTGAGCTCTTCCTCATCCATCTCCAGGCCTGCCCTTACTCTAAGAACCCCACAGCCTTAGAACCAGAGTCTTACTATAGAGGAGGCATTCTGAGGTTAAACCTCTTCTTTTCACAGCTAGGATAAACTAAGGTCCAAAGAGGGGAACTGATTTACTCAGTCAACTGCTCTGGGGACAGAGCTAACACCAGAAACTTAGTCTCCTGACTTGCAATCAGGGACTGTATACTTTTTCTCTTCAGTCTGAAAAGAGAAAGGAATAAATTCCTTAAGAGAGAGGAGAAAGAAAAAACAAACCTTCATTTCCACTGGAGTTTTAATACAGAAATGGATTTTTTCAGTCTTTCTGTTAATGGATATGCCATAGTCAGACATAAAAACACTACTGTGTCTGCCTAATGGAAATCCCAGTTCCCTGTCCTTGTCGTTTGGAGCTCGCGTTAAAGGTCTCCTTTTATTTCTAGCAAAACAGAAAAACACCCTCCTCTTACATCTACTCAGATTCCAGAATCATTTCTCTGGCAGTAAATCAGCAGTGAATGAGATGGCTATTCACATCCATCCACATCCAATCCCCAAAGAAGAAATGAGAACAGAAAGCCCTGGAAAAGAAACAGGCTTCCCTCTGCTAGAATCTGAATGGAAATATTTCCTCTTCTAAACCTGTGATTTCTTTATCCTGGCCTTGCTGAGCTGTGCTGGGGTAAAATAAATAAAAAAAATAATAATAACAAAGTGTGATTTATTAAGCATATAGTGTTTAGTGCAGGCATTGCACTAAATGCCTTAATCATATGTGGGAGCACTATGAATCTAATTTTAAAGATGAAGGAACTAAGGCACAAAAAGGATAGGAAAAGGGTTATGCTCAGATTCTCCCTCCAGATAACAAATAGATAAAAAATTCTGACATAGAAATTAATGATGTGGACGTGTATGACTCCATTTACATGAAATGTCCAGAAAAGTAAATCTGCAGGGACAGAAAGCAGATTAGTGACTGCCTGAGGCTGGGGGCCGGACCAGGAGTGACGACAGTGGCCAGTCATGCGTGGGCTGATGGGAATGTCCTAACATTGTATCGTGTGATGACTGCACACCTTGGTAAATTTACCTGCGTCATGAATTGCATTAAATTTGAAATTAGTGAATTTTATGGTAAGTAAAACTGAATGTCAATAAAGCTGTTAAAGTAATCATGCAGAGCAGAAATCATAAAGACTTCTCTTCACCTTCAGGGCCATTCCTTTCATGTGGGTATCTTCATTTCTCTCTCTCTCCTTTTTTTTTTTTTTTTTTAAATTCATTCATGAGAGACACACACAGAGAGAGAGAGAGAGGCAGAGGGAGAAGCAGCCTCCCCAAGGAGCAGGGAAACGAATGTGGGACTCAATCCCCGGACCCTAGGATCATGACCTGAGCTGAAGGCAGACATTTAACCCACGGAGCCACCCAGGTTCCCCTCTTCATTTTTCTTTAAAGTCATGGGAAGGTTGGTCCCCTCTCACCCAGGGTTTTTAGCTCCTATTTCTTCTTTGATGACAGGACATGGAGGGATGAGTGTGGACTCCTACAATGCTAATTTAAAGCCCAAATGATAATCCTGGGATTTGAGTGGGTGCAGGTAGAGGAAGAGGATGCTTCTTTGTTTTAACAGAAAAGAAAGGAGACTTATTATGCATGGGCGATGAAAAGATTAGGGGGCTGTTTTACCCATTAAATGGGCACAAGCAGATTGCAATAAGCTTATTTATGTATTTGTGTATTCACTCAACATATATTCATTAAATCCCTATTATATGTCAGGCACCTTCCTTAATTTTGGGAACAAAAGAATGAATGCCACAGGCAGTACCCCTATCCACCTTGATCTCAGGTCCACTATGCAACTTTATTGTGAATATTTATTGTGAAATTTATTTTTATTTATTTTTTTTTTTTAAGATTTTTTATTTTATTTATTTGAGGGAGAGAGACAGTGAGAGAGAGCACGAGCGAGGAGAAGGTCAGAGGGAGAAGCAGACTCCCCATGGAGCTGGGAGCCTGATGTGGGACTCGATCCCGGGACTCCAGGATCACGCCCTGAGCCGGAGGCAGTCGTCCAACCAACTGCGCCACCCAGGCGTCCCAAAATTTATTTTTATTTATTGTGAAGTTTATCTTCCCATCTTTGTGAAATTCCCACCTGTTCTCTGGCTCTATTTGGAGTTAATCTCTCCCATACAGTTTCTCATTTTTTAAAAATTATTGAATACGTTTTATAGGCAACATTGTGTAAGTTTACCCCACACAATTTTATCTACCTCTAATGACTCCAGTTACACCTAAATTGCACTAGAGTTATATTTGTCCATTACCAACTACTAGAATCACCTTCTCTGTAAGTCTATAAAATTCCTACTAGTAGATGCCATGAATAATTCATCTCTCTATCCCTCACAGAACCCGTTATAATGCCTTGCACACAGCAGACACTCAGTAAACCTCTCTTAAATGAATTTGTTAATTTATTCACTAGCTGATTTTAATGTATAACTTTCTAGGTGACAGGTACTCTTCTGGGCATTAGGAGATTTAACAGTGAACAAGACTGGCAAGGTCCTTGCCTTTTAGGAATTTACATTTTCTTAGAGGGGACAATCAATGAACAAGAGAACAAAGTGAGTTCACATAATGAATATTAAAAAGAAAATAAACAGAGGATGAATCATTGGAATGGGCAGTAGGGAGCCACTTCCACAAGGGTAGTCAGAGAAGGCCTTTTTGAGGACTTGGCACTTGATATTAAACATGAAAAGTAGAAAAGAGCCAGTCTTATGAATAGGTAGGTACAAGAATGTTCTAGATAGAAGAAACATCAGGTTGAAAGACTTAGACCCAGACTCTTCCTTCCCTCCCTTCCACCTTCCCTTTCCTTCTTTCCTTCCTTCCTTCTACAGATTCCCAGATTAATAGATAAGGATGAGATTGAAAAACTCATGCAGCCCAAGCCCTCGCATTTTCCTAATACATACAGTAATGACACCTTATGTATTTGGCTCAAATGTATTCAGATGTTGGTCTATTCAGCCAAGACTGTTCACAATAGGATGGTTCAGGTGTGCATTGATGGGAGTGGAGGGTAGATAGTCAAATCCAGTAGACCTGGAGGTTGTAGGTCTAATAAAATCTTCCCTTATGCTGATTCTTTTGTGAAAAGAGAGGACCAACACCCACCCCCCAATTCCCCACCATGTTCACATGTTTGGTGGTTGGTTTACTTAACCATATGGATGAGAAGAGGACCAGAGTAGTTAAATGCATGGGTCTCCCTCTCAACTCTGGGCATTCATCCTGGCGTTTATGAGTTGTATGATACAGGCAAGTTCTTGAGTTTTGTGGAACTTTAATTTCTTTATGTACAAAATAAAGATTATATGATCTACTCATGGCTACCTGGAGACAGTATAAGAGAAATGCGTGAGTGGGTTTTCAACACATGGCGTATGTTATTCTCCTTACTTTTATCAGGATTATAATTTTAGTAGTATGTGTACCAGAGTTATTAATAGTAAAGTATTAGTGTCATTAAATTATAACATAAAATTTGTTAGTATTACTAACAATATTGTTCAGTATTAATATTAATGATTATTTTATTTTAAGTATTCTCTCAGGGTTCTTAACTATTTGTATTCATATGATTAAATAATACAGAAGATAAAAATAATACCCACAGTCAAAATCTATACATGGGCTGATATTCCCATGGTGAAGACCAACAACTGGGCAAGCTGAGGTTATCTTTTAAAAAAATGGACTAGGAAGAGGTTTTATCTTCTCTGCAAGGTTGATGCTCAGCAAACCACACTTGAATTTACTGCTGTATCAGAAGTCTCTGGGGTGGTCTTGTTAGAAGCTGGGGGCTAGAAAGAAGGTTAGAGAATGTGCTGGCTGGATGTGTGGGGCTGCTGCAGGTGGGTGGCCCAGTGTTGGTCCACTCGGCATCATGGCACCTGCCCAAATCAGAAAGCACAACTGTTCACAAAGGAAAATTTTCCTGTGAGGAAAAAAACAGTGGGTTCATAAAGGAGAAATGAAGGGCAGGGCTTGGCTATCTGGGTCAGGAAGGATTTATAGGGAAACAAACATAGTAACTCGTGAGACATTAGAGGATATTATCTTTAAGAGAAAGACCGGCTTGGCTTAACTCATCTTTCCATGTGGTTACATTTTATTGGTGCTTGCTGGGTGACAAATCATCCATTTTTAGCTTTTATTTAGCTTTAGTTTTGATCTTATGAGTTAAGAATGACTAATACCCAAAAGGGTACGACCCTGGAGCAAAGCATGCTGGGAAAGCACATATCTTGGTGCATGTTCCCTCTGTGCCTAGAGACACGGATTCAAATAAAAATCAAGACTACTGTCCCACCAGGGGCCATTACTTTGGAAAGTACAACAGGGCTTTTGAATGTGTCTTTGTTTGCCATTCTTATTCAAGGTTATCCAAAGAGGAATCTGCTTCAAGAGAGGAGAGAGTAGTAAATTTAATTGGAGCTTTCAAACAATGTTCAGCCCAAAGCTAAGATGCTCAAAATCGAGTAAGTATTTAAAACCACTGGCCAAAAAACACAATTAGTGTCTTCAATAGGCTTCACTTCTTGAGTCTCACTGGCTTAGAAGAGCAAGGGATGAGAGGTTCTGTTCTTGTTTAATTCCATTAATGGTCAGGCTGTTGGGGAAGAAAGCTAATAATTTCCCATCCTTTTCTGACTATTTTTGTTGCTAGAGTTATTCCCATAAGAGGTCAAGTCTCTATGGCTGAAGAAGGGAGCATATTGGATATCTAGTTTTGAACTTTGACATGCACAGGCTGTGATGTGCTAGTCAGAGGCTAACTCTGGCCAGTCTGCTCCTCTCAATGATCTTGGAAGGGAAGCATATTTATGACTTTTAGCATCTCCACTTTACAGGTGGAGAAATAGATTCCTGTAGAGTTAGGGACTTGCATCAAATCATACAATAAGTTAGTGACACAGCCACAATATGAATCAGAGTTTCCCAAATTCTAGAATCTATGCCATAATTGTTTGTACAGCCAATGGTGTTTTTCACATTTTCAAAAATCAGAAAAATGTTTAGTGACCACCCTCTGCATGTTTCTTTATTTATCTTGACCTGTGGGCTAAGATGTCCACAATCTCTCCTCTTGCTAAGCCACATAGAATTGCCACCTGGTGACTTCTCAGTAAGCTCAATAAAAGCAGGTATGTGAGACTTTACAAGTTGAGATATTTCAGCATATCATTTGCTGCCATTAATTGCATCTTTAGAGTCCAAGAATGGTGCATAATAAATGGAGCTTAACCCCATCATTTTATTTTACAGAAAGGGAAACTGAAATTTAAAGAGGAAGGAGTGATTGCTTGAGGTTCATACTGTAGACCCCTCAATGTCCTCCAAGAACTGATGTGACAGTTCCTGATAGAAAAAGTTCATGGAAAAGAGATAAGAAAAAAGATGTATGAGCATTCCTTTTTTTTTTTTTTTTTTTACACAACCCTGTCAACACTTATTATTTCTTGCTCTTTTGATTTTAACCATTCTGACAAGTGTAAGGTCATATCTCATTGTGGTTTTGACTCACATTCCCCTGATGATTAATGATGTTGATCATCTTTTTATGTGTCTGTTGGCCATCTGTATGTCTTCTTTGGAAAAAGGTCTGTTCAGGTCTTCTGCCCATTTTTAATTGCATTATTTGCGTTTCAGGATTTTTTTTTCTTTCTTTTTTTGGTGTTTAGTTGTTTAAGTTCTTTACACATTTTGAGTATTAACTCCTTACTGGACAAAATATTTGCAAATATCTTCTCCCATTCAATAGGTTGTCTCATTGTTTTGTTGATGGTTTTCTTCTCTGTGCAAAAGGTTTTTATTTTGGTATAGTCCCAATAATTTAATTTTGTTTTTGTTTTCCTTGCCTGAGGAGATATATCTAGACAAATATTTCTATGGCCAATGTCAAAGAAACTATAATTTATAGCTTATGTTTTCTACAATGCTGGTAGGAAAGCAAATTGGTACAGTCACTATGGAAAATAGTATGGAGTTTCCTCAAAAAATGAAAAAATAGGATTACCATATGATCCAGTAATTTCACTACTGGGTATCTACCCAAAGAAAATGAAAACATTAATTTGAGAAGTTATATGCATCTCTGTGTTTATTGCAGCATTATTTACAATAGCCAAATTATGGAAGCAACCCAAGTGTCCATCCATAAGTGGATAGTTAAAGAAGACACGCTACATATCTACACACACACGCATATGTGTGTATGTATATATATATATATATATAAAATATGTTTTTTATATATATGGATTACTCAATCATAAAAAAGAATGAGATCTTGACATTTGTAACAACATGGATGGGTCTAGAAGGTATAATGCTAAGTGAAATAAGTCACAGAGAGAAAGATAAATACCATATGATTTCATTTACATGTGAAAGTTAAGAAACAAAATGAACAAAGAAAAGAGAGACAAACAAACAAAAAAACAGATTCTTAAATACAGAGAACAAACCAGTGGTTACCAGAGGGGAGGTAGATGGGAGGGTGGATGAAATAGGTGAAGGGAAACAAGAGTATCTTTACCATGGGGCTCCTGGGTAGCTCAGCTGGTTAAGTGCTCTACTCTTATTTTGGCTCAGGTCAAAATCTCTCTGTTGTGAGACAGAGCCCTGTGACAGGCTCAGGGCTGGGCATGCAACTTGAGAGGGATTCTCTCTCTCCCTCTCCCTCTATCCCTTCCCCTCCTCTCTACCTATCTCCAAAAAAAGCAAACAAACAAACAAAAACCCTAAAAGCAAAAACAAAGAGTACTCTTATGATGAACACTGAGTCATATATAGAATTACTGAACCCTTATATTGTATACCTGAAACTAATATGACACTGTTAATTATACTTCAGTAACAATTAAAAAAAAAAAAAAAAGCGTGCCACTTCCTAGCTGTGCAGCCTCAGATAAGTCTCTTAAATTCTGTGACTCTCAGCTTCCTCTGTGTTAAATAGTAGTAACAGAACCTATCCCATGGGTAGATGAGGACTAAATCATGTCGTAGATTCGACTCACTGAGTGCAGGACCTGATCTACAGCTGGAATGCAATACATAGGTGCTTAATAAAGGCTGATCGGGTCAGAGCATGGAGAGATGGAGTGGGTTTGGGAGTTAGGAGAGGGCCAGAGGGAGCTGAGGGAGTGATTTTTGTCTGTCTGTTCCCACACTTGGTTCTATTTGGGAAAACAGAGGGGTGAAGATAACAGGAAAAGGGGGCACGTCCTTGAGTAAATCGTCTATTGTTGCCCAGATGTCACTGTGGTAACAAGGAAACCCCCTGAAATCACTGTGTCCACAGCTCCAGATATGACTCTCCAGGGCTTTCAGCAGCAAGTCAGGGGTTCCAAGAAGGAGCCAGGAATGAGGCCGTGAGGAACGGGAACGTTTATTTCTTTGGGAGTCTTGCTCTTTGGATGTTCTCAGAGTTCTGGATGAACTGAAGTGATCTCTGGGCTAGAATTTGGTGCTGGAAAGCAGTCTCCATTCCACCTTGCCCATGTTTATCTTAGTCTATCACTGAGCTAGATGCCAACTTTCCTATTCAATCAACTAATTAGACTCGGTGATGTTTATAAATAGCTTCTGGAGATGCTTTCTGAAACTCCCTTGAAGACTTCTAAAGTCTCCTTAATAAGGACAGATTGCAAGAGTAGAGGGTAACAATTTGCTAAAGTCAAAGGGAACAGACCCTACATAAAAATCATAGTAAAAGTGGGAATTTGGGGATGGCTGTCTGCTTAGGAAAATTTCCTGTTTTCAAGTTCATAAATGATCACTCAGACAGGATGTGGTTTAGATTGGCTCTATCACGATAATGATAATTTTTCCCACATCAAACAATAAGTAGTATTACTAGAGCCATATGGAAAAAATAACCTTGTTTGAAAGAACACTTTTTTTTCCCCCAAGCACATTTAGGCACTCAGTTTTAAGCTTCAACAAACAACCCTTATCTATTCATTTACAAACAATCCTGATCATTCCCTGCAAGTAGGGAATGATATCCTTGCCTTGGGTGTCCTCCAGGTAAGGGTTAGTCTTCAAGTTCTAGGATAGAGTTGAAGCAGATTTATTCTGCTTTAGTTGAGCAGAATTTACATGAGGGCACAGACTCACAGAGGATGGATAAAGTACAAGAAAGCTTCAGCCTCCACTGCTACCCTGGAGCCCACTTGAGACATAATGGGAAGAGAAGGGGAGGATTCTTAGCAAAAATGATGCCTTTAGGATTACCATGTCTTGTTTTTTATCAGTCCAGACAAGATTGGCAGTTTAAGCTGTGGGCAGTATAGGTAGAGATGTCAGACAGACTGAGGCCTCTTTGTTTCCTGAACAGAGAGGAGACAGCTCTTTCAACAGAAGGTCCCAGTGGGCACTAGAAGAATAGCACCGGCCTGGTGTGCCTCTGATGGCTTTAGCTGTCTCAAGAGAGAGCCCTCTATCCACCAACAAGGTGCAGTCTGGCTCACCAGGAGTAGGCGAGCAAGAAGTGGACAGACAGCAGGCCCTAGAGAAGTGGCCTGGGGATACCTACCAATCTAATCAGAAATCAGATCACAGCAACATGGAGTTTCTGTGCAAGCAGCAGAGTAACCAAACCATATCCCTAGGTAAATAATGTTAATTAGTGCTTCTGGTGTTAAAATTATATTTTGCTCCATACCATATCTCATGTCATGTTGCAATGTTTATAGCAACCTTGAAAGGTAGATGTAGTAGACATGGTGAAAGTCCTCATTTTGCGGGAAGGAAAACTGAGCACTGCTCAGGGGAAAATGAATATATCAAGGTCTAGAGCTGTAAAGTCCAAACTTCGAGGTCTTGGAACACGTTTTGAAAAATGAGCAATGTATCAGGACCTTTTTACTGGGTGGAATCCATTCAAACACATAATTCTCTAACTCATTTGAGTGCCTAACTAACTCATTACAAGCACTATTCTGGGCACTTGGGTGACATCACAGAACAAGAAGGACTGAAATTTCTGTCTCTGCACCAGATACAGAATGAAATATGTGTAATGTCTCCCCTACCACCACACAGCTCTCGTGCCCTGTGACTTCCAAATCAGGGTGCTTATTGTCTAGGGGGAGAGGGAAACAGATATTAGACAATAATGAGTTTAAAAACTACATAAAAGGTGGTAAGTGATCTGGGAAAAGGGGAAGCAAGGTAAAGGGGATTAGAAGAATCTGGTGGAAGGGAAATTAAAATGTAAGTGGGATGATCCTTGTGGACCTCATTGAAAAGGTGAATTTGATCTTGAAGAAGATAAGAGATAGGGTGATCTGGGTAAGAACCTTTCCAGGCAGAGTATATACACAGCAGAGGAAGACACTCTAAGGATCCCAGCATAGCTAGAAACAGTGAGTGAGGGAGAGAGTAGCAGAAGTTGAGGTTAGTAAGATAATGGGGGCCAAATCATGGGGGCCATGCAAGCCATTGTGATGACTTAGCTTTTACTCTGTAACAATCCTAGAGTCTCTGCCGAGTTTTGAACACAGAAATGGTATAATCTGATTTTGTTTTTATATTATTCCATTGGCTTCTGGGTTGAAATTAGGTTGAAGGGGGCAAGGGTACAGCAAGAAATCCAAAGAAGGTAAGTAACAAAGACAGTGAAATACTGGTCATGGAAACTTTCAAGTTGTCCTAGACACACAAGAAGACATTCCCCATTCTCTTTTGCAGTGAGGTTGGCATGGTGTGACTGAACTTTATCCTGCTGTGATGGCACCATTTCCACACCTGCCCTAAAATCTGACATATGGTATTCTAAACTTGGCCACTTCCGTAGCCCTCATGAAGACCCCATGTTGTGAGGAAAAGCACTGCAAGATGGAAGGAGCTTGGGTTCTCAGGGACAGTGTGGAGCAGGGCTGCCCACTCCCACAGCAACCACACGGCCCTGTGTGACCTGAGTATGTTTGGAAACTATCAAAAAGAACAAAGAACTTTTTTTTTTTTTTAAATTCCCAATCCCACTTATTTCTTTCAGCCTTATTACTAGTGATGGCTTCGATTCACTTCCTGTTTTGATTTTTCTAAAATAGGAGTGTACGGCACCGATTGGTTGTACCTTTCCTCCTCGTCTTCAGCAACAGCTGCTCAAAATCACACTTAGGTACCATCATTCTTCCCACATCACAGCATGCACCACTGACCTGACACACTTAGGGCAGCCTCTGAATCACCGCAGGGCTGGATGTGAAAAATAAGACAAGAAGACAACAACAAAAATAGCTAAAATTAAAATGAATTTCCCTTTCCTCTTTTTTCTTACAAAGATATTCAATTTGTGGCAGGGTTTTCTGGAACATTTCAGAATTTTTACTATTCGTTAGAATTTTTAAAATAGAGCATGATTCACTATACCAAACAGTGAAAAATATTTAAAATCCCCACCACTACACTGTCTCTCTCTCTCTCCATCCATCCACCTATTTATTTCCTTTTATCCTCCATCAATTCTGTGATGTTTTATAAAATATCATTTATTAGAAATTCTTATTTTTTTTAAGATTTCATTTATTTATTTTAGACACAGAGAGAGAGAGAGCATGAGGGGAAAGAAGCAGAAGGAGAAGCAGACTCCCCGCTGAGCAGGGATCCTGACCCTGGGATCATAACCTGAGCCAAAGGCAGATGCATGACCAACTGAGTCACCCAGGGGCCCCATTTATTAGGTGATTCTTACAGGTAGAATCTATGTTAGTGATAGGCAAACAGTGAACTCGGCCCAAAGATATTAGCATATATACTCTCCATTTGGACACAGGAAAAGTATTGACCCTCCTTATCTTTAATAAAAAAAGAAAGGAAGAAAGAGGGCATGTGGGTGGCTAAGTGGGTTGGTTTTCCAACTCTTTATTTTGACTCAAGTGATGCTCTTGGGGGTTGTGGCATCAAGCCCCTCATTGGGCTCCATGCTGGGTGTGGAGACCGCTTAAGATTCTCTCTCTCCGGGGTGCCTGGGTGTCTCAGTGGGTTAAAGTCTCTGCCTCCGGCTGAGGTCATGATCCCAGGGTTCTGGGATCGAGCCCCACATCAGGGTCTCTGCTCAGCAGGGAGCCTGCTTCCTCCTCTCTCTCTGCCTGCCTCTCTGCCTACTTGTGAACTCTGTCTGTCAAATACATAAATAAATAAATCTTAAAAAAAGAAAAAAAGATTCTCTCTCTCCCTCTTCCTCTGCCCCTCCCCAACCCCTCTCTATAAATGAATAAACAAACAAACACCTGCCTCATCAGTCTCTTTAGTCTCTCCAGAAGGTTGGGGGTTAAGAAGGAGGGAGCCATAGCACCTCCCTTCTACTAATGGGTGAATAGATTCAGAGAAGTAACCCGAGTGTCACCATGCCACACTTCAAGGAAGAGCCTCTCTGGATATGAGGGACAGAGGGCGTCACCAAGACCCTCCATATCACTGCAGATGCTGCCAGATGTCAGGCCAGAGGCTGACACTGCAAAACCAACCCACAGAACGGAAAGAAGCACCAGGGCCAGGAGGTTTAGGAAACCAACCCGGATTCAGCCAGAATTGGGTGTGAAGCCTCTGCATGCCACTTTCTAGATGTAGCCCTTGACTATACTGATTACTTCTTGTGTCCTTAAATATCAGTATTGGCTCTAAGACATTTAGCACAATACTCTGGCTGATGGTGAGGATTCAAGCTGTAACCACAGGGTTATTCCAGGGCACTAAAAGGTCTCCTGATTCAGATGGGAGCATCCCAAGGGCATTGTTGGGTCCATTTATAAGATCTGTAAAACATCACATTTACAAGCCCAGCATCTGATACATGCTCTCAACAGGCAGACTGTGAGTCCTCCTTGCTGAAGGTCAGAACAGAGCTAGGCAAGGAAGGTTTTTCAGGGGTTCAGATAAAAAGGGTGCGCTGCTTCCAGAAGGCAGAGTGACCATGCCTGGCTCTCTCCTGACTTTGCTTGTCTCCTTTCATGTAAATGGGTGCCTTTGTGTGGGAGGGAGCAGCAACCTTATCCTTGCCACACATCTCCTCACCCCCTACCATGGCCAGGGACAGGCAGATGGCAAGACAGACATGTGAGAGACAGAGCAGCAGGGAATATGATGGACACTGGTCATTTGTCTATTACAGACGGCCTGATGAGTCTGCTATCAGAGGCAATGCGAAAAAACAGAAAACAAAACCTAAAACAACAACAAAAACAAAAGCCCCACAGTTTTTCATCTTCATCTCTGTAAGCTCTTTATGGTGTCAGAATTGACTTGACTCAAAGAAGATTTCGTGTATTGCTACCTTTTATAGGGAACAGAGGGATTTCCAAGGGATCTGCCAGGTAGGTTAGTGGAAGAAGAGGGGAATTAATAAATTTATATTCATAATCACTTATAAGCTTGTGCTCTGTGCTACACATTCATGGGCATCTTATATTATTTCATTAATCTTTACAAAAGGTGGCTATCCCCTTTAATCTTTACAAAAGGTGGCTATCCCCTTTTTAGGGATAAGGGAAGCGCTTTTAGAAAAGCTGCATAGCTAGAAGGTGTTAGAACCCAGAATCTACCTAGGTTTGTCCACTCCAGTCTCTTAACTGCCCTCATCTCTCTATTACATTTCCAGATCTAAGGCAGAGGCTGCGGCACGTGAGGCTGTTGGGTGCTTGCTGTTAGGACCCAGGAGACAGGTCTCACCTCCAGAGAGCCGGTGTCTGGCCCTAGACTGTGTAGGAGGAGAAAGTGCACATCTGTTAGTCTTCAGCACGCAATGCTCAGATTCTTGTAAAAAGTCTGCTTGGAGCTGGTGTTCTTCCCTGTGCGTGACCTCAGGCCAGCGAGCAGCCAGCAAGAGAGAAACACACTGAGGTTCCCAGGGAGGCTGTTGATGAAAAGACTAGTCTTTCCCAGAATTGCTTCTCCTGCCCAGCCTCCTGTGGAAGGAATGGGGTGAAGTGGTGAGGGCAGAGGGACACTCTAGACAGTTCCTTTGTGTGTCTATTATCATTAGGCTTTTGCTGATACCTCCTACAGGGAGGAAGATCTGTAAATTATCAGGCAGGACCGTGCTGTCTGACAAGGGAGAGGATTCTTGTTCTGTCTTGGGTTAGGTCCCAGGCTGCAGAGGGACTTGATGATATACCTGGCTTAATAATAGTGTTTGAAGATTGTCATCATTTCAACCAGATAGGCTCATCCTCGTTTTACAGAGGAAAAGAGACAAACCGGGGCCCAAAGATGTTTGCTTGTGAGTCTCCTACAAAGGTCAGACTAGAATCCAAGTCTCCTGATTCGTGGGCCAGTGTCTTTCCAACACAGGATCTCTGCAGTTGGAGGCAATAAGAGATCAAAAGGCTCTCCTTGTCCCAGGCTTGAACAAAGTTTCAGGGAATGAGCTTTCAGCTGGTGGGCAGTTCATTCAAGTCTGATATTTTAAAGGGTTGCAAATGGTTCACAATTTATGAGCGTCTCTTCCGTGTGTTCTAAGAAGTGGATGAACATTCTGACTTTGCTTGCCTCAAACACAGGATCAAAACAAACAGACAAAAAGCCCTATGCCTGCTTATGCTTTGGGAGGAGACGTGAGAACCACACATGCACAGGTAGGGTAGTTCAGTAACAAATCAAATCTTCAGAGGTCAGAAGCTAACAGTATTGGCCATCCACAGTTTAGTCATAAACTTAGACATTTGAAAAGGCTCCTGAAAATGGAAATACACTTGTTAAAAGGTTATAGCTCCCAAACAGTGTGCTTTGCTGCCCAGGCAAACTATAGCCTGTGGATTATCACAAGGTTTTACACAAAGAAGCCTGGTGAATACTTGTAGATGGAATTTAATGAATGAAGGCTCAAAACCCCTGACTCTTCAAGTGCCAGGTCTCACGAAAGCTTATTAAATACACTTTACGTAGCTGGCTTCATTATTTGCTTCTCTCCCCTCCCTCTACCACCCCCCCTCCTTTCTCTCTCTTTTTATTCTCCCAGCAGATGAAACATAGTGATTTAGAAAAGGAAGAGGAGTTGGCAGACACAGCTAAATGTCAATAGAAGACTTGACAGCTTGAGAATGGGGGAGGGGGGACGGAATAAAAGCAAAGCAGACAAAGCAGCTCACCTCCCCCATAATATAACAGTGGGTTGCTGAACCAACAAAAACTAAGTAAGTTTAGGATCATCAGAGATGTGCACTGACTATTTTAGACTGATGTTTGCCTATAATAGTTTACTTAGACATGTTTGACACTTTAAAGAGGGTGTTAAGCCTCAGTTATCACTTAATAGAAAGGCCTCTTTTTATGGGAAGGGATCCTTGAGCTTCCTCTGTGCATTTTACTGGGCCTTTCTCTATATGTACGATTGGGAACCATGGGACACTGTGACCTGGAAGACCCATATTTATCCTCTCTCTGGCATATTTTACACCTTAACATTATTTTCTATTGTAGATAGTATGGTGAATTTGTATTCAGAGACAATGCAAAAAAACAAAACAAAACAAATCAAAACAAAAAAACCCTACACCCCAAACAACAACAACAACCAAAACCCCCTTTTTCATCTCATCCCTTTTAAGTCCACCATGGCACAACTGTCAGAAAACACTTGCCCCAAAGATTTCCTTTATTAACAGCTTTCATAGCAAATTGAAGTGGGTTTACCATTGTCTCTCCTGGCTTCAAGATCTGTGATAAACAAAATACAAAAGCAAAAACAAAAACAAAAAACACAACCAAAAAACCCCATAAAAAACAACAAACCAAAACACAAATAAAAGGACAGACATGACATATATAAAGATTATATGTAGACAGACAGACAGACAGAGAGATAGATAGAGTTACAGATATGGATATAGAATAATGGCTAGGGGGCGCCTGGGTGGCTCAGTGGGTTAAGCCTCTGCCTTCGGCTCAGGTCATGATCTCAGAGTCCTGGGATTGATCCCCGCATCAGGCTCACTGCTCAGTGGGGAGCCTGCTTCCTCCTCTCTCTCTGCCTGCTTCTCTGCCTACTTGCGATCTCTCTCTGTCAAATAAATAAATAAAATCTTAAAAAAAAAAAAGAATAATGGCTATTGGCAATGAATGATGAGCAAATTGTCTGAAGAACACAAAAGATAGAAAGAGACCCTATTTCCATGCTGGGTTCTTCCTGATTCCTAAGTCCATTATGTGTATTAATTGGTCAGTCTCTATCTACCTGCAAAGCCTTGAGATCAGCTGAGACAGAAATTCAATGTGTGGTTTTAATCTTTGCCATGAAGAAGTGGATCAATGACACTTTAGGGGACCAGTGGGAGCCATAATAGATTTACTGTGCTAAGCCATGAGGGTTTCTTGAGAGTTAATCACAAGAAGCAATGTTTAATATTGTCAATGATGGACATAATGATGGAATAATAATGTCAACAGGGAAAATAATGATGACAATAATAAATGAGAATTACCTTTTATCAGACCTCTGGCGTTTGTCTGAAAGTACTTTGATCACTTTACCTGCATTCTTGCAATTAATCCTCCCAAGAACACACTGAGAAAGAAGCCATGAACTGCATATCATTGATCAGGACATGGAGTTCAAGGAGGTTAACTCAAAGCCCTAACTCACGGAGGCAGTGAGTGACAGAGCTAGAATTCAACCCCAGATGTGTCTGTCTTCCAAATTCGAGTTCCCGTCTTTGCCGCCTCCTCCCCCACTTTCACCCCCACCTTCTACACCTTCTCATTTTCTTCCACTCTTTAAGGCTAGCTAACTCCATAGATACCCTCTTTGATCCATTATATCTTAATACATTTTTTCAGGAATAAAAAGATTCAAAACAGCAACATAAGTTTATAAGCATCTACTTTTACAAGGCACCAAGGCATAAAAACTCAGAGTTTACAAAAGAATGGGGGAAACGGGCATGTATTTACTAAGTGCCTATGATGAATCAGGCACTAAATAATAATAATATTTTATTATAGTCCTCTTAATTTTCTCAGCCACAGTATGCATTTCGTTCCCATTTTACAAATGAAGTGACTAAGACCGCAAGAAATTTTAAGGAAGAAGCTTATCTGGAATCACACATCCAATGGAAACTCTGACTTGGCTGAATCTTCATCAATCCAGGCAAGGCAGCTGGACCAAGCCATGTACAACCTGAACCTCCAAGACATCAGGGCTTGGAGCACCCCTGTGCTCAGGCGCATGCCCGCCTGAAATGGAGCATTTTCCAGACATTCTTGTATGACGTGTGGAAAGTATAAATCTGGGGCACTTTGATGATAGCTATCAAATATATAAAGGAGCATAGATGTTGATGAAAAATTTATATTTTTTATTAATAATAGGACAAATGCTAAAATGCACATATTCAATGATCCTCATTGTATATGCTTTCAATAATAATAATAATAAAGAGCAGTAAAAGGGAAAATGTAAATATCATAAGTAATATCATTAGTAAAATATTGTTGTAGCCATACCATAGAATAAAATGCAGCTCTTAAAATGATGAATTGCATTTAAAGTTTTGACATAAAAAGCTGTCTAGTATGTAGTCCAGTCAAAAAGCATTTCAAAAACTGTGTATGAGATGCTAAAAAAAAAAAAAAAAAACCCTATCTCTGAAATGGAAGTCCCATTCCTGAAATACACATAGTCCTAGAAAAAAAAAAAATGACCTTAATTACAGTTTGCTATAGATAGTAGAATAAAGGATAATCTTTATTTCCTTCTTCAAATTTTCCAAAGTCCAATTGGCAATAACAACTCACCTTGGTTGAGTGCTTTTGATGTGAAAAATAACTTATCTACATTACTTTCCTCATTACAATGACACTAACACAATAATCCCACTTTATAGATATGCAGTTTGAAGCTCAGAGAGGCTCATAATGTGCCTAAGGGAGGGGCAGAGCTGAGATCGAAGTAGGTTTTCTGCTTCTGTCAACATACTCTCTTAGCTATAATTCTGTACCACAATGAATATGTAACAATTTTGTTATTATAAAACAATATTTGTAACTATAATAATAATTTAGAATTTTTGCTTTCTACGAAATGCACAATTATCTGCATTCTGCACAATCTATTAAACTGCGTCCCAACTCTCATTATTTTAGGGCTCAGCCATTCTTTATTTTCAGGTGCTTCCTTTTCCTTTTTTTTAAATTAACATATAATGTATTATTGGTTTCAGAGGTACAGGTCTGTGATTCATCAGTCTTACATAATTCCCGGTGCTCATTCCATCCCGTGCCCTCCTGCATGTCCATCACCCAGGTACCCCATCCCCCCCCTCCTTCCCTCCAGCAACCCTCAGTTTGTTTACTATGATAAAGAGTCTCTTATGGGGGGCGCCTGGGTGGCTCAGTGGGTTAAAGCCTATGCCTTCAGCTCAGGTCATGATCCCAGTGTCCTGGGGTCAAGCCCCGCATCCAGCTCTCTGCTCCGCAGGGAGCCTGCTTCCTCCTCTCTGCCTGCCTCTCTGCCTACTTGTAATCTCTGTCTGTCAAATAAATAAATAAAATCTTTAAAAAAAAAAAAAAAAAGAGTCTCTTATGGTTTGTCTCCCTCTCTGGTTTCTTTTTCTTTATTTCTAATTAACATGCCTTCCAACAGATGGTTAAAATAAATACTAATGTTTCCTCAACTCCTGAGAAAGACTGTTTCACAGGAATTATTAGTATTCAAGGTGCCATGGGACTTCCAGAGGTGGAGTCTGCAGGGCTGGCATCTACTGCACCCAAACCTCACAGAATACTAATAAGGGTGGAATAAGGCCCCCAAAATCTAGGTCCACCACTCTACCTTTTGTTGTTGGATTTTACTCACAAATAATGTCACTGTTCCCAGCCATCAGGCCCTACACTTTTCTATCCAGTTACCACGTAGGATTCCATGGCTCAGGCACTAAAATAACCTGTGAACTCCCTGAAACCAGTAGCCTTGGGTTTGAGGAAATCTTGCCAAATCGGTATCTCCAGCCCCTCCCAGCACTCCCCACCCCTGCCCATGCCCCCTCTCCTTGTCCTCCACTTTCCTTCCACAAGCGAGGAGAAACTAGACAAGTTCTTCAGTTCCACCCAGCCTTTTAACGATTGAAGAGAAACTACTGCAGTCAACTGCAGGATAAATAAAGAGATTCCTAAGGCCATAAGCGCAGCATGACAAATTAGCAAGCACATGGCCCTAGGACAGCAGGGAGCTAGCTTCCCACCCAGGCTGAATCACCAACTCACTGTTGGGAACAATTTATTTGATGCAAATGAAAAACCAAACATTTATAAATCAGTTAAACAAGAAGCTTAGGGAGAGGGCTTCTGGGACTAGGAAAAAAAAAAAAAGATTTTATTCTCCATGGGAATTAGAGGATTGGAAATCTGTCAGGATTTGGGACATGCACACATCTGGTGTGTGTTGTTGGGATAGTTAGTCACTTAGAAAAGCCTTGACCAGTGTGAGGCTTGTTTCTAAGCCTTGCTCCTCCATTCTCCCAGTGCCTTTCTTTTAATGTTAGAACTCTATAGAGAGTTCCTGTAGATTCCTTACCAAGCATCCCCTAATGGCTCATTTGCCAAAACTAAGAAACTGATATATTGGTGCATTACTATTATCTGACTTGGACCATATTTGACCCATTTTTAAAGACTTTCTTCTGTCCCAGAATCCAGTTCAGGAGAGCACATTACACTGTCCTGTCTCCTTAGTCTCCTCAGGGACCTAACTGTCTAAGTCTTTCCTTATTTTTCATGTCTCCACAGTTCTGAAGAGTACCTGCGGTCAAGTATTTCGTAGTCCCTTATTCTGAGTTTGTCTGATCCGTAGCCTCCTGATTCAACTAAGGTTAGGGATTTGGGGTAAAAATTCCACAGAAATGAAGCTCCCTTTTTATCACAATGCAACCTGCCTACAAAACCATAAAAACCTCTTAGACTTAGAAACTCCTGTGGCAACCCTCTTGGGTCCCCTGCCTCTTCAGGAGCTTTGTGTTATCGTTTAATAATCTTTACTATCACTCAGTAAACTTGCTTTGCTGCCTACCGTTCTTCTTCTGGTCTGTCTCTTCATTCTTCCAAGTTGTGTGACCTAGAACCACCGCCACTTAAGGAAAAGAAATCCTGCAACATTTGGGTTCTCATAACAGAGTATCCTAGACTGGGTAGCTGATAAACCACAGACATTCTCTCTCTCTCTCTCTCTCTCTCTCTCTCTATATATATATATATATATTCATTCAATATATAAAGGCTGAGGTGATACGAACATTTAATCTAGAGTAGCTTGTAACATTAACCTTGATCATTTGGCTAAGGAAATGTTTTCCAGGCTTCTCCCTGGTAAAGTTACTGCTTTTCCCTTCTCCATACTCTCTGTATGTGATTGGATCACTAAGGATAGACCACATTCAAGGTGGTGCAGGAGGCATGGAAGTCTGGGTTTGGGATTAACTACTTCTACTCTTGACCCAATACAAATCCATTATACATGCCAAGTATATTTAAAAATAAAAAATGAGATCAAGCAACCCTCCCATCTGATACTTTTCAATGGCTTCCTACTGTCCTCAGCAGACTTATCTTACTCATTCTGTCATCATCTACCTGGGACTGCCGTAGAATTACTTGATACTGAAGTTAGTTCCCTCTATTAACACTTCCCTATAGATGGAGTTCTTCATAGAGATCATAGAACTAATCACAAATTATCATAACTTGTCATTCTTTTATTTTTTATAAATATTTTTCTCCTGCCCCCCCCTTTTTAAAAGATTTTGATTTATTTACTTGAGGGAGAAGGAGAAGCAGACCCACTACTGAGCAGAGAGCCCGATGCGGGACTGGATCGCAGGACTCAAAGATCAGGACCTGGACTGAAGGCAGTTGCTTAACTGACTAAGCCACACAGGTGGCCCATAATTTGTCATTCTGTATTTTTTTTTTAAGGTCAGCCTCCTCCACACCCTTGTAAGAATCATATAGTCAGAGCCAGAGGATCCTCATTAGTTATAAAGCTCTTAGTATAAACAGGTTTCTTATACATAGGCAATAGAAACCAAATCTAGTGGTGCTAGAAAATCATGCTCAGGCCTGAATTTCCAGAAAAAAAAATGTTCCGAACCATGTTTTAGAACTAGGATGATAAGCATACCTCTGTCCCTGATGCTGCCCTCTGTAAAGAAAACCACCAGACTTGATCTTAAAAAAAAAAAAAAAAAAAAAATCCCACTAGCAAAAGCTGGGTGTCTCTGAGACCACCCTGCAGACAAAAAGGATTTTGAGGGGTGCTTCTTCCCTAGTTGATCACTTGTCAATCAAAGTTTACTGAGGGTAATCTCATTGGTAGAGTCTGATGACTTGAGGAGTTGAATTCATCCCATTCTACCCCAGTAAGACAGGATTCAGAAAGTTAGAAATTCCTAAAAATGTAAGGTGGGAGTTTAACAGGTACTGGTAGCAAGAATGTATTTAAAAAGTCCCATTTACTAACACCTCATTGATTTTTAATATCTATTAAAGGAAGGAAGGATTATAGGACCATCAGATTTAGCAAATATAAATATAGAATGCCCAGTTGGATTTGAATCTCCGATGACACAATGAGAAATTTTTTTTAAAGATTTTATTTATTTATTTGAGAGAGAGAGAATGAGAGAGAGAGAGCATGAGAAGAGGGAGGGTCAGTAAGAGAAGCAGACTCCCTGCTGAGCAGGAAGCCCCATGAGGGACTAGATCTCGGGAATCCAGGATCATGACCTGAAATGAAAGCAGTCGCTTAACCAACTGAGCCACCCAGGTGCCCAGTGAGTAATTTTTTTCACATAAGTATATCTCATGCAATATTTGGTACATGCTTATACTCAAAATTTAATTGCTTACCTGAAATTCAGATTTAATTAGGTATTCGGTATTTTATCTTGCAACCACAGGAAGGAGGGAAAGAAAGAAGAAAGGAAGAGAGGGAGAGAGGGAGGGGAGGAGGAAGGGAAGAAGATATGAATCAGGCTACCTTACATTTGCACCACTTGACTTTTGATTCATCTGATTCCAGTTTTACCAAGAGAACATATGTCTATAATTTGACATTTCATGGGGAAGTAGCCACTGGGAAAGAATAAACTGGTCAGACTGCCTGGAATTTCTCACTGTTAACTGACAAATTGGCTTTTGACTAAGATGTGGTGTACCCTTTAGCTTGGTACTGGGAAGGAATGTACTGACCTCAGGGATAGTCATATTCTAGTCCATGTGACAGTTAGATTTCACAATAAGAATTAATCAATTACAATTCCAACTTGATACCCCATTCCTGGGAGTTCAGTTACTGTGCTGCCAACCTTGAAAGAGGAACCCAGTCTCCCTGGGTATGCTCAGGGTGAGGGGAAGGCAAGGTTTTGTAATTACATTGGGCACGTTTTCCTTCTCAAACAGAATGGCAGGTATATGAGTGTTAATTATTTTACTCTTTGAAACATTTTATACATCAAAATATTGTATAAGGTATTTTCAAACAAAAAAAAGGATGGAATTGCTTTTAGAACATATTTACTTGAGTCCAGAATACCGCACTGTGCCATTTTCTTCTGCTTTATCCTGCAATAACATTGAGTTAGCAGATGGTTTCCAGTTACATCTCAGATTATGCTACCTCCTTTCCCTTTCCAGGCCTTATGCTTTGCCTTTTGTCTTGGAAAGCCTTACTTTATCTCTTCTGCAGCCACTCCTTACTTTCTTTTTAAGAAAACCCACAATCATCAAAGGAGACAATGTAGGGTGGCTTTTGTTTTTGGTTTTGGGTTTTTTTGTTTTTTGTTTTTCCTGATGGCAAGCCTGTTTTCAATCTTTCCTTTACCGTCCTTGAAGGAGGGTCTAACTTCTGCCCCTGCCTTATTTCTATCACTAGGTTGTATGAGGTCCTTTGTTGCTCCTACCACACTGTGCTGTGATTATCTTTTTACAGGTCTTGCCACCAACTCAAAACTCAAGAGAAGGACATGAGCCTTATTCTTCCTCTACCTCCTGAACTTAGCAATATGCCTAAACCATGTTTACCCAAATGGACTGACCCTAGAAAATCCTGTCTTTTAGCCTTGGTTTATAAATTCCATTACAAAGTTGCTGCACACACAGACACACAGCAGTCTAGAGTAAAAATCTCTGCTTTATCAGTTGCATAAAGCAAAGCTCGGTTTTCTGTATTTTCAAAGCCTCAGAGCAAAACCAAGATCCTACTTTTAACAGAGAGGAAACTAAGACCCAGAGTGTGAGAGTAACCTGTACAAGTTCATGCAGGAGTGTGTGTGCATGTGGTGGGGAGCTGATTTAGAGTCAGAACGCAGGTCTCTCCCAGTAACACCTGTTGCTAGGTGACGATAAGCAGGTTGTCACACTTCCTAGCTTCTCTAACTCTTCAGAGAAGTTAGATGGAAGTGGCTCTCCCTGGCACTGCCCCTTGGCTAAACCAGGTCAGACCGCCAAAGAGCAGCTTGTCGAAGTGTCCATGGTCAGTGGCCATCAGCACAGAACTTTTGCACTTCCTACTGCCTGGCCTGCCTTAGCACTCCTGTGTTGTTTTGGTCAAAAGTCTCTTTGGCAGACCCAATACGTAATATCTGTGGACTTTTTGGAGGCCTTTTCCCGAGAGCCTCCTTAGCCTTGGCTATTGGAAGCCTTGGCCAAGGTCATCCTTCCATATTTGCTGACCTGAGGTTATTTGGTGTGAATGGAAACAGGAGCTGGCTCCCTAGAAATGCTTGCAAAAACAAGTTGCTTTCTTTTCAAGCTGTGGATTCCATCAACTAACTGGAATGGCCTTCATGTATTTGGCATCAGATACAGGATTGCCCTCCCCCTGTCCCTTCAAAATAGAAGAGGTAAGAAGGCTCTATCCTCAGAGATTTCCAAGGTCAACCTGGAAGAACATTCCAGCATGGATTTCCCAGACTGGCTGTCCTCTCTTTTGGAATGTGTAATCCTACTTACTGCTGTGCCCATTGCTGTGTGGGTAGCTGCATCAATCAGTTAATCTCTTCTTCTTGCCTTCTCACCTAGTTCTAGAGGGAAACTCCAGAATGGCTCCATTCTTTTCTAGGTCGACCAGAATAAGCCTTCTCAAAGCTACAAGGGACCTTTTGACTTCACCTGGGGGAATCCTTCATCTCTACAAATGGAGAAACAAACCATGTAACTTGTATCTTAAAACTAAGATGAAAATACTAAATGTTTATAAATACTATCTTAAATTTTAATCATCACCTCAATAATTTTGTAATTAGATCTCTGGTATCTTTCTGTTAACACCCTAGGAATGTATGCTTTTGTAAAGGTTTTCTCCTGTTACACTAGTATAGGCCCCTAGCAGATCCTTTATGGCTGGCTGACTTTCTTACTTTTTTTTTTTCTTGTATAATGTGATTTTAAAATCCTTTACTATTATGGTTTATCTGCTCTGCCTTTCCTAGTTTGGCATTGATCCTCTTAAACACATCAGCTAAAAGTGACTAGACTCTAAAGGCAATCAAATGTTTACATTTTGCTATGGCCTGAATTATGTCCTCCCCCAAATTCATATGTTGAGGCCCTAACCCTCAAGGTGGTGGTATTTGGAGATGGGACCTTTAGGAGTTAATTAGATTTAGATAAGATCACGAAGGCAGGGCCCTGATGATGGGATTAGTGCCCTTCTAATGAGAAATGCCAGAGAGCTTGCCACTTGCTCTCTCTGCCATGTGTTAGGATGGCAAGAAGGCAGCCATCTGCAGGTTAGGAAGAGATGTCTCAGCAGAAACAGACCAAAGCTGGCACCTTAATGTCCGGCTTCCAGCATCCATAAATTTCTGTTTCGTAAGTCAGCCAGTATTTTGTCATGGCAGCCTAAGCAGACCAGGGCACCTCCCTTCCTGCTCCCCACATGGTGTCTAACAAGGTTCTTGGCTTCCATGGCCCCATGGCCTGGGTGACAGACTGGCCCCTCGGATGCCAGCCTTAGGAGACCATTCTTGGTTTGCCCAGAATTGACACATGGATGAGCCCAGCAGGCCCTGGAACTCGATGCCAGACCTTTCCACTGTTGGTCTGGATTTCTGGGCTTCCAGGGCTTGCTTACCCATGCCAGCCACTGGGGAGCCAACGACGTCTTGGGTAAGATACCACATGCATGAATAATATGACAACCGTCTGAGTTGGCAGCAAAGGGTGACAGAACTTTCCTAGGGATGAGGCCAACACTGGCAGATTTCCTGCCTCCATTCAGTTCTTGGAGGCCCAGCAAATTCCCGTGGCCATGTCTGGGGCTCTAGGACTCACAGGTGGGAAGATTTAGACACGGCTTGGATAATAGTTTCCTCCGCAGGCACTGGGCAACCTACCCAGTTCAGTTGCCCTTTGGTCTCCCTCCGGAAGGACTGCTGTCACCACGCTTACCGTTCAGCTGCCTCATGCCATATGCAAGAACAGGAGGAAGTGTGAGTGAATCTCTTCGATTCCCTCACCTCCTAGATGGGGATCATGATGGTAACAAATAATGCTCAAGAAACAGTTTTGAGAATCAAATGGGGTGGAGAGATCACATACAGAGGCTGAACTGCTAGAATTGCCATCACCAGGCACTGTTCTCATGGGGGTCATACACTTGCTTCCTATAGGGCCAATAATACCTTGAGATAGGTTGTGTTATGCACATCTTACAAATGAGTAAATCAAGGCTTAGGGAATTTACTGAGCTCACAAAGCTAGTGAGTGGGAAATGTATTTCCCAGTGCTTGGCACACAGGGGGCACTTAATTTGTACTTATTGAATCAGTAAAAATAGAAGCTTCTGGTTTTTTTTTAAATTTAAGTTGATGCCACAGTCCATGTCACCAATATTGTGCTGTACTGCTTAACTCTAATTGTGGAGTGTTGTGCACCTGTAAGACACTGTTCCTTCCCATTCGGCCACCATTTTTGCTATTTTTAAAAATTTTATTTATTTATTTGAGACAGAGAGGATGAGAGGATGAGCAGGGAAGCAGCAGAGGGAGAAGGAGAAGCAGACTCCCTGCTGAGCAGGGAGCCTGATGTGGGGCTCGATCCCAGGACCTGAGCCAGAGGCAGATGCTTAACTCACTGAGCCACCCAGGTGACCTAGTCATTGATTTTGACTTCCGAACTGATTACCCTGTGAGTAAGATCCCAGCAGACCTCCTGGATCCCATGTCCTGCCCATTTACACCTTTGTGGTTGACAGACCTTGTATAGGTTTCTATGTGGGCCAGAAATAAAGGACACGTTGGTACTGACACAGCCTGATGACATTATGCAGCAGAAGAGAGAGGGAATAGGAAAATGACATGCAAGGACCATACTAACAGTAGCTACTCCCTTGCTAAATGTTTATCTGCAGGAGGCCCTCCATGATGTGTTTTATGTATAGTATCATTTTATCCCAATATAGCCTCATAAATCAGGGACCCTTTTTCAGATGAGGAATTTAAGAATATCAATTTAACAACTGCTTCATGCAAGTTTCTGTTTCTTTGGAGAAAACAATCATGGTGAAGCCATGTTCTCTGAATTTACAGCCAAATTTCGCAAAGTCACTGGCATAATTTAGAAGCTGTGTAAGGGCTCTGGACCCTGGAAGCCCTGTGTTCATATTGCTTTCTCTTGGAGAGTCCTGATGAACCAGACAAAAGGGGGTTGCCTTCTCCAAGTTTTCTCACATGCAAAAATGGTGATACACAATAAGTTGGGAGACAGCTGTGAAAATAACACTGGATAATGTCTATAAAGTACAACATGCATGATACAAATTAAACACTTAGTAAATGTTCACTGTTAACATTATTATGCACATGTAGTAGGAAAAAACAAAAACAAAAATGCTGTAAGCCAGCAGATTCAACAGGCAGATAAGGATTTCAGACAGTGAATGTTTTTGGAGCAGTAGAAACCACTTTCCTAAGACCTCGAATAGCCAAAGGGATATTGAAAAACAAAGCCAAAGTTGGTGGCATCACAATTCCGGACTTCAAGCTTTATTACAAAGCTGTCATCATCAAGACAGCATGGTACTGGCATAAAAACAGACACATAGACCAATGGAACAGAATAGAGAGCCCAGAAATAGACCCTCAACTCTATGGTCAACTAATCTTCGACAAAGCAGGAAAGAATGTCCAATGGAAAAAAGACAGCCTCTTCAATAAATGGTGTTGGGAAAATTGGACAGCCACGTGCAGAAAAATGAAATTGGACCATTTCCTTACACCACACACAAAAATAGATTCAAAATGGATTAAGGACCTCAATGTGAGAAAGGAATCCATCAAAATCCTTGAGGAGAATACAGGCAGCAACCTCTTCGACCTCAGCCGCAGCAACATCTTCCTAGGAACATCGCCAAAGGCAAGGGAAGCAAGGGCAAAAATGAACTTTTGGGATTTCATCAAAATCAAAAGCTTTTGCACAGCAAAGGAAACAGTTAACAAAACCAAAAGACAACTGACAGAATGGGAGAAGATATTTGCAAACGACATATCAGATAAAGGACTAGTGTCCAAAATCTATAAAGAACTTAACAAACTCAACACCCAAAGAACAAATAATCCAATCAAGAAATGGGCAGAGGACATGAACAGACGTTTCTGCAAAGAAGACATCCAGATGGCCAACAGACACATGAAAAAGTGCTCCATATCACTCGGCATCAGGGAAATACAAATCAAAACCACAATGAGATATCACCTCACACCAGTCAGAATGGCTAAAATCAACAAGTCAGGAAATGACAGATGCTGGCGAGGATGCGGAGAAAGGGGAACCCTGCTACACTGTTGGTGGGAATGCAAGCTGGTGCAACCACTCTGGAAAACAGTATGGAGGTTCCTCAAAATGTTGAAAATAGAACTGCCCTATGACCCAGCAATTGCACTACTGGGAATTTACCCTAAAGATACAAACGTAGTGATCCAAAGGGGCACGTGCACCCAAATGTTTATAGCAGCAATGTCCACAATAGCCAAACTATGGAAAGAACCTAGATGTCCATCAACAGATGAATGGATCAAGAAGATGTGGTATATATACACAATGGAATACTATGCAGCCATCAAAAGAAACGAAATCTTGCCATTTGCGACAACATGGATGGAACTAGAACGTATCATGCTTAGCGAAATAAGTCAAGCGGAGAAAGACAACTATCATATGATCTCCCTGATATGAGGGAGTGGTGATGCAACATGGGGGCTTAAGTGGGTAGGAGAAGAATCCATGAAACAAGATGTGATAGGGAGGGAGACAAACCATAAGCGACTCTTAATCTCACGAAACAAACTGTGGGTTGCTGGGGGGAGGGGGGTTGGGAGAAGGGGGTAGGGTTATGGACAATGGGGAGGGTATGTCCTTTTGGGTAAATTGGAAGGGGAGATGAACCATGAGAGACTATGGACTCTGAAAAACAATCTGAGGGGTTTGAAGTGGCGGGGGGGTGGTAGGTTGGGGTACCAGGTGGTGGGTATTATAAAGGGCATGGCTTGCATGGAGCACTGGGTGTGGTGAAAAAATAATGAATACTGTTTTTCTGAAAATAAATAAATTGGGAAAAAAAAATCCCATTTAAAAAAAAAAAAAAAGAAACCACTTTCCTCCAGCTTGGGGGTGGGTATGGGTGGGGGGCTGTGACCATCACCAGGAAGGTCTCAAGAATCAGCCCTTGTAGACTTGCTCTTCTCTTTAAGGCCCTAGGACCAAGGAGGAGCAAACAAAGAAACAATGGGACCCTGTCTTCCTTCCTGATGTGCTTAGTTTCAATGACAACATGTCTATAGGAAGTCCTAGTATCTACATTTTTTATTGACTACCAGTTTGGAGGGTACAGGGATACTGCCTTCTCCGTGTTCAGCACTTCTATGGCACCCAGGGTTCTCTCACATGCATGAGGTCATTCATGTGGCTCCCTCTCCAACCTCCTGAGAGCCCCATCTCCTTCTTGGGAGAGACAATAATTTAGGTGGTCATCCAATTCACATGTGTGGTAAGTGGCCAAGTCAGGACTCAAACTCTCGTCTGCGCAGCACCAGGTCCACTGCTCTGTTATCTCCTGGAATATGGCAATGGAGTTGTCTGGGTGAATACAGGAAGGTCATTCAAGGAATGATCTTCAGAAGAGAGGACAGTTGAGTCCAGTGACCCCACCTGCCACAGACCCCAGTGATATCGCGGGGCAGTCCCCCACTTCAGGGACCAGTGAACTTGGTCAGCCCAGAGAGAAAATCTCTTTTACTACATTACACTGTAGATGAAAAGCAAGTGATTCCAAATAATCATTTTTCTTTATTGATTCTGAAAGTACTGGCTATCCAGTTCTGAAACACTGAGAAGCATCTTCATGGAGTAGAAAGAACACAGGCTTTATAATTAGAGAGATGTGCCTTCTTACATGAGCTCTGACACTTACCAACCAGCCCTATGACTCTGGACAACTCATTAAGGTCACTGGGTGCCTCTGTCTCTTCGTCCTTGAAATGGGGGCTAATAAGACCTACTCGCAGGCTTGTTGAGAGGATTAACTTAGGTAATGGATTCAAGGTTTTGAGATCACGGTGGACTCTTTAAGAAGTCTTGATTTTTATTACCATTTTATATCAATTAATTAAGAAACTGCAGTTACAAAAAGACCTGCTTTCTAGATCCAGCGGCCTTCACACATAGTGCCCAATGATTTTAATATCAGATTGCCAGGCAGTTAGCTTGATTTACAGCTTCTAAAGAAAAGCTGTGTTTTGTGGTAGGATGAGAAACTCACTCCCCAGGCCAGGCAAACATGTGGTCAGTCAACATGTGAGTAAGAGGAAATCTTGAACAATGAAGAGAAAATTTCAGATCTCCGGACTAGATAAGAGTACTTCTGAGTGTAAGCCACTCCTTAGACAGCTGTGGATCATTTCCAAAACATGACACTTGTCACAACTCTTTGGGCTTTGTGCATCCAGTGCATTGTCAGACAGTGTTCTGTTGTCACCTTGAATTGGTGGAGTTGAAAAGGTCTCATCAGCCACAGTGACTTCCAACAGGCTATAACCTTAATATTTTCATATTTCTGCTTTGGACAGTAGACTTTGGACACTGGTGAACAGAGCTGTGGAGCTCAACAGTTTCCTTAAGTCATCTGAAATCATCCAACAGACAGGCCATCCCTGAGTTTGAAATTCAGGGGGAGATAAACAAAGTCTAAGGACAATAGTCCTGACAGTGCTATACCAGGACAAGCAGGAGGTGCTGTGGGGGTTGACAGGAGGACCACCTTAGTTAGTATTGGTGATCAAGGCATTATCCATATTACAATAGTAACCAAGAGGTGCCTGGGTGGCTCAGTCAGTTAAGCATTTGCCTACAACTCGGATCATGATCTCAGGGTCCTGGAATCGAGACCCACATAGGGCTCCCTGCTCAGCTGGAGTCTGATTCTCCCTCTCCCTCTGCCACGACCCCTGCTTGTGCAGGGGTATGTCAAATAAATAAAATATTTAAAAACAAAAAAACAAACAGTAACCAAGTGGAGGCAAGTGGAAGGAGGGAAGTAAGAGGATGGAGACAACATCCTTGGACAAAGGAACAGAGTGTGCTGACACAGAGATTAAAAAAAAGAGCATGGCATATTCAAGGAACTGAACAAAGATCATGAAGTACTGGAATGTATAGTGGTTGTTAGGAAATTGATAAGAGATGGGTATAGAGAGAAAAAAATTCTGATAAACTATAAATGTACAAATGGTCTGATAATTTTTTAATTTAAATTGTGTGTGTGTGTGTGTGTGTGTATGTGTGTGTGTGTTTAGGCTCCGCGCCTAACATATAAATGGTCTGATAAACTATAAGAGGTCTGTTAAACTATACAAGAAGATCGGACTTCATCTCTGAGTGGATGCCAAGTGTCTAAAGTATTAAAAAGGAGCATGCACAAATGAATCTTCCAGGAGGTCATATAGAAAAGAAGGTCTATTGGAAATAAAATATTATGGTGATGAGAATGATAACAAAGAAGAAGAAGAAGGAGAACCACTACCATCAACACCACTACCACCACAGTAGATTATGTGGCCACGAGTTCAAAAGCCCCTCTTGTGGCCTCCGATGGCTTTACTCCCTGCAAGCAATAGGGTTGGCACATGAAAGGAATTTGATAAATGAATGCCTGGTGGTTCATTTGATTTCACAGTTGTCCTTGTGATGGCTGGCATGGCACTCTCGGATTATGGCACTGGAAGGGTGAATGAGCTCAAAGAGTTAAGTATCAAAAAAATTCATGTATTATTCTTGAAAACCACAGAATAAGCTTTATGTTTTATTCTTGAAAACCACATAACACAGCTTTATATTTTGCAAAAATATTTACAAATGAGAGAAGTGTCTGTTTAGCCCAAGTTGATCTTCTCACCGCCCCCCCCCCGCCCCCGCATGGAACAGACCTCATTGCAGGCATTGAAAGGTGGGGCAGTAAGAGGAACTGTGGGTTATTTTTTACCATGTATTTATTGAAGAGCAGGGGAAATCAGCTTAAAGATGGGGAATGTTCATGGTCATAAAGCAATTTAATGAAAAAATCCTAGCACGTTTTCTGAATTGCAGTGTTTAACCCTTTTGATTTTATCTGTGACCTTATTATTTACAAAAGTTAGGAACAAGTAACTTATCTAATAATCTATTCCCCAGGGTAACATGCCTCAAGGTATGTTCACCAGAATGCAACACTGGTAAATGTTAGTAGCTGGGGGGTGTGTAGGTGTGGTGGCAGTGGGGGATGGGGTGGGGTATTCTAGTTTCTTCATATGTTTGGCAATAATTGTAAAAACAAAGCTAATCAGATTATTATAGTATGTTTAAGAGCTTTTAATAAGCTAAAACATCTTTGGAAATCCTAAAAGGAAGATTTCTGTCATCCTAAGGTACTCAGGATAACATCAGATTGACATGTTTTTCATAAATTACTCATCATATTATTTCTTTAGGGTCCTCAGAATTGACATTATAATTCTATATTATATGAAAGGCTCTTAGGCTTTTATCTGCATTTCCTATTATATACTTAATTTAAGTATGTGTCTCTAGAAGTTAATCTGTTTCTCTTGAAATTCAGCTGGAAGCTTTTGACAGATAAAATAGTTCAATGTCTAAATAAATCACATCAACTTCTAGCTTTCAACATTTTATGATCTACTTCAAGAGACTTGGCAGTGTCTACTACCTTAAATTGGATTAGTTGTCTTGTGACTGTCAATCTTCTGCCTTCATAAAAATGTTTTATTTCAATGCAACATTTAAGTGTAATTTCCTACAAGCAAAAATTGAGGACCTGAGTTAAATTTCGCCACATGAGGAACAGGAATGCAAAACAGTTGACAGGAGTGACGGTCAGATGAATGGACCTTATCTACGTGCAGGTAAATTTGCCCAAACGAGGCCTCACGGCTAAAAACATCATCTCACATTGTGTACCAGGCAGCCTATATTTCAGAGACATCAAAATCTGGAATGGGTATGTGTGCGATGAATGAAGAAATGAAAGAACAGAATTTTACATTTTATAGGCCACACTCCAGGAAATGCTGTTTCCCTAATAAGGACAAGAAACAATGCCCTAGAATCTTGCCAAGCTCTCATCAGGTATAACCAACCTTTCCAACTTGATACTCATAAATGTCTTGCTCTGTTCAGGCTGCATAACAAATTATCACAGATTGGGTGATTTATAAATAACAGAAATTTATTTCTGTTTTTTTCTCATACTTCTGGACCCTGAGAAGTCCAAGATCAAGGTGCTGGCAGATTCCATATATAGTGGGCACTTCCTGATCCATAGATCACCTTTTCTTCCTGATCCATAGATCACCTTTTCTTCCTATGTCCTCACATGGTGGAAGAGGGGAAGATCTCTCTGGGTGTCTTTTGTAAGGGCACTAATCCCATTCATGAGAGTTGCCCTTTCATGATCTAATCACCTCACCAGCGCCCCACCTCCTAATACCACCACACTAGAAGTTAGAATTTAAAAATATGAATTAGGGGAAGCAAGTCTTCAGTCTATAGCAACAGATATTCAGATAAATCTTCAGGTCATTTATCAAAGGCATTATTATATTTCTTCAACCATAATCCCATCTTTTGTTCAAGGACTCAAGGTATTTGAAGTTTTAAATGGATGAACCTGTCGTGAGATTTTAAGATTTCTGATACTCAAACGTGTATGGGCTAAAAAATATAAAAAGATAAATGAGAATGTACATCCCAATATTAAAAGTAATATACAAATCTATCATTATCCTTGAAATTTGTTTCAGTTTTCTTTTAAAAAAATCTTTTTACTCATTTTCTCCAGTCTTATTTTCTTCTTTTTGCCAAGTTAACATCTGAAGGGCATTTTAAACCCTGTCAAAAGAGGGAAAACTAAAACATATGATCTTAATTAAGTTTAAGTGAGTGTTTTGCCAATTCAAAAGTTATAGTTAAGAGAGTTAGCATTTTATTTTAGAGAGGGAAAGTGGAAGTTTACTAGTCAATTTTATTCTTGCTCTATTAAGTCAAAACAAGTGTCTCTGGAGTTCAAAATCATTTATCTCTTTAAGTCAGAGTCCTTTATTTGATAATGGCCGCAAAACATTCATGGTGAAGCACAGGGCAGTTACCCCATTGTAAGTCAAACTATTTCGGATTGTATCTTAAACACTACTAAATTTCTTACAAGATCCTGGAAGAACTTCCAGTTATTTGCAGTAGGTTGAATGGTGGCCCCCTAAAACATATATCCATGTCTCAAAACCTGTAAATGTGACCTTGTCTGAAAAAAAGGTCTTGTAGATGTCATTAAGTTAAAGACTGTGAGGTAAGATCATCCTGAATTATGAGAGTGGATCCTACCACCATCGATAGAGGGGCAAACATGTGGCTATAAGCTGAGAAATGCCCAGGAGCCACTGGGAGTTGGAAGAGGCAATGGAGATCCTCATTTACAGCCTTCAAGGAGACCCACTGGCACCCTGATCTCAAGCCTCCAGAGGTGAAAAGGAAGAGATTTGATTGTTTTAAACCACCACATTTTTGGTAATTTGTTAGGCAGCCACAGTAAACTGGTATGCAACCTAAATTCTCAATGTCTTCCTTCTCCTGAAGTCATCAGAGACCAATACTACAGGCTTAAAATTCCACAAACATGGGAACAATGACTTCACTTCTCAGTGATTTTGTCAAAGAATGGGAATAGGGTATTCTTTCTGTTCTTCCTGAGGACTTTTTTTTTTTTAAATAAATCACTTAATGAACCTTAAGCAGTACATACAAGGTAGTTGTTAAAACCTTTCTCTGTGCTATAAAACTTAGCACATCATATTTTATTTTCTCTTGTTTGCAATTCCTGTATCAACCGTTTGTTTTAGAACTTCCAATAAAAGTTCGAGATGAAAATGCCTGACAGCTTCTACTCTCCTCACTGTGTCTCAGGTTTCTCAATTGTAAAATGGAGATCATATGATAATACTGACCTTATAGGTTTGTTGAAAAGTTTGGTTGAGTTCATGAACATCAAGAATTTAGAATACACATGTCTGATAGCCATTCGTATGTCTTCATCGGAGAAGTGTCTGTTCATATCTTCTGCCCATTTTTTGATATGATTGTCTGTTTTGTGTGTGTTGAGTTTGCAGACAATCATATCAAAAAATGGGCAGAAGATATGAACAGACACTTCTCCGATGAAGACATACAAATGGCTATCAGACACATGAAAAAATGTTCATCATCACTAGCCATCAAAATAAACCACATTGAGATATCACCTTACACCAGTTAGAATGGCCAAAATTAACAAGACAGGAAACAACATGTGTTGGAGGGGATGTGGAGAAAGGGGAACCCTCTTACACTGTTGGTGGGAATGCAATTTGCTGCAGCCTCTTTGGAGAACAGTGTGGAGATTCCTCAAGAAATTAAAAATAGAGCTTCCCTATGACCCTGCAATTATACTACTGGGTATTTACCCCAAAGATACAGATGTAGTGAAAAGAAGGGCCATCTGTACCCCAATGTTTATAGCAATGGCCACGGTCGCCAAGCTGTAGAAAGAACCAAGATGCCCTTCAACGATGAATGGATAAGGAAGATGTGGTCCATATATACTATGGAGTATTATGCCTCCATCAGAAAGGATGAATACCCAACTTTTGTAGCAACATGGACGGGACTGGAAGAGATTATGCTGAGTGAAATCAGTCAAGCAGAGAGAGTCAATTATCATATGGTTTCACTTATTTGTGGAGCATAACAAATAGCATGGAGGACATGGGGAGTTAGAGAGGAGAAGGGAGTTGGGGGAAATTGGAAGGGGAGGTGAATCATGAGAGACTATGGACTCTGAAAAACAATCTGAGGGGTTTGAAGTGGCAGGGGTGGGAGGTTGGAGTACCAGGTGGTGGGTATTATAGAGGGCATGGATTGCATGGAGCACTGGGTGTGGTGCAAAAATAATGAATACTGTTATGCTGAAAATAAATAAAAAATAAATTAAAAAAAAAAGAAAAAAAGAATTTAGGATACACAGTAAAGGTTGTATACATGGATTATTATCATTATTTATATTATTATTTTTATTATTATCATCATTATTATTAATGAACCAGAAACCCAACAACTCTAATCTCAGTAAATACCTAGTCTAAGTCTGATTTAGCTTGAGTGTCTCTAAATTGAGAAATTCTAAGTATTTATTACGTATGGACAAACTTTTATGGTCTTTCTTCAAACTACAAAACATGATGGCATCATTGTGTGGTAAAGATATCTTGGACTCTGAGCTCAACTCCTTGTTCAACAGTGAATTTGTTTTGTGACCAGAGTCAAATGACTTGTAGTAGGTAGAACTTAGGCTATCATTTCAACCCTGCTTGACTTCTCCACCCACACACTAAGGGTCCCAGCAGCTGTGAACTGGTCAGAGGTCACTGATGTTGAGATCAAAGTTGAGGATGTAATGTGGGCGGAGCCATCAGAGTACACTTGTGGGGATTTAGAAAGTGACCAAAGAAAAAGAGAGATGAATGCATTTCTAGGAAATGAAAACCCAAAAGTCTGTCAGAAGTAAGAGGTGGGGAGAGAGGAAACAAAGAAATGAGAATGAGATAAGACACACTAAATGGAAGAGAAAGGAAAGAGAAAGCCTTTTTCTTGGACACACATGAAGCTGGGCGGTCTCTTTGTCCTTAGGTTCCACGAGACACATTGATTTCTAGGCTTATACCAAAGTTCACCTTTTGTTCGTTTTAACTAGTTGGGTTTTGCTGCTGTTGTTTTCACAATTTCGTTACTTATAGGTCAAGGAGTTTTATAATACAACACGTATTTTACTTGAGTTTTTGGGTTTTTTCTTTTAAAAATGAGTACATGAATATCTCAGATCATGGTGTTGAGCATTAAAGACTGTGCCCATAAAATGTGCAATTCCAAGTCTGAAAAAATAAAATGTCCTGTTACTAGTTATCTTCCTCCTGCTTCTCATTTGGCTTCTTCCTCATTATCTTTATTATTGTCATGGTCCCTTTGCTCTCATACGAAGAAAAAAGAATAAGAACACAAATGACTGGGTTTGTATCTGGACCGTAGAAGGGACATCATCATTTTAAACAAATATATAAAGGCACAATTTTTTAATTCCCAAGACTTAATAAAGCCCATGATTTCATTATATTGTTTTTCCCCAAGAGCTCCAACTAGGATTAGAATTTATCAAAGCATTTAGTAAACTATATCTTGTCTACATTAGTCCAAACGAGCAGATGTTCCCAAGTCCTTTTCTGAGATTGTTTTGGTATGTGCACACACCCTCAGCTACTAGAGGGATGGTTCTGATTAGTCTGATCAGTTGAGTCACAGAATCAGTCATATAGGCAAGCAATCAATTGGTCTATTTCTACTCTCCCTCTCTCACCAAACTGAATTATTTGATTACATTGTTGATGAATTTTACAATTAATATTCATGAATTTCTTCTAAAATAGAATGGGACATTGCAAGGTATAACATAATTTCCCCCATACAAAAACAGGGATGCAGCCAGGGGTAGATTTGAAGTTTTCCAATTTTCAATTTTCCTTCAAAACCACCCCACAAAGACACACAAGAGAAAGAAGCAACTACCTTTGCCTTGAGATACATCAAGTTATCTTCACTTTATAGGTGGGAAAACTTAAGTTCAAAGAGAAGGGGAGTGACTTCTCTGGTGTCATAGAGCATTAAGACACAGGGTATCCCCAGGGACCAAAGTGGAACCCATATAACCTGGATCTGCTACTCAGGAATAGTACCGAAATAATACCCCACTGATGGTACCTGGTATGGGGCTCCAGAAAACAGATTTTTCCAAAAATATCAAACTATTGAAAGTAGGGTGGATAACTTCCAACAAAAAAGGACTTGGAAACTCATGTTAGGGAGGCCTGCTCAATTCCGTGGCCCAAGCATAGAATAGAAAGAGTATAGGATTAAAAAAAAAAAAAACAAAAAACAGATACCATAGGGGAAGATTGCTATCTTCAGGCTACCTCCTTTAAGTTTATTGAAATAATAAAGATAAAAATACAATGCAAGACTGAACGGGCCATTTGCCTAGAGCTAAATAAGTCAACCCCTAGTTTTTGTTCACTTTCAGCTACTTTGTATTAAATTAATGCTTTCTCCAGTGGCTTATATGAGTTAGAATACTCTGTGAGCCAAAGACTGTGTCTTCTTTGCTATATCCTTAGGGCTCAACAAAGAGTACAAGAAATATTTGTAAGATGCTGATTGGAGATTCCCTGAGCTGCAAAATGCTTTGCCTTGCTGCTAACTCTAAAAGGTCCAGTTTAAAGTTCATGTCTTCAAGGAATCTTTTCCCATCTTCATCATTTCCCCATAAAAGTCAATCTTTCTCCTCCAACAGAGGAGAATGTTGAATGAATGTCCCTTGTTGTAAGCATTTTGTTTTGTTTAATCACTGTGTTAGTTAAATGACAATAAGAAGACTACCTTTTTAGCTATAAAGTCCTAGAAGTTTGGAACCATTCCCTACTAAACTCCGGGTTTTGTTTTTCTTTGTTCTTGTTGTTTGTTTGTTTTAAGATTTTATTTTTAAGTAATCTCTATACCCCACATGGGGCTTGAACTTACAACACCAAAATCAAGAGTTGCATGCTTTACTGACTCAGCCAGCCAGGCATCCCTACTATGTTTTACCTCAGTATCTAGGATACTGATTTTCACTCAGTAGAAGAAAAATGATAAATAGATAAAAACAAACATGAACTTGGCTATAAATGTGTTTGGTTGGCTATAGGCAAAAGTTGATAATGTTTGCTCTTGGTGTTTCTTCTCTAAGACTTGGTGTTTATTACTTTCTCTTGCCTTCCTTTTTGTTGCTCTTCTGCTTTTTCCCTATCAAGGATAGGTTCCTGAGACTATCACAAATTAAATTATGCCAAGATACAAAGGACTGACAAAATCCCAAAGGAGTTTCATTTATGCCTGGAAAAGGTATTAAGTTGAAGAATGATGATGTCATTGATCTAACCAAGATGATCTTACTTGGAGAAGTGGACCAAGCAAGCAGTGCTTCTCCCCTCCCCCCCTCCTTCACCCTCCCACTCCCCTCCCCCCTCCCCTTCCTCCTCCTCCTCCTCCTTCTTCTTCTTCAGATTTAGTTATATATATGAGAGAGAGAGAGAGAGAGAGCAGGTGAGGGGCAGAGGGAGAAGCAGACTCCCTGCTGAACAGGGAGCCTGATCTGGGGCTCTATGCAGGGCTTGATCCTGGGACTCAGTCTCAGGACTCCAGGACTCCAGGTTCATGTCCTGAGTGGAAGGCAGACACTTAACTGACTGAGCCACTCAGGAGCCCAAGAAAGCAGCGCTTCTTAAATTCCTCTACGCCTGAATTTTGAAACATATTTTACTTTGTAAAAGATATAGGTGTGGCTAATTATGATTAGGAATGGGGGATTTGGATGAGTCTTGGCTCTGTCAATGCAGTAGCCCTGGATCACATAAAATGAATTTTAAATTCTGTATCTATAAAAATAACTCTAAAGTCTTCCTAAGGTTTTTTATTCACTGTTTCTAAGATATCAGTTGAAGCCAAAATTTGAAAAGTTATTTCAGACTCCAGAGCTAGAATTGAATACCAACTAGGAATATGAAGAACAGACAACTAAGTAGTTGATTTTAGGGATCTCCCTGACACTCTATAAACTAATTTCTCCCTTCCTTCCTTCCTTCCTTCCTTCCTTCCTTCCTTCCTTCCTCTCTTTCTCTCTTTCTCTCTCTCTCTCTTTTAATCTGAAGCTAGGATTGAGATGAGGATAAGGAGAGAGTCTAGGAGTATAAGCCATTTCATGTATCCAAAACTGGGGATAGACAGGCAAAATATATGGGAGAAGGTTATTATATAGAAGGAAGAAAAAGAGAGAGAGAATATGAAAAAGAAAAAAAAGGCGAGAGCAAAAACATTCAGGAGCTAACCTGAGCACATTAAATACCACGTGTCATTAACTGTTGGAAAAATAGACATATCCCACAATGTGCATAGTAACAGATGTAAATATTTTCTGTAAAGATCCACTCCATCCTGGGTTCATGTCTGTTTATGATTGATGACAGCTACGTCTTGGCCCTAAAGGACAATCTTTATTCACATCACTCAGCGAGGCTGGTTTTAATTGCTTAAATATAATTCAATCTTCAGAGTCCATATTCTTAACTAGGCAATGTCAACATTGGACTTGGCCAATGAAACATCAAGGGGAAGACGGCTACCCTTCTTTCAAACTTTCTCATAATGTGGATCATAAACAGAACCTTCTACTGACTGGTTCTCACTTTTTTCTCCTCTTTGTTTTCCATAGGATAAAGTTATACAAAAACAGAATATGTTTATTAGCTACTTATTTTCATCCTTCACTCTGATTTGTACTAATCAGAAAAAAATTTAATGTTAATTGGATATTGCCCTCTATTTAGCACTTTGATCTATATATAGGGCCTAGAATTTGTTGGGCACATACAATTTCCTTTTTATTCTTATACTGATCCAATCAAGGCAGTGTTTTTACTCCCCCCACCCCCATCTCCTGCTACCATATTTTACAGATGAAAAATGTGAAACTTAGGAAATTCAATTAATTTACCCCCAAATCCCAAAGTTAGTAAATGACAGAGTAAATGTTACAGCACATTGGTTAACATTAGTCACCTGACAGTCTAACTGTTAGGGAATCTGTAAAGTCTTCCCATAGTCCCAGGAAGGGGAAGAAAATCATACATGGTAAGCATCAGTAATTTCTCTTGCAGCAAGCTTGTACTCTTTTTTCCATTTTGCATAACCTGATGCCTCCCTGAAATGTCTGCATTCTCAGTGCCAGAAACAGTCCTATTATGGTCCTTCACAAGCAAGTACAGGCACAATAGCTATTTATTCTTCTCCACAGACCATCCTGAGCTGGGCATTCATAAATCTCACTTCCTTTGTCTTCCCTCCTTCTTCTTCTTCTTCCCCTTTCTCTTTCCCTCAGAGTCCCCAAATATCTTATCAATACCATCTGTTTTCAGGCTGCCCATTGAGAGTTAGCTTGGATCCTCACTTCTTCAGACTGGCTCATTGACATATAAATGAAACTCTCTGGTGCTACATTAATAACGTCTCATAGGATAGCGCTGATGTGTCATTGCCTTAAGAAAAAGAAGTCTCACCATCAGAGAAAGGCTGGGGAGAGAGAAATAGTACAAAGACAAGAAAGGGCCCTATGTTCCTACTGACAGACTAAGAACTAAGGTGAAGTGGTTTTAAGGGGTTTGCCTAAGGTCACAGAGCTCTTTAGTGTGGCTAAAGGGGAGGGCAAGGAAGGTAATGACCTTTGGAGTAAGTTCTCTTCAGCAGTTTTAGGGTTGCTTCGTGTCATGGAAGGAGAGATACAGTTCATGTTTTGTACTTTTAAATTAAAAGCACTTTTTGGTGGAAAAATAAAAGGATAGCTTCAATCTCTGTTTAGAGATTTTTTTTTTTTTCTTGAAGTCTCCGCCATTCACATATATTAACCTTTACCTGGTGAGGTAGTATCACACATCCACTTATTTTTTTCCAACAAATGTCTTTTGAGCAATTACTGTATGTGGGATTTTAGGTGCTGAGGATACAGTGCCTACTGAAATCACTGCCCTTTCATTTTTCTACCAAAAATGGAATTTTTTTTCTCTAAAATCTCCCATTCAGATCTTTCATATCCTAATGTATTTTATTTTAATTTCTTTTTAGCCTAACAGTATTCATTGTTTTTGCACCACACCCAGTGCTCCATGCAATCCATGCCCTCTCTAATACCCACCACCTGGTACCCCAACCTCCTACCCCCCGCCCCTTCAAAACCCTCAGGTTGTTTTTCAGAGTCCATAGTCTCTCATGATTCACCTCCCCTTCCGATTTCCCTCAACTCCCTTCTCCTCTCCATCTCCCCATGTCCTCCATGCTATTTGTTATGCTCCACAAATAAGTGAAACCATACGATAATGGACTCTCTCCGCTTGACTTATTTCACTCAGCATAATCTCTTCCAGTCCCATCCATGTTGCTACAAAAGTTGGGTATTCGTCCTTTCTGATGGAGGCATAATATTCCATAGTGTATATGGACCACATCTTCCTTATCCATGCATCCGTTGAAGGGCATCTTGGTTCTTTCTACAGCTTGGCGACCGTGGCCATTGCTGCTATAAACATTGGGGTACAGATGGCCCTTCTTTTCACTACATCTGTATCTTTGGGGTAAATACCCAGTAGTATAATTGCAGGGTCATAGGGAAGCTCTATTTTTAATTTCTTGAGGAATCTCCACACTGTTCTCCAAAGTGGCTGGACCAACTTGCATTTCCACCAACAGTGTAAGAGGGTTCCCTCCAGTATTTTATTTTTTTAAGGTTATATGTAAACAGTAAATCATGGAAAACTACATCGAAAACTAATGATGTACTCTATGGTGACTAACATAACATAATAAAATTTTTTAAAAATGATATATTTATTTGAGATAGAGAGAGAAAGAGACAGCACATGTGTGTGAGCAGGAGGAGGGAGAGAGAGAGAAAGAATCTCAAGTAGGATCCATGCTCGGCATGCAGCCCAATGTGGAGCTCAATCTCATACCCCTGAGATCCTGACCCAAGCAGAAATCAAGAGCAGGATGCTTAACTGACTGAGCCACCCAGACATCCCCCTAATGTATCTGAATTCACATGTGAATAAGTACGGCTGCTGGCCAACACATCTCCTGTGGTGCTCCTCCTCTTATCAACTAAGGTGGGGCACTGCTGTTCCCCCTCTCTGCCAACAATCTGAGAATTTCCCGAATCAACAGTGTAGTCAGTGCAATTAGACTTACTTAAACTCAGGAGAGACATGTTTTTCTCATGAAGTAGTGGAAATTTAAGTTAATTCAATTGCAGTTAGATTTCTAAAGTCAAGAACTGAAATGTCAAAGATAGGAAAAAAGTGTTATCCCCATGGCTACTGTGCTCTGAGCTAGGAATGACTCATGAGACATTGCATGTGTGTGTGTGTGTGTGTGTGTGTGTGTTATCTCCAGATCACTGACAAATTACTAGAACTAGAAACTTGGAAATTACAACCAGAAAATGTGGACTAATCTGAGATTTGAGTTCTCTTTGGGTGGTTTTGAAATTTTCTTGAAACATGTACAGAAGTAAAAATAAACTGCAGACATAAGGGTTTTCTTTCTTTCTTTCTTCCTTCCTTCCTTTCTTTCTTTCTTTCTCTCTTTCTTTCTTGTTTGTTTTGTTTCTTGTTTCCACCTTTCCACGATTAAACTCTTCACAAGCAGGCTAGAAAGCTTTTCTGAAAAAATGAGCTTTAAATCTCAAAATATGAAATTTGTTAGTAAGTAAAGAAGAATTTTTTCTCCTTAAATCACAGAACTTATCTACTGGAAGATGTTATATATTTATTTCATTATTTCAAATCAGTAAGGAAATAATATATCAAATAGCATATCTGGGAAATCAGTTTGAAAATACATCCTTCATTTACATGGTCTTTTCCTTACTGAGCCAAGCTCTCTTTCCACCTCTTCCTGGCTACTCCTTTACTTTCTCACTGCATCTGGAAAATTCTTACCAGCAGTCTTTTATGTGCCAGACACAGAGTTAAAGAATTCTGCGGTGCGCTAGAATTAAAATTCTCAAGTACCTCATGATTGTACTGCAGAGCAAGTGGTGAAGCAATGGGACAAATGCGGAGATGTGTGATTTGAGAGCATGATGAAAGGACAGAGGAGAGCCTGTCTAACGCAGCAGTTTGGGGGACTGTGTCACGGAAGTGCAACTCGTGTCATGTTTTACAGGAGGAGCAGGGCGGTCTAGCACACAGAGCAGGAGGGACTGCAGGCAACTGAAATTGCTCTACAATTCACAGACACAGACACAGGAGAGAGCAGCACAGCTGGAAGACAGGGCAGGCTGGGGAGCTGCGGTGGAAGGGGACACAGTAGGGAGAACAAGCATGAAGAGCACAGCCGGCCATATGAAGATTTTACTTGTGACTCTGGGTATGTTTTTTGGACTGTCTTCCACTCTATAAAATTAAAGCAAAACAAAGTGGGTATGTTTGAAACAGGAGAAATAAATGTGATGAGTCCTTGTAACTCAAATGGGATGCTACTGGCATGACAAGATTTGTGGTTTCCTGGGACTTTCTTTCAGTGCATTAAATACAATGATTTCCTGAGCTCTACTGAGTACTTCCTATACACCCAGCACAGAACCAGAGGATGGGGAAGAGAGCTAAGAGGCTGGGAAGGGAACTAAATTTTATTCAAGGCAACATATTTTTCAATCACCAAGGCTATGCAGACAATTATGCTAAGGCATAGCTGGTACAAAAATGAGTAAGATACTGCCCCCACCACCAGGAATCATAGAACTCAAGGCACACAATTGAGGTGATGGAATGGTACCAGTTCCTTCTATTACTTATGTCACATGTTGAGTTTCTTCTACGTGAGGCTCATTGTGGTTGAAGTAGGGAAGAAAACACCTTTATATCTACTAAATCATTTACCATTGAAGCCCTGGCTTCAAGAAGCTCATGGTAGACTGCCTAAATAATGTATATAAATAATAGAAATGCAAGGAGAATTACAGACAAAAACGTTTTGTGATAGTTTCATTCAGAGTAATCTGGAGGGAGGGAAAAGGTTGAATATTAACTGAGCATCCTCTATAAAGCCAGTTTTCCAAATTTCCTCTATAAAGCCAATTTCCAAAGCCAGTTTTCACATTTTTCACAACCCACTACAATAGACATCTTTATCTCTCCTTACAAATGAGGAAATGACTTAAAGAAGTTGTTAAAGAATAATCTGCCCCCAAAATAACTATTGCTAAATAATGTATATAAATACATAAAGACTTGAACTAGGCATTTCCGGTTATGTAGTCCCATTTTCTCCACTCTATCCAGGCTGTATGGAATTTAAAACAGCTCAGAGAAAGAACTGGCACTCAAGGAACCCTGATCCCCACATTCTCATAAAGACATAGCCTTGTATCAGAGGCTTGGTCCTTCTGGTCGAAGCTCATCAATCAATCTCATTATCTGAAGAGGTCAAACTTGGATAGAAACTGAACAATGAACATTTCCAGCCTTAGTACGTTCAGATGGTCTTGTGTGCAGACATAGGAATGCCATGGCATGGGATGTGTATGTGTCCTTTCTGGCTTGCCTGACATCATCTGGCGCCAGTCATACGGCAGAAACCCATTTGCAATCATTCCTATTTGTGTTTTGAACATTTACAATAACATTGGGTAAATGAATATTAGCCCATGCACATTGTTCCTTGCCAGGAAATACATTAACAGAAATCTTCAGGACTCTAAGTACAAATTTTGTTTGAGAAGACTTACCATAGTCTCTGGTATTAAAGATGTTAAGATTTGAAAGCTTCTGACATGACGGGACAGAGTGTAAGTGGCTTTGGATGGAATGCCTGTCACTTGAAATGTGGACAGAACCATGAGCGGCCTTGGTGAGAAAATAAACTTGGGATTGTAAATAACGCCTGACCTGACATTTCCCTTGTGGGGACCCCAGTAATGGGGCCCAGCTGCCAAATATGATGCTCCATTGAGTTATAAGGGAAAACAACATTTTTTCAAATTGATATTGTTGAGTTGGGATCCACAACGGAATGCCATTTGTTTTTGTACTTTATACCAATTCAAACCAGATTATTTAATGCTGAAGCCACAGGAAAAAACAAGCCCCACTGCCAGCCCCCCAACCTTCCTCCCTCCTGATGGATCTGCTCTTTTGTTCTCAAAATACAGGTTGGAAGTAGGAGCTGTTTACAGAATTTTTATAACTGAGTTCACAAGATGAAAAGCTTTCATAACCGAGCTTTAAGTGCTAGGGATGCTTTTAATCAGTGTGTAGGATTTTAATTAATCCCAGGGTTGCTCCTTTTCCCAGAAGTTCAGGTGCAAGTTCCTATTCTTGCAGGGTTACATTTGAGTGAAGGTTAAAGGATCCCTTCAGAAAAAAGGTTAGAAAATGCAGATGCTTGTGGTGGGAGATGGAAGACTGGATTTTTATCTTGTTTCTGTTATTCTGGGGCCATGGCCCCATTGGCAAAATAAGGGCATTTGAGAAAAAATGACTTCACAGTTACTAGTTATACAGGATATTGTGAATATATGCAGAGATGTTTTGAATTGAAGCTTATCTATATGTGCTCCATAATTGCTGAAGCCAAAGGCTAATGTCATCGTCTGTAAATTCTACTCACAATTTTAGAATTCATACAGTCAACTCTAGACAGCTATAGTTAAATGGAACATCTAGGCCAATTCTGCTGCAGTGTCCTTGTTTATAGAATAAAAGGATGGCCCTGGGGATCTAGGCAGAGCCCCTATGGGTTCTAGGACAAAGTAAAAACCCCCTCGCTTGGAACTCAAGTCCCCTCATGATATGGCCAACTGACAGCCCTCCAGATATACCTCCTGCAAGCTCTCTGCACATTCCCATGTTCTTAGTCTTGACTCCAAAAATCTATACTCTTCTAAGCTTTTGTACTTTATGATAAATTACTGCTTCTGCTTAAAATTTCCTTCTGTTACTAAGAGCAACAAATAGCATATTCTGTAGACATTGGCATTTTCTTAACTGATTTTTTTATAGAAAATTTTATTTATTTGAGAAAGAATGCAAGAGCGAGAGAGATCACAGAGGGAGAGGGAGAAGCAGACTCCCCACTGAACAGGGAGCCTGATGTGGGGCTTGATCCCAGGATCCTGAGATCATGACCTGACCCAAGGCAGGCACTCTAACTAACCAAGCCACCCAGGCCCCCGACATTGGCATTTTCTTAAGTGAATTCCATGAAGGACCAGTCTCATAAAAGCTTTTCTGATGTGTTGAACATGTGTTTTTTGGGGAAGGGGGAGAGGAGCTAAGTCCCAATGACCATAAAATTAGGAAGAATGATGCTCATTCTACTAATCTCTTGAAAAACCCTAAGACAGAAAAGCATAATAAAGGTTCTGAAAATTCTTGAAAAAGAGAAATATATTTATAAGACAGCATTTTTCTTTTAAAAAAAAGATGTATTTATTTATTTTAAAGAGAGAGAGCACTTGAGTGCGGGGAGGAGGAGAGAGAGAGGGAGAGAATCCTCGAGCAGACTCCCTGATGAGTGGGGAGCCTGATGAAGGGCTCGATCCCAGGACCCTAAGATCATGACCCGAGCAGAAATCAAAAATAGGACGTTTAGCTGACTGAGCCATCCAGGTGCCCCTTAAGCCAGCATTTTCCAAATGCATATGCTGACAAGTTCCTTCTTCTATACAATAGCTACACATATTCTCCAGATCACAGTGGGATACACCTGTTCATGTTCACACGGAACATATGTCACAGATAGATTATAAATTTTCAAGGAATTATGACACACTTTATTCTTATCAATAAATTTTAATTAAATGTTTTATACTGAGATAATTGTAGTTATAACATGACACTGTAGTTATAACATGACATAATAGAGATATCATGTATACTTTACCTAGTTTCTCTCAATGATAATGTCTTACAAATCTGTAGGACAAAACCACGACCAAGATATTGACATTAACACAGCAAAGAGGCAAAGAGACCACTCTCTCCTTAATCCCTGGCAACCACTAAAATGTTTTCTATTTCTCTAATTTTCTCATTTGAAAATGTTATATAAATGGATTAATAAAGTGCTCTTTTGAAGTTGACTTTTTTCACTCAACAAAATTCAACTGTATTCAGATTGTTGCATGTATCAATAGTGTGTTCCTTTTTATTATTGAGTAGCATTCCATGGTGTGGATGTACCACAATTTGTTTAAAAATTCCTCTGTTGTAAGACATCTGGGTTGTTTTCAGTTTTAGGCTATTATGAATAAAGCTGCTATAAACATTAGTTCACAGAGGGGGTTTTTGTTTGTTTGTTTGTTTTGTTTTATGAATATAAGTCTTCATTTCTCTGGGTGAAATGCCCAGGAGAGAAATGGGTGGGCCAAATGTTAGTTTAATGTTCAGGGGTTTTTATGCTTGTTTTTTGCTTGTTCGTTTTAGGAGACTGCTAAACTGTTTTCCAGATTAACTATAGCATTTTACATTTCCACCAGCAATGCATAGGCAACTTATACTAGCCAGAATTTGATATTGTCAAATTTTTATTCAAGCTATAATGATAGGTGTGTAGTAATGTCTCATTGTGATTTTAGCTTGCATTTCCTTAATTGCTAATAATACTGATTGTTTCCATGCATAAATTTAAATTCTTGAATATTTATAAAGCTATACAAATTATCTATTTCATATTGGATAATAATAAGGATAATAATTTATGTGTCTAGAGTTGTTTGTAGCCTTCCTTTATTATCTTTTTGATGTCTGTTCTGTTCTGTTCATATTCTGTGGGGTTATCCCCTATTTCATTTATGGTGTTGGTAATTTGTCTTCTCTCTCCTTTTTTTTAATCTTGCTAAAGGTTTGCCACTTTTATTGGTCTTTTTTTTAAATACCTGTTTTTGTTTAATTAATTTCTTTTTTGTTTAATTAATTTCTATATTATTTTTCTATTCTCAATTTCATTGATTTCTGCTCTGACTACTATTTTTTTTTTAAATTTTCTTCCTTCTCCTCCTTTTGGGTTTAGTTTGGCCTTTTCTCTTTTCTAATGTATTCATTTCATGCTATAAATTTCATTCTCAGCCCTTTTCCAGCTGTGCCTCACAAATGTTGATATACTGTCTTTTCATTTTATTCAGTCCAATGTACTTTTTTTTTTTTAAAAAGATTTTATGCTGAGTGAAATCAGTCAAGCAGAGAGAGTCAATTATCATATGGTTTCACTCATTTGTGGAGCATAACCAATAGCATGGAGGACAAGGGGCGTTAGAGAGTAGTAGGGAATTTGGGTAAATTGGAAGGGGAGGTGAACCATGAGAGACTATGGACTCTGAAAAACAGTCTGAGGGGTTTGAAGTGGCGGGGGGGGTGGGAGGTTGGGGTACCAGGTGGTGGGTATTATAGAGGGCACAGCTTGCATGGAGCACTGGGTGTGGTGAAAAAATAATGAATACTGTTTTTCTGAAAATAAATAAATTGGGAAAAAAAAAGATTTTATTTATTTATTTGACAGAGAGAAATCACAAGTAGGCAGAGAGGCAGGCAGAGAGAGAGAGAGGGAAGCAGGCTCCCTGCTGAGCAGAGAGCCCGATGCGGGACTCGATCCCAGGACTCCGAGATCATGACCTGATCCGAAGGCAGCGGCTTAACCCACTGAGCCACCCAGGTGCCCCCAATGTACTTTTTTATATTCTTGGGACTTCCTTACTTGATCCACGAAATATGTAGGTGTGTATCATTTATTTTCCAGGTGTTTAGAGATTTTCCTGTTGTCTTTCTGCTTTTTATTTCTAGTTTGATTCCATTGTGGTAAGAGAAAATGAAATTATTTCAATTATTTTAAATTTGCTGGGGTTTGTCTTTTGTCCCAGGAGGTGGTCTATCTTGGTATATACTTCTTGGGCACTTGAAAATATGTTTATTCTGTTGTTAGTTGGAGTATTCTGTAAACGTTGATTAGATATTATTGTTCAAAGATATTGTGAATTCTTCTATATGCATCCTGATTTTCTATTTGACCAAACACTTGTTGAGAAAGAAGTGTTAAATCTTTAACTATAGCTATGGTTTTGTCTATTTTTCTTTTCAGTGCCATTAGTCCCTAAGACTTGGTTCACATATCCCTCCCTCCCTCCTTCCTTCCCTCTCTCCTTCCATTTCCTCCCTCCCTTCTTCCCTCCTTTCCTCTTCCCTTTCCTTCCCTTCCTTCTTTTGACTGTTTAATTAGGAAATTTCCACTATTCTGCCTCCTATTCACTGATTCTTTCTCCATTTTGAGCCTACCCCTGATTTTCCCATGTCAGCTCTTATATATTTCTGTTCTAAGATTATCACTTGCTTCTTCATTTTTTTCTATTCCTTTGCTAACTCTTTCTGTTTTATCATTTGCTTAAAACTATTTGGAAGAGATTATGCTGAGTGAAATAAGTCAAGCAGAGAGAGTCAATTATCATATGGTTTCACTTATTTGTGGAGCATAACAAATAACATGGAGGACAAGGGGTTTTAGAGAGGAGAAGGGAGTTGGGGGAAATTGGAAGGGGAGGTGAATCATCAGAGACTATGGACTCTGTAAAACAATCTGAGAGGTTTAAAGTGGCAAGGGGGTGGGAGGTTGGGGTACCAGGTGGTGGGTATTATAGAGGGCATGGATTGCATGGAGCACTGGGTGTGGTGCAAAAATAATGAATACTGTTATGCTGAAAATAAATAAAAAATAAATTAAAAAAAAAAGAAAAAAAGAATTTAGGATACACAGTAAAGGTTGTATACATGGATTATTATCATTATTTATATTATTATTTTTATTATTATCATCATTATTATTAATGAACCAGAAACCCAACAACTCTAATCTCAGTAAATACCTAGTCTAAGTCTGATTTAGCTTGAGTGTCTCTAAATTGAGAAATTCTAAGTATTTATTACGTATGGACAAACTTTTATGGTCTTTCTTCAAACTACAAAACATGATGACATCATTGTGTGGTAAAGATATCTTGGACTCTGAGCTCAACTCCTTGTTCAACAGTGAATTTGTTTTGTGACCAGTCAAATGACTTGTAGTAGGTAGAACTTAGGCTATCATTTCAACCCTGCTTGACTTCTCCACCCACACACTAAGGGTCCCAGCAGCTGTGAACTGGTCAGAGGTCACTGATGTTGAGATCAAAGTTGAGGATGTAATGCAGGCGGAGCCATCAGAGTACACTTGTGGGGATTTAGAAAGTGACCAAAGAAAAAGAGAGATGAATGGGGGAAGACTTTCTCTGATATGGCCCCAGGCTTGGGTCTTGGTGTGTTTTGTTACAGTGCTATGAGGCTGGTAATCCAGGCTGCTCCTTGCTAAGTATTTATTGGCACACCTTTGCTGTGGTGTTCAACTGTAGTAGATTAGTTATTGCCTAAAATCTTTATGTCTTGCTTGTCTGTCCCTTTCCTGGTCCCTTGACTGAGAGAAGAAGCTTCTGTTGGGGCTTTCTTTGTCTGTGTCCATTGGCATTTTTGGTTTCTGGCTTCTTCATCTTCCAGTTTTATATATATGAGACAAAAAGAAAACCCAGGTTATTCATCATCCTACTGTTCCTTTGAGTCCCGAGGTCTCTGGCTTGTCTGCCTTCTTACCTTCAACTTTCAGAATCTTATGTGTATTTTATGTACAATGTCTAGAGTTTTTAGTTGCACTAATTAGGAGAAAACTGGGACTAGTCTATCTTCCTGCAGGTGAAGTCCTTTATCAATAATCTTAAACTGTCCCATTTTGAATGCTTATTACCTAACTCCAGGCACAATATGATATTCTTTTTTTTCAGACTTTACATGTTTAGAGCAGTTTTAGGTACTATGATATTATTTGTACACATTATTTTGCCCCTTTATAAAATGGGTGAGATGTCATTATATCCATTTAATGGGTGAGGCCTGAGGTTCAGAGAAGATAACAAGCTTCCATAAACAAAAAACAAAGTCAGGATTTAACCTTAATATCTTTTATTTTCTAAGCTGACCCTTTCGAAGTCATGCTGTTAACTCTGCTCTATATAGAACCATTGGTCTACATCTGGAATTTTTGGAGTTCCCAGTGACTGAAAGAGAAACTCTGAGAAAGAATCATAAAAATGGTAAGTAATCCAGGAATCGGGACACATGAAAGAAAACTGAAAGAGAATGTATACTGGAGAGAAAAGACTGTGTTCACACATCTGAACAATTTTCAGGTGGATGACACATTTGAACTCTTCTGCAGGTCTCCAGAGAACACGAGCAGGACTAATGATTAAATGTTGCAAGAATTCTGGGTTCAGTTTCATCATAGGAAGAACAGTGACAGATGTCTGAGATAAAGATAGATTGTCTCTGGTGGCAATGAACTCCCATCCCCAAGTGAGTCCAAGCAGGAGCGGGATTAATGTCCTGTGGCTGAACAGTACACACAGGTTTGGCAGATATGACCTCAAAGCCCCTCTCTCTCTTACCACCTTTAATGCAGGTTTTCTGGTATGGACCAGCTATGTGATACTGGACATATTACCTCTTTCTAAGCTTAAAGGGGGGATAAGCTTAAAATGGGGATAACAATCATACAAGCTTCACAAGATGATTATGAGAATTGGATGAGATAGTAGGTGTAAAATGTTTAGTGCTTCTCCTGCCATATAGAAAGTACAATGATGATGATGATGGTGGTGGTGGTGGTTAATATTGTGGGTTCCAAGGGTACTCTAGGCAGGTTTGTTAAAGAGTTCAACATGGGGGCTTAAGTGGGTAGGAATAAATGAGACAAGATGGGATTGGGAGGGAGACAAACCATAAATGACTCTTAATCTCACAAAACAAACTGAGGGTTGCTGGGGGGAGGGGGATTGGGAGAAGAGGGTGGCTTTATGGACATTGGGGAGGGTATGTGCTTTGGTGAGTGCTGTGAAGTGTGTAAACCTGGCGATTCACAGACCTGTATCCCTGGGGATAAAAATATATATTTATAAAAAATAAAAAAAAAATTAAAAAAAAAGAGTTCACATTTTTGTTGTAGAGACAGAGGCCAGGGAACTGATGAAGAGAGTCTTAAACATTAAAAATAGATGTAAGTAATGAAAATTTTACTATACCCTACCTGTTCATGAATATTTTAGTATTCTAGAACTGACCTGAACTTATCATTGGTACTCAAGATGTCTTGCATTTGGGATACACCCCTGCACAGAGCAAGTACAAAATGAGTGTACAGGTGTCCAGTTATATGGTAATTCAAGTCCCTCAAAATTTGTCCACCATATGAGCCAGGTGGATTCTGCCACCACGTTACCACCTGATCTTTGGCAAGCCTCTTAGTATCACTTTGATTCCAACTTTCTCTTTCACAAAATGAGATTTATGGAAGGTCGTCTCTACGTTTTGACCCTGCCCTGGGGCTTGGTTATTTATCACGTTGGAATGAACCCACTTACCTTATAAGGGTCAGAAAAACTCCATCACTCAATTGGCCAGGCTTGTTTCTTCCCATTGTCTTTCTCAGAGTCACCAATGAAGGAAATTCACATTATCGAAGCCTGCACTCCAGCCAGATTCCATTCTCATTTTGTTTCAGTTTCAGAAGCAGTGATTCATGGACCACTGCTGTCCTTCCTGGGATTCACTTTCTTAGATGAATTAGCTATTCCCAGCATTTCTTCTTGCAAAATTCTTGACCCTGCAGTGGGAGGGGGGTGGGGATGTCGGTATTACTTATTTCACTTTCCTCCTAAGAGGAAAAGGCTTCAAGGAGTTTGAGAATTGGGGTTGGTTCCCAATAGACACTTTCACACTTAGATCACTTCTAATGATGAAATATTTTCCAGACAATCTGTTTGAGCATTTCCATCCATGTAAGCACTGTAAGCATCAAAGAGGTGCCTGCTTCCTTCATAGGAGCTTTACAAGAAGCCACAGTCTTCCAATAGTGAAGGGGTATGCCTGCTTATAGGAGCTACTTCCAACCAACTCTGTAGGTCAGGTGGTATACATCTTTGGAGAAAACTTTACTGCTATGACCACTCCTCCAGTGGACAACATCAATGTTTCCTGGCAACTCAAACTGAAAATTTTCCCCTCTCTCATTCCTCACCATCAGTTGGTCTCTATGCCCAGTCCATTCTACTTTCTAAATTTGTTTTTCTTTCTTTCTTTCTTTTTAATATTCAGCTCCTCTTCCCTACAAACACTTCCAGTGGCTAGACTATTGCTGGGGCTATTTTAAAGGTCTGAGTTCAACCCCTTGGTTTCACTGTTGAGTCTCACTGTTTTCTTCATCATCCTTCACACGACTTGATGAGGCCATCATTTCAGTTATAAATCCAGGTACAGTTATCCCTAGTGCCCAGGAGCAAGCAGCACAGTGGCTCAGTAAAGAGTGTCCAAGGAGCATATCACCCATGAAGCATGCTGGGATTCACATAATCTACCCTATTCTCCTTTGTCAATTTTATTTCTCTCCAAGAACCTCTATGCACCCAAAGTTCAAAGCACTGAACTGGTATTTCATCAACATACCACATTCTTTTACTTTTCTGGGTTTTTGTAATTCTATGTCCTCTGTCTATAATACCCTTCTCCTCAAAATCCCACACCTAGCAAACTCATTCTTCACCATGAAGAACTGCTTTAACTCTAACTTTTTCTGTTTTACCTTCCTTGATTGCCTAGGTGATTTTTTTTTCCTATTTTCTCATTATGCCTTAAAATATATATAGTGTTATGTTTATTTTATCACTTTTCTCTTATAGACCATAGACACTAGAAGGAAATAAATACTATCTTTTTTCTCTTTTTATGTATAGATGTGGTTATTTTTTAATGTGTTAAAATTTAACAAATTTGTATTTCTTTGTGGATAACCAACTATCTGTTCATCAGATGTGAGAGCATTTTGAGAAAAGTGACTCTGACTTTTTAAGAAGGTAACAATGCATAAGTGGAGCCTTTGCTGGTGGCCAGACTATAAAACTGCTAGAGGCTGTTAAGGCTTTATTTGGAGGTTGATTTCATGCTACCCATGGGCTACCCATGGGTTGTTAGTAAACTTGGCTCCTATATAAAGTCCCGACTGAAGCAGATTAGTCATCAAGGAAGGAGGCATGCCTGCATTTGTGACATTTATTATTCCATTCTGTTTATGACCATGGATGGAATATTTTGACAAAAATATATATCCAGAGGAAGTCAGGCCCAGAGTCCACCATCTCTCCTATCCCTGGAATCCCAGGTATACTAGCAGTATATCCCAGTTTCTACTAGCAGTAGAAACAAAGCTGCATTAAGCCTTTAAGTTCAGGCAATGGGGATCTGGGGACTAGGAAAAGCACACAGGTACCTGGAACTCAGGGCTACTGTCCCTCCGCATGGTGACAGTACCACTAGATGGTGTATTTTGGTGGAGAGTATAAGCAATTCTGTTTGTTGTAGCCTTGTTGAAAATGAACTAATAAAGGAAAAATGAGCAACAGAACAATGGAGAATAAGGAAAGGTAGGTTCTAAAAGTGACTGACCAGCAAAAAAAAATGGCAACTGAGAAAAAAAAAAAATGAGGGCTTTTTCAGGTATCCTCATAGAGGATATCAGCATGTAATTCCTGGTTCCCTGGAGTTTCAGTACCTGCGGAGAAGAGATGGACTGTGAAGAACTCTCCTGCCTTTCCATTGCTCTGTCCCTTCTTCGTTTTCACTCCCCCCCCCCCCCCGCCGGGAGATCTGAATAATTCTTTCCTAGTGTCAACTCAAACACACCTCTTCCACAAAGCTTCTCTGATAATATTTCATAGATCCTAATCCACATCACTCCCCTTCCTGGCACATGGGTCATGTAGTGTGGTTCTAGGAGCATCCCCCAGAAAACACCTTCTCCCTTGCTAATTGTACGAAACTGATAAGCTTGCTTGAGTTCTCAGTAGCTCAAAAACTCTGACCCAAGTTTCCATGAGAAAATACAGATTCTATTTCATCCAGAAGTGCAAAAGGCTTATGTCATATCCTTTTCTGATATTTGCTCTGATAGAGGTGCCAAAAGGAAAAGACAGAACTAGATACTTGTTAAAGGTGGAAAGATGAGGCGCCTGGGTGGCTCAGTCAGTTAAGCCTCTGCCCTCAGCGAGGGTCATGATCCCAGGGTCCAGAGATTAAGTCCTACACTGGGTTTCTTGCTTAGCAGGGAGCCTGCTTCTCCCCTGACTACCATTCCCCCTGCTTGTGCTTGCTCTCTCCCTCTCTCCTCCTTTTCTCTGTTAGATAAATAAATTAAAATCTTTTTTGTTTAAAAAAAAAAAGGTGGAAACACAGAATTTTCCAAGCTATTGTAGGAGAGAGTCTCCAGTACAGACTCAGCCAGTTCCAACTAAGACAAAGGTAGCTAAGTTGATTGTTTGTTTGTTCGTTTGTTTTTGAAGGAGGAGAAAAAGGAATAGAGACTATGGAGAGGAGAAAAGGGGAACCAAAAAGTCACAAGGAACTGGAAAAATGAAAGGTAGGTAAGTATAGAATTGCTGAAAATGGTCTGATGATGGGTTGGGACAAAGTACATTTAACAGTTTGGCAGCCTTGCATTTTCTTGAGCTAAGGCTCAACGTGATGGCTGGGATCATCTTTAGGGACATAGCCTAGCACAGGTGGAAGTCAAGTTAAAATCTAGTCAAATATCTTAGCACAGTGCTTGGGCAACTCCTTTGTGCTGCTTGGGAGCTCACAGTTTGCAGAAGAAGGAGCAGAAAATACTTAAATAAATAAGGGAGGTTTTACAGTGGGAAGTATGGGAGACAGAATGGTCCCCAGAGATGTCCATATCCTATTTCCTGGAACCTATACTGAGTATATTATAAAAGGGAGTGTCAGAGTTAGGGGCGGTGTGATGACAGATCCAGAGAAAGAGAGAGATCTGAAGAGGCTGCTGACCTTGATGGTGGGGAAGGGACCAGGGCAAAGGAGTGAGTGTAGCCTCCAGAAGAGGGATTAGGCAAGGAAATGGATTCTCCGCCCCACTGATACATAGATTTTAGCCTTGTAAGATTCATTTCAGACTTCTGACAGCCAGAAGAGTAAGAAAATTAATTTATGCTTTTGTAAGTCACTAAAACTTGCCTGTGTTTGTGGGTCATTTGTTACAGCAGCAGTAGGATGACACAAGACAATAAACATGGTCCTCAAGCTGCCCATTTTGCCAGTCCCCCCAAACCCTTGCACCACATCCGGAGGACTGTGACATACAGGGGACTGAAGGAAAGTGTGTAACTGGAACTCTTTCCCAGGAGCACAGTTTCTTGGTAAAGCAAGAACACGGCTGATATTCATTGCCCAAGAATGTGGCATTTTGCTGTGTTGCTTGCAGTTTTGATATTAATAGGAATGATCTTAATGTGATCATCCTTTTATCATTTGATTGCATTTCCTTGGTGAATCAAATGACTCCCAAGCTCATTGACATTTAAAGACAGAGTGTATGCTCCCTAGTTGGTGTACTGAAACAGGAAAAGGTTGGGGTGATTCGTGCAGAGAAAGCTCATTTCTAAGCTATTTCTGTCGACTTTTCACATCTGCCAATAATCTCTCTTCCAAAAGCAATATTGGCTGGGGCACTGGAAGAATGTGCTAGTCTTTTCAGACAGGCTGAAAACTACCAGCAAAGTTTACTGAGCAGCCTTGTTACTAAAGCCACAGAGATGATAATTCTTTTCCTCCGGGGAAATCATATGTTCCCCTTCATTGTTACTTCTCGCTTCTACTGCACAGGTTCCAGTGGTCAATGCTTAGCATGCAAAGTCCCAGAAACGTGGACCTGCATATTTTATCAGCTTCCTCCCACCCTGAGTCTCCGTTCTGTTCCCTACCAGACCTCATTCTTTCACATTGATGTAACTAAGTTACAGACTTAGGTTTTAAGTAAAATATCAGGGTGCAAATAATTGCCATGATGATCACCGCTACTGGAAATAAAGAGCATCTTATGTGCCAGGAACTGTGCTGGGCATTTTGTATTTATTTCATTTATTTGACCTGAGTTTTCAAGTATTCAGTCTGACATTAGTTAATGTTGTTTGCACTACTGGTTAGAGCCAACATCGGTCTTGGAAAGTAAGAAGCTAAGATTCCTAAGAACCGGTAGTGTTTCAGGAGAGTAACGTATGCTTCTGCTCTCATTGCCCTAAGAAATAGAGCCATTTCTCTTAGTGCGGAGGCAGATGAGGGATGCCACAGTTGGCATATAGAATGAATGATGTTCAGTGTTTATTGAGGAACATATGTGCGTACCCACAGTTTGAGACAGTCTTTGTAGATCAGGCTTTTTAAACACATGGAGTGTGAACTCTGGAATTATACTGTCCAGTTTGGTCCTGTCTCCACCAATTCATTCACTCGTGCTTTCTTCTATTAACTCAACATGTATTTGTCACCACTCATGAGAGCGTCCACACCTCCAAGAATGGGGGCTGGTACGCAAACAAAACAAAGTTGGTTCTTTCATGAAGTTTATATAATGGTGGAAGAAACAGGCAAAAGCAACATCAACAACAAAACCCACTTATATAATATAGACAGATGGTGATAAATGCTAAGTGGGAAGTGAGGTAGGGGAGGAGATAGGGAGAAACAGGTGCATCAGAGAAGAAATCTCTGGAGGTACTGCCATTTGAGCAAAACACCCAGATGGAGTGAGAGCAGCAGGCCATGTTTCTTTCTGGGAGAAGAGAGTTTCAGGCTGAGGAACAGCAAGTGCAAAGGCATCCCTGGTGTTGTAAAGGGTCTACAGCTAATGGCTTGGGTTCAGTTGCCCTGATTCCCTTACTAATGATTCATTAAGGAACTGTTCTCAGGAGGAACCTACAAAGGGAGTAAGGAAGATAGGGGAGGAAAGTGTCCTTAGGCCTTAGTTTGATCTTTTCCTGGATAAACTCCACTGGCCTTTGTCACGACAGGCAAGAGGGCTAGTTCCAGGTGCACAAAGGCAGTCCTTTAAAGAAGATCTCGGGGCGCCTCGGTGGCTCAGTGGGTTAAGCCGCTGCCTTCGGCTCAGGTCATGATCTCAGGGTCCTGGGATCGAGTCCCGCATCGGGCTCTCTGCTTCCTTCTCTCTCTGCCTGCCTCTCCGTCTACTTGTGATTTCTCTCTGTCAAATAAATAAATAAAATCTTAAAAAAAAAAAAATAAAGAAGATCTCTGGGGTCAGTCCAGGGCTGAAGGATGAGCACAGAGAACCAACAGAAGGACTCAAGGGTATATGAGTGGAACATCAGCTGTGCCCCTTAAAGCCAACATACTAGAGCAGAGTGAGAAATAATGGGGTGTGAAAGCTGTCAAGGAGGTGGCCAAGGACCCATCATGGAGGGACTTTGGATTTTTACATTATTAGTAATGGGAAGCCTTGAGGATATTTTGGGCGAAAGAGTGGCATGATGTGATTTACATTTTAAAAGGATCAGTTAAGCTGCTGTGTGAATCATAGACTCAGGGGAATTAAAGAAGAAGCACCAAAGACTGTTAGGAGGCTGTGGTAGAATTCTAGGGGGATTATGACCTTGGATCTGCACTGTTAAACACAGAAGCCACTGACCAAATATGGTTACTGAGCGCTTGGAATAGGGCTCATTTAAAATGACATGTGCTGTAAGTGTAAAGTACACATCAGACATCAAAGTCTTAGTAGGAAATAAATATAAAATACCTCACAAATATTATTTTGTATTGATCACATGTTCAAATGGTAATATTTTGCTCAAATATCTTCAAACAAAATACTAGTAAATGTGCAAATTACATTACTAAAATATGTTATTTAACTGTTTCTTTTTACTTTTTAAATGTGGCTACCAGAAAATTTAAATTCACCTGTGTAGCTGGCATTGTATCTCTGTTGGACATATCAGTTTAGACTCATGGTGAAAAGTGCTTAGCTTCTGTAGATATTATAAAAGTAGAGAGGATAGAATATGCTAATGGAGAGTATGTAGGGGTGTAAAAAGTACACTGGATGATGGTGACATTTTCCAAGATGAAAACCACTGGGGCTGGGGAGGGTCCTGGTGATGACAAGAAATGGAGTTTGGTTTTGGTCTTAATTTGGGGATGTCTAATGGACCTTGAAATCAAGGTGATGAATGGATGGTTGGATGTGAGTCTGGAGTTCCCTGAAGAGATGATGACTAGAGACTTAAGTTTGAGAGTATTTAGTAAATAAATAGTTTTTAAAGCAATTGGACCTGAGGCCATCACCTGTGGAGTGAGAGTAAAGAAGAGGTATGTTGACTAAAGCCTGATGCAGTCAATCTTCAGAAAGATTAGGAAGTAGTAGGGCTCTTAGAGATAAATCTTGCTAGTTGTCTGAACTTGGTCAATTTCCCTACTTAAGCTTTTGTTTTATTACATATAAAAAGGGCCTAATAATAGTATAGGGTTTATAGAGTGGGTAAGAGAAGTAAAGGGATAATATATATCCACACCTAGCATAGTATCTGGCAAAGACTAATAGCCTAGTAAACACTAGTTATTATTCTCCCTTTGATAGGTGTCTTACTGGATCAGTCACTAGTAACAAATAATTGTTAGAAGAATCTCCAATTCTGGGGTGCTTGTCCATTTTTTCTAGTTTGGGAAAAAGTAGTATTTTTGTCTGCCCACCCTGGGAAGCACAGAGCGAGGTACCATGTTTACCACTCTGCCTCTGCTGCCCTTTGGCCCTTTTTCAGATGCAGATGACATATCTTGACAGAAGTGGAATGAGTATCAGTGGGAAAGCCTGCTTCATTTCTTTCCAAGAACTGGAAGGAGAAGATTCAAATTTAGGGCCTTGAGCAAGGAGGTCCAGGAACCACACTGTTATGGCTGGAGAGGCAGCTGAAGTGTCTGTCTTCCTGGTAGGCCCAGTAGAAGCACTAGCCCAGTTAAGCAAGTATCCCAAAGACCCATCCCTGGGATGCTAATTTGGTGGTGAGGGTAAGAGGGAGCCCACTGGAATGGAGATCACTTAGAGCACTTCTACATTGGCAACTGTTGGTGGGGAGAATAAGGTCTGCCTAAACATGTCCATGTCCTAATCCTCAACCACTATGAATGTGGTATCTTACATGGCAAAAAGGACTTTGCAGATGGGATTAAGTTAGGGGTAAACATGGGAAGGTTATTCTGCATTAGGCTGGCAGGCCTAATGTAATCACAAGGGCCCTTATAAGAGGGAGGCAGGAGTTGTAGAGTCAGAGAACCAGATGTGAAGGTGACGCTGAGGTGAGGGGCAGAGAGTGAGAGGGGTTTGAATACGCATGCTTCTGGCTTTGAACAGAGAGGGAGCGGACTTGAGTCCAGGAGAACAGCAGCCTTCAGATGCTGGGAAGGGTAAGGAAACCAATTCTCCTCTAGATACTCCTGAAAGAACCCAGTCTTGCTGACGTCTTGATGTTAGTTCACTGAGACCCATTCCAAACTTCTGAGTTCTAGAACTCTAGGATAATACAGGTGTGTTGTTTTAAGCTACGTCGTTTGTGGTCATTTGTCACAGCAGCAGTGAGAAACACAGTAACCCTTAGAAGTCATGGGCTATGAGTCAAAATTATGGTGAAACTCAACCCACCCAGGACTCAGTTCTCTAATAATCTCACAGATGTGGAACACAGCTAAGGAGAAAAGAAACAAAAGGGTTCAGAGGCATGCAAACAAATGGTCTTTATAAACTAAACTAAAGCCCCCAAACTTTCCTGGTGCCTCAGTCCATGCACCGCTATTTCAACAAAAATTCTACCAACTTGGCCTGCCACAGAGGGGCATCATGTTAGAAATAGGGGGAAGAGCTGCTCAAGGAAAAATATTTGATAGTGGTGAGAGGTATAATGGCCCTCAGCCTCAGGGGTGTCAGGTGGAGGGATGTGGAAGAAAATCTCCCAGAGCTCATTCAGGTAGAATAGTCCATGGAGGACAGATGAGAGCATCCATACACTACATATATTAAAAGTAATAAAAATAACATAAATGCTCTTTCTGAAGTTCCAAGAAGAAAATAGAGCTTTGGAGTGCTCAGTTACTCAAGAAAGAACTGAATGTATTTTCTCCTAGGAGAAAACAAAAGAAAATGTTAATTTCATTTAAAAGCAAACCAACCTTGTTTCTCAAAAGTGATAAACATAATTAACCAAGAAGCCATGCTATGGGTATGGTATGGGTGGCTTTCCAGCTGTAATATGCATGTAAGCGAATGTATACAGATATGCATTAAGGGCTTTAAATGTCTGTTTATGCTTGGATTTGGAATAGTTTGAGGGAAGAAAGCTGATAGATTGCAGAAGGTAGAGGAACGGAAAATTATATAAATGTTGCTTTGTTCTATGAATACCACACATTATATTTTGCATATATTACTTTACCTATTACTCATGAATTATCTAAAATGGCTGCCAATATCCTAGAGGCCTTACATAAATTATCCCAGCTCACAATCCTCAAAAGTGGTATAGTAGGGCTCAAATTTAGGTCTATTTGATTCTGAGATCTAGATGAATCTACCATTTCATTGCGGAGCTGAAAAATATTCCTTCCCAACATTATCCCAGAAATAGTCCATAGTAAAATGATAAATTTCTGCCCAGGGTCAGCAGGTGTGTGGGAGCCTCTCTCGTGGTCCATCGTGACTTATTTTAGACTGGGAAGAGGCCACGCACAACCAACCAACTCGCTGTACACATGAGAGACTGAAGCCCGGATGAGATTCTGACACCTTAAGCCACATGGTTAATTGGAATAAGGAGAAAAACCCAGGATTTCTGCTGTTCGGTACTACACATCCCTTCTACCACTTCTCAAAATGCGTCATGTGTAAGAGGCAGAATTTTAGGACTCCATGGGTTTACATGGAAATTCAGGACATAATCTGCTTCATAGAAATGAATTTTGAGGGGGTCCTAACCTGAACCTTTTATATTTTTAAAGGTTTACTTATTTATTTAATTGACAGAGACAGCAAGAGAGGGAACACAAGCAAGGGGGAGTTGGTGAGGGAAAAGCAGGCTTCCCACTGAGCCGGGAGCCCCATGCAAAACTCGATCCCAAAACCCAGGGATCATGGCCTGAGCCAAAGGTAGATGCTTAAGGACTGAGCGATTGAGCCTCTGAGACGTTCATAACCTGAGCCTTTTAATTTGAACACTCTTCCTCGTGGCCTGGGCAGGGAGAGTGGGGGATGGAGTTAGCTTCTGAGCATTCATGGCTTTGCCCCATGCATTTATTCCATTGGAGACAGAAATCCACAAACAGGCCGCCCTTATTGGAAGCACTTGTTTGCCTAGAGGGGTCTTTTCCCTTTGAACTTCTCTGGAGACTCTGCCCAGGCTCAGAGAGAGCTGATCAAAACAGTAGACGAGGACCCTGACAAGGATTTTCAAAATCGCATGCAGATGTCTCCATTTCAGAGAATTGGAAACACAAATCTTTTTTGGATTGCTGTAGCAACAGGGGACAGACAAAACAACACGTTGCAAGAAGCTGTCCCAGGGGGCACTGATAGCAATGTGGGGGAGTGGGTTTGGCGGGGATGGGGGGGGTGGGGGTGGTTTGCGAGTCTGGGCCAACATGTGCTGAGGCTGGAAATCCTGCCCTGGAACGTAGAGCTTGTAATCTAATGGAAACCACGGGTCTCCAGGGCACGTTCCCCTCAGTCTGAGTCCCGATGTGCGAATGTGAAAATGGGAAAGGCAGGGGGCCAGAAGTAAGGCCTGAGCTGGAAATGCTGCCTTTTTGGCTCCGTCTCCATTTGCCCCAACCAGCCCTCCAGATCCAGACCAGTAGGATAGAACAACTCACAGCACTTTACCATTTGTAAAATGTTTTCCCGCATTTATCATCAGGGCTCTTCCTTTCACCATCTCAATTTAGCAAATGGGACCACCAGGGCCCAGGGACAGATCTAGAGTTTGGATTTTATTTACTTATTTATTTATTTTTAATGATCTTATTTATTTTCGGGAGACAGAGAGAGCAGGAGCAGCGGGGAGAGGGCAGGAACAGAGGGAGAGGCAGGCTCCCCACTGAGCGGGGAGCCCACAGGGACCCCACAGGGAGCCCAATGCCAGGCTTGATCTATCCAAAGACCCTGAGATCATGACCTGAGCTGAAGGCAGACTCTTAACTGACCGCGCCACCCAGGCTCCCTAGAGTTGCGATTTGTTTCAGGACACACAGTTAAGACTCAGAGCAAAAACTTAACTTCGTATTTGATTGAATTCCAAGCCATTGGTCCTTCTACTCAGAACAACACATGGAAGCAGTGTTAAAAATAGATTTTTTTTTAAAAGAAGAATCTGGCAGGTAGTTTCTATAAATAAACTAATAAAATTAATAAGGAAACTAAAAGGAAGAAAAACAGAGAAGAGAATGTGAAAGAAGTGAGTACGCAAGTTTGCTATGAAAAGACGAAAAGACGAGCAGGACTAGATCACTCTTTTTTGGTCAGTTTTGGAGTTTGTTTGTTTGTTTTACTTTGTTTTGTTTGTTTTTAAATGAAATCCAATTACCATTAGTTCCACCAGAGGCTTGGTGGAAAAAGTGTTTTAATGGTCTAAGCTGCACAGTCTGTTCTCTGGGACAATTACGAGGTATATTACGATAACAAAGGCTTTCCTGGGTTAAAGAGCAGCAACAGAGTTAATCTGGATTAATCTAGTGTTTCCCAAATTTACTTAGCTGTACTGGCTTTCTCTTCAAAATATCAATTAATATTCCATGGAGTAGTATTCTCCAGAGGTCCTTTTGGGGAGCTGTGTGTTAGAGAGTGGAAAAGCTTGCTCCAGGTTTGCCAAGAAGCTCCAGTAGAGGTAGAACATTCTAAAGACCCCATACAAAGCTTTCCAAACCTGTCTTTAGCCAGCCAGCAAAGCCGAGGAAGCTCAAAGATGAGGTCTATGGCTGGCAGTGGAGGGTGACCCTCCCTTTTCTCTCAGGCAAGTGAAACAGTTCCCACTGGAAACTGCAGAGCTTCCAGTTGCAAATTCTAAGTGATTCATGTCCATGCTCCCACGACCCCGTGGAAGGGGATGTGGAAACTGATTAGAGTATCTGACATTCGGGCATTTGAGTCACAGGGACTGGACCTTGGTGTGGGGACTTGTGTCCTTCTGCCCTGCGTCTTCTTGCCCTTGTATCTCGTGCCATGTGTTCCTGCCAGCTGGGCGTGATTAAATCTCAGGTGTTGACAGGCGATGGGTAAAACAATGATTGCTCCATGACTATTCTGAGAACTTGATGGGTGGGATTAGAGGGGCAACTTGGTGTGGAAACTGTGCTTAGGCCATCAGAAGTTGGGGATGACAAAGACACTTATGGACTTCCAAATGCCAGATGGACTTGCAGATGGAGTGTCTGGACTTTGCAGGTGGGACGGCCGGTTGTGAGACCTCCCAAGATTCCAGGACAAGCTAAGGATGAGTTCATCCTTTACTACGCACCCAGCCATGCACTGCTAGCTTGGAGCATCCAGCGTGAGCTAAGGACAAGAGAGGTAACCTCATTAAAGGTCAAAAGTAAAGTCAAGGTACCTTACAGGCTGGAAAGGAAAGAGAACAGGAACTGGAGCTCAGAAGATCTGGGTTCTACTTCTTTTAACGAGTTTATCTACGACTTTGGGCAATGACAGATTCAAGTTAAATGCACATTTATAGGATGCTTATTGGTGCCAGAGGTTTTCAAGATGAAGAGAATACAGTTCTCAGATTCTGGATGATCACATTTTACAGGGAAGGAAATGGAAAGATACGGTTATTTTCTGAAACAAAATATAAACTATTCTGTAAGGATAATAACCCAATCAACTAAAGGAGCTATGAAAAACTAGATGTGATACCTGAGCTGATTACTAAAGGATAGTGTCCAGTAGGGTCATCCAGGCCAAGGGAAGGGCAAAATCAAAGAGATAGAGATTTGGATATAGTTAGAAACTTTGGGAGAAGTTGTGATCTGGAGGTAGGATGTCATTGTTGTGATGGTACTTATTAATGAGTTAGGATTCTATGGAGGCACGAATGTGATGAGGAAATGGGAACTTCTGGGGATTTTTTTATTATAATTTATACTACATTTTACAAAAAAAAAAAAAGAAAACACAATAAATTTTGTATCTCCAGCCCCTATAATGTATATTTTTTAAAAATGCAGATTTCAGTCCTGTCACTTTAACAAATGGTGGTCACTTCCTCACTTCCCCTCTGAAGACTTTCGTCTGAAATGAGAAGCTTTAGACTTTGGCTCTTTCCAGGCCAAAATCAACACAGCATAGTCTCTGTGGACGATGGAAAACTGAGTGACTCCCTTTTTCTCCAGCTGGAATCATGCCAGCCATTAGGACAAAAAAGCAATCTCTGACCTATTACAAGTCACCTTGCGTATGGATTCATCAAGCCCAGAAAGTCAGCTCTACACTGGCTGTTCGAACTTTGTGGAGAGTGATGGCACTGTCCTCACACCCACCCTGGTTGAATTCTGGGCAGAGACGATCCTTGATAGCATCTTTTTATGACACTGATGCAAAATTGTTGTCCTTCAGGGACACGTTCTCATCACAAGGCTGGATGTTCACTATTGAGCTATGGACTAAAAATGCTTCCTAAATATTAATTGGAAATTTCACTGGTGGGTTATCTATAACAAAATGTTTTTCAAAAGGAATTTGTGCACAATTCCCTAGAATGTCATTGCATGTTAAAGATTAATTAGTATTTTGAGGACTATCAGTGTTTAACTGTCTCTTCAAAGAACAAGAACCATAGTATGATTTTACAGAGGCTCACTGGCAAGTGAAACGCATAAACTTCCAAAGATTTTTGCTGCCGCAGGAGTTCTAATTTCCAAAATGTTATATGCATTCAGAAAACTCAAGGAAAATGGTAAGGATACGCAACAACCCATGTGACAAAATCACTGTTTAGACTGGGCAAATTCCTTCTCTTCTCTAGATTTAAATCCCAGGTTGTCATGAAAATGTGGGATTTAAACTAGGATTCAAAGCATATGTAGGACTTGTGTGGATACAGGTTCAGGAATAGTACACCTGATATAAGAAACTGCAGGTTCAAAGATTAGGATGAGACTCATTTATGTGCAGAGTATGGAAGAGAGAGAAAAACAGTGTGCAGACAGATTGGAATAAAATCGTGAATACTGAGCATAAAACAAAAACTAGGTGTGAGCCATTAATTCAAATTTCTTTTTCTTTTCTTCTTCTTTTTTTTTTTTTTTAGGAATTTATTTATTTGAGAGAGAATGAGAGAGAACACACACAAGCAGGGGGAAGGAGCAGAGGGAGAGGGATAAGCAGACTTCACACTGAGCAGAAAGCCCTATGCAGGGCTCGATCCCCATGACCTGAGCCAAAGGCAGATACTTCACTGACTGAACCACCCAGGTGCCCTGTCAAAATTCTTAAATAACAGAAGAGTAGCTTTGATTTTTATTTCAGCTTTATTAGAGCTCCTCCATGATTACCAATCAGCTACTTTTTGTGAGGTGGGTAGTGTCATGCCCAATGGTAAAGAGGGGGACACAGTAGCTGAGAGAGAGGAATTGTGTCCAGGAACTACAAGCTGAAAGCAGTGAGCCCCGTGAGGCAAAGCCTAAGTTTCCAGGTGTCTGGCCTCTTCAAACAGCAAGTAGCCGTGGCAAGTTCTGGTTTCTATCGTCTAATACACTCTCAATGTAAACAAAGGTTTTGAAAAACGACGTTGAACCCCACAGAGAGATCCTAGCAAAATATGCCCTGAGCTTCTCTAGACACTCCACATTGTTCCTGTAGAGAAAACAACAGTGGGAAAAATAAATAAATACAGCCTCCAGAAGTCATCCCTAAGTCCTTCCAGAAGGCCACCTGAATTTCTGGAATGACTTTGCTATTCTGATGTGACATATATGAAAGCAGTATGAGGTTTGTGGTAAGAAAATGATCTTAGGTTTGCTCAAAGGCCATGCCTTACTATTTTTCATTTTAAGAAAATAGACAGGAAAGCTCTGAGCATCAGGAGGCTGAAATAGATGGGAGCTGAAGATTATTTTGCATTTTTGGTGCTTTAAACGTGCATAACTCTCCTCTTTGAGAATACTGCTTGGCAAGCCTTTGCCTCTCACAGAACAAATAACATTACAAAGTAACCGTGTTTCTCTAAAGAAAGGGAACAGAAATCATCCCAAACCAACCATCCTGGAATTCTTTTTTGGAGAACACCTAATCCCTAGAGTAGTCAGATTTGGTATATATTCCATTAATTGTTTTCATATGCTCCTAGGCGTGCTTGGCAAGACCTCTTAAATAATCCTTGAGTACATTTTAATCAATATCTAATCTTCGAGACGCTTTCAGAAGCTAGCAGTACCTTGATTGGTATGTATACATTCTCTATACTTTAGAGAGTGTGTTGGGAGGTAGAGAGTATTCAGGAGCACTTCCCTGGGAATAAACCTTAGCATAGGAACTGCCTGATTTCATATAGGTAGAATCACTGATTTTGTTAAATGCTAGCTTGAGGAAAAATGCTGAAGAATGTAGCAATCATATTTTAGAGTGAGAGGAAGGGAAGTCAAAGGCATCAAATAAGTTCAAAGTTATTGAATACTTTCATGCAATATTTCCGTAATGATTGATTATCTACTGTAGATGTCTATAGTTGGACATCTAACTGGGACCTGGAAATGGTATAATAGGAAAGTCAGGTGGATATTTGCCTTAGAATTTTCAATCTACTGACCCAATGCAACCCAGGAATCTCTTTTGCAGTATTTCTATTATATGGATACCATACATCTGTTTGATATTTCTGGAAACAGAAGTCTAATACTTAACATAATTTCCAACAGTAGTTGGCCCTCAGTAACCCTCTTCTGATTAAGATTCAACTCTCATTTTATGTTGGGTCCTACTAACTTGAACCCTCAAAGAATTCTGTGAGGTGAGAATTCATTGACTTTTTTGTTTGTTTGTTTCCAGATGGGAAAATAAAAATTATTTTTAAAAAATCCAAATTACTCAGGTAAATAATCAAAGTTCCATAATGGAACTACTATAATGTGCTTCGCTGTGAGGATCAAATGAAAATAATGGAGCCGACATTGTTTGTAAAAGGGACTAATACTGTTTTATAAACAGTAAATAATGGGACTGAATTATTTTATAAACACAAGCGTAAGGACTTATCTATATCCACCTGCTGCAAGATTTCATTTGTAATTTGACTTAACCCTCTTAAATTAAGTAGCTCCTTTTCTTTTTCTTTTTTTTTTTATTAACATGTACTGTATTATTTGCCCCAGGTCTGTGAATCATCAGGCTTACACACTTCACAGCACTCAAGTAGCTCTTTTTCTATGAGACTAATGCTGTTCTCTAGCTATATCAACACATAATACATTCCCTTTATAATCTTCACATAATCTAAATTGCCTTGTTTATTTACTCATTTACTTGATTTGTGTATGTTCCTTCACCTCCTGAATGCACACAAAACAAGAAAGCTCCCAAAGTGTAAGGATTTTGATTGTTCTATCCTCCAGTGAATTTCCTGTCCTAGAACAGAGCCTGATCTCCTTCAGGGGTTCAAGAAAGTTTTGAAGAATGAATAAATAACTTTCTTGAATTCCTCAAGGAAGACTTACATTTGTGTCCATTCTGTTTGCACACTTGAGATTTTTTCTCACTATAGATTCAGTTTCAACACAAGGACTATATCCCAATCATCTCTGAATTTTATGCCCAGCATGGAGCCTAGCCTAAAGTCAGGTCTTGTTTGCTAATCAGAGTATCCATCTTTCTGGCATATATGAGAATACAGGCAAAGAGACTCAAGCTTACAGTGAATAGGCCGACAGTCCTATGGTAAGGAAGACAGAGCAGAACAGCAGAACACAGAGAAACAGACAAGATAATGAAAGGTCAGTGGGGTGCCTGAAATCACCTCACGTAGTTCAGTTCTTCATCCCCAGACTTATTCTAGAGCTTTGGAAATTATGCTTGGGCTTTAGCCATTTTTTAATAAATTATTCTAGTACTAGATTTCAGCAGACCTTTTAAACTCATCTGCTCTCCGCTTCATTGAGCAGACTTTCATGTGGTTTTCATTCATTCACAGCAACATTGTCTTGGGCATCCACCAGCTGCTGTCGCTCGGTTATTAGAAAGGGCCCTCTATCCTTCAGAGTACCAGAAGCTTGAGAAGTGTTCCCCAACAGTACCACAGCCTGTGAAAGCCCAGAACTCTTGTCACAGTTGGTTAATTTCTGGGGGACCCATCATCTCCTGTGTCATACTCCTGCATCCCCATGTGTGGTGTTTGCTACACACCTGGTTCTAATTACAGATCCAAGTCATTTTATCAGTCGCTGGGAAGATTCTTTCCCATGTAAGTGCATTCATAAAGACTGGAGAATGTCTGAAGTTTTGGAGATGCCTGTGGGACACCATTAAATGTAAAACAATGCAAAATGGGAGTCCTGAAAAAGGAGTGAAGGGAACAGAAAGATATTTAAGGAAACAATAGCCAAAACTCCTCAAATCTACACACTCAAGAAGCTCAACAGAGTCACACATTATAATAAAACCATCAGAAGACAAAGAGAGAATCCTGAAAGCAAGGAAAGAAGTAAGTCATCATGTATGAGGAATCCTCAGTAGGATGAGCAGCCAGTATCTCAGCAGAAGCTACCAAGACTGGAAGGCATATTTAAGGTGTTGAAATTAAACCAAACCAAACCAAACAGAAAACCCTATTAATCAGGAATTCTGTATCTGGCAAAACTAACCTTCAAAATGGAAGGAGAAATTAAAGACATTTCCAGGTAAAGAAAAGCTGAATGAGCATGCCAGTAGGAAGTCCCATGAATAAGAAATAAGTGGAGTTCTTCAGCTGAAAATGAAAAGGCACTAGACAGTAACTCAAACAGAGAAAGAATGAACTCTGGTGAAAGTAACTACAAGGCTATATACACAGCATAGCCAAGTCCAATCTGGGACTTCTTTAATGTTTGTCAATTTCTTTTCTTTTCTTTTTTTAAAAGTTTATTTATTTAAGTAATTTCTATACCCAACGTGGGGCTCAAACTCATGATTTGAGATCAAGAAACACATGCTCTTTGGACTGTGCCAGGCAGGTCCTCCACCACCCCACCCAGAGTTTGTCAATGTCTGTTTGAAAAGGGGCTATACTTATTTCTTCCTATACCTTGTAATTTTTGTTGCTCTTGTTGCAAACTCAACATTCTGAGTATTACACTGAGGTAACTCTGGAAATCAGATTTTCTTCCCTTCCCTCGAGTTTACTGTTGTTGCTTGGTGAGAGCTGGAGTCACCCATTTGTTTTAGTGACTATGCTGAGCTATTTTTGTAAAGACTATTTTCCTTGTCATGTATGGCCTCTAAAGTCCCATGTCAGACCTAGCAGAGATTTTCTAAAATGCCTAGAACCAAAAGCCAAAAGCCAAAAATACTATTTTGGTCTTCCTTTACAGACTGACTCTGAGCTGGACATTCCTTCAATGCTTTGCCAGTGTGTGTGCCTACAACTCAGCCCCAGCCTCCATCTTTTGCTTATATGGAGTTCAAAGAGCAGCCAGAGATGCAAGCCCACCATCCTTTCAGGACTATTCAAACTAGGAATCCAGTCCTAAACATGCACATTGCACTTTTGATCCCTCGTCTACACAATTCACCCCCAAATCATTATATGCACGAGAATCTTTCTTCTTCACAGTTTCCTCTTACTCAGGCTCTTGGGTCTGTCTGCTATTTACCCCATATGTCATCCCTTGCCCCAGGAAGCCATGGGTAATAGATCTTTAATGCTTTCAGCAGATGCCACCAAGACTGAAGAGGGTGAAATAAGGGCAAGCTTCTAAAATGGTCCCTCAGAGAACTGCTAGATAAGTCAAAATACACCATTATTTGCGGAGAAAAAATTCTGTATCGCTTTTTTTCACATTATCCTAGCATTCGCAGCTGCATCAAAAATGTGGGCCCCCGTCCCCATGGCTGCCACCAAGCTGGGGGATGGGAAATGATCGATTGGTAAGCAGAAGTTTAAGACTTTTTTACTAAAATGGAGCAGGTTTTCCTTCATGAAACACACCCCTGGTTGATGAAGATTTTTATTAAATCCCTGTGTTCTGAAAACATTTCTTCTGTCAGTTTTCACCAGCTTATAGGTTCACTCAATGGAAGGATCAGTTCTTGGGACTCCCTACTCTGTTATTTCTCATGATATTCTCAAAAACATATACCTCTTGGTTCACAATTTTCTCTTCCATGAGTCTACCCTCTAATATACTGTGTTACAAAGCAAAATGATGTTTTCTCAGTTATGACCTGTGGCATTGTTTACAACAATAAGTGACTAAAAATAACCCCAAGTCCACTGGAGAAGTTATGGTATATCTGTGAGATAAAAGTGCTCTGTATCTATACAAAAAAATCAAGATCTCTTTACACTTATAGAGAATGATTTCTAAGCTACGCTAACAGATGAAAGCAAGCAGAAGGACAGTATGTATGGTAGTCTACTTTGTGTGTAAATTAGGAGTGTACTGAAAAATTGTGTGTGCTTTCTGTATGTGTAGGAGCCCTAAAAAATTAATGAAAGCTATCTACAGCTATCTACAGAAGGGCAGTTTGGGGGTGGGAACTAAGTAGATAGCATAGAATTGTCAGAGTATCTTTACATTATATACTTTATTAAATTTCTAAATGTGTGAACCACATAAAAATGTACTTATTTGTGGAGCATAACAAATAGCATGGAGGACATGGGGAGTTATAGAGGAGAAGGGAGTTGGGGGAAATTGGAAGGGGAGGTGAATCATGAGAGACTATGGACTCTGAAAAACAATCTGAGGGGTTTGAAGTGGCGGGGCAGGTGGGAAGTTGGGGGTACCAGGTGGTGGGTATTATAGAGGGCACGGTTTGCATGGAGCACTGGGTGTGGTGAAAAAATAATGAATACTGTTTTTCTGAAAATAAATAAATTGGAAAAAAAGTCAAAAAAAGTGTACTTATTGCTCAAAAAATAAGGTAAATATCCAATGACTTATTATTAGCAGTATAAAATCCAAACTAGCATACATCGTCTTCAAGCCCATGCTGGATCCCACCTCTGGTTTTGCTGCCTCATTTCTCTCCCATTACCTTCTGATGTAGCACACCCCAACCACACTAGCCAGATGGTATTTTTTGCCAAGATCCTAGAACTTTCCTAGTTCTTTCTCCCTCAGGGGTTTTGTACAAAATGTTTCCTCTTCCTAGTCATGTTTATTGCTCAGAGATTCCCATGGGTCATATTTTCTCATCTTTTAATTCTCAAAGAGACTTTCCATTAACACTTCTGTCTGGGAGATTTCCTTCATTCCTCAATGTCCTCTCTCAGAACCCTGGTTTTATTGTTCCTTCCTAGTAATTACACACTGGACAAATATTCATTTGTGCATTTATATTTCCATGTTCCCCCTATGGAACTCTAAGAAATGCATCTGTCTTGCTCACTGTTGGATCTTGAGCAGTACTGGGATTTGTGAGTGTGGTGCGCTGATATCTGTTGGGTAGATGAATAGGTTAAAAAGTTGGTAGCATATTCAATCCTCACATACTGAGTGCATAATTTTTAAGATCATTTTCTTTGTTTCTTGGTATAGATCCCTAGTTGTTTCATCTGCAAAATATGGCTACAAGTCTGCTGGTCCCCAGGGTCCCCAGAGAGACTTCTCACAATATTCCTGACCCTTTGCTTCTACAACTAATACACGTGTGAGCTTAAGCTTGTTCTTCCCCCTAGGAAGACTGTGAACTCCTATAGCCAAAAGCACTGGCTTCTGCCACTGGAGGTAGAGACAGGTGTGACGCTGAATTCGGGTCTGTCCTGAATTAGGGTCTCTTCTGACCCTCTTCTTCGGCCACAGAGTAGCACGTAGTCCTGCCTCCTAGCCCCTCTCCTGTCTAGTCTGCCTGATGTACTTCTCTACCCATAGAAAACCATATTTACATTTTTCTCTACTTTCTCTCTCCTACAGGATCCAGACAACAACAGCTTTCAAACCCCAAATTAAAAATCTGGGCCACACATAAAACCTCTGGAGGCATTTGGCTCTGAATAGGGCGACCAGCATTGTCCAACAAACTGCTCAACCTAATGAATCTTAGGCAAGGCAAAAATAAAACAAACCAAAACAAAAACAGTTTACAGTTAATACTGTTGTTTCCAAAATCCAGGGAGAGAGAGACCACATGGTTGTGGAGGGACAGGATTCAATTTCCGAGCAACCAAGCACAGAGGCAGAGACGTGCCAAGCACTTCAGAAAACCAACATTCAGGGTCCCACTAAAGCTAAGGGGGATGGGGTACAGGAGAATTCTGGCTGACATAGAGGGAGCAGTATGACAAGACAACATGAGACACTGTCTTCTTTGCAGTCCAGAACTACCTCCCACTTCCCCTGCCTCTGGAGCTCCTTTCAGAGTAGCCATTGAGGCATGCTGTTCACCATGAGAGCTACTAATTTCAGACTCTAGAGAAACCACATCTAGTGCTCATGGTGCCTAGATGTCTTTTTGACAAGGTAGGACAGACCCAGTCATCAAGGGGGTGGAAACCATCACAGAATAGAATGGACGAGCCGTCTGGACTTTGTCCAAGAGGTGGGCCTGCTTGAGACAAGCAGATATCTATTTCCAAACTGGCTGGCAACTTCTTTGTCTGAGAGTCTTTGTCTGGAAAGCAGCCCAATTCTCTGCCTCCCTACTGTTCTTTACAGGAGCTACAAATTCAAGGGCCTTGAAAAAGCAGAGGACCTTGAGAAAACCCATCATCAATATTGGATTTTATGAAATAGCAGGAGGTACATGTTTTCAGACCTGACACATATACACATTCCAGAGGAATGTTATTTCAAGCAAAGAGATTAATTTTCTTGAGACTGTTTCTACACTGACAGAGGAAACATCTTTCTCATGCATTACCATGAAAGTTAAGTTAAATCATGCTTACAAACACCTGACTTAGTGCTTTACACAGCAATTAGCTATTTTATCCCTTCTATGCTATACATATTTTCACAAACTCCTACATTTATGTATAGTGGATATTATGATATATTTCCAATGTAGATAAATTGATACATATTTACCCCCCCCAAAAGGGAAGAAGGATATCTCCACTGCCTCCTGAGGATTCTAAAACTAAATTGCTGGCAGACTCAAATTTCTATCTCTAAAATTTGATACCTCTTACACATTTTTCATTTCAAAGTAGCATTTTAAATGAACACGGGCCACACAAGCATCAATCATGGTTCTGCTATCTTGAATTTTGGCTTTTTTTTTTTAACTAGGTTATGTTAGTCGCCATACAGTACATCATTAGTTTTTGAGGTAGTGTTCCATAATTCATTGTTTGCATATAACACCCAGTGCACCCTGCAATACGTGCCCTCCTTAATACCCATCACCAAGCTTATCTTACCTTTTCCCTCACCCCCTCCTCTTTTTTTAAATTAAATTTATTTATTTTCAGCATAACAGTATTCATTATTTTTTTTCCAATTTATTTATTTTCAGAAAAACATTATTCATTATTTTTTCACCACACCCAGTGCTCCATGCAAACCGTGCCCTCTATAATACCCACCACCTGGTACCCCCAACCTCCCACCCCCCCGCCACTTCAAACCCCTCAGATTGTTTTTCAGAGTCCATAGTCTGTCATGATTCACCTCCCCTTCCAATAAAAATCTCAGTTTGATTCCCAAAGCCCATAGTCTTTCATGGTTCATCTCCTCCTCTGATTCTCCCCCTTCATTTTCCCCTTCCTTCTCCTAATGTTCTCCATGCTATTCCTTATGTTCCATACATAAGTGAAACCATATGATAATTGACTTTCGCTGACTTATTTCACTTACCATATTGAATTTTGGCATTTTAACCTTGTGGCAGTCAATACCATAATAGAATACATCAAAAATGACACAGAATTCTCAGGGTACAACTGTGTGAAGGACGGCCCTTCAGCTTATGTTGGAAACCAGCCTAGCAATGATTAGATTGTAATTACTTTTCATCCAACACTCTAAATGCAAATGGAAGTGGATCCATACAATTAGTCAACAAAAAGGGAATAAACAGCATTCCAGACAGAGGAAGAAACATGTGGAAGTCCTGTAGGATGGAACTGTCAACCCCAGGCAGCCTGACTCTGATTGATTCCACACCCAGTCGTTGTTAGGTCATTGTCATTGCTAGGGCATCCAGAGTCTTTTCTTTTTCTTTTTTCTTTTTTTTTTTTTTTTAAGATTTTATTTATTTATTTGACAGACAGAGATCACAAGTAGGCACAGAGGCAGGCAGAGAGAGGGGGAAGCAGGCTCACTGATGAGCAGAGAGCCTGATATGGAGCTTGATCCCAGGACCCCAAGATCATGACCTGAGCTGAAGGTAGAGGCTTTAACCCACTGAGCCACCCAGGCGCCCCCATAGTCATTCTTAAGTGATGCACTGAACAATGATAAAATGGGTTAAGGTCAGTCTATTAGATGGGAAGACTTGAATGTGCTAAAGACTGGTTTTTCACACTCTGGAAGAGGCTTCGCTGGAGAGTCAGAGATGTTGATAAAGCATCAGAGGGTACAATTCACAGAATCTGGCATCAGAGTTACAACAGACGTGAAGTATCATCCCAGTCTCTTTCCTGAAGAAACTACACAAAGAATGCAACTCCCCTAGCCGGTCTCTAGTTGCTTCCTTAAGTACAAGTGGGGGTGGAGAGTGGGTCTCCATTCCCTTTTAGTTTATAGTGAACTAAGGGAGAGACTGGTATAGGTACCCGCCCAGACTTCTGCTGGCTATGAACCAAATCTGGAGAAGAGAGAGCAGGTGGAAAGGCCAGCACCAGATACACCCATACACACTGCAGTGAGCCTTCCAGATACCATTTAACCTCCAGTACCCACATGCTTCAGTACCTGAGCATCCTCCCCATCGCGAGAAGAATATCTTCCCATCTACCCAGAGTCGGGGCTACTGGTATTCAAGGCAAAAGTCTGAGATGCACTTTTGTTTTGGAGCCAGTTGTAAAGACATAAAAGCGAACACTTACTGTGTGGTGAATATGTGACAGGACTTGAATTAGGTGGCTCATTAATGGAAGAACCACAGAACGCCACCATAGGACTGCACTGGGTTCAGGTGATAAGCCTGGGTGTCTTTACCTATAAGTGAGCCAAATGATTATTTTCACTGATGAAGAAAGCGAAGGTAGAGAAAAGAATCTGGGAGGAGAGTGGCCAAAGATCAAAAGAGAAGAGCACCGACATTATACATCATCAAACCCACAGGCAGGAATGCAGAATCAGACACACTGGGGTTGACTTTGAACTCTGGATTCCACCACTTCCATGGTTTCCACCTTCAGGAAAGTCATGGACCAGCCTCCAGTCTCAGGGCACATTGGTCCAATGATTTCTGTGATGATTCAATTAGAAATTCTAAGTAGGACAAAGCTTACCGCACAATAAACAATTCCGTTCTTAATATCCGTTTAATGTTTTCCACGTAATATTCCCCACTGCCCCGGGAGGTTAATATTTTCTCCATCTTTCAGATGGGAAAACTGGAGTTTGGAGAAGCTAAGTCATTTGGTAAAGTTCACAGAACCAGTTCAGTGTGGGATTCAAATCCTGTTTTCTCTTACTTGAAAGCCCAGTGTCCTCCATTATTAACATGTCACTTTTGGGCTCACGTAACTGAATTGGAAAGCTGTGGATCTTTTTGGAGATTGGATCGAATTTATATGTTATGTGAAATGACTCTGCTCAGTGCAAGGAAGGTGGAACCAGAGTCGCTTTTCCTATTTCTAGAATTTAAAACAGACAGGCACAGTTCCTGAGCCAGAGGAGATTTGGGACAGACAAACACATGTTTGCCTCAGAAAGAGCCACCCCCCCCCACAGCCCCCCGAGGGGCTATTTGGCCCACAGCCCTCTGATTTGCTGCCTCCCAGGCCTCCTGACCCACATTTACAGGAGAGAAAATCCCTGCCAGATCCCATTCCAGGGTCTGAGCTCCCCAGACAGGGTGAGGTCATCCTTTCAGACCTGGCCTGCTTTAATATGCTGGAAGACATCCTGAGTGAATGAGTACGTAAATGAACAAGTGAATGACTCCATGGGAATCTATGAGCAGAGTCTATGTCAAGAAGCCATTTAAGCTCCTGCAAGATGCATTAGACTGCACAGAAGAGCAACATGACTTACCTAACTCCTTGGTGCCAGGGTGATTCAGCAACCTATAACATGGATTACCTCACTGACTAGTGAGCTCTCCTTACTTCTGCCTTGTGCCTCCTTGGGAGACTAGCATGGGGCTCAAATCTCTCTATAAACTACCTTTTGGGGATATATATTATTAACGGCTAGAGAGAGACTAATGAAAGTAAAAATGGTTACAAATTAGATTACTAGAGGATGTGGTGTTAAGTCTCTGCTTCTTGGCTGTGTAATGAATAAGTAATACAAGTTCTTTTTTTTTTTTTTAAAGATTTTATTTATTTATTTGACAGAGAGAGATCACAAGTAGGCCGAGAGGCAGGCAGAGAGAGAGAGAGGGGAGGAAGCAGGCTCCCTGCCGAGCAGAGAGCCCGATGTGGGGCTCGATCCCAGACCCTGAGATCATGACCTGAGCGGAAGGCAGAGGCCTTAACCCACTGAGCCACCCAGGTGCCCCAGTAATACAAGTTCTTTAAAGGCTCAATTATCTCATGTAATAAATGGGTATGTTCAAAAAGATTCCTTATTTTGCAGTGCTTTTTGAGAATTATATAAGGCAGAGGATGAGAAAATTCTTTGAAAATGCGAACAGGTTTATGGGCGCCTGGGTAGCTCAGTGGGTTAAGCCGCTGCCTTCGGCTCAGGTCATGATCTCAGGGTCCTGGGATCGAGTCCCGCATCGGGCTCTCTGCTCAGCAGGGAGCCTGCTTCCTCCTCTCTCTCTCTGCCTGCCTCTCTGCCTACTTGTAATCTCTCTCTGTCAAATAAATAAATAAAATCTTTATAAAAAAATTAAAAAAAAAAGAAAAAAGAAAATGCGAACAGGTTTTAAGGCTGCCAGTTAAACTTCTGATTCACTTAATACTTTGGGCTGTGATTGACAGTTATACCTCAATTTATTTAGCTATTGACTTAATCACTTAGTTTACACATGTTATTGAGAAACTTCCATAGAGTCTGGGATTAAGCATGGAGAGAATATCAAAATCATTTCTGAAAATATCATGATTATGATACCACTTTGGACTGTGAGATCCATGGGGGATAGGAAAATCATTTCATTTATTCTTGTGGTCCCACTCCAACCGTGGTCCAGCATTAGTACTCAGCAATACACCAGTCGCATAACTGGTTTTCAAAATATAGCCAATCAATCAATGTATTAAAGACAGAACATCAAATGCCTCTAGTGTGGTCCCCTCCAATCCATAACCCACATAATTTCTGGAATGATGTCTCTAAATGCAAATCAGACATACCCATTCCTTGATTAAAATCTTCCAAAGATTTTCCATGCTCCTGAGGAGATAGTCCAGATGTCTTAGCCTAGTATCAAGCCTATAACTTTCCTATCCAAACAGACCTCCTCCTGCCCAGTATGGACGCTGCAGGACTGTAACACTGTTCATAAATACCAGGGCACTGGCCCACTCCCAATCTTGTCTTTCAAAGCATATATATTATATATACATTAAAATATTTATATACACAAAAAGATGTATCCTAAGGAATTGAGTCACACAGTTATGGAGACTAAGAAGACTCAAGACTATAGCTGGCAAGTTGGAGACCCAGGGAAGCAGATGGTATAGTTCCAATTGGAGTCTGAAGGTCTGAGAACCAGGAGAGCATATCTTGTAAGTTCCTGTCCAGAATCCAGCAGGCTTGAGACCCAAGAAGAGCCAATGTTCAGGCAAGAAACAAGATGTCCCAGCTCAATGCAGTCAGGCATGAGGAGTTCCTTCTGCTCAGGGTTTTGGTCCTATTCACATTAGAGGGCGATGTGCATTACTCCACCAACTCACGCCTTAATCTCAGTCAGGCGTACACTCACAAGCATACCCAGAATAATGTTTGACCAAATTTCTGGGCTTCTTGTGGTACAGTCAGGTTGACACTTAAAATTAACCACCTCAGGATATTTTTGAAAACAAACTTGTCTTGTGTCAGAATTTTGACTGATGTTCAGGACCTTCTTGCTTCCTTTGTCTCAGATTTTCCTAAAAATTAAAAGATACCTGGTATGTAGTCAAGTGGAAGCTGTGGGATATGAGCAACTCACATTTTCATAAAATGAAGATAATCCCTGGGAGACTGATTTCACAAAATGAAAGGGCTCTCTAAAACACACCGGTTCCTCGGGAAATGTGAGGGATAGAGTGACTCATCACTGAAAGAATGTAAGCATTCCAGTCCCACCACTGGAGTGACTCTCAGTCACACACTTCTTTTAACCCAGGACCCTTTCCAGTGACCAAGATAGAAGGAGGCCCTTCAGTATATTCCAGGGACCATGTCTGCTTTGCTCATGACCGTGTACCTAGTATAGGGCTTGACACTTTAATAAATATTTGCTTAATGAAAGGAAGTGTCAATAAATGATTAATGGGCTAACTTGAAGATATTGTAGGGTAGTATTCTTCTCCCTTCCCTCAATATTTGGATCAATACAAATTATATTCATCTAAGGGACTGTCACTACTTCACAAGTCTCACACAGCCAAAATGTAGGGGAGCCAGGACTCATACCTAGGCTCTGCCTTCCAATACTCACTGCTAACATAAAAACACTGATATATATTGGCTTTCAACAATTTGGGAACTATCTGCAGGTTAACAATTCATTTTCTATATATAGGGTATTAAAAACTGTGAATCATGAGAAAATACATGGGGAGGGATGTAGAAGACGGGATTTTATCCATTCCACAAAGAAAGAAATAAGATCAAATGTTCATGTGTAACTAGAAAGCAAATCTGTCCATTCCAATTAATATTTTGAATTTCAATTAATAACCTGCTTATGTCAAATTCAATTAATAATTTCAAAACTCCCAAGAATATGCTAAAGCCTTGAAATGCAATAGTGGGTCAACAGCTCTTGATAACTATCACTTACATCTAAAAAGTTAGCCATAGCAAAACTTATCAAGAGTGTAGACCTAGGGAATCCTGGGTTGTTCAGTCAGTTGAGCATCCCACTCTTGGTATTGGCTCAGGTCATGATCTTGTGGGTCATGGGACTGAATCCATCTTAGCTCCAAGCCCAGCATGGAGTCTGTATGAAGGATTCTCTTCCTCTGCCCTTACTCCCACTTGCAAACACTTTCTCTCTCTCTCTCTAATAAATAAATATATTTTTTTAAAGATTATAGACCTTAAGTGTTCTCATCACATTTTGAAAAATGAAAGTTAACTTTGTGCAGTGGTGGATGTGTCAATTAACCAGAGAGAAGCAACTGTTTCACAAAATATATGTATGTCAAATCACATTGTACACTTTAAATATATGCAGTTTTATTTGCCAATAGTTAGCTATAGGTAGAGCTTTGGAACAGAAGGGACAGAAGAACGTGGTACTTTTTCTGCTAGTCACATCCTTCAATTTTCCTCTGGATAAGAAAAATACTAATAGATTGGGTAACTCATTAGGAAAAGGGGAGTGCCACTTTGACTTACTATTTGCAAATTTCCTTAGTATTTATGAAATGTTTTCATAAGTGGTACCTTGTTATAACCCTCTCAGGTGACTAATTTCCTTTCTCCTAGTGGGGAAGCAGAGTCAATACCATATTAAGTGGTAGAGCTAGGATTTGAATTCAATCTGCTGACCCTTGCACCAGAGCTCTTTCTCCTGTTCAGTAGACATCACCTTGAAAAAAGCTTCTTTCCTTACTCTGAAATCTGTTTTTAAATTAGCTTTATGGAGGTAAAACTGATATCCCCCCAAATGCACACATTTAATGCAAACATCTATGGGTTTGGACATATGCATATGCACATATGATATCATCACTACAACCAAGATAAACATATCCATCACTTCCAAAACTTTGTTTTGTTGTGTCTGTGTGTGTGCACGTGTTTCTTGGTAAGAATACACACTGCTGTTGAAACAGTAGGTCTTTAGAACTTAATCATGCACAACAGAAAATGTATACCCATTGAAAAAACACATCTTTAATTAGAGAGAGTTCAGCCATCTCTGAAATAAACTCTGACACTCTTGAATGGAAGTAAATTATGTTTCTCAAATTACCCAATGAAAATGTCACACCCTTACAAAACAATGGATTTTATCTTCTTCTAATTAAAATTGATTTATTAATCATTTCTTTTTTTTTTCTTTTAGAGGTAGGGGACACATGGAGAGGCAGAGAGAGAGGAGAGAGAGCATATTTTCTTTTTTAAGACTTATTTATTTTTGAGAGAAGGGGTGGGGAAGGGGTAGAGGGAGTGTGAGAGAGAGAGAGAGTCACAAGCAGACTCTGCTGAGCATGGAGCTCAACCTGGGGCTTGATCTCACAACCCCGAGATCATGACCAGAGTTGAAATCAAGAGTCAGACACTTAACCAACTGAGCCACCCAGGTGCCCCTAATTTATTCATCATCTCAACACATGTGTTTGAAGTCCACTACGTGCTCATCTATGTGTGTGGAAGATACATTTATCAGAGTTTACCTCACTAGTTCTTAGTTCAGAGCCAACCCATGTTCTTCAGAGCTTAGCTGCCCATGTGCTGAGTGTTTTGAGATGAGCCAAATGGAGACCCTGTTCTCCAGGCATAGTAGATGCTTAAAAGTAATTGCGTTCGCAGTTTAAGAGCCGTCATAATGGAGGAGGAATCGGAGTGAGGATGAGGACTTGACTCGGAATTTAGGACAGGATTCTCAGGAAGAGTGATCTAAGGGGCTCTTCCAGGAAATAACAGGAAGAACAGGTTGTTAAAGGGGTGCCTCTCACCAAAGGAACAATTTGGACAAAGACATGGCATATTGTGGGTCTCTGGGAAACTCCAAGTACAACGTTATTATAGGAACACAAGGAAAAGGTAAAAATTCAGAGGCAATGAGATGAGGAAACCAGTCATGACTATACCATAGCATCCATGGATAACAGATTTCTGTAAGCATTTTCCCAGAATCTTTCCACTGTTCTATTGGGAAACCAGGCTTTCTTTTAGTGTGAGGTAACTAATTTATGTGGGTTATCAGTTCTCCAAAGGGTGTTGGTGATCTTATAGCTGAGGAATGAGGAGATGTCAACTTTTTTCCACCTAGCTTTGCTGGAACATTATTCCCACATTTAGAGATGAGAGAAGAAAAAAAAAAAACATTTTATAGCAATCCTGGAAGAGGAAATTAGTTCCACCCTGTACCTTAGCCTTGCATTTACTTAGGATACTTTTCCTCATATGCTAGAGAAGGGGGGTAGGGTGCGTGACAAACTATTCTTGGGGAATTGAATTGTTTAAGATCACGAAAATACTGAAAGCTGTGTTTCAAATGGCTTCCCTCCACAAATTTGTAGAAATGCTGTTTTTTTGTTTTTATTATTTTTTTTAATTTTTGTTTTTGTCTGACTACAGGAGAAACATAGAAAATCATCCAAGGAACATAATGGGAAGCCATGCTAGAAGAATGGAGTGCTTCAAGAGGTAGGAAAACTCAGTGATGATCTTTGGCTAAAAGAAGCAGCAGGGAAGATTGTGCAAGCCACCAGCAGGCTCAGGCTTGGGAAATCAGCTCTTCCTTTCATCAAACTCCTGGAAAATATTTAATTTTTGGAAACAAGCTGCAAGAAACTCAGTATTTCTGCCAGCAACTTAGGAAAACAAAATATTAAACTTTAGGGCTGAGAGGAATGTGAAAAGCCAGCTGGTCAAATCTCTCAGTGGACAGATAAGAAGAATGAAACAAAAGAAGTGGTTTGCTCAAGGTCAAACATCCTATCTTCTCCATTCTTAACCTGGGCCCAAAGAAGCTTAGAACTCAAATGGAACTCTGTCATGAGCTTCCTCCAATATATTATTTAAATAATATATCCTGTCAAAATATAATTGTCTTTCAGTAACTAGAGCAACAAAATTTTGAGAATAAAATAGCAGAGGAGTAAAGAAGAGAAAGAGTGAAAAGAAAAGAGGGAGGAGGGAGAGAAGGTGCATTCAAATTCCCACTTGGTTCAAAATAAGTTTGCTTGAGAGAATTTTTTCAAAATAACAGTAACTAAGAACCATCCCCATTAGAAAGTTAGAGACATTCCACAAATTTGTTCATCACATAACAAACTCTAACAATCCTTCATCTAGCAAAGAGGGTGGTCTTGGACTCACTCTCATGCAACCTGTGCTGAGGAATTTTGCTTGGGATAACTGGAATGTTTATAGGAACTCTGACCAACAGTGAGGTCTTGGAATTTAGTCTAAACATACAGAACAAAGATCTCACACTGGCAGAGAAAACCAGTGATTTGGAGTTGAGAAGCTGGTGTTCTGGTGTGCTCTGACACTAACACATTTGATAAGTGCTCCACACCAACCTTCTTTTTCCAGAGGCCAAGAATTGTATCTATAAAATGGTAGCACTGGCCTTGGAGAACCTTAAAAACACTCTTTGGTTTTACACTGTCATGCATTTATTCAAAAGATTCTCTCTGCCTGGAATATCACTCTTCTTTACTCCTCTTTAAAGTTGTCTGATTCTTTAGGCATTGCCTTCATCGGGAAGATTTCCTTTTTAGACATCCTCACCCCAACTCCCTGCTCCACCATGAATCAAGAACTCCTCTTTAGGCCTCCATGCCACTTTGCGCTTATTATTACCTTTATCACAACACTTTATAAAATATCCTGGACACTGAAAAACCATCGAGACACTAGTCATCCAATTAACTACCACCCAGTTAAAATATACTTTAAATCTATTTTTGTCACAGGATTTAAAAACTATTATCTTGAAATTACCTCAGCACCAAGCTCTCGACTTAACTATCTTCAAAAAAGTTTAGAACTGAAATGGAACTTTCTTGGAGTTCATGCAATGTGGTAATTAAGGGGTAGTTCCTCCAAATTATAAATTGTCTTTCAGTGACTAAATGCAACAAAAAAAATTAAGGATGGAGTAGTAAAGCAAAGAACAGACCAGGAGAGAAAGGAGATATATCAGGAGTAATGTTTAATTCATTCTCTGAATTATTAGCACCAAACACCATCCCTGGTAGACGCTAACTATACATTTCTTTTTTTTTTTTTTTTAAAGATTTTATTTATTTATTTGTCAGAGAGAGAGGGAGAGAGAGCGAGCACAGGCAGACAGAGAGGCAGGAAGAGGCAGAGGGAGAAGCAGGCTCCCTGCCGAGCAAGGAGCCCGATGTGGGACTCGATCCCAGGACGCTGAGATCATGACCTGAGCCGAAGGTAGCTGCCTAACCAACTGAGCCACCCAGGCGTCCCCTAACTATACATTTCTTAAAGTGATCTGAACTACAGTCCCAGTCAGGTTATCTAAAATAATGAGATTATAATAAAGGTTCAGGTCCCAAAAATCCAAGATAAAGAACAACCCTTCAAGTATTCCTTTTCAATAATTTCAATGGACTTCTTTGCAAGAGCTCCACGGCAAAGCCATGACATCATCAGTGGGGTTTGTGTCATTTATCAAAGCAATGTTTCAATTGCGCTCTTCCCACACTGTAGCCCAAACAAGCTGTCTTATTCCCTGAGGCAATGGCCAAAGCTTGGAAACTGAGTGTACACACACATAAATCTCAAGGGGGAAGAAACATGTTTAACCTTTAAAGAACTTACACATATTTGGTTTTATGGTAAACAGGATAGGACTGTCCAGAGATATGTGGACATTTAGGGAAGGAGATGTGTGTGTATGTGCTTCAGTCAAGGTAGTGGCATTCTTTGAAATATCCTGAGAGTTATGAAAGAAGACCCAGGCATTCACAAGACTGGTTCTCTAAGCATGAGTTCTCATCAGTGAAAAAGGATATTTTGCATCTGCATAGAGTCTCATGATCCTATTGAGAGAAAATGGAGTCCATTACCATTGAGTAAATCCCCCTACAGAGGAAAGAACCCTGGAAAACAAACTGTGATTGCCAAATGTTCCACTGACTTTCTGTGTGATCTTGAGCAGGTTGTTTTTCTCCTCCAGGCTGTTTCCTTATCTATATTTCTATAATTCAGTGATAAAATATACTACAATACTATCACTTACTCAAGGAGACTTTTTCTTTTTTCATACCAAATGGGGACCCATTCTCTTGTTACATAATCTCCAAATATCCTATGCTTCTCCCTCATACCATTTAGCACAATTCAAATAATGCATTTACTTGGATGACTCTGGCGTTCAGTTTTCAAGCCCCTTGAAGTAAGGATTATATCTACTCTAGGTACCTTGACTAGGATAGTGTTGACTAGCATATGCTCAATGAATATATGTTGGATATCTGAATGAATGAATGAATGAATGAATAACAACTGCCTTTCTCCTTTCCTCATGGTAAGTCCTTCACTTATCTGATACTTGTGCTTTGGATATCATAAATGTTAAAAATGCAGGTTTTGGAATTCAGCAGACATGGGTTTGAATCTCGTGCTGCAACTAACTTGTGATCAGATTACTTTATCATGTTAAACCTCACTTTCTGCACTTACATATGGGAGATATTATATATCTCCTAAGATTGTTATGAAGATAAAATAACAGACATGTTGGATTCTTGAGAATATTGGCTCATTAAATGTGCGCTATCAATACAATTTTATTATTTATTTTGTTATAAATCCCTTGACTCTCCATTCCATTCCATTCCATTCCATTCCATTACAGGCAAAATGCAATTATACAACCATAACATCAAATTATTTTAAAATAAAGAAAAATGTTTAAATGGAAACAAAATCAAACAACAAAAGATACTCATCTAAATCTCTTCAGCAAGAGGTGAAAGGAAAAGACTCTTTTGAAATGGAAGATGCTGTATTCTTTAAAAACTGATAACGTGTTAAGAATGGAGAGTTTAAGGGAGATAAATGGTGTACTTCTCCATAGTAACTACTCACAGTGTCCTCATAACTTAAGATTCACTGAAGTGAGATACTGGCCATTTAAGGCCTTATTCGTCCAGAGAAGACGTGTAAGGGGTCAAACACCATGTTAATTGCTGATGGGGACACACTGTACTGTTTGAAATGCAGTATACTGTTGACATTCTCAAAAGCCTTATCAGAACTATCAATCCATGGGAAGCCCCAGAACCAACTATAAACACATGAGAAATTTTATTATATTTAATATTTCTAAGCTGGCCAAAAATAGCTTTTATTCAAGATGGCTTTATGCTTCCACTTTTGGACTGCACCAGTCTGTGAACATAAAGTGAGGAGAAAATTAAAAACAAAAACAAAAACTGAGTCTTGTGTTTCCTTTTAAAGAAGAATGGTTAGATTTGGATCGAAATGGATCTCGAAATGGATCAAAGTAGGGAATAAGATTTATTTATTTAGCAAACACATCATACCCTGAGTTCGTTGGGAACTTTCATATGTATCTCACTTAATCCTCCTGTGATTCTGAACAATAAGTATTACTGTTCTCATTTCACAGATAGAAAAGCCAAGTTTCAGAAAGGTTAAGACTCGCTAAATAATTACAGGACCCAGTGAAAAGTAAAAATGCAAGGCACCTTCTTAAAAACTTTTGGGAATCTCAAGATGGCAAAGGTGGAATATTAAACCAAGTGCGGGGTCCTTCTAGGTGCTGGGTCTTAGGTAACTGCACAGGTCATGTGACCAAGAAATGGGCTCTGGTTAAGCAATTCACCTAGTGTCACAAACCTAGTAAAGGGGGGAATCAAATGTTAGTATTCAGCCTCCTAAAATAAAAGCCATGGTTTCTGCTCCTCTAAAACTCCCAACTCTGAAATGGCACCCATCACCTCATTTATTGTCTGCTTACCTGTTTAAATTGCCCTTGTTCTATTTGACAAAAGGCCTTTTGAATTTTCAAAATTTGATCTTTTCTTCTTCTTTTTTTAATGTAAAGGCTTTGGAGGGGCATTGATGGCTGAGTTAGGTAATATACCAATATCCCATTTTCACCCAGCTCACTGATTTCCCCAGGTATATATTCATGTCAGCCAGGCCCCCTTGTGTCTTGGGCATGAATCAGATTATCTCTGAGAATCAAAACCCACAAAAGACTTGCTCCTGGAAGTAGCCTCTCAGGCAGTTATAGCCAAGAAAATCCTTGTTGGATGCCAGTCACACTCTAGAGCTACACATCTTTAAAATAGAAGTGATTCTAGTGCCCCACTCAATCCAAATTTTGTTTTGTAGTTTTTGTTTTGCACCATTTTAATTATGTTTCATCATAGGATGCGGAGACCAAGGTGAATCAATAAATAGTCCAAAACCATACAGTAAATTAATGGCAAATCTAGGAGTAGAATTAAAATATTTTAAACTAGAAACATGAGATTACCTGTAGAAAGTGAAGAGTTGATCTCTAGATCAAGTCTCTTTCGACTAGTAAAACAGATTTTTCAAGAATCACATATTTTTGGGTTAGTAAGTAACCACTTAAAAAAAAAAATAACCCTCCACTGCACCTAATAGCCAAGACTAAGAAGACCAGGCCTCCCACTGTATGTCTCTTACTCTGCAATGTGGAAAGATGCTGGCTGGGTCAGCATGTGTGGAGCGGCAGCCTTCAAAAACTGTAACATACACCTGCTTGCTTGCAATCTTGTCTCAGGTAGCCTGTGGAACTGTACAACATCAAGACAGCCTACTGTCTCTGAAATCCTCATCAACTGCTCTTTGGAAAGATTTCAATTGCTGCAAAACAAACGGGAACTGAAAAAAGAGCAAGCTATCCCTTGTTCTTGAGCAAAGCTAGCCATGCAAAGAGCTTCCTACCCACAAGAGACTGTATAGAGCCAGGTAAAAAATCGCCCATGGATTTCTGAATATTTTGTCTATTAGGAAAGCAAGCACTGGGGATGTCTAAGATATATTTTAGTGTCCTTCTTAGGTATCTGCTATTTGGAGAAATGCCCTTGTTCCTAATGACTCTACCATAAAATCCAAACTGCACTCCCATAAGCAACGTTGATGCTAGTGAGACAGTAACCTCAGGCACACAGTAAGTTCATACTAAGCTTCTTATCAGCTACCAACTAATGCTATGAAGGTAGGAACTGTTTACATCGTTGTATCTAGTGTTCTATAATTTACACAGTGAATCTCAGGTCTAACTAACTCAGGTCAAGCCTCCTGGAAAATTTAACTACCTTCATAAATAGTTACTGAGTAACACTACAGCAGCCCATGTGTTAGAATTTAGCTAGACAGTCGCAGAGAATCTGAAGCTCACCTCTTTACTATTCCTGGCACACGACTTCCCTAAGAGCTCCCAATGCTTCCAGGAAGCCCACTGTTTTTTGAACTCAGCATTCAACTGTGCCATTCACTGGACCCCTGAATTGTAGACTGGTTTTGAATACCATCTAGTCAAATATTTCATAAAGTGGTAAACAAGGGGGAGTAAAACAACTTGTAAAAATTAGTAAGTAAACATTCAACCAAGCAGTGTGATGGAGTCATAATCTAAACACAGCATTAATCCATTATTATCATACTCTAGATGGCAAAATTGATTCAACACTATAAAATCTACTAAGAAGGGCGCCTGGGTGACTCAGTGGGTTAAGCCTCTGGCTTCGGCTCAGGTCATGATCTCAGGGTCCTGGGATCGAGTCCCACATCAGGCTCTCAGCTCAGCAGGTGGCCTGCTTCCCTTCCTCTCTCTCTGTCTGCTTCTCTGCCTACTTGTAATCTCTGTCTGTCAAATAAATAAATAAAATCTTAAAAACAAACAAACAAAAACAAACAAACAAAACAAAAAAATAAAATCTACTAAGATATTTTATCATATTGGCATACTTAAGGATAAAAATAAAACTCAGTAGATGCAGGAAAAATATTCAAACTCTTAGGAGGACAGTAACTTCCTTTTTTTTTCTTCTGATACCAACTTTAGCTTGATGGAGGTATGACTGGCAAATAAAATTGTGTATATTTAAACTGTAAAGTGTGATTATTTGATATACATATACATTATTAAATGATTACAACAATCAAGTTAACTAATATGCATATCACTTAGTATAGTTGACCTTGTGTGTGTGGGGGGGGTCTCTGTGTGCGGTGAGAACACTTAGAATACTAAACCAATTTCAAATATAGAATACCCCAGGGGATAAAAATATATGTTTATAAAAAAGAAAAAAAATTAAAAAAAGAATATGTTATTACTAACTATAGTCACCATGCTGTACATTAAGTCCTCAGAACTGAACCATTTTATAACTGGAAGTGTGTATTTTACAACCAACATCTCCCCATTTTCCCATCCCCTACCCTGAGCAACCACCAATCTACTCTCCATTTCTTTGAATTCAACATCTTTTCGGTTTTTGTCTTTTAGATTCTAAATATAAGAGAGATTACATAGCATCTGTCTTCTCTGGTTTATTTCACTTAGCATAATGTCTTCCAGTTTCATCCATGTGATCACAAATGGCAGGATTTCCTCCTTTCTCGTGGCTGAATAATATTCTACTATATATAATACATATGACATATTTTATGATACTACATTAATATGTTGTACAAATAATGTTATATATACTAAATATTATATATGTATAATGTATCACAGTTTCCTCATCCATTCTTCCATCCATGGACACTTAGATTGATTTTATATCTTGGCTATTATAAATAATGCTGCACTAAACATGAGTGCAGATATCACTTAGGGATATTGATTTTGTTTCCTTCAGATATATATACAGAGGTGAGATTGCTGGACCATGTAGTTCTATGATGAATTTTTTGAGGAATGTCCATACTCTTCTCCATAATGACTGTATCAATTTATGTACTACATAAGTGAGGAAACATGAAATATACATAGACAGAAATATTCAGTCTATTACAGATATTGATTCTCCCAAATTAATAGACAGATTTTTTTTCAAAGATTTTATTTATTTATTTGACAGACAGAGATCACAAGTAGGCAGAGAGGCAGGCAGAGAGAGAGGAGGAAGCGGCTCCCTGCTGAGCAGAGAACCTTATGTGGGGCTCGATCCCAGGACCCTGAGATCATGACCTGAGCTGAAGGCAGAGGCTTAACCCACTGAGCCACCCAGGCGCCCCTAATAGACAGATTTGATGCAATACCAATCAACATCTCTGTAGGATTTTCGTGTGTGTGTGTGTGTGTGTGTGTGTGTGTTGTGTAACTGATGAGGTAATTCTGAAATTTATATTAAAAGACAAGGAGAAACTAAGAAATTTCTGAAAAAGACAAACAAGACAGGGGTGCCTGCCTCAGCACAGAGTATGACTTCTCTGCACTTAGATTGCTGCAGGTGTAGACAACCAATGGGATCATGTAGAAAGCTAAGTGAAGGGACAGGCATTTACGTAGATTATATGACAAAAACAGCACTGCAGAACAATGGAGAGGAGGATGGATAATTAATAAATGGGACTGGCCACTGGAAAAATAACAGGTCACATTGATAGTAAAAATCAATTAAAAATTTAAAATCTTAGAAAGGAGAATATATACATAACTTTGAAGTATAAAAATATGAAAAAAGATACATAAGTACAAATCAGCAAGGGAAAGATTGATAAAGCTAATTACATTTCTTAAATTAAGAATTTTTGTTCAACAGTCATCACAAGGAGAGTGAAAATACAAGCCACACACTTGGAAAAAGTTTTCTGTGACATTTCACAGCAATAAAAAAAAAATGTCAGTATCTAAAATATAAAGATTATAGAGCATGTACCCACATACAACAATGAACAAAGATGTGGACAGATATTTCATGAAAGCAGAAACACAATCAACAACAAGCATTTTCAAAAATGTCCATTCTCATCATTTATAAAGGAAATGCCAAATAAAATATCATAACAATTTCATACCCTTGAGATTGGTGGGGAAAAAAAAAGCCTAACAATATTGATTGTTGTAAAGGGCATGGAGCAACAGCAACTCTTACATCATACCAATGGAATTTAAAGTGCTCCAAATACACTGAAAATAAATTGGTGTGAGCCACCAAATTTTAAAAACTCTAAATTCAGCAACTGTATTTATAGGAATATAGCCTAGGAGAAACTTGCACATGCATAGTATGAGACATTCTGTAAGACTATTTCCAGCAACATGGACTTTACTAGTAATAAACCATGAAGATTTCAAATTTCCATAGTCGATAGAATGGGTAGATTTTAGTATAATTATTACACAGGAATATGATATGGAAGAAATGAAAAAAGAAATGCAAAATTCAACATAGATTAACTTAAAAACACAAGACAGAAAGTAGTAAATCATGAGGAAATGCATAATAGTATGATTCCATTTGTGTATAAAACAGATACAGTAAACCAAGGCATACATTTGTAGAAAATCGAGTATAGGAAATCAAGAGATAGTTGATAAAAACAAAATTCAAAATAGTGGTTAACTCTGGAGATTGGGAGAGGGATAAGAGAATGCATATAGAGAAGGGCACACAGTCAGCTTGAAAGGTTCTATAACGTTCTATTTTTGAAGCTGAGTGGAGTAAACATGGTTGTTTCCTCAGTACTCCTTTATTCATTCATTCTATCTATCTATCTATCTATCATCTATCTACACACCTTAGATATACATTTTTTTGAGAAAGAGAGACAGGGAGAGAGAAGGAGGTGGGGAAGGGAGAGGGAGAGGGAGAGAGAATCCCAAGCAGACTCCAGGCCTAGTGTGGAGCCTGATATGGGCTTGATCTCATGACCCTGAGATCATGACCTGAGCTGAAATCAAGAGTCAGATGCTTAGCTGTCTGAGACACCCAGGTACCCCTAGATAGATTCTTGTATACAGGATATAGAATATTTAATAGAAAAAAATTGAGTAGAAGCTTGCCAGCAAATAGAAAAATGATAAAGGAAAACAAAGAGCAAAAGTGGCATGAACAAAGACATCAATGTGTAAAAAGCATTTATGCATGCATGTATGTATTTTTGAAGAATGACACCTAGGTCAAGTATATGTCCTTGAGCTTAAAGTTTCAGTCAACTGAAGGCAGATGAAGGCTTTGCTCATTAGATATGTTCCCCTTTGGGACAGTCAACTGAAGATGAGTCCCCTTGTCTTATCTCCCCATTCCAAGACATCTAGGGGTGTGTTAGGTACAATCTATATAGTCTGATCTCAGGGGAAAGAGAACACCTTAAGAGGGTGGAAGTGGGTTGAGGCCCCAGGAGCAGTACTTTGTTTGAGGGAAGAACATGGGGCAAGATAAAGAACCCCTTGCTCAGGTCAACATTAATAACGTGTCACCAGTGCTGACTGCCATGCTTGGCACACAGTTATGCTCAATAAATATTTGGGGGAATGAATAAATGAATGGAGCCTTTGACAATGAGGTATCCTGGGAACACGTCTCCTTTGTTAAGGCTGTCCTTGTTCTTTTTTCTTTTTTTGGCTATTCTCACTGTGGCTAGAGAAACTTTATGACTTTTTTCCCCTTTCCTTTTCAGTAGCCAGTAGGGGTGGGAAGACTCGAGGAGGTCCAAGACAAACTGCGAATGGCCTTGATTTCCAATGGTCCTCACAGAGTGCTGACAGATGTCTGACATGAGAGCAAGATTGGAGGAGCTGCCAGCTGGGGCCAGGCGCCAACCTCCTTTTCTGGGGAAATATCCATAGATGGTGGTGGATCAGATGCCACTGCACACAAACCCTGGGCTCTTTCCTTCCTCTGCTTTACCCTTATTTGTCTGGCTCACATCTCCTTCCATCTCCTACCTGATTGCTCTCTCTTGCTTATGTGTCTTAAACGAGCCCTTTATGTGCTTCGGCTTGGGTTAATTTCCTCTTGGACTCTTTGGTCCATTATTTCTCCTCTTGGCCAGAAGGAGACACAAGAAACTGGGGGCATGGCTAAGGCAACATGACTTGATATAAATCTCATGCTTTTGAGAGTTCAATTTTTCTTCCCATAGTGTAATTTCTCTCTCAATTTAGTTCCTTTTAAAAATATATATATAGTTATTCTTTAACAAAAATGCAATGCATTCCTTACAGTGGAAATTAAGAGACATATAAATGATAAAAGTATTAAAATCATCGAGAGAGGGGCACATGGGTGGCTCAGTCAGTTAAGCAACTGACACTTGATTTCGGCTCAGGTCATGATTTCAGGGTTATGAGACAGAGTTATGAGCTGGGCTCCAAGCTCAGTGGGGAGTCTGCTGGAGGATTCTCTCCTTATTTCATTCTCTTTCTCTAACCTTCCCCCCACTCATGCACTCTCTTTCTCCCTCTCTAAAATAAATAAATCTTTTTTTAAGTAAAGTCATCCAGAGATAATAGTGGTTCCATATGTTTGGGGGATACTCTTCTAATTTCCCTCTGTTTGATTTTTGCTGTTTTTTTGCCTGTTAGAAATTAAGGATGCCACTCATTTAATATTCTCCTTTTCTAGGTTATAACAAGCATTGGAAAGAAAAGCAAAGAGTCAAATGTGGAGCCAATAATAACAGAGCTTAATAATTTCTAACTCATGGGTGTCCATTCTAAGGCAAGATTAGAGAATGTGGCTGACATCTGATGTTAAAAACCTGCTCACCTATGCCTTCAGATCCACTGTGGGGAGAATTACACCTAACTGTACTGACCTAGTCAGTTGCAGAGAAAATATGCCTACCTCACAAACAAAGAATGGAAAGCAGAGGAAAAAGGGTTAATAGTGGAACTTTGGGCTCATATCTAGGAGCTGACCTTAAGCACAGGGGCAAGTGTTCTTAGCAGTTGGAAGCAGGAAAACCAAAGGGAAACCCAAGCTCTTCTTTCAAATTTATGAGGTAGAGATAGGGGACTATTTCCAAAGTTTGGTAAAAAGTAGTGTCATTCATTTAGTACTGGGAGCTAGTATAGCATAAAGCATAGTTTATCCAGTTTGTAGGAGGAAGGAACAAATCAAAACAGAAACCATACTGATCATTTTAACAGAGAGAATCTAATAGAGGGAATTGAGAAGAGAAAAGGGAAAAAACGAATAAATGAGATGGTATAGGAGTAATGAAGGCAGCAGGTACCAAGTTTTAAGGAACAAAAAAGAGGTTGAGATTATTCATACCTCGAAGCACAGAGGAGTGATCTTGTGGATGCTGGCCAGCAGGTACTGGGATATCCGTAGGCTGGAGAAGGAACTTCATGGAGCTATGGCTTTGATCTCTAAGAACAGCCTGGATGGAACTGGTCTTTCTAGGGGTATCTGACCGAAATGGTTCTTGGTATGGGGGGAAAGTCTGGAAGCTAGAGCTAACTGCCGCTACATGGGGAGGAGTCACTGCTAAAGTTAGACCAGTGAGAAGAGTCAGCGGTCCAGAAGGAACAAGCCCCTTCACTCTCCTCCACACCACCGCTGTTTCAAGAGCCTGGTGGGAGGAGAAATGGCAAAGGAGGGAAATGTTTTGCAAAGCCTAGACCCCAGAATCATAGTATGGAGCACAGATCATGGTTTTTGGAGCGAAGACTCACTTAGAGATTGGGACACAGCCAATGGGCATGAAGGTCAGCATTGCAGCCACTCTGCAGAAACAGGATGGACCCCCACCCAGCATGTGGCTGAGATGCAGAGACTGATGACATTACGCGCACACATCAAGGAATTTTGAAAAGGTTTATTATTCATATAATCAACTTTCTGGGGGGAGCAAGGCAGACTCCCCAGCTGGTCTGAAAATGAGTTCCAGAGTACAGGAAAAGGCAGCAGGCATGGGTTTGTTATCGTGACCCAGGAGCAGGCTAGGGTAAGCCCTCCACTGTGTGGACAGGGCTTCAATTGGTTTGAATCTGCCCATGTACCCACAGGAGGGGGCATTGGCTTTATTAGTGACTTGCTCAGATGCAGAGAGACAGAGAAGAGGGCAGGCTGAGACTTAAAAGCCATCGGCAAACATCAAAATATAAAATCAAATGGTTTAAGACACTCAGAAAACAAAACAGTCACTTTTCTTCCTGAAAAGGCGGAAAGTAGTCCTGTTGGCATTCTCCACATTGAGAACATTTATGGGTACAACTCAAGTGCTTGCTGTATGTTGCACCTGGGAACATACACTCCTCAGATCATATATTCTGAACATGTATCAGGTTACTCACTCTTCTTATAACACAGTAGTTTTGGAGAGACGCAAGCTCTTCCATAGCTGTGTGTTTGGATAAACTGGGCTTCATATCATACTAGTTCCCAACTGACAGGCATTTAGATTGTCTGTGGGTTTCTTTATAATTTCGAAACCTGGTCTATGCTGAGGAGGCACTGATGCAGCACAAGTATTTACTGAGCACTTATTAGTTGCTTGGCACAGGATTAAAAAAAACAGGCATCCTCTGCCTTCCATACAGAGATGGCCACACACACACACACACACACACACACACACACACACGACTGTGCTGTTGGAGCCAGAGGCAGAGGAAGGCAGGAGGCATTAGGTCACTTTTTTTGTTTTGTTTTGTTTTAATTAAATGATAAATTGTGACTACATGCTCATTCAAAAATTTTAAGCTCTATCAGAATACTTAGGTAATAAGTATAAATAGGTCATGTCATGCTCACTGTCCTGAATTTCCATCCTTCTAGGTTTGTGTGTATGTGTGTGTTCATGTAAAAAAGTCCACATACACACATACACACACATCTATATACTTCCACAAGAAACAGTATGTAAAGATATATTCATACAATTTGGAGATTCTTCAGTTACGAGTAGGACCAGAAAATAGATAAAAAGATAGAGGCATTGATTACAAATAGTTTGGACACTTAAAAAATTTTCGTTAAGATTATATCTGAGGAATGTTCTATTTTTTGTAAAGTCTCCATTCTTCTCAATGGAAGAATTCTTTCAGATTAATATAACCTTTTCTCCACTACTGAACATTCAGCTTTCTCATTTTTAATAACTACCCAAACTGCTACAATATAAGAACTTTAAAATAAGTCTGAGGATTCTCCTAAAAATAAATTGCATCTCTCCTTGTCTTCAACAATTTTAACTTTGTTACAAATCCCGCCCGCCTCAAAAGAATATTCATTTAAATTCTCAACAAGTGTTCCTCTTTTGAAATTACCTTGCCCTGATTGGTTATTTTTATATTTTAAATATCTCCATTCTAATGGGGAAAATCTTTCATTCTACTGTTTTGTTTTTAGTTCTTTAAAGGGTCACTCAGTGGGTTAAGTCTCTGCCTTTGGCTCAGGTCATGATCTCAGGGTCCTGGGATCAAGCCCTGCATCAGGCTCCCTGCTCAGTCGAAAGCCTACTTCTCCTTCTCCCACTCCCCCTGCTTGTATTCCCTCTATCGCTGTCTCTCTCTGTCAAATAAATAAATAAAATCTAAAGAACATTTTTTTAAATCACATTAATGTTATCTGCTGATATGAAGATTTGATGGTTAAGGCATAGAACAACAGAATTTTATTTCTTTGGCCTTTATGTTAGATTGAGCAGAGGCTCTCCAACCACTCTTTAAATGACATTTTTTCCAGGAAGAAAAAGCTAATTAAAGGATTACATATAAAACATGAGAGCACTTTTTAACTAATTAAATGTTAATACCTGAACTCATTACACTCACCTTTATATTTTACACAAAGACAGGTTTACCAGGAATTCTGATGTATTATTAAATAATTAGCTAAAATGGTCTGAGATGAACCGGGTTTGGTCTGCATATAACCTGAGTGCTTCTATTTTTTTTTTTTTAAATATTTTATTTATTTATTTGACAGACAGATCACAAGTAGGCAGAGAGGCAAGCAGAGAGAGGAAGGGAAGCAGGCTCCCTGCTGAGCAGAGAACCTGATGCGGGGCTCGATCCCAGAACCCTGGGACCATGACCTGAGCCAAAAGCAGAGGCTTTAACCCACTGAGCCACCCAGGTGCCCCTTTATGCTATTTTTTATTGGAGTCCAGCACTGGGTTCCACATGGGACTTGACCCCAGGACCCCAAGATCACAACCCAGACTTAAGGCAGACACTCAACCAACTGAGCCACCCAGATTCCCCATTTCCTTATTGATCTTTAAGGCAACTTGACATAGCCTGATTTCTTAATTCTCTTCCCTGAGATACTGTTATTTTTTTCCCCAGACCAAGTTTGCACTACCTATTACAGACTCCCATAGGATCTTGACTTCCTGCACTGGACATAACACTTGTATAATAATTTGTTTATTTCCACTGCCTGTACTAGACCATTAGTCTAAACAAAAGCCTTGACCATATCTGATTTGTAGAACACTATATCCCCAGCACTTAGCACAAGGGGTGGCACATGTCATAAACTCTCAAATCTGTGATGAGTTATTGCTTTGTAAAAAGCAGCACAACTTTCCCTTGCACAAAAGTGTTGAGTACTACTGAGCTGTTGTATATATTTAAAAGTACTGTAAAATTCCACTTACAATGTGGTAAGAAGCATGATTTCAAGATAATTCATTTTTACATTTATGTAACTCAGTTGTCATTTGGATTCCCTGCCTGAACGTCCTCCCCTTTCCCCCCAGTTCCATGGACTGTGCATTTCCATGGCTGTGGAAGTCAAAGGCCTAACCCACTATTCAACAGACATCCAGTGACTCATTCCTTGGGGCCTCATCTGCCTCCTGAACTCCTTCCTTCTCTGGTCTCTGTTCTCTGTTAATATGCATGATGTCAGTCTTCAGGAGAAACTCAGCCCTGTTTTTAGGAGCCACAAAACCCCTTTCACACAGGGCAACCATTGATCAGTGGAGTTCAGAGTTAGGATTCATATCAGATTAATTCAAGAAATGAAATAAAACACGCTAGTATCTCCATTTTAAAAATATCATTCCACACTATCAAAGACATCCACACGTCTTTCCTGAACTACCTTTATTCTCTTAGCTTTTTTTACTCCCAAGAACCACAATCCATTTCTCCCCCATTTTTATGAGGAGCCATTTTGCCTTTTTTCTCTCCAAAATCCTGAAATCAGCCAACATCCAGAACCTTGGGAACTTATTTCTATCACAGAGATGTATTAAGAAACTTTTTCCCAGTAAAAGATAACTTACTCCCAAAAAGGAAACTGGTTCTAGTTATTAAAACAGTAACACTTTGTCAGACTAGTTACATTTACATATATTACATCTAAAATCTGGCAACATTTACATATGTGCAACTCAGTAATTACTACTCTCTCCTTCCATAAACCACTGGGCATGCCTACGCTATCATTTGGAGAAAGCAGAGCTGGCTGGCTTCTCTTTACCCTTTCAAAATGTGAATCATGGACAAGGTCCAGAAAACCATGCCCTGAATGCCAAAGCAACTTGGGAGAAGGGTGGATGTAGAAGCATTGTGCTGAGAATTGCAAGAACAAAGAATCACTGAAGAATGCAACTCTAAGAGTCATTAATTTTCAAACCAATAAGGACTAGTTTGGCATTTAAAAAAGAAGATGCAAAAGACAGCAAATGTATGGGATACTTCCTCTAAGCACACCAGATCAATTTTGCCATCTTTCCTGAACAATTGATGTAGGTGATTCAGGACAAGGCTTGTTAAAAAAAAAAAAAAAAAAAAAAAAAAAGGCAAAAGTTAACATTCCACTGAAGCATAGCATACAAACAGGAAAGTGCCCAAATCACCAGTACATAGCTCAAGCCATTTTCACACCTTGTGTGTACACCTGGTTACCAGCAGCCAGATGAGGGACAGAACACTGCCATCCCCCTAGGAGTCTACACAGCTTCTGATAAATTGATTTTGCCTCTGGTTGACCTTTATATTGATGGACTCATGCAACATGCCCTCTTTGGGGTCTGACTTCCTGAGCTCAACATTATGTTTGTGAGATTCTTCCCTCCTATTTTTGTTTACTATTACCACAATTATTATTTAATATTAATAGCTTCATAGTATAAATAGCCTTTATTGAATTGCAACATTAAATTCCTTCTGTTGGATATTTATCTTTTTTCTACTGTTTGCATTTTTCTCCTTTTATTAAAAAAAATTCAAAACCACAGAAAACATAAATCTGTAATTCCAACACACATACACAACCTACTGTCCAGGCAGTGGAACTAACTTCAGCTGTTTCTGTTCTACAGGTTCTAAGCCGTAAAGGACCTCCTTCTTCTCCTCTCTCCTTCTCTCCTCACCATACTCCTTGGGCCATTCTCTGTTCAGTGAGATCCAGGTTTACAAATGGTCCAACCTAGATCTCTTCGTAGTTGGGTAATCAGAAGCTAACAGAACAAGTTTCCTTCTTCCATCAGGACCATTTAGACTGAGGAACAATTCTACCATAGGAAATGGGGTGCTGTTATCAGACAAAGGGGTTGTATAATCAGAATGGATAGGAGAAAAATACGGTCACCATAGTATGCCATGCTTGGGGCATGTTATGGCTAGTCTACAGATGACATCTTACTTTGTATCCCCACAATAATAACCCAATGAGTTAGAGACAGAAGCTTTTAGTCAGTCCCACACCTGATGTCTAGATCTGAGGGATGTCTCTTTTTTGATATAAACACATTTTTAGCAGGATTTATGGAAAGTTTGACATGACTCCAATTCAGTTGGCCAGGAAGTCAAGCATGGCACCATTACAACCATAGAAAGGAAGGGGATGAGCTGTGTATTGTAGGATGAAGCCCAAGTAGATTAGCCAACCCAGGGCAGCACTGTCAGCACTGGCCTTGGAGGAGGCTCAATGCATGGACAGCTTCCCTGGATACCTATGTGTCAGCAAGAGTGGGAGCCTGGGCTTGTCTACTGGAGACATGCATCCAGGCTTTCCAGCTGGCAGCACTGTTAACTGTACACGTGTCTGACATGGTATCTCATTTAAGCTCTATCCCTGAGAGATGACAGACTTAATTAGATGAATGGAGGTGGGGAGAGAAGGAAGAGTAATCAAAGTTTCCCTGGTATTACCATTTCTGGTAGCAGATAGTCCTTCATGGGTACAATTATTGGTCAGGTTGCTATTTGCCTACATTTTCAGATAACCAGATTAGGCTTTTCTTTTAATGGATGTTGTAGATCTTCTGGATGCAGAGAACTGGTAACGTAGACCCCTTTAATACAGAGGGCTCTTGGTACTAGTGTGAAGATTTAAGTCATTAATTCCTGGGCATTGACAGTAGAAGATTAAAACGAAATGAAAGCCTCTGTTGCTGTGTCAATTTTAAGAACTGTGGGACCATGGGTGCCTGGGTGGCTCAGTCATTCAAGCATCCATCTCTTGATTTCCGCTCAGGTCATGATCATAGGGTCATGGGATTGAGCACCATGTTGGGCTTCACACTCAGCATAGAGTCTGCTTGAGATTCTCTCTCCCTCTGCCCCTTCCCTCACTCACTCTAAACAAACAAACAAACAAACAAACATATAAATAAATAAAATATATTTTTAAAAAAATTGTGTGATTATACTAAAAAGATGAGGAATCCCCCTTCATTCACATATCTGATAGGGTGACAGTTAATTTTACATGTCAGCTTGGCTGAGTCACAGTACCCAGACACTGGGTCAAACATCATTATTCCAGATGTTTCTGTTAAAGTATTTTTTAAGTGAGATTAACATTAAAATCAATAGGATCTGAGTAAAGCAGAGTACTGTCCATAATGTGGGTGGGCCTCATCCAATCAGTTGAAGGCCTTGAGAGAAAATGCTAACTTTTTCTGAGGAAGAGGGAATTCTGTCAGCAGACTGTATTTGGACTCAAGCTGCAACATCAAGTCTTCTCTGGGTCTCCAGCCTGCCAGACTACTCCTTAAATTTTGATCTTGCCAGTCTCTATAATCACGAGTCAGTTCCTTAAAATCTCTCTCTCCTTCCTATTTGTTCTATTTTTCTGGAGAACCCTGACTTAGAGAGAGAGATAGTGCAAGTGAGCTGGCCTACGAAATACTCAGAACTCATCCAAGAAGCCCAAGAGGATTACTTCACCTCATCAGAACAAGCCTGACTTAAGTACTGCTAACTGTCTAATTCAACAATAAGAAGCTAGAGGTAGAAAAATTAAATTCCTTGTCTAAAGTCTTATATATAGTTGGGGCAGATCTACATTCTAATTATGGGACGTGTGCTTCCAAAGTTTAAGTTCTTTTTCTACAGTGCCCCAATGCCTTTGAGGGAGACTCGACACATATTTGACTCTTACTCATTCTGCTTTACACCTGACCATTCTGCCCACTCACAGCAAGGGCAAATGCTGCCTGCTCTCTCACACACACACTCAGAACAACTCTGTTAGCATCAGGGGCATTTTTCCCAGTGGCAACACTGGCCTGGAGTCTGTTCACACAGCCTGGTGCTAATAGAGATTCCAGAAGCTCCTGGCTTCATTGACAACATCAGAGTCAAAAGAATGCAAAATAGAAGCAGTGAATATTTTCCAAAGGAAAATGGGCTTTTTGCTTAGCAGACCTTGCATGACCTCTTGAGCAAGGGCAGAATGTGGGAATATGGCTGAGAGAGACAGAGCTGAGATGCCCTGTACTACCATGGAAAATGGGCAGGTGTTCCACTGGAGAACTGTTAGATCTTTCCTGGCCTCTACTTTTATATTTTTTCAAAGTGTCCACACTAAACTGTTTAATGACTGGTTTATTTACTCATCCAATCAGTGTATTTTCTGAGCATGCATCATTTGTCAGATACCTTGCATGGTGCTGGAGAGATGATGGAGAATAAGAAAAACCTGCGAACTAGTCGCTAGAGTCTTTCTCTGGTGAGGAACACAGGTGAATAATCAGGCAATGCCAACACATTGTGATAGGTGCTTTGGAAGAAGGAAATGTGCTATGGAGGCACAGGGAGGATGCAGAAACAAATGCCAAGCCATGTGAGTCCAGGAAGGCTTTCTGGAGGAAGTGACATCTAAGCTAAGACCTGAGGAAATGAATTCTATAGGAACTGGGATGAGGATGGAAAGAATGGTTTTTTGGATGAAGAGAAAACGTGAGTCCAGGGTGTTATATGTAACTAAACAATGATCGAACACTACTTCAAAAACTAATGATGTACTACACAGTGGCTAACTGAACATAATAAAAAAGAGAGAGAGAGTAAGAGAGAGAGAGAGAGAATGGGCTGAGGTTGGAGGGCTGGGTCTCAGTGTTCAGGATGGCTGCAAAGAATTGAAGCGCGACTTAGGTGAGATATCCAGGGCGTGGCGGCGTAGGATAAGTATTAGGAGCTGAAGCAGGAGGGAAACTGCTTGAAGGCAATTCAGCAATTGCTTGAATACAGATTCTGTAACAAAGCTGGGCTCAAGAAGCAACAGGAGAAAAGAGGGGAAATGATGAGGCAAAATTTGCTTTTCTCCCCTGTGGGTGCTGCTGTGAGTTTGCTTCCATTCCTTACTGACAGGCATCACCTGTTTGGGACCTCACATTCCTCAGCTGTCAAAGTTGAAGAGCCCTGCCTGTGTACCTCAGAGATAATTACGAAGATCAAATCAACAGTGACTGGGAAATGGCCATGCCCTTCCTGCTCCTCTGTCTCCCTGGAGGTCACCAGCATAGGATGGAGAGACCCCTCAGCGTCCCAAGTACCGGGAGGCTTTGTTCTCCAGAAACTAAGAGATCCTTTTCCTGACAGTATTTCGGGTGGAATATTCCGACTCTTTAACCCACTGGGCAAGGCCACTGGCCTCTTTTATTCATTCTGTCCATGAACCTGATACTCAGGCCACGTGAAATTCCAAATCCGGTGTGTGAGAAGCAAAACGAAGCCAAAAGACAAAACAAACAAACAAACAAAAACCACGATTCCCTCGGGTTGTCTATAAGTTTGGTCACCACGGCAGCACCACCATCACCGGCACAAAGCTAATGAAAAACGTCTGAGACATGAACATGATTTCGGGCATCTGCACCTTTGTTCTTGCTGTCTCCATACTTCACCTTTCCGAGCATTTTCCTAATTTCACCTGCACCCATTTGCAAGCCTTCCTCCCCTGGGAGGCCTTTCCTAACACCTGAGGCGGCCGTAGTTGCGTTTCCTCCTCTACGTGTCCCCAGCAAACTACATCTCCAACAACATTTTAACCTCTAGAATCTCTTCTTGAAATTGGAGAAGAAAAAAAAATGTGGTCACATGTTATATTAATTTTTTTTTAATTTATTATTTATTTGACAGACAGAGATCACAAGTAGGCAGAGAGAGGAGGGAAGCAGGCTTGCTGCGGAGCAGAGAGCCTGATGCGGGACTCGATCCCAGGATCCTGGGATCATGACCTGAGCTGAAGGCAGAGGCTTTAACCCACTGAGCCACCCAGGTGCCCCACATGTTATATTAATGAATTAATCTCTCATTTCCCCATTCGCTTCCTTACTGCGTACTATCCCATTGTATTACTACATTACTGCAAAGTACCAGTTTTTTAGAGTACCCTTTCCTCTAAAAGCTGTTAAAAATAAATAAGCAGAATAATGACAACACAACAATAAAACCCGGGTTTATGAGATCCATAAGGTTGGACTGACTTTGTCGAAGTCAGTCTAACCTCTAAACTAGAGGAATGACATCAGATACAAAAATTTCTGCCATCGCTGCCTTTTTTTTTTTTTTTTTAGTTTCCATTTAAATTCCAGCTAGCTAACACAATATTAGTGTAATAATGTAATATTAGTTTCAGGTGTACGATAGAGCAATTCAACACTTTCATACCTCAGCTGGTACTCATCCCAAGTCCTCTCCTTAATCCCCACCATCAATTTCACCCACCCCCTTTCACCTTCCCCCTGTCTGCCATTGCTTTTAACTGCTACATCTACCATGGAAATCCCTATGGCCACCCTGATGGGCCAATGCTGGCTTAAACTTCCCCAGAGTTTTACTTGTCCAACTGAGCCACCTGCTCTGGTTCTTCACGGGAGAGCCTGTTCACATCCGCTGAGATAAGCTAGACCAACAGGGTCCCATCACTGGGCTCTCCGTCGGAAAGTCCTCGTGCTCAGTGCTTTCCAGTACATACCCAGTCTTCTCACAGGTCATCAGCCAGATCTGGGAATTGTGGCCAAGTTGATCATGAAATGTGATATATCACCAACTTAGAACCCCACTGCCCTTCTCTTCCTCAGAAACGACTTAAGAGAAAAGGCAGGTTTTTCAGGCACATCTGGTCAGGTTGTCCTTCCCCTGTCCGATGAGGTTACATGTTCATCCTCCCAAGAGACACACTTAGTTTCCCAGCTGCCACAACTCACTCTCACCTCAGTGACTCCAGAGTGATCTACTTTTCCCCTATCAAATAAATCCAATGTATCTATGTATGCATCCATATTTTCGAGGTATCCTACTCTCCCCCTGCCCCCTTGTTAAAAAGACTGCTCTTGGTGAGTTGAAAGTGGATTCCTGGCATGTACCTTGCTGAAGAAGAAGAGAGAAAGAACATTTCAGCTCTGGCATGTGCACCACCAGAATAAAATGTACGATTCTGTATGGCAATCATCCAGCTCCATGCCAGGACATGCAATCAGCCTGTGGATTTGTTCAGAGCAGGATTTATATCTCATTTACGTCCATATGTCTCATTTATGTACATCTTATTTCTATCTACATCCACCATTTCTTAGAAACTGCTGCAGAGCTGGAATCTAAGGATTTATTTATTATTTAATGAAAGAAAGATCAGTCAACGTAATGACTTCCTGCTAGAGTCTCCTTTTGGTACCGTGTTCAAAATGAAAAAGTCCCTTTATCTGTGGCCACCAGAATTATATTCCTGAAAAAAGACATCTGACTTTTCCTTTGATAAATCCACTTACATGCTATCTGGCTTTCTGGTTATCGTCTACTAAGAAGCAATAAACCTAGGATGGTCTAGTAACAATACAAATGGAAGTATACTATGAGCAAAGCCCTCTAGAGAGTCCCAGGGGAGAAGACCCACCATGAAATTGTTTCAGTCTCCTCTCTGAAATGCAGATAAGAGGGCTATCAAAATCTTCAACACATATGGACCTACTTGTTTGACAAGTGAGGTCGTATGCACACGGTGTCCACAGGTTCTGGCTCTAGCTCTGCTGCCAGCTTACTGGGTGGCCCTGGAGAGGTCTCTGTCTCTCTCTCCGCCTCAGTCTCCCTTTTCTAGAAGGCAATAGCAGATAATAGATTATCTCCATGCTCATTTGAAAAATTATACCCCTGTTCATGCAATTTCTTGAAGCTCATATAGGCTGCGTGCCTATAATTAAAGGTGACATGTTGTTCTGACTCACAGGTCCTTCCCTTTACCATTTGCCCTCAGGTGGCAAGTTGGCCAGGGGACACCTTATCAATATACCCCAGAACCTTGCATCCCAAGAGAAATGCAGTTATCCGAGAGCCGGTACTTGGTTTTCAGAATCTTAAATGGTGGCTATTTACTGCTCCCTAGTGGTACAAAGAAGCTTCTGCAGCGGTCCAAAGAAAATGTCTCCGAGATGTGGACCTCACTCCTATCTTACTGGAAGGATTAATGATCAAAACATGTAACATGCCAACATAGTGCCTGTTACCAGAGAGCAGCTGAACAAATTCATGTGCACCTATCTCTTCTAAAGGAAACTGGCCTCACTGTATGGGTTTAGAAGACCCTTTAAGCATAGTATGTTTGTAGAATAATTTAGAGCATTTAATAATAACAAAACCAACAGTAAATTTACTAAGTAACATCCACTAAGTAACATCAAGAAATTAGAAGTGATCCAAGCAGAGAAGGGGTAAAGCAACTCTGAAGAAAGAATGTTCATATATCCATTCCTTCTTGAAGGTGAAAAAAATGAGCAATTCTATCACTTATCAACTTCTACATGTCCAGTGTTTTATGTTTTATTACATTTAGTGCACAGAAAAATCTAACAGTGTAGGAGTTGCTAGCCTCATTCTATATAGAGGGAAAGTGAGGCTTAGTGAGAACATAATTAGCTCAATGTCCCATGGTTAATAACACATGGCCAGCCTCTAGAATTTAACCCAAGCCAGTGCCGCTCCAAATCATGTCTTCTCCTAACCCATTACCTAGGCTTCTAGGGGTTTTAAAATAAATTTCTCTTTCTACCCATTTCACAGATGGAAAAACTAACTCAGAGAGATACTATGTGTACAGTGGTGCTCTGGTTAAGTGTTTACAAGCAGCTCAGAGTGGTGGTGGCAGTGGCAGACGTAGGGTATTTGCTAATTTCCATGTCTATTTTATTGAAAGTGGAGTTGGGAAGCAAGGTGCACCATTGGGCACATCACAGATCTTGTGCCTTACAGCAATATCCTACAAGTATGCACTCAGTACCACCATGTCCTGCACAGACATGAGCAAGAGCTGAAGTTCCTGGGTCTGACTCCAGCTCCCTTCTCCTTGCTCGCCTGGATGGTACAACCTGAGAGAGGCTAACACTGCCCTTGCTAATCATCTCACTGACCGACTGTGTTAGTTTCAGATTCCTCCCTTTTCCTACAGACTCTGGCTTCATGACATGAGGAGATTAAATCTCCAAGTGAAGTGGCAAGACATTCGTGGAGTTTGAAATGTGTGGCCATCCATCTGGAGTAATACCGCTAAGTCCAGAGAAGAGGTGTCCTTCCTCCTGGTGTGGTTCCCGTTACCACCAGCCCATCCTCTGTAATATGTCTTATCCCAGTGGACTGTGTCCCCCATGGAAGAAGAAGGTTTGTCTTTTTTGTACGCTTTGCATCCCTGACATGTAGAACAATGGACTTTCCACTGTGGATACCCAATAAATACTTGATGAATAACTATCTCTGGCCATTGTACTAAAATTTCACCATATGGTAAATTTCTTACTACTCTCTGATACTTGATAGGTCACTTAATTCTCTGGATCTATGTTTTCTCATCTTCAAAATGAAGGAAAGGCTAGTTGTGGGTGTGTGGTAGAATCGAAATGATGTGCATCAAGTGCTAGGTATACAATAAACAAAGAACAATTCTTGTTTTCACCATCATCATCATCATCATTGATAATAATAATTTAGCCTTTCCATTTCCAAGATCCCCATAATGTAACACAGGATCCCTGAGAGAGGTAGGTACTGATCACCAGTACCTTGTACACATTTGCTGATGAATGTTACATCATTTATCACACTGGATCTCAGAACTTCTCTATATTAAAACAGCTATCAAAAATGCTGTTTCACAGATGAAAGAGGGCCTAAGCAATTAGCAGCTTCTGGGATTTTTTTTCCCATCAAAGCTTCTCTGCTTGGGAACTTTTTTGTGGTGCATTACAGCCAAGTTTGTCCTATTATTGTGAAGGCTTCCCTGCCTCCTCCTCCCCAAAGGGGCTTTTCCCTCTCTGTGCTCCCACCGCATGGGACAGCTGTACCTACCATGGCAGTCACGGTTGTCATTCATTCCTTTACTTGTTTAAAACCTATTTAGTGACTGCCTTCTAATTGGAGGGAATTCTTCTCAGCTTTAGGTACATAGTCATAGGCAATGTGGATAAGACTTTCTGCCCAAACAGAGCTCAGATCTAGTGAAAGAGATAGATGTTAATCAAGTAACCATAAACATAATTTGTATAAAAATCTAAGTGGCTGGAATTGAGATAGTAAAGGGCAGCCTGGGATTACATTGACATTGTTTCTTTTTTAAGCAAAGGCACATCATACATTGTCTAGGAACAATGGGAATCCCCAAAGGGATTTAAGAAGAATAGTGATTTGATCAGATTTAATTTTAAAAGAGCAGAGTCTCTGGTTTTCTGGGTTTTCATGTTTTTGTTGGCTGGTTATTTTTTGTTTTGTTTTGTTTTTAAGAGAATGTGACTATTTTCAACACTAGTTGAAAGCAAAGGCCACGTTCAGTATTCCTATAGCATCTGGCAAGGTAGCTGCCTACAGTAGGCACTTAGGGGTTGTTTGCTGAAATAATGAATGAAAAACAGTAACAATGAAGATTTATTGGGCATTATATTGGGCACATCTGTACACATTCTATAACCCTACAGTGATCAACCAAAGTAGCCACTATTGGGCCAATTGGGAGTTTAGAAGACTAGCATACAGAGAGATGGTACCACTTGGTAGGTGGCGAAGCCAAGATTCAAACCTGGCCTGGAATGTTCTTTGTTCTGGTTCTGCATTCTTCCTACGTCAATATTCCGCGACTCATGCTATCCCCCTGTGGCCTCACAGAAGTTACTTAACAGTGTAGACTCTAAGTTTTTGCTTAGTCTCCTATTCTTCTCAATTTTCCAGGCCTTGGAGGTCATCCTCCTCTGATACTTCTTCTTTTTAAAGAAGATTGATTGATTGACTGATTCGAGAGAGAGAGACAAAGAGATGGAGAGAGCACGAGCTAGAGGGGCAGAGGGAGGGAGAATCTCAAGCAGACCCCGTGCTGAGTGCAGAGACATGGGGCTTGATCTCGTGACTCTGAGATCACGACTCTGAGATCATCACCTGAACGTAAACCGAGAACTGGATGTTTAACCCATTGTACCACCCTGACACCTCTCAGCTGATACCTCCTTTGACACCATAACCATTCCATGTGCTCAGGCACCTACTCGTCTTACGGTGGGAACTCCATCAAGTCCCAGTGGAAAGTCTCCTCAGCATCAATTCCAACACCAGTCCCCAGTACCTGACCATTAGTATGTCCCTGGCTCCTAGGCACCTCACTTCTAAGCCCGCTTGGGTCAAACAGCAGTGGCCCTTCATTTTTCCTTATCTAGCCATCAGAGACCATCTACTCCAGGGTCCTAGAAGGTACTTATAAAGCACAATCTACCCTACATGATTTTTTTTCTGTTTTTCTCTTTCCAGCTTTATTGAGATAGAATTGACACATGACATTGTGTAAGTTTAACATGCACAGCTTGTTGATTTGATATGTTGCAAAAGGATTTTGTATGTTGCAAAAGGATTTTGTTAGCTAATACCTCCATTGTATCACATAGCTACCATTTCTCTTTTTCTGGTGAGAACATTTAAAGATCTACCAGCAACTTTCAAGTATATAATATGGTATTATTATTATTTTTTAAAGATTTTATTTATTTATTTGACAGAGATTATAAGTAGACAGAGAGGCAGGCAGAGAGAGAGGAAGGGAAGCAGGCTCCCTGCCGAGCAGAGAGCCTGATGCGGGGCTCGATCCCAGGACCCTGGGATCAGGACCTGAGTGGAAGGCAGAGGCTTTAACCCACTGAGTCACCCAGGCGCCCCTGTAATATGGTGTTATTAACTACAGTCATCATGTTGTACATTAGCTCCCCAGAATTTCTTCTTCTTATAACTGAAAGTTTGTACCCTTTCAGCAACATCACCCCATTTCTCCCCATCCCCAGACCCTGAAAACTACCATTCTACTCTCTGTGTCTAGGAGTTCAACTTCTTTTAGATTCTGCATACAAGTGAGATCATGCAGTATTTATCTTATGGTGTTTTAAATTCAAAGTGTTCTATGTTTTATAGTTCCTATCAAGAATTGCTTTGGCTCTTAGGAGGAGAAAATCAAAAACAAATGTCACAAATAAATCAGGAGTTTTGTTATTCCTGTGTAACAAGAAATCTGGAGGTAAGCAATCCAGGGCTTCTAAAGTTGTTTCAAGATGCCACCAGGAACCCAGGTTTTTCCTGTCTTTTTGTTCAGTCCTTCTTCAACATGTGCTGGTCACCAAAATGGCTGAGCTACTTCCAATATCACTGTCATGCCCTAGACAAGAGGAAGGAGAGGAATATAAAATAAAAGGAATATACTGACTGGGCGGACTCCTTTTAAGGACCATTTTCCGAACCCTACCCATACCTCTGCTTGTGTCTGATTGGCTAGAATCTAGTCACATGGCCATTCCCACTTCACGTTTTGTTTGTTTTCCTCGTTAATGGTTTAAACTGGGCTCTTCTTATTGTCACGTGGATAAGTGACAATTTATTAAGTATCAAAGTGCTCCTTCTATATTATTTCATTTATTCCTCAGAACAGGCCTTTAAGAACACATGATGAATTGTAGGTGTAAGGTAAGCTTCCTGCTGCCTTCCAGAGATACGGATGATGAATAAGGTCTTGAACAGATATAAACTACTGCCTATCCCTGTGCTCCTTCAACTAAGCTCCGCTTCCTCCCACTGGGTTGGCCTTTAACAAAAGACTGCATCCCCATTTGGGATCAACATTTTAATTACACTATAATTCTTCTTCTTTTTTTTTTTTTTTAATGTGGAATCACATGGTCTCACAAAGCTGAGAAGAAAGAGAAGCAGAAAACGCTCAGAGTATATCTCACACTGGGGATGAGGATGTTCTTTTTCTCCAACCAGTAGTTTCTAAATGTATCCAGCCAACAGAAATCAGTGAGAAGCTTTTGAAAAACTGTATTTCTGAACCCTGTTCAGAGTCTCTACTTCAGGAGCCTGAAGCAAGAGTCTACTCTGCTCTTTATACGAATGTGGAGATCTCTGTGACCCCCCTCTGCGTGGAAACTGGCTTATATTTTCTGGATACATAGCCTTTGTCAGGAATTCTCTATCTGCTTTGTGAGTGCACTGCCTCACGGAAGCCTACTATCTATGTGAGATAGAGAGCACTTGTAACTCTCTCATTTTTCAGATAATGTAGCTGAGGCTTATCAGGTAAAAACCACTTCATTAAGGGCCCATGGCTAATGGATGGTGTTTTCAGGATTCCCAGTCAGGTCTGTCTGACTGTGAAGCCCATGGATTTTTCCATTCTGATATGCTGCCATGTCTGTGTCTGTCTAGCCAAGGAGGAAGAACATCCTTGAGGCATGCCAGAATCATTTCTCACCAGCATCCCCACATTCCCTGTGCTGACTAAGAAATGCCTACACAAATCTTGTATCACTACTTCCCAGCAGTCCCTGCCTCCATGGTTTCCCCAGACCTGTTCCAATGGTCCCAAAGGACTGACAAATGTCATTGACGCAGACAAGTCGAGGGTGGGTTAAAGGAGGGCAAAGGGATGGATGAGACAATGGAGCCGGGCTGGAAAATTAACGTTCCAGATAATTTTTGGTTGGCACAATGAATTTTTCCCTTGGGCATTTTTCCTCTTCCAGTTTTGTAATTCATGTTTACTTTCAGTGAAATTCAGTCCATCTGTATTGGATTCATTCACACTTCATTCACCAGCAGACGGCTCTGTCACAGAAACAGATTTCGACGTCCCTGTAGCGATTTGCCGTGGACCCGGGGTCTGTCCCAAGGAATGCCAAGGCAAGGGAGCTTGTGAGAAGCATGTGGAAAAGCAGGTGACGTGCTTTCACTCGTCCCACCCCAAGATGCACACCTCTCTATTCGGTTTCCCCTCTGTTTCAGGCAGCTCTGATGGTCTTCACAATTATTGTGTAACCAGGCTTGTACCCAAATCTCCCTCTGATAGCTACTTTTCGTTTATCCACAAACATACTCGCATTTCTCTCATTCTAAAACACAAAGCAAACACATCGCCCCCAAACAGAAAGAGAGCAAACAACAATGCCCTTTCCCACCTCCATTCACCCTCCAGTACTTCCACACCAACTCATGGAAAGTGTGCACTCTGCGTGCCAGCCCCTATCCAGTATTTCTTATTCTTCTGTTCCATACATCTGCTCCGGCACTTGGCTGAGACCTTCTAATGAGGGTTACCTTTTCAATGGCCAAACTCAATGATGATGTTCTGTTACTCTCTGATTAGTTTCTCTGTTGCATTTGCTGCTCTAGACAGTTTCCTCCTTCCGCAAACTCTGTTGTACTGGTTTCCTCCCTTCTTCACCTTCTCCTTTTTCCCTTCTCTTTTGGATATATATGTATCTATCCATTCTTATTTATAAAAAAAAAAAAAAAAAAAAACCTACACAGACTGAAATTTTGCGGACCAGAATGTATGGGTTCAAATCCTGCCATGCCACTTCCAAACTGTGTGACCTTGGTCAATTGCCTTAAGCATCTCTGTCCCTCAGTTTCCTTAAATGAAAATTAGAGAAAATTATAGTTCTTAACTCAGAGGGTTGATGTAGAGATTATCTTAATTTACTATTCATAAAATTCTTCAAATAGCACCTAATATCATAAGTAATACTCAGTAGATTTTAACTGATAGGATTGGTACTAAGCACACCCTAATGATCTGTAAATGCTTATATAGTAGGACTTACGACAGATGGTAATATATTCTAATGAAATCATTGTGATTCTTTTAAAATTAAGTTGGATGCATTTTCTGCTCTATAGGAGACACTGTCCAAGCCTATAGAGGTAAAATAGTGTGCAAAAGTTTTTTCTCACATACATACACCTAAAGATAGAAACTAAGGTTAAACTATTGCCTAATAATATAATAAAAAGAAAAGCAATGGAAAAATATACAATTTACTAAACTAATTATAAGAAGGCTAGAGTGGTCACATAAATATTAGTTAAAGTAACATTCAGCACAAAGAGTATTGCCACAGGAATATAGAGGCATTTTATAATGATCTAAAGATCAATTCATTAAAAAAAATGAACTCAAATATGTGTATGCAACTAATTAAAGGAAGCAATAAATACATCCACAACCAGAATTGGAAATTTTAATTCTCTTCTCACAGCATTAAAATAAAAAAGCCAAGGAAACAAAGACTAGACCAAAAAATCAGTAAAGCTGTAAAAAATATAAATATTGTCAATCACCATTGGTCTAGCTTGCATTTACAGAAAATCACATCCAACAATTGCATAATACTATTCTCTTCAAGTTCATTAGTAATGTTCACCAAGATAGCAAGTGTGTCAGGTCACAGAAAGCCTCAATGACCTAGAAACATTTCTTCCTTACAGACTTTATTCACTGATTGCAACCAAATCAAATTTAAGTATCATAAAAGTAAGATATCTAGCAATGTATCTGATGTATGGAAAGTAATTTACAGTTGATTACAGTTACACATAACTTACAGTCAATTGAAAAATGAGGAAAACTAGAAACTATTATCAGCTGAATGATATGCAGAGATCACACATGTCAAAATTGTTGGAATACATCTAAAGCAGTACTTAGAGAAAAAAAAACAGCCTAATTAAGACATAAATTCTCTTTATCACAGCAGAGAAGACATCATTAAATTTTCTACACATACTACAAACATAGATAATAACAAATTCAACTACTTAGATAAAATGCAAAAACAATTTTTGAAAAATACACAATTTAAAAACTAATACAAGAAGTAATATAAACTGTAAATAGCTCTGTATGTTTTAAATCTATGATTTTCAAAATCTGGTCCTCAAACCAGGACTATCAACATCATGAAATGCATTACTAAAATGAAATTTTTAAGCGTCACTTCAAAAAAACCACTGAGCCAGAAATTCTGAAAGTGATTTTCGACTATTTGTTTGAAAGTCCATGAGGGAATTCCGATGCACATCCATCTTTGACAACTACTCTTTTAAAGAAATTGAATTTACTGTCAAAAATATTCACACAAACAAATCCCAAGATGCAGCTGTTATTACTGGTAAATGCTATCCAAGAGTTAAGGAATCATTAATAGTAATCACAGAAAATAGGAGACAGAGAACACTTCATCACTACTTTCATGAGGCCAGTACCCTAAGGGAAAAATCTGAAAAAAGATATTGTAAGTAAATAAAATGACAGATTGATACCTCTCATTAACTTAAGAGAAAAAATCCTGAACAAAATATTAACAAATAACAATACGGAGCACCTGGGTGGCTCAGTTGGTAAAATGTCCAACTCCTGATTTCGGCTTTGGTCATGATCTCAGGGTCATGGGATTGAGCACCAGGTTGGGCTCTGTGCTGGGTGTGTGGAGCTTCCTTAAGATTCTCCCTTCCCCCATGGGTGCCTGGGTGGCTCAGTGGGTTAAGCCTCTGCCCTGGGCTCAGGTCATGATTTCAGAGTCCTGGGATCGAGTCCTGCATTGGGCTCTCTGCTCGGCAGGGAGCCTGCTTCCTCCTCTCTCTCTCTCTCTCTGCCTGCCTCTCTGCCTACTTGTGATCTCTTTCTGTCATATAAATAAATTTTTAAAAAATCTTAGAAAAAAAAAAAGATTCTCCCTCCCCCTCTGCTACTCCTGCCTTATGCATGTTCTCTTTCAATGGATCAGTCAATCAATATCAATCTAACAATACATAAAAGGGATTAAGTGACCTCTGACCCAGTAAGAAACAGGTTATTTTCATTTTTAAAAAAAGTCAAGCAATGACCTCCATGCTATTCCTTATGTCCCGCCTATAAGTGAAACCATATGATAACTTTCTTTGTTTGAGTTGCTTCACTTAGCATAATCTCCTCTAGTTTCATCCATGTTGATTCAAATGCTGGGTATTTATCCTTTCTGACACCTGAGTAATATTCCATTATATATATGAACCACATCTTCTTTATCCATTCAGAGGGGTGGGGGGAGGGGAGATGGGTGAGCCAGGTGATGGATATTAAAGAGGGCACATATTGCAAGGAGCACTGGGTGTTATATGCGAACAATGAATCATGGAACACTACATCAAAAATTAGTGAAGTACTATATGGTGACTAACATAATAAAAAAGAAAGTCAAGCAATGAAATTACTTATACTAACAGAATAAAAGAGAAAAAACATAATTATATCTTAAATTCTTTAAAAAATCATGAAAAACTTCAATATGTATCCATGATTTAAACTTTCAACTAAAAATGAAAAAAGAAACTTTTACCAGTATGATAAAAGCATCTGCTATAGTAATACTAACAATGGATGAACCATGAATAGCTTATAAGCACATCTAAAATTCTAAGCACCATTAATCATCAGGGAAATGTACACTTGAATCATAACAAAGTGTAACTAAAAGAATGGTAACACCGAATATTGATGAAGTTGGAGAGTAAGCAGACTCTATTGCATTTCTGGTAGAAGTATAAAATGGCACAACTACTTTGGGATAAAGTTTTGGTATTTTCTCATAAAATTTAAACATACCTCTGTTGTGTGACCTTGAAATTCTAGGTGTTTAGCCAAAGGAAATGAAAATCTATGCTTACAAAATGACTGGGAAACTATATTCACAGAAACCTTATTTATAATAGCCCAAAACTAGAATGGATAAGCAAATTGTGATATATTCACATCATGGAATAATATTAAGTAATAAAAATATCACATTTTTTATATAGTCAGCAACTCATGAGTAGACATGCTGAGCCCAAGAAGACAGACACAAGAAAATAAACTGTATGATTCCATTTATAGGAATTCCTGGTATAGGTGAAACTGATCCATGATTTAAAAAAAAAAAAAAAAAGGAAAAAGAAAAAAATCAGAGCAGTCATGCCTCTGGGGAATATTTCAGCTGGGAACGGAGGGAAAATTCTCAGTTGACAGTTTTATTCTATAGATAGGTATGTGGGTTGCATGGATGGATGCTTTGTCAAAGCTAATGGAATTGTAACTTAAAATTGTGCATCTCCTAGAATTAAATTTTATCTTTAAAAGATCAATGTATTTCTTTAAACTGACAGCCAAACTGCTGGCTTGGTTGACCTTCAACAGCAAAAATGTTGATTAAAGTCTATCCTAAATGGAAAGATAAGAAATGCTATATTGTAAAGTTCCCCCAAAGTCTTCCATATGTCTATTCTGTTTGATTTTGTATTTGATTTTTGCTGTCTTAAAGCCAATATCAATATTTATCTGCATCTTGGGAAGCCCTTTCTTTGCCAGAAATATATAAGTTCTCTCTTCCTCTTGTTATAAATGGGATAAGCCCTACCAAACATTTTTTTGGAAATGAATGAGGGTAAGATTAATTTCCCAATAGCTCAACACCCAGTTTTTCAATAGTGTTAAGTATTTTTGTGTGTTTAATCTTTCATTGGTGGAGCTCATTTCTGTATATAAATCTCCCTTTTGGTGGACACTAAAGAGATATTTGGTTTAGTTTATATTTTCCCTCTAATCAATTTCCAAAACTTAATAACTTCCTTTTTACCTTAGCATTGCTTAACAGGAAAATGCACCTGGAATCATATGCTGGTGCCCGCAAGTGGACAGATATGAAAATGGGAACAATATTATCTTGCCTTTATGATACTGAAAACACTGGAAAATGGGACAAGATAAGAAGTGGTAAATAAAATTCTGGTGTAATTTCCAGTGTTGGCTTATATTAAATATTATATAATTTAATGTATTTTACATAATATTATGTAATAATATTCTAAAAATTGGAATTTCATCCAACACCTGCTAACTTTACAGGCTTAGCAGGCTATAACGTTCTATTATTTCAACAAGGATCTGAAAATGTATTGAGTCCAAATCCTTGAAAATACAGAGATGAAAACAAAATTCTACTCAAGAAATGCAGAGTAGAGTAGGGGGACAGACATCTATACTAATAATAGTAATCTTAATAGGATGCGACAAATCCCAATACACAAAAACTAGAACACTGAAACACAGGTTTTAAAAATGATTGTAAATGGCAGCTAACCCAATTCTGGGGAAGTATATTCTGCAAAAATCCAGAATTCTTTTCCATTCTCTTTACCTTTCCCTCCCATCACCTCTATCTTTGCCTAGCTTACTTCCATCTCTTTCAAGTCTCCTGTCAATATCATGTTTGGAGACATCTTTTGTAAACTCTCAGACTATAGGTATCTTGCTATATACTTTCATAGAACCACATAATCTCTACATAACATTTATCACAATTGTAATGAAAGAATTGGGGACTATTTACTTGTCTAACATTGAACTCCTCTGTTAAAGTACAGGTATCTTGTTTGTTTTAGTTTTTGCTTTATCACCAGTGGTTACCATGTCCCTTGGTACATCTTGGATGATCAGAAGACTTTTATGTAACATCAAGAGCAACAAGGAATGAATTAAGTCTTGAGGGAGCAATGATTTTCAGTGCTGGGCCTTCCAGAGATCTTTTCTTCTTTTACCTAAACTACAGCATGCAGCTATTCTGTGGGTGGCTGTTCTGTCAGCCATGATACTGATTAGAAGGAGCCTGCAATGAGCATGCAGGCTGTTGAGCAAAATTAACCCTGTGTTGCTGTAAGCTGTTAAGATTTGGGAATTGTCTGTTATAGCATCATAACCTAACTCATCCTAACTGAAAGAGTGGTCGTATCCCAAATTCACCTCTGTTGATTAATCCAGTACCAGGTATATTCTGAGTGCTATGGAGGTACATATAAATTAATTAAATGTGGCCCTTGGACTGCTACACCTCACAATTTCACAGTTCCTTCTTTCTAACGAACTAAATTCAGAAGAAATGCCTTCTTCATGTTTAATATGAGATCTTAAACATTAGTGTACTTACAAGTCATAAAGTCAGATAGTTTTCAGTTAGAAAAAGGAGAGGTTAACAAGTTTTCCAAATTTAACAAATTTAACAAATTTCTCTGAAATTTAGACCTTGGCCATCATCATTGTTAAGATGGGAATAATACTGATCATGGAGGGGTTAATGCTCATTATGAGTCTAACTCAGGCCAGGCAGTAAATAGTAGTTATTTATAATAAAATATGAAAAGAGAGAATGTGACATATTGTTACGGTAAAAATTTTCTATTACGTTTTTCTTTATTAAATCATCTTATTCATTATTAGAGAAGAATTGTGTCTTACTTGTCTTTATATATCTGGAGGTTAGCACAGAGCTGGATATAGAGATGGCATATGATAAATGAATGTTGACTTGAATTCTGTGAGGACTGAGAGGAGAAGGGGAGGCATTTCCACTCTGAGGATGTCAAGGGAAATTTCAAAATGTCAAAGAGGTGGAAACATTTGAACTTAAATCTTGAAGCCTTGGCAAAATTTTGATATGGTGAAGACAGAGCATGATTGTCAGAGAAAATAGCAAAGGAAAACATGAGTTAGAACTTTCTGGGATCTGTGAAGCAAATAGTCAGTAGTTTAGTCCGGGTGCATGTAGGGCACGTAAAATGAGAGCTTTGCGAAAAGGCAGGCTAACATCAGAATACAGAAAGCATCTCAAAAACCTATGTGAGACTTGAGATTTCATTTACAACAAAAAAGAGCTACTGAAATCAGTAAAAGAAAAATGAGGGCCAGAAAGAACGATGCTTCAGGAAGCCTGTATAAGAATACAGAGCTATGTGAAGTGCTTTATAATTACAATTATCCTAGGAGAGAAAGAACATTTATGTTCATTTTATATGAGAAAACGGAGACTCAGAAGTTAAATAACTTGCCCAAGTTAAAGCACCCATAAATGGGAAAGACACCATTTAAATCCAACATCTTCTTTGATGTCAATCTGTAGTTTTCCATTTAAGACCCTAACAATAAATTTCACTCCAAGATTTTTCAAATGTATAGGAAAAACAACACAGTTCTATGGTTTTTGAGCAAGTCCAAATGAATTTCCTTAATCTATTTCTTTTCCTTTTTTTTAAACATCATATGAATATTTTTATTGAGGTGTAATTTTTTACATTTTTATTTATTTTCAATTTCTTTTCAGTGTTCCAGAATTCATTGTTTATGCACTGAACCCAGTGCTCCATGCAATATGTGCCCTCCTTAATACCCACCATCAGGCTCACCCATCCCCCCAACCTCTTCCCCTCCAAAACCCTCAGTTTGTTTCTCAGATGAACCATAAGAGTCTGTGGACTCTATTTATTTTTCTTAAGATGTATTATGAAGACGATTTGTAAAATGTAAAGTTTTAGAAGAATAGAAGCTAATAATAGTGCTCATTAGACAAACTTTGCTTAGAACAGTGTTCTTTAGATCTTCTAGTTCTCTTATCACTGAAGCATACAAAAAAGGAGAATATTGACTTATTTTCTTATTTCTAACCAAATATACCTAAATGCAATATTCACAAATCAAGAAAAATATTGACATCATAGAAATCCATCACAGTGCCTATCTTTGATTTGGGGTTTTTTTTTTTTTTTTTTTTTTTTTTTAAAGATTTTATTTATTTATTTGAGAGAGAGAGACAGTGAGAGAGAGCACGAGCGAGGAGAAGGTCAGAGAGCGAAGCAGACTCCCCATGGAGCTGGGAGCCTGATGCGGGACTCGATCCCGGGACTCCAGGATCACGCCCTGAGCCGAAGGCAGTCGTCCAACCAACTGAGCCACCCAGGCGTCCCTGATTTGGGGTTTTATAGAAGGTTAAAAAGATGTTTAGGCTATAAAAGATGAACAGTCCAAGTGCTTTTCCCATAATGGATACCAAACTGAGGAACACGTCAGTGGTGGAGGATATGACCTTTTCAGTCCAAGTGCTGCAGGACATGTGTAGGGGCTTCAAACATGGTTCAAACAAAATTAAAGGATCTCTATTCTGAGCACATATTCTTAGTGATTCAATATTTATATTCAGAAGATGAGTCCTAGGACAGGGTAAAAAGGATGACATGTAATAGCAATTGTCTTTTACTAAGTGTCCACCATGAACTAGATGATTTATTCATATTATTTTTTCCAGGGTATATACTACTATTTCCATGTTGTAGATAAATGAAATGAGGATCAGAATACTTTAAAAAGTTGTCCAAACCCTTCTATACAGTATGTGCCTAAGTGGAGATTTTAACATACCCTTTTGGAGTCATGGACCTATATGCTTTCTATTCAATGACCTTGCCCAAGTTCCTTCACCCATCACCTCCAGTTCTTTCTTTTAATACAGGAAGAGGGGGTGGCTGCAGTTAAGTTTTGGTCACTTAGCTTATGAAAGCCAAGAATGAACCCAAGGACACTGTCATCTTTCTCTTTGCTTCCCAAGCACTGAGACACATCTATAATCCCTTTTGCTCTGTGGTGTATGGACACTCATTCCATTACATTCTTGATGAACAACTGTTGACACGGAGCTCTATTAAACAAATGGTTGATGTAATAAGACACAAGGAAGTCCCTTCTCTCTTCACTACTCATTGTTCTTCCTCACAGGAAGGACTGGTGTCTTGAAGATGGTGGGAATTAAGGCACTCGTGAAATTAATGATGGGTAATGTAAAAAATCTCAGAGTGCAGAATATCTTAGCATAAAAACCAAGACCATGAGCAACTGACTCTATTTTAAATGCCTGAAGAAAACATAGAAATTGATCCCTGGGCTCATCAGGGTTTGTTCAACTCAATCTCATGGGACATTCTGCAAGTGTTATTTATAAGATGGTGGCTCTATTTGTAGAATGGAGTAAGGAACAAACTTCAAAAGAATATTGGTGTTTCAAGACCTACTGAGTCAGAATAAGAAACAGAGAAGAACCCTTTAAAATCCAGCCCTGCACTGCTCCTCCAGCTTCCCTCCTTCCTCATGTTTTTAGAAACATCAGAGAGTCTACTTTCTCTCTCTCCCCACTAGTGAGCCTCTCTGTTTTCGCTCTAGTTGTTACTTCTGCCAGGCTTGTCTTTTTCCACATTATCAGCTTAAGCAAGTGCTTGCTCATTTTTTAAAGCCTTACTAAAATGTTCCTACACTCTGTAGCTTTCTCTACGCCATCATCACATACAATAAATTACTCCTTCATCTCTTTATCCTTGGGATACATACCCCTCCTGTCTTATAGCACCTTACATAATTTATCATCGCTTACTGTGTTGTTTTCTTTCCTACTGAAGAGACTTCCCTACCAGAGACCCAGTTTGTATTCACTGAAGTTTCGCTGAATGCACACAACTTATATATCAACTTACATATCCACTACTCATTGAGCTACTGCATTTATATCAGCAGTGTCTATTTTAGCTCCATACCAAGCCAGATTTTAGTACATGGTACAGAGTTCCCCAAAGATTTCTCCGGCTGCAAAGCTTTAGTGAACAATGTAGACTTTGCTGAAGATCCTATTGTAGAGACTTGGATACGAACGTCACAAACAACTAAAAATTCTTATTAGATAGTTCTTTTCTCTCCAAAGTCCTGTTTCCTTCAGGCCAATACTAGGGTATTTTTTCTTTTTGTCCTATTCCAAGCAGCAGATAACCTTTCCAAACTCTCTCCTCACATGATTCTCCCCCAAAGATAGTCACCAGTTGAACTTTAATTTTCTTACCTTTCTATTACTTAAAATAAATTCAGATAATCCTCTTTTTATACTGTAGGCTTAAACTTATCAGGGTGACCACCCAAAACGTAGTGGTTATCCCCATCTTAAATGGGGACACAATGACTTCACCCTGCCCATGGTGCTTTATTGTTTTTTTACCTAAAGAAATAAAATACTCTCTCCAAGAGTTTGGTGAATGGGATTGTCCACATTTGATTATATGAATCTTTAATTATTGGGCTCTCTTACTCTCTGGTTATTGAATCATCTCAAATTCTTGGAGATACAGAGTTTAGACAAATAATGAATTGAGTTATCCCCAGAAGTGAGATTAAAAGCCAGTCGGCCTGTTGTTCTTGTATCTTTTTCCATATCTAGAGTAATGGAAGAAATGGAGCCTAGATAAACAATGAAAGGAAGGTGGTCTACCATTTATTCATATTTCCTAGATATGATGTGCTTCTCCATTGATCACCAGTGTCCTGCAATATAGACATTATCTCATTTTATGAATGAGGAAACTGAGCATCAGGGTGGTGGAGTCCCTTGCCTATGTCTTCCTAGGAACAGGCATCTTCCTACTGTATGTTCTGAAAAAATACCTCTCCAATCCTTATGAAAGAGCAACAGAAAACTCACTATGTGGAGGAATTTTTTGCAAGTTAACTTTTATTTGAATTAGTTTGCAAAGAGTATCACACTGCTCTGTAAGTCTGAACATTCATGCTTAGGCTTATTTAAAGTGGAGGTGGAAAGAAGTGCTCAGGATGGATTAGTGGAGATTGTCTCAAGAGGGATTTAAAAAAAAAAAAAACGGGCTAAATATCTGATGCATACTTACACATCACGCTATGAGGAACAGACCTGCTGAGAAAGTGATGCATTAGAACAGTACTTTTTTATGCAGCAAAGCCTCATTTGTTCTGTCATGGGGGATCCCCAGGGCCACAAGTCATCAAAACTCAGTATTTGGTAATGGTGGTTGGAGGACCTTTTACTGCAGTTCTATGATTTTCTGGAGTAACCTTAGAATGTTACAGCTGGTCTATTGAGGTCACAATGAAGGGACTTTGACAAATGGTATATGGCTTTTCTAGGAACAATCACCTCCTTGATTCTTTTCTGGGAAAACTGCTGGTAGGAAAAATCAGAGTGAGGATTGTTAATGTTTTGCTGATGCTTGTTTTGTTCAATAGGGGCAATGCAACTCAACCACTACACTGTGTGCCCTTGGGACACATACTAGAGCTTATTCATCTTGGTATGTCCCGCTCCCCACATACTGTATGCCATTTGCCTTTAATCCAGATAACCATGCCTGGCAGCCATCTGAGATTCAGATTCAGACAAGGGAGACAGCAACACTTACAGCCTTGCAGAGAAGACAATGTCAAAATTAATCTTTGAGCGAGGACAAGAGTTAAGGGGGCAAAAAAGGAGGTGAAGACAGTCATCTCAGAAAAATAAAACAGTGTCTGAAAAATGCACCAGAGATGGCAACAAGAGCATGGCGGTTTGTACCTGTAACCGGGAGGACCGGGAGACAGTGCTGAGGAGCTCTGCAGAACTGTGTCATGAAAAAAACCCTTGAAGTCAGCAAGGGAATATAGATTATATTCTGAAGGCAGTCACTGAAGGGTTTTACAATGAAGGTCGGATTTATGTTTTGGAAATCTGACTCTGAACAAAACAAAAAAAAATATCTAAAACTTGTATACGGCAAAGACTACGTGAACAAAAAATGGCAAGTAGAATACAGATTGGCAAGAAAGGTACTAAATACTCCTAATGGAAACAGGAAATTCACAGAAATGATCTCATAGACTTAGGAATCATGCTCAATCTCACTCACCAGGGAGAAAATGCAAAATAAAACAGCACATAATAATTTCTGCCCATCTGATCAGCACATTTTAAGGCACTGATAACATCTACTCCTAATGAAGGTGTATTTATAATATTGGTGAAATTGTTACAATTTTTCAGGCAAGTTATTTGGTAGCATCTGTAAACATTTAAAACTTCCCAAATGCTTTGAGTTGGCAGTCCCACAACTGGCCATCTTTTCAAAAGAATTAAAAGCCCTGCATGAAAGAGGTACATATGCTGTTCATTATAGCATTCCTTATAAAAAGCCAAACAGAACAGAAACTTAGAGAGGAATAACCTGTGTTGAGTAGTCTCCCTTTACCTTTCCAGATCTGTTCTCAGCCTCTACTAACTATGTCACAGGGACTCCTGGCCCTCTGGTGTCTGATAGGCATCAGAAGATGACAGGAAAGACAGAAAATCAGCAAGGGTAGACCTTGCTCCAGTTTCCTGCAAATTTTGGCCTTGATAAGGGTTGTTTCCCTGCTGTGACCACATTGCAACCATCTCTCTCCCACATCCACACATCCAGCCAGGTTCTGGTAACTATGCTCTGTTCCACTTCCTCTTAAGGCTTTGGGGTGTAATGTCTTCTCTCCCTAAATACTGGTTTCACTAAATTCTCCTAAACTCACTTTTTGAGTGTGCTGACTGTTCCCTGCTGGAACCCAACTGAAGAGGAGAAGATGGATGAGAGAGGGTAAAATTGGTTAAGACAGGTGGGTTGGTCCCCAGAGGATTCCTGTGTGACACACAGGGAAGAATAGGGACATATTCTAGTGATATTTAAGGAAAATGCTAGTGACATATAAAGCACAATAGTTTGTGTAATACACAAAGGCAATCTCTTTCACAGGCACGCTCAATGAATTATCAACTTGCTATCGTTTAGGACACTTGGATCAGGGAAGGAGAGCCCAGAGAAAGGATAGGTGTTGTATTACCCATGAAAAACTATCAGGGGAACTTAACATTCCTTAAATTTGTCCCATCTCTAGCCCCAGGAATAACTGTCAGTCTCCTAAAGATTCTGGAGTTCACAGAGGCAATTGAGATAGCTTGGGGATTGAGCATTCGGGCTCTGACATGTCCTGATTCCTCTCTGTATAGCTGTATGATCTTAGCAAACTATGTAATCTGCATGCGTCAGTCCCCTCATTTTCGAAATGCAGATACTACAAGCACCTCTCTGATTTAGTACTTAACAGGATCAGTAAGTTACTACATATAAAGAGATCTTATAATCATGCTTGGCACATAGTAGGGGCTTAATAAATACTGGTAGTCATTATTATGTACTCATCCTGGGCCACTGTGGACAGAATGGACCCAGAGCCCAGCTGCAGAGACAAAAAGGAGCAGACAAAATGGTAATGGTTTCATTCTTTCTTTACCTATGCATGCAGCTTGAAATCCACAACCACATAAAAAGAGAACATGTGGAAATTGTTATACAGTCTTACTTTCTTATTTGTAGGGTACTGAACTGATGGGCTGGTGATGGCTTTGGAAGCAGAGAGTCTTGATTCTAAAAAGCATCTGACGGGGTTCTTCCCTAGCCCCGTTCAAATCTCCTCCCTCCCTAGGAGGTTCCCGGAACACCTGCAATGGCGTTATCTACCACTAATTTACACACCAGGAGCCCTGTGAACTGCTTCTTTGCCACAGGAGGCCACTCTATCCTTGGACAGGGTCCTTCGTGTGTGTGTATGACACACCCCTAGACTGTGAATTGATGGAGGTCAATATTATGGTTCTCAATGAGAAAGGTGCTATCAAGTACATAATACAATATTATAACTGGAAATCTATACTCTTTTGCCAACCTCTTCACATTTTCTTCATCCCCCTGGACCTGGTAATCACCGTTCTATGTTTTCAGTGTTTGGCTTTTTTGGATTCCACATATAAGTGACATCATTTCAGTATTTGTCTTTCTCTGTGTTACTTCACTTAGTGTAACACCCACACATTTCATTTAGGTTGTTGCAAATGGCAAGAACTGCTTCTTTCTTAAGGCTGAATCATACTCCATTGCATTTACAGATCACGACTTTATCCATTCATCTGTTGATGGACACTTAAGTTGTTTCCCTATCTTGGCTATTGTGAATAATACTGCAATGAACATAGTAGAGCAGGTAGCTTTTTGAAATCCTATTTTCATTTCCTTTGGGTAAAAATCCAAAAGGAGAATTGCTGGATCATAGGAGATTCTGTCTTCAATGTTTTGAGGAACTTCTGTACCGTTTTCCACAGTGGGTGAATCAATTTACATTCCCACCAACAGTGCACAAGGGTTCCCTTTTCTCCATATATATGCATGATACACTTGAAAGTTGCTAGGTGAATGGAATTTAAATGTTCTCACCACGAAAAAAAGGAAATGGTAATGATGTGATATGATGGAGGCATTATCTAAATCTATGGCAGGAATTATTTTGCAATGTAGACGTGTGTCAAATCAACACGTTGCACAACTTAAACTTACATAATGTTATATGTCAGTTATATCTCAAGATTCTGGGAAAAAAGAGAAAGGTACTATCATTATTACCAATATACAGAGAGAAAGCTGGGAACGAAAACGAAAAGTGCTCAACAAAATCTCACCCAAGCTGACAAAGCTGGTAAGTGGTGCAGCCAGAATCTGGCCCCAGGCAGGTGAGGCTCCACACAGTATTTCTAACCACTGCTTTAAGCAGCTTCACAGACAGGCAGTGCCCAGATGCTTGATGAAGTTATCTGCAGAACAAAGGCTCACCACGCCCTACAATATACTTGGTACTAGATGTAGGGCAAAGATCAGCAATTATACAACGGAGGCTTGATCTCCCAGATACACTCTTTGTGTAGAGTAGAATACAATGCAATGCAATACAATACAATACAATACAATACTCTGATAAGAAATAAGTCATCACACCTTGAAATTAGTGCCTTGAAGGAAATGAACAGGGTGATAAAATAAAGAAGACTGGGGTAGTGGAGAAGACCTAGCGCAACACTTTGACCGAGTAAAGACTCAAAACATTTATTAATTTTAAATAGGCATGGAAAGGAACAAAGTGTGGCAGCAGTTAAACGCTCTGTAGTTTTATAGCTGGTCTAAAACATGCTAATCAGTACCACTGCTGTCAGTTTGGGGTGAGTGCTTACTCTGTCCAGGTCCTGACTCATTTTTTAAAATGTTATCTTGTTTAATACCTTACAGAAATTATGAGATTAGATTTTGATAAATTGGAAGTTTTGGTCAGAGTGGAAATTATAGAGAAATAGAGAAATACCTCCTTTCTTTTTCAAAATAGGATGGAAGTCATTCATTTCCAACACCTGTGAACAGCAGGTTTCAAATTGAGAAGCCTGATATTTCTAAACTTTACCTTCTGTTTTGCTTCTTCATATTTCTACAATAGCTAAAAACAAATAAAACCATTCTGACTGGCCTCTACATTGGTTCCAATGTATGTAAAATGTGTGCTTGCAGCAAATGATTTCTTACCCATATACCAAATAACTTATAAGAAAGGACACAATATGCTAAGTCATATGTCAGTTATCTTAAACACATTCTTCCCAAGCAGTGGCTATTACAGCTTTTGGTGACCCCTGTCCTTAACTTTCACATCTCCTCAACACTTAGTTCCTTGGGCTCTGAATCTCTGGGAAAGGATGTTACCTTCATCAGAAATAAACACCATTTAACATCTTATGCAGGTGTCAAATACCGTTTCTAGTTAAAGTTAGTGGTTCTTGCTGGATGAGCCCCAGGATGAATACATTTAGAAAATTAAATTTTATAAAGATTTATTTATTTATTTATTTTTAATTTTATTTATTTTTAAAAATTCTTTTTAGTGTTCCAGAATTAATTGTTTATGTACCACACCCAGCGTTCCATGCAACAGGTGCCCTCCATAATACCCACCACCAGGCTCACCCAACCTCCCACCTCCCACTCCTCCAAAACCCTCAGATTGTTTTTCAGGGTCCATAATCTCTCATGGTTCATCTCCCCCTCCAATTTCCCCCAAATCCCTTCTCCTCTCCATCTCCCCATGTCCTCCATGTTATTGAGGGAGAGGGAGGGTGGGAGAGAATGCCAGTGGAGGAGGGACAGAGGGAGAAAGAATCTGAAGCAGACTCTACGCTTGGCACAAAGCTGGATCCAGGCTCAATCCTCTAACCATGAAATTACAACTTGAGCCAAAACCAAGCGCGGGACACTTAACCTACTGAACCATCCAGGCACCCCTAGAAAGTTAATTTGTACTGGCTGATCATTTCTTCATGTATCTTTTTTAAAATGCCAGTTTTTGTTCCAGAGTTGAATACTTGAAATGAGGCAGAATGGAGAATAGAATACCAAAAGAGAATAAGAAAGGGGGTTGGCTCTGTAACAACAGCGCGTGGCGATGGAAAACAACTCGGTGGAGAGAGAAGTGCATGAGGGGGCCCATTTGTCAGAGCTGGCTCTTCCACTGACTGGCTGCGCCATCTCGGACAAGTCCTTTACGTATTCTGGGCCTCCTACAGATTCGAGATCTCAAGGTTTCTCTTTGAGAAGTAGGAATGTGGAGCTACCTAAGAGGTTGCATTCTGGTTACACAGAAACAATGTGGCCTACAAACTTTTATCATGATATAGGATGTTTGGTTGGTTTGATTTTTTTTTTTTTCTTTTGGGTTTTTTTATAGTTTTTTTTAAAAAGTAAAATCTTAATCATAATTATAGAAAAGCTGCAAGGCAACTACAAGGGGCTCCTAAACACGGCACTCACCGATGCATGCTATCTCTGAACCATTTAGGTTGAAGAAACCACATTCCTTTAATATAATTGTTTTAGTGTATTCCCTCAGAACAAGGAAGGTCATGCATATAACCACAGTACACTTATCAAAATATTCTGCACTATTATCATACAAATTACACCTTCAACGTGGCTTCTTTTCCTTTTCATAGAATCCCATAATTTTATGAGCATTGCTCAACTTTTGTTTTTTGTTTGTTTGTTTTTTAAAGGTTTTATTTATTTATTTGACAGACAGAGATTACAAGTAGGCGGAGAGGCAGGCAGAGAGAGGGGAAGGGAAACAGGCTCCCTGCTGAACAGAGCCAGATGCGGGGCTGGGTCTCAGGACCCTGAGATCATGACCTGAGCTGAAGGCAGCGGCTTTAACCCACTGAGCCACTCAGGCACCCACATTGCTCAACTTCTTAGCACACTTTAAGGTTCCAGACTTCTGTTTTACCACGGGTATGAGTTTTGTTTAGACTTGTCTTTTTATAAAAAAAAAACAAAAAAACATTTCTCATATAAGGGCAGGTGACTCATTTCTTTTGAAAAATCATAGTATATTACTGGGTCTGAACTTTCATGACCATCTGCTGCAGGCAACTGGCTAGCTGACAATAGGGCCTTCTCAGTTTCCAGTTACCATTATTCACTGGATTCATATCACTCATTAACTGCCCAGCCTTCTGGTAACGTTGGATTTTTGCAATGTCTGTATGTCACAATAACATAGGTTTAATATCCAGACTGGATGTTAATGATGGGATGTTTTTGAGAGTACAAAGGAGTACAATTGGTAATTGCCTTAGAGGGCAAAGTAGTACAATCTCAGGCAAAATAAAACTGGTTGTCTTCCTATGTGTGCACTTACTCTTGTGATACTTCTTACTTTACCATTACGGGGTATGCATCCACCTCTTGTTGATTCATACTGAAAATGGGAAATGAACATTGGTATCTGAGCAATACTTACCGACAAGTTCTCCAAACAATAAAAATTGAGGGACTTCTCTGTAGGACATTCTGAGAGAATGTAGAATGTGAACTTTCTTATTTTGACCTCAGTGATCTCTTTGGGGAAAATCATATGTCTCACTCTTTCACAGCACAATTAGTATTAAGGGAACCAGGTTCTCAAAGCAGGGCATACCTCACCATGCCCTGGACTAACTTAGAAGAAAAAAGAATTTCTGTTGTGTCTATCCATATTTCTGCTCTTTCCATTTTTCTTTCTTCCTGGCAGATGCGTCAAGATTCCTTCTATTATCATTTCCTTTATAACAGATATAGAACTAAAAGCAGGGCCTTTTTTTGTTTGTGTTTTTAATCCTTGAAAAATGTGCTACTTCCTTTTGGCCTTCACAGATTCAGATGAGAAATCCAATGTCATTAAAATTAGTGTTCCTCTATAGGAGTAGCCAGTTTTCTTTGGCTGCTTTGAGGATTTTTTCCCCCTGCTGTTGTTAGTTCTCAGAAGTTTATTCATGATCCATCTTGGTGTGGATTTCTTTGAATTTTTTCTATTTGTGGTTCATTCAGCTTCTTGAATCCTATGTTAATGCCTACTATCAAGTTTGAGAAATTTTCAGGTTTGCCTATTTTTTAATTGGGTTGTTTGTTTTCTCATTTTTGAATTTTAATAGTTCTTTGCATATTTTGGATACCAGTACTTAATCAGATATGTGTTTTGCAGATATTTTCTCCTAGTCTGTGGCTCATTTTTTTCAGACTTGGAAGATGTTTTTTAAAAGACTCCATATCAGGAATTTATAGTACATTCAGTATGTCTCCTAGTACTTCAGATATATTCAACATTTATAGTTATGTTAACTCAACACATTCTTGTTTTAAAGCTCTGGATTATACTTAAGGATGGATCATGTTTGAAAAATAAAATCCTTTAATCGTTTAATAAAAGACTCCACATCAATAGCTAGAGATAAAAACTATAATGTCTGAAATTGAAAAAACACACTGAATGGAATTAACAGCAAATTAAATGATACAGAAGAAAAGTAAGTAAGTTTGAAGATATGGAAAAGGAAAATATTCAAAATAAAGACCAGTAAAAATATAAAAAGATAAGCAGAACATCAGTGAGATTTAAGAAGTCTTCAAGTGGCTTAATTTGCATGTAATTAGAGTCCCTGAAGGTGGCAGAATGGGGAAGACATATTTGAAAAAGAAAAAAGCCAAAATTTTTCTAAATGTAATAAAAATTATCAGGGAAGAGATCCAAAAATCTCATAACGTCCAGTACAAAAAATATGAAGTAAATAGAGCACATGCTAATTAAGTTGCTTAAGACATGTGATGAGGAGAAAATCTTAAAAGCCAGAGGGCTAAAAAAAAAAAAAAAAAGTGCAATACATAGAAAGAAACAATGATAAGGATATCTACTGATTTTTCACTGACAGAAAACAGTAAATCAATGATGCAAGTATTGAAGAGAAATCTTTCAATCTAGATTTCTTTACCCAAGGAAAATTTTTCAAATGTGAAGATAAAATATTTTTCAGACATTAAAAAAAAAATAGCTGAAATACTGTCACAGTTAGATTCATGCTGCAAATGTTACAAAGGTCCTTCAGGCAAAAGGAAAATGATACTAAATTAAAACTGAATTTATACAAGGAATGGGGGTGATCCCTCAAAATAGTAACTTCATGGGTAAACATAAAGAATTTTCATTATGATTTAAATTATTTTATAAGATATTCAACTCTGTAAAGCAAGGAGAATATGATAACTTAATATATATAACATATGAATATTAAAAATGTCTGACAACAGTAGCACAAAGGCCAGCAGGGAGAAGCTGAAGTATGCTGTCTTAGGATTCTTATGCTCAGCATGAGGTACCATAATAACAGTTAAAGGTAGACTGTGATAAATTAAAGTTGTACACTATAAACCCTAAAGTAACCACTATAATAATACAACAAAAAGTTATAACCAATAAGCAGAAAGGAGACAAAAATGGAGTCCTATCCAAAAGAGAGGACAAGGAAACAACAACAAAAAAATTAGATTGATTATATTTATTAAAAAAAAAGACAAATGTCAAGAAAGGTAGATTTAAACCCAATAATGTCAATAACCATGTGAAATATAAGTGGTCTAAATCCCCTAATTAAAAGTCAGGGATGATCAGATTGGTTAAAAAAAGCAGGACCCAGCTGTATGTTATTTACACAAAAACTGCTTCAAATACAAACAGACAAATGGATTAAAGTTCAGAAGATAAAAATTTATATACCATGCTAACATTAATTAAAATACATATAGAGTGCTAAAATTAATGCTAACCTAAACATATTTCAGAGCAAGGAACATTTCTAGAGGTGAAGAAGCTCACTTCATAATAATAAAAATTCGAAGTCATCAAGAAGACATCAAATTCTTTTTTTTTTTTTTTAAAGATTTTATTTATTTATTTGACAGAGAGAGATCACAAGTAGGCAGAGAGGCAGGCAGAGAGAGAGAGGAGGAAGCAGGCTCCCTGCTGAGCAGAGAGCCCTATGCGGGACTCGATCCCAGGACCCTGAGATCATGACCTGAGCTGAAGGCAGTGGCCTAACCCACTGAGCCACCCAGGCGCCCCGAGAAGACATCAAATTCTAAAAAATCAGCACCAAGTAACATACATGATACAAAATTCAATACACAATTGTAATTGTAAATTTTATTACTCCTCCCTTAATAAATGATAGAATAAGTAGATATAAAATCACTCAGAATAAATAATTTAAGATAACTAAATAAGGAGAGATAAAACTTGAACAACTCTATTACTCAACTTGAACTAACTAATTATCATGAAACATTCCATCCTGCATTTTCTTTCCAAATACATTTTCATTCCAAATGCACAAAAAACTCTCACAAAGTCAGACTATATTCTGGATTGTAAATCAAATTCAATTTAAATTAAATATTTAAGTTAAATTTAAATGGATTTAAGTTAAACCAGGTATGTTCTCTGACCACAATGGGATTATATTTGTTTTCATTAACAGGAAAAATCTCCAAATATTAGGAAATTAATAACATTCAAATAGATAACAAAGAAATCAAAAAATAAATCAAAAGGGTGGGTAGAAATTATTTGGGGATTAATAAAAATATAATATCAAAATTTGTGGGATGCCGCTAAAACAGTACGTAGGGAGAATTCTTTAGCAATAAACACCTCTTTCTTTCTTCTTTTTTTTTTTAAGATCTTATTTAATTGACAGAGATACAGCGAGAGAAGGAACATAAGCAGGGGAGTGGGAGAAGCAGGCTCCCAGCCAAGCAGGGAGCCTGATGCAGGGTTCGATGTGGGGCTCAATGTGGGATTCAATCCCAGGACCCTGAGATCATGACCTGAACCACCCAGGCATCTCAACAATAAACACCTCTTGAAAATAATAATTATCTTAGAAAAACATAATGAAATAAAATAAATAAATAAACCCCAAAGCTGTTCATTCAGATAATGAAATACGTAAACCTGTAGCCAGAATGATATGGAAGAAGTAAAGATGTATTAGAAGTATCAGAAATGAGAGAAGAGATTATCATTATAGAGTTTAAAAATATCAAAAGTTTAATAAGATAAATTATGAATAAGTCTATGTCAATAAATTTAATGACTTGGACAAATTAGATAATTTTTTGCAAGACAGAAAATGTCAAATATCCTCAGTAAGAAATAGGTTATCTGATAGTCCTATATAGATTAAAGTGATTGAACAGGTACTTAAAAACCTTTCCACAAAGAAAATTCTAGGCCTAGATTGCTTTAATGGGTAAATCTTATCATAATGTTCCAGAAAATTGAAAAGGAGCACTTACTTCCCAATTCACACTATGAGGCCAGAATTACAGATTCCAAAATCAGATAAAGACATTACAATAAAGGAAAACTGCAGAAAAATATCTCTCATTGAATACATGCAAAATTCTTAACAAGATTATAGCTAATCAAATCTATGAAAAATGAAAATGATAATATATCACAATCCACTGCAGTTTACCAGGAATTCAAGGCCAGTTCTGCATTTAAAAAAAAAAAATCATTCAAACAAGTCACTGTATCAATGGATTACAAAAGAAAAAAAGCTTATATCTCTATAAATGGAGAATAAGCACACGAAAAACTCCAAAATTCATCCTGATAAATACCTCTTAACAAACTAAAACTAGAGGGGAATTTTCTCAATCTAATAAAGTATATCTTCCAAAAATCTACAGTTAACATCATACTTAGTCACAGAAGACTTAATGCTTTCTTACTAAGACCAAAAGCAAGAAAAGGCTGTCTGCAATATGGAGTATTATGCCTCCATCAGAAAGGATGAATACCAACTTTTGTAGCAACATGGATGGGACTGGAAGAGATTATGCTGAGTGAAATAAGTCAAGCAGAGAGAGTCAATTATCATATGGTTTCACTTATTTGTGGAGCATAACAAAAAGCATGGAGGACATGGGGAGTTAGAGAGGAGAAGGGAGTTGGGGTAAATTGGAAGGGGAGGTGAATCATGAGAGACTATGGACTCTGAAAAACAATCTGAGGGGTTTGAAGTGGGGGGGGGAGGTTGGGGTACCAGGTGGTGGGTTTTATAGAGGGCATGGATTGCATGGAGCACTGGGTGTGGTGAAAAAATAATGAATACTGTTATGCTGAAAATAAATAAATTATTTAAAAAAAAAAAAGGCTGTCTGTTTTCAGCTCTTCTTTTCAACATTATACTGGTGGTGGTTGTAGCCCATGTAATGAGGAAAGAAAAAGAAATAAATAAAAGGCACCCAGACTTGAAAGGAAGACCGAAAATTATTTTTAGTCATAAATAACAATCATCCTAGGAAAATGAAATGTAATCTACAAAAAATCTATTATGAATAGTAATTTAGTTTAGCAAGATTGAAGCATACAAAATCAATGTACAAAAATTAATTGTATTTCTATATAGTAGCAACAAAGAATTAGAAACTGAAATTAAAATTACTATTTACAATAGTTTCAAAAATAGACACTTCGGGTGTCTATATCTGACAAATGATGTGCAAGACAAAGTACACTGAAAACTACAAAGCTCTGTTGAAAGAAGTTAAAGAAGATCTAAATAAATGTAGATAATAGTCCATGTTTATTGATTGGATAGAATCCATGGGTTAAAATATCAATGATCCTCAAATTCATTTATAGAATCAAAGCATTGCCAGTCAAAATCTCAACATGTGTCTTCTTTACTGAAATTGACAATCTAATTCTGAAATTTACAACAAAATGCAGAGGACCTAGAACAGTCAAAACAACACTGAAAGAGAACACAGTTGGATGACTTACGCCATCTGATTTCATGATTCACTATAAAGCTACATTAATCAAGACAATGGGATATGGCCATAAAATAAACAAGTAGATAAATGGAACAGAACACAAAGACCAGAAATAGACCCACACATATGGTGAGTAGATTTTCAACAAAGTTGCAAAAATAACTGAATGGAAGAAGGCTAATTTTTTCAACAAAGGTAGAGAAAAACTAGATGCACACATGCAAAAAAAAAAAAAATACCTTTCATCCACACCTCACACCATACCCCACAATTAATTTAAAATACATCGCAAACCTTTTACATCACTATATGTAAAATGTAAAAGTATAACATTTCTAGGAGAAAATATGGAAGAAAATCTTTGTGGTCTTATGTTATTGCAAGTATTTCTTAGGTACAATAGAATAAAAGAAAAAAATGGATAAACTGGATTTCATCAAAGTTATTAAGTTCTGCTCTTTAAAAAGTATTGTCAAAAGAATGAAAAGACATGATGTTGACATCCAGAAAATAATTTCAAGTCATGTATATGGTAAAGGATCTTATCTATAATGTATAACAACCTATCAAAACTTAATAAGAAAACAAACTACCCAATTAAAAATATAACAGTTTTGAAAATAATTCATCAAAGAATAGATATATCTGGTAATAAGTACAGAAAAAGATGCTTGGCACTATTAGGTTTAAAGAAATGAAAAATAAAACGACCTTGAGATATCACTATACCTATTAAAATGGCCAAGATAAAAACAAATGACCATATCAAGTGATGACAGTGACATGGAGTAAATTTCATACCCTTCTGGTAAGAATAAAATGGTACAAACGCTTTGGGAAATAGTTTGGTAATTTAAAGATTTACACATATACACCTACCATATGGCCTACCCATTTCACTTCCAGGCATTACCCCAAAAAAACAAAAGCATATGCATATAAAAAAGCTTATTCACAATATTCTTTGTAACTGTATTTGTAACAGTCAAAAAAATAAATAAAACAACCCAAATACTCATTAGAGGGTGAGTGGATAAAGAAATTGTAGTGTATCTGTGAGACAGAATACCACTCAGCAATACAAGGAAATGAACTCTTGGCATACACTGAAACATGCATAAATCTTAAAATTATTATGCTGAGTGAAATAAGTATGACAAAAATTATCACATACTGAAGGAGTCCATTTATGTAATTCTGAAGACAACACAAACTAATGTACAGTGGTAGAAAAGAGATCGGTGTTATGGGGGGAAGGAATAAGAAGGGAATGGACAAGGGGGAGGGTTTACAACAGGACACTATGATACTTTGGGGAGATGACATATATAGTTATTATCTTGACTGTGGTGATGGTTTTACAGTTGTATATAAATGTCATAACTTTTGCAATAATACACCTTAAGTATATGAAATTTATAGTTCAATTCTAACTCAACAAAGCTTTTAAAATATATATCAATAAACTTGCTTAAATAAAAACAAGAAATAAATTTAACAGATGTCCAGTACATCAAAATGTAAATAAAACACATCTGAGAGACAGTAAATTGAATCTAAATAAATGGAAAGCACACTACATTCATGAATTGGAAGGCATAATAGTGTTCAGATGCAAATTTTCTCCAAGTTCATCTACAGACTCATTGAACAGTCTTATAGCTGGATAGACTTATGAACAGACTTTATAAGAGACTTCTAAAAATCCATAAGGACGAGGCTGATAAAGCAATAAGCCAAAGACTTGAATTGCACTTCACAAAAGAACAAAATGTACATGCTAAAAAGGATGGAATTTCACTAATCCTTAGAGAAATACAAATCAAAATCATGAAACAGCTCTACATAACCAATATATTGCGATTTTGTATGCTTATTTCATTCAGCATAATTATTTTAAGATTTATCCATGTTTCAGTGTATGCCAAGAGTTTAAGTAATATCCTGTTGCATAGAGACAATACAATCTGTTTAGTCATTCACCCTTTGCTTAATATTTGGGTTGTTTTTATTTTTTGACTATTACAAATACGAATATAGTAGAAAGGTATGAAATTTACTCCATGTTGTCAAAATAAAAGAAGACACACAAACAAAGCTCTCATGAAACAGTGTTTCTCAACCACAGCACTCTTAAAGCTTTGGGTCACACAATTATTTATGGTAGGGGGCTGTCCTATAGGATGTTTAGCAGCATCCCTGATCTCTACCCACAAGATGCTGGTAGCACTCAGACCTCCCTCCCCACACTCCCATTTATGACCTCCAAAAATGTTTCCAGATATTGCTAAATTCCCTTGGGAAGAGAGCAAGATCACCCCCCACCCCTGGAGAACCATATGCATGGTTGGTAGAAATGTAAATTGGTACATCCACTTAAGTATTATCTAACAAACCTGCACACATGCACAGTCTATGACCCAGATCTGGGTAGGTATTTAAACTCAAAGGCAGGTACAAGAATGCCCACAGGAGTCCTGCTCCTAATAGCACCAAACTGGAAACCATCTATGGCACCAATAAGAGAATGAAAAAATAGATAATGAGAAATGGCCAATCTCCTTGTCCCCAGTACCGTTTAACCCAGTGGGGAACAAAACCAAAGCTAGTTAATAAAAGATGTGGGATATTCAGTGTGGGTGAGGTTATGTTGCCGTAATGAACAACCAAAAGATCCCAATGACTTAGAGTTTCTTATTGTCTTGACAGTTCATTACAGATCGGCATGTGTCTCTGCTCATCACAGTGGTGCTGGCACACAGGCTCATGGAGGCTCTGTCTTGATAGACACTTCCAGAAGACATTATCATGATATAAGCACTACGGTGGACCACTGAATGACAGACGAGCATCCTTCCATGGGCCACAAGTGTCCCATCACTCTACTGCGAATTAATGTTACGCAGGGAATTAATATCATTCATCATTTCTCAAGTTGTTTTCCAAGGAGTTCGTGTGTGTGTACGTGTGTGCGCATGTGCATGCGTGTGTGTGTGTTCATATATCAAATTAAAAATTTTAATTAGAAAAACTTTTTCCCCAGATGCACCTAGGTGGCTCAGTCAGTTAAGCATTCGACCCTTGATTTCGGCTCAGGTCATGATCTCAGGGTTATGAGTG